>NC_138094.1:33434999-34044001 GCF_964212035.1 Myotis nattereri | reverse complement strand
TCCACAAGCTAAAACTGTTATGTGACTGTCACTGCTGGGAAGTAACTGGAAAGAGCTGGAGTTCTCCATCTATTTTATGAACTGACCAAGTTATGTGGGATCTGAAGTAGCAGATGGAGCAGCATGGTGCACCAGGCTGCAGGGAGTGTGCAAGTTTCAAGACCAAAGTGCTTTTCATAGAAGATGATGAACACTTAAAAAATGATTGCAGGTAATAAATGGCCATAATAAATTCAGAGAAAAGCTACATACCAAACTTAAGTTAGTGTACTTTTGCTTTAGTACTTATTTCTTCAGTAAGATTATTTCTGTGAGGTTTAACTGATCAGCCCATAGGTATGAAAGACAAAAGATTTGTTTCTGATATTTAATAATCTAGTGATTGAATACTGAAGAGTGCTGAACAATAGAAAAAGATAGATAGGTCAATCAGAACTTCCAAATACTGAAGAATGGAATGGTCTTCCCTTGGATCGAGCCAGGTAAGTGCTAGGGAATGCTGACCATTCCAAGCAAAGGATAAAAGCTCTATGTGTTAGCACCCTCTGCTGACTAACATGTAAAGCAAAGGAGCAGTAAACTATACTTATTAGCTTACTAGATGCCTGGTGCACAAATTCATGAATGGCAGGGGTCCCTCCACCTGGCTGATCACGGTGGTCTCACACAGTCCTGATCTTCTCACCCAGTCCCAATTGGGGCTGGGGTGGGATCACAGGAGGGCTCCAGGGCAAGTCTGGTCCTGTCTTGCCTGGTCCTGATGGGCCCCACCCCAGCAGCAAGCAACTTACTGGTTGGAACATCTGCCCCCGGGTGGTCAGTGCAAGTCGTAGCGACCAGTCAGTTGACCACTCGGTCAGACACTTAGCATATCATGCCTTTATATATATAGGTTGTAACTCACAGCACAGAATGTTCAGCATGAACTTTCCCCTGCCCCTGGTCTTGGAGACCGCATGTTCTTCTAAGGCTCTGCTCACCAAATTCAGCTGCCACATGAAGTAAATTGCATTGTGTGCGTGGAAACCCTTTGTAGGCTCCATTGCTGTGTCTTTACTTCGTTGCAGTTCCAATTACTCCAACATAAAGACAGACACCCTCATTATCAGGTAACACCATCATGGTAAGACCCCTGCTCAGCCTACTGCAGTGGTTTTTAAATAGGCCATGGGTCGCCCCAGATGGTTTGGTAGAGTAGGTACAGCCGCAGCCTGCGAACTAAAGGGTCCTAGGTTTGATTCCGGTCAAAGACACATTCCTGGATTGCGGGCTTAATCCCCAGTATGGAGCACATGCAGGAGGCGATGGATTCTCTCTCATCATTGATGTTTCTCTCTCTCTCTCTCTCACTCTGCCTTCCTCTCTGAAATCAATAAAAATAGTAAGTAGGCCATTAATCAAACGTTGCTGCTCTCCATCCAGTCCCCTCAAGCCCTCTTTTGCTTTGACCCTCCCCACACACACACTCTGCTGCGGTCTGTAAAATGGGGTCAGGATTTCTACTTCAACCAAGGGCAAAGCTTCCACATGGCCCTCCTTCCCTGACTGTCTTTGCCCCCAGTCCTGTGGGGTTTCTCCCTCCTTCCCCTCCATCTAACTTGGTGGGCCCTGCTCTGCCCCCTCCTCATGTGACCTCCTGTCTGCAGCCTCCCACTTTCTCCTCTGGGGGCAGAGCTCTCCAAAGGCTGTGTGGGAATGGAGCGGGCTGTGCAGAGTGGGGTGGGGCAGACAAGGCAGTACAGGGTGTGCAGTGGTGGAGAGCTCTGTGGGCCAAGTCCAACCTTTGGAGAAGAGCTGGGGTGACAGGTCACCGGGAGGAGGAGGGAGGGATGTAGACCTTGTCCCGTGGGAGAGGCACTGGGTTCCTTGGCTGTCCCCACACAACAGCTTTTCTAGGCCCCTGCACAGCTATCATCCTCCACCTCTTGCTGCCTCCGCCTCAAGTTTTGGACTCAGTTTCTTTGACTCAGCCCCACCCCCCTCTCAGCTGCGTTCCAGGAGCCTGAGGCTGCACCTTGGCTTTGGGCAGCTATGCCTGGCCTGCCCCCTATAATGGTGTTACCCACTCTCCTGGAGTAGTTAGTGAAACTTAAATAAACATAAGCAGCTCTGAAGATTATAAATTGAGCACTGAGAAGGCCACAGGCTGCGGAGGGCTGCATAGTCCAGGCTCTCAGCATAGAAGCCTCCCCAGCCACCCGGTCCCTGCTGGCTCCCGCCCCCACCTGCCTCTGCCCAGGGCTCAAGACAAACCCCAGGAACTTCCTGACAGCTCTCACCTCACATCTCACTTTCCAGTCCAGCCCACCAGTGCCCACAGCAAGCTAACCTACTGGTCCGAGCGTCTGCCCCCTGGTGGTCAGTGCACGTCATAGTGACTGATCGACTGATCCAGTGGTCAAACTCACAGTGGAACTCCAGTAGAGGGAATAATTTGCATATTAGGCTTTTATTACGTAAGATATCAGCGATTTTCAACCTTATTTATCTCTGACACACATAAACTACTAAAATTCTGCAGCATGCCAAAAATATATTTGCCCATTTAAAAAAAACACAACAGGTATATTTTTGAATCGTTCACAATGAACCGCTATTTTGTGTTAACTGTTGTCTTTTTTTTTTATTTGAAAATCTAAGGAAAAAGAGGTTAACGCCCTTGACTACAGTCAGGTATGTCATGTTTTATATATTCTTGCAGCACACCAGTTGAAAATCGATGGCTTATTTGTCACTTTCCTTTTCTGTCATGATCAATTTACCACTTCAGTACTGCTTAGAACAGAGTAATGTAGCAGAGATGAAAAATAAAATGAATTAAAGCCTATATAAATGATCTAACCACATTAATGAAGACCAGGGCAAATCAACTAACAGTAGAACCTAATGGAAATGAAACCTGTTTCATAAACTAGACTGGTGAGCTTGCCATTAATGGCAGGTACAATGTGAAGAATGAAATAGTGGTGAGCACTTAGTACACACACATCCATCACCCAGTACAAATCAAGTCAGAGCCACTGCATTGAGTTACTACATGCACATGGAACCGTTAGATCTCAATGACTAAACATAAGTGTGTGACTGAACATAATTTGTTAACAGTTGTTAGCTTCTTCAAAGTACTGGTCTGGTTTTACTGTAGCCTGATGATGGTGTCTCACTGCTTTTCATCCCAATAACTAATATTTCAAAAGCAAAATCCTAGTCTTTGTTTCTCTCAACTTATGCCTTTTAAAACTAGCCGAATGCACCTTTACATCCAAGAACTCTACTTGGCAATTAGCATTAGAATAATTAGTAGTATTTGTTTTAAACTCACAGACTCTGAATAGTCAAAATGAAAACATTACTTACAAATCAAAAGCTTCAATTCTTTGCTTCAGTTCTGCTTCTCTGCCTTTTAGGAAATCGATATCTTTCAGTAGAAGCTGTATTTGAGCATAACTTTCTTTTGTTTCCATCTGTAGAGGAAAGCATTAATTGTAGCAAGCAAGCTGAGGAAAATAAGACAGATTTGAACTAATGGACTGCTTCCTACATTCCAGAGAACAAAGTACAGACAATTAGAGGAACAATTTCACTTTTAAAACATTCCATCTCAAGGTATGCATTTTGCCTATTCTAGTTACACAAGAATTTACCTCCTAGTCCAGGGGTGGGCAAACTTTTGGACGCGAGGGCCACAATGGGTTCTTAAACTGGTCCGGAGGGCCGGAACAAAAGCATGGATGGAGTGTGTGTGTGAACTAATATAAATTCAAAGTAAACATCATTACATAAAAGGGTACGGTCTTTTTTTCTTTTAGTTTTATTCATTTCAAACGGGCCGGATCCGGCCCGCGGGCCGTAGTTTGCCCATGGCTTCCCTAGCCCAATGACTGTTACGCTATATTACCCTAATATCCCTTGTGCAGAATATCCTGACACTTCCTTAACATTTTTGTAAGTTCTCCAGAAAAAAAAAAACAAAAAACAAAATGGGGGAACTTAACAAAGTAGAATCCCCATGGTTCAATAGTCGTCTGAAAGTTTCAATTCATGGGCGGTTCTGACTCAGAATGAACAAGCTGGAATGAAACTGTGAAAAATAGATCACACTTACATTTGCGTGTTCACTGAGCAAGGATTTACTGAATATCATGTCAAAAAGCACAGTGAGCTGGATATGAAAAGATGAACAGCTACAGTCCCCATCTTTTAAAAAATTCACAATTTACTGAGGGAGAGAGAAATAATACTACAATGTGATAATTTCACAACCAGAGTCCAGTCTCCACGGCAGGAATGATGCCTAAATGAGTCTATCAATGGGATTCAGGGAAGGCGTCACCAGGAAGCATCATTGAAGCTAAAGTTTGAAGGACAGGACAGTTTTATCAGGGAGAGAAGGGGGTGAACAGTTGGGTGGCAGAGTAAAAGTATGGTGCCTTTTATGAGGATGCCAAGCTTCTCCAGTGCCTTCAGAGAATCTGACTGAATGGAGACAGGCTGTCAACTGGTTGATCTGATCTAGTCACTCACTCATTTTAAGGTTCAAAGTGTTAGTCTGAACACAACCCATCATCTCAAAGACCAGTGCTTCCATTTATTTTTATAGCTAAAATTAACCCAATTCCCAGAAATGCCAGAAAAAATTGGAGAGGGGGTGTGGTCACCATTAATAACTGGGTTTTACTGAGAAGCTCCAAGAAAGGTTGACACTGGAAGGAAGCCTTTTAACTTCAACCATCTCCTGGTATCAGTAGTCCTGGCTGAGGAAACCATGACCCCAACCTAGTTAGGTCTGACAACCCTTGGGAAAGGAACTGTTTTTCCAAAAGAAACAATCCAATCTCTTTTGCTGGCATGCACTCCCCACCATTCCTCAACCTCTTCATGTCCTGTCCAGTCATTTTCTGGGTGACAAGATCAAATGGCCACATGGATGACACTTATAAGCCCCAGACCCTTCTACTGCAGGGACCTTTGCCTTTGCTCAGATGGAAGCACATTGCATTTGGTTTCCAACTTCACCTAGAACCCCAACCTGCAACTCTGTCCTGTTGGTCCACCCTTATTCTTCCATCTGTCTGTATCCCCAGACTTACTCCTTGATGTCTGAGACTGCCACGTAGCTCTCCCTTCTCTCCTGGATTATTAGTCATCCACACTCTGCTCTGGTTCCGCTCACCATCATGCTGAACCCCAATGTCTTCAACTAAACAGGCTGCCTTTCTCAAATGAAATAAATTCAGCTCTATAAAGCTACACTCCTCAACTACGACCATTTTTCTGCCCTCAATGACCTTCCAAATCCTCCCAAGAGCTGCAACAGAACAATCACCTACAACAAGCATGTCAAACTCATGGCCCACAGGCCGCACATGGCCCACAATGAATATGTTTGTGGCTCAGCGAATATAACAGTATGTAGCGTATTAATAAAAATTTCGTAACCTGATTTTTACAATAACCTGATTTACATAATTATTAATTACTAACTACATTTGCTAATGACTGATTATAATTGTGTTGCATTCATTTCCCTTGTGCGCCTTACGCACAGGCGTGCCATTTCTCTCCATTAATACTAGCAGACAATATTTTAGCACCCGATGACCACATCATTAGTCTTGTACTGACTTGTTTGGTATGTGCAACAGGAAATACTTTGCTTTTGGAGAATGAGAAAAGTAGGTTTATTTGCATTGTGCTTATTAATCTGTCCAGTTATTCAGTGTCTGGGAAGTTAATGTTCAATGCAAAATACTAATTTTTATTAAAACGTTCTATTATTTTTTGTTAACGATTACTCATTTATTTTAGCCCTTTGTATCCAGCATGTCTTTATCGAAATAAACCTTTCTATGAAAATTGAAGCTTTTGTTTTGCAGCCCACATAAACTTGGTTCGTGTTAGTGTTTGAAATTCTTGACCTACATGCACTTGGTCTGGTCTACTTCAATTCCAGGTTGCCCACTTCAGCAGTACCCTCAAAACAGCTCGAGAATCCTGTCAGCTTCAGAGAGCTGCTCTGCTCCTTCTGCAACCCCCCGCCACCCAGTGGCCATTCCATACCTCTGGTCCTCTCCTTATCACTTAATTCTCACATCTGCTGCAATTTTAGTGAGGTTGTCTCACGCCCCTGACTCGGACATTCACTTCCACTCTTCCTTCCAGTAATCTCGAAAAAAGAAGTCTTAGTATCCTTTTCAAAGCTGATTCTTCCAGGTGTATTCTTGACCGCAGTCCCTACTAGTCCTCTAGGCCAGTGATGGCGAACCTATGACACGCGTACCATTTTGGGTGACACGCATCGAAAGAGACAAAAAATTGCGTATTCATATATTTGTCTCTCGCAATGGCCAGAGCTGGGCATCACTCGAGTAATATTATTACTCATGTTACTCATGATCAATTACACAATTCTAAAACCAGATGTAAGCATGTACATCAGTGTTGCGTAGCAAAGATACATTGTGAAAACATCCAAGATACACTGTTCCAATATTGGCATTAATATGAAAAGGTTAAGAATTGCACTATAAAGAGATTAATCTTTACTCAAGACACTTTATTTTTACTCGAGTGACAAAATGCCCAATTCTGGAAACGGCCTCATTATTGTCAACATGTGCCTCGGGTAAGCTTCCTGTGCGTTCGGGTGCATTCGGCAAACGGACGCACTTGATCGCCATGTTCATTAGGAGACAGGAGTGGGAAGGTTAGAAGAAAAAGATATAAGGGGAGAAAAATGGCGGAGGTATAAACGGACGTGTCCTGTGCCTTGTCCTGGAGCAGATAAGGGTGAGCAGCTGAAACGGGTAACATACAGCCCGAATAGGCAGAGGATATTCAGCTGAGAGACAGTCTGCAGCTGGGAAAGACAGAGAACTCCCAGAAAAAAAAGGACGGTTGGAGACTGCGGCTGAAACGTCTCCCTGTGTGCCGGCTCAGCAGCGGAGACTGTGCCATCTTGAGTGGCTGTTACAGACAACCAGAGATCAGCTACTAACCTGGAAACAAGGGATCTCAAGCAGCGTGACTGCGTGAACTCAGACGAGCACTGCTTCTTCTCACAGAAAGGTTAGACTTCCCCTAAAGGTGCGGTTTGCAATTCAGGTTGGAGAGAGAACCGCGCGGGGTGAAATCTGCGCCCCACAGAGTCCGTGGCCCTTGGGACCAGCGTGACCCTCAAGTGGGGAAGGGGCCCCACAGGGCTGCTGGCAGAAGGGAACGATAAAAATAAGCACATAGCTGGACTGGATGCAAAAAAGCAGCCTCGGATTCTGCCAGTCTGCCGGGTGCTTGGTGCCAGGGGCGAGTGGGTGCGTGGAGACTGTGCGCAGACCTGGAAGGTGGAGGCTTGCAAATTCGCACAACTTCTCAGGCTCTGATGGTCTCACTATGAGAGAAGAGTTGATGAAGTTAGAATAAGTGCCAATGAGTACATCAGGAAACCAAATATGTAAAGTTGTTATAAAAACATTCAGTGTCCTAAACATTGATATCTCTAAAATTGTGTCAGTCACGACAGACGGGGCACCAAAGATGGTGGGAAAAAAGTGGGATTCCTGAAATTGTTTATGGAAGCTATTAGACATCCACTTGCACCTTTTCATTGCATTATCCATCAGGAGGTGTTGTGTGCCAAATCGGGATTCTCTGAATTGAATGATTTAATGTCAGTTGTAACAAAAATTGTGAATTTTATAGCTTCTCGACCCCTTCACAAGCGAGAATTTTCTGTACTTTTACAGGAAGTTGATTCAACCTACAGTGGACTACTGATGTTCAATCGTGTGAGATGGCTAAGTCGAGGAAAACTACTTGAGCGATTTGTGGAGTGCTTTGAAGAAATTATGGTATTTATTGAGAATAAGGATCTGGCAAACTTTCCTCAGATCAATGATCATAAGTGGGTCAGCAATTTGATGTTTTTTACAGATCTCTCTGTTCATATGAATGAACTGAACTTAAAATTACAAGGTTTTGGCAAAAATATTGACGTTATGTTTGGATACATCAAATCTTTTGAAAGTAAACTTAAAATTTTCAAGCGAGATATTGAAACTAAAACTCGTATTTTCCTCAGATGAAAAAGTATTTCGAGAAGGCTACTACAAGTGTAATGGAGTCTATACTTATGTACCAGAATATAGTAAACACGTTCTTTGAACAGTTCAGCGAAAGATTCAACCAATTTAGAAGCCTAGAACAGACCATTAAAATAATTAAGTATCTGGATGTAGTTTACAGTACTTTGGAATTGAATAATTTCCAATGGATGCAAATTGATGATTTAGAGATGCAACTTGCAGATTTTCAAGGTAGCATTTGGACTCGTGTTTGTCGACTTAAGGTCGAAACTTGAAAATCTGGAACGAAATCGTTTGAAACATGAAGAGTGCAACTATGAAGAAGAAATTTTGAGTGCTTGGAACAGAGTTCCTGACACTTTTAGCAATATAAAAAATCTAGCGATGGCTTTGCTAACAATTTTTTCATCAACATATTTTTGTGAGACTTTGTTCTCAGCATTAAATAATATTAAAATGAACAAAAGGAACCGGCTAACATGATGTTAGTGGCGCTTGCTTGGCTTTGAAGTGCACCAAGTATGAACCTGCAATCGAAGAATTAGCAGACAAACTTCAGCACCAAAAAAGTCACTAATTTCTAGTTTTCGTACCATTTGATTATCATTGTTTGTTTGTTTTTTAATTTTTTATTTATTTATTTATTTATTTATTTATTTATTTATTTTATTTATTTTAATTTATTGCTTAAAGTATTCCAAAGGGTATTACATATGTCTCCATTTTATTCCCCCGCCCTAGACAGTCCCCTAGCCTCCCCTATCCCCCAATGTCTTATGTCCACTGGTTATGCTTATATGCATGCATACAAGTCCTTTAGTTGATCTCTTACCCCCCTACCTCCTGCCCCCCAACCCTCCCCGGCCTTCCCGCTGCAGTTTGACAATCTGTTTGAGGCAGGCCTGCCTCTGTATCTATTATTGTTCAAAAGTTTATAATGGTCTCTATTATCCATGAATGAGTGAGATCATGTGGTATTTTTCCTTCATTGACTGGCTTATTTCACTTAGCATAATGCTCTCCAGTTCCATCCATGACGTTGCAAATGGTAATGATTATCATTGTTTTTATTATTATTTTTTCTTAAATGTACATTGTTTTTCTGTTTTTGTTCATTTTATACATATTTTTGGTTGATTTTTCTTTGTTAAATGGCATTTAAATATATAAAATAAATATCAAAAATATAAATCTTTTTTTATTATGGTTGCAAATATCAAAAAAATATATGAATATTTCTATATGTGACATGGCACCAGAGTTAAGTTAGGGTTTTTCAAAATTTTTGACACGCCAAGCTCAAAACGTTCACCATCACTGCTCTAGGTCCTCAAGTGTTCCAGCAAATGTCTCATCTCACCCCTGGACTTTTAGCAAATCTACAAGCAGCTGCAGGAAGGAGCCATCCAGTAAATGATTTTAAAATATTGCCTTCTGGTGCTTTTGAATTCTCTCAAGGAACATCTTTTCCCAAGAAGGCTTCCGATCTTGCTTGACAAGCTCTCCAACATCATTCCCAAACCACTAACTCCTCAGACTTTCCTTTCTCTTCCATTTTAATTTGTACTACTTCAGTATTTTTAAAATGCTTCAACTGCAAATTGACTACAAATCATTGTAAATAATAATACTAAACAATTAGTAACAAATTCTCCATGTTTAAGTTCAATATTCATTAATTATACAGGGTATCCCCCCCAAAATGTATACACACTCTAACAGCCGATAGCTCAATTGTGAAAATGTTGTTTAATATACACTGCCTTTATAATTATTCAAGGTGTGTTTATATATTTTTGGGACACCCTATATTTATAGTTTAATTCATCTTTGGTCTCATTAACTGTTCCTGTAAAACTCATTCAAAAGGCAAAAAGAAACAACAGCAAGTGGAAAGAAAAATAATAACATGCACAAGAGTACATATCATATTAACTATATAATAAAAGCCATATATTCAAATTGTCCCCTTCACCGGGAGTTCAAGCAGGGGCGGGGCTGGCCAACCACCTGCAGCCCGTCCCCTGAGACCAGCCCCACCTGGCAGCAGGTGGCCAGGGAAAGGGAGGCCCCACCAGCAGGTAGCTACTAGGGAACCTACACATGCCCTGGGCCTCTAGTTTATTAAAGATTCTAGATATTTTCCTATATACCTAAGATTAAGAATGAAAAGATAAGCAAAAATATCACTTTTGTTAACAGCAACAAGATAAACTTACCCTTTCATGCATTTCTGCCTGAAGCTGCTGTTCTAGTTCTCTCTTATATTCATTTAACTTTATTTCTAAAGTTCCTAATGTTGGATGCTGAGGGTAAGCACCTGGAAACTGATCATCAATATGTTGAAGCTTCTCAGCTATTAAAAAAACACAAACAGGGCAGAGGACTCAGGGTAGGTGAGCAAGAAGTCTGTTCAAAAGCAAAGAGTACAGGGATACGGACAGGGGGCATCTGCAATTTACTCTGAACCAATTCAAAAAATTGAGATAGATTACTGGATGTACAGAAAGTGATCAAGCAAACATAATACAAACTTACTGGTGAACTGTAAAACTTTCAACTTTTTTGAATGCTGGAAAATTTCCATCATAAAAGTCAGGGGAAAAGAAAGCAAAAGGTAGGTCAGAAAACAATGGCATCTTTTTCCAGTCTCCAAGTGCCAAAGAGTTCTTTTATGGTCTTTGGTGAAAGCTGAGTCACATGTTCAAAACACTGATCTTAAAATGAATCAGAGATTCTTAGTTTTAAGTCTTCCATTTTACAGAGGACACAGGTGCCCACACAGTGTAGGTGACTCCCAGAGGGCTTAGCAACTACACAATGGCATAACTGGGACAAAAGCCAGGTCTGCTATTTCTCTCATTCCAGTGCTCTCTGCAGCAGACCCGAAGCCCTCAAACCAAATGTGGATTAGAATCAAACATTAACAGAGTGCAAAACCCACACGAGAGTGCAATCTCAATCATGTAAACACCAGTGCCCACTAAAAAGTATGCACAGGAAAAAAAGACTGGCAGAATCAGATTAAGATATTTGAATTTATTGTCTAACAAGTTATTGCTTTTAATGAGTAAGGAGGAGCCAGGATTAATCACAGCATTTTAGCCACCTGTTTCCCTTCTGAGCATACGCCTAAAGGCAGGATGGTACTGTATGTAGAAAGGCTGTCCCATGGAAAAGGATCTGGATCATGGACCAGAAAACTTGGACTCCAGTATCACTTTTCCTTCATCTGGTGACCTTGGTTTCCTCAACAATAACATGAAGTGACGGGCCACTGACTTCTCTAGTTTTCCGCAATGCAAATAGTCTAGGATCTTCTCACGTTAATGGCTATACGATAAAGTTAGATGAGTCACAGGGAAGAGCCTCCCAGTTGAGGGGTTGACCCAACAAACAAGAACATGGGCCTTTGCATCCACCTGGTGATCACAGAGGGAGGGGCAGCACTGAAGGTAGGACTGTGCTGACACAATGGGAAATGAGCACTCCACCTGCACACAGTTTAGGAACACACACAACATAGGAAAGCAGATCTTTTTCTTCATTCAAAAAGAAAATAGAAACCTGGAATCAGGAAAAAAGCCTGAAATTACCAAGAGAGTCTTTGCTAGGCAAAATTGCACTTGTCTGAGGGTCCATGTCACAAGTCTCTTTAGCCTGATGATATTCTGCCATTTCTTTTAAAAACTCCACGAGAAAACCTAAAAAACACAATGTACATAGTTTTGTCTCACAACTTTCATTCAACCATTACTCAGTCACTTTATAAATTTTGGACTTATAACATTATCCTGTTGTACGTTATATATCTCTTAAGAATAATTTCTGAAGGAAGTCCTTCCCAAGCATGATACAAAAATCTAGAAGTGATAAAGAGAAATATTTAATAACATAAAAATTAAGAACTTATATATGGCATGAAATAAAGTCAAAAGACAAATGACACACTGGAAGAAAATATTTGCTATAATGAGGAGAAAGCACACTAACTTTCATAATATTAAAGAGATCTAATAAATCAGTAAGACAATTTAATGTCGATAAACAAAATCCTAAGAAAATGCAAGTTAATACTAAAACAAAGGGGTCCTATTTTCCCAATAAGACTGCTAAGATTAAAACTCTGATCATACGTGAAGTGCTGGCAAGAAAGCGGGGAAGTCGGCAGGTTCAATCACTCAGGAGGGAAATTTGTTAGTGTTTGTGTATTCAAAAAGACATGTGTTCTTTAACCTAGTCTTTTCACCTCTAGGAATTCACACAGCTACACTTCCACAGGGAAACAAAGAGTGTACACTGCACACCGCTTCTAATGGCAAAACCCAAACAATAAAACAACAAAATCTCAATCAACAGGTGCTTAATTAACTATGCTCTTCATGATTAATTCATTTAAATATATAATACTAGAGGCCCGGTGCACAAAATTCATGCACGGGGTAGGGGGAAAGAGTGGGGTAAGGGAGTGGTGAGGGAGGATCCCTCAGCCTGGCCTGCACCCTCTCCAAATCAGGACCCCTCGGGGAATGTCCAACTGCCAGGAATGGGTCTAAACCGGCAGTCCAATATCCATCTCCCAATCTGGAACCGCTGGCTCCTATCCGCTCACCTGCCTGCCTGATTGCCCCAACTGCTCTCCCCTGCTGGCCTGATTGCCCCTAATTGCCTCTGCCTCGGCCCTCACCAACATGGCTTTGTCCAGAAGGATGTCTGGAAGACATCCAGTCTGATTAGCGTATTACCCTTATATTAGTACTAGAGGCCCGGTGCACAAAAATTAGTGCACTCGGGGGGGGTGGGGGGGAAGAGGGGATGCCTCAGCCCGGCCTGTGCCCTCTCGCAGTCTGGGACCCCTCGGGAAATAACAACCTGCTGGATTAGGCCTGCTCCCGGGTGGCAGAGGGCATGCCCAATCCCTAGGTGCAGTCCCTGGTCCGGCTCAGAGCAGGGCCGATTGGGGGGTTGGGGCACCACCCCACGTCACACTCAAGGCAGGTCTGATGGGGAAGTTGCGGCGCCACCCCCTGTCACGCACAGAGCCGGGACAATCAGGGGGTTTGGGCGCTGCCCCCTGTCACGCACAGAGCAGGGCCCTAATCTGTGTGTGACAGGGTAGAGCCATAACCTCCCCATTGGCCCTGCCCTGAGTGTGACAGTGGCAGCGCCCCAACCCCCTGATGGGCCCTGCACTGTGTGTGACAGGGTGCGGCGCCCCAACCCCCACATGGGCCCTGCTCTGTGTGTGACGGGGTGGAGCCGCAACCTCCCCATCAGCCCTGCCCTGAGTGTGACAGGGGGCAGCACCCCAACCCCCCAATCGGCCCTACCCTGAGCGTTACTGAGGGTGGCATCACAACCCCCTGATTGGCCCTGCTCTGTGTATGATGGGGGGAGCTCCCCAACCCCCCAATCGGCCCTGCTCTGTGCATGACAGGGGGGAGCTACCTAACCCCCTGATGGGCCCTGCTCTGTGTGTGACAGGGTACGGAGCCCCAACCCCCCTGATGGGCCCTGCTCTGAGCGTGACAGGGGGCAGTGCCCCAAGCCCCCAATCGGCCCTACCCTGAGCGTGACTAGAGGTGGCATCGCAACCTTCTGATCTGCCCTGCTCTGTGCATGACAGGGGGCGGCACCCCAACTCCCCTGTCTGCCCTGCTCTGAGCCCGACCAGGAGCTGCGGTGCAGGCATCTAGGGATTGGGCCTGCCCTCTGCCACCCGGGAGTGGGCCTAAGCCAGCAGGTCGTAATCTCCCGAGGGGTCCCAGACTGTGAGAGGACACAAGTGGGGCTGAGGGACACCCCCCACCCCCGCCAGTGCACAAATTTTTGTGCATCCGGCCTCTAGTAACTATGTAATTGACTAATGCTCAGGCAAACTTAAATACAGCATATTTAAGTTTCAAGTTTTTCAAATACTAACACTGTTCAAGATTTCTTAAAACTTCTGAATAAGAAACTTTTGGACAACTACAGCTAATAGAAAGAGAATTAAAACATAGGGACAACATAAAGAGTGCACCCTAATGTTAATTATGGATTTTAGGTGACAATGATGCCACCATGTAGGCTCATTGACTGTATAAATGTTGATCATGGGGAAGGCTGTGCATGAAGGAGGAGGAGACATACAGAAACTCTCCGTTCTGTTCAATTTTGCTATGAAGCTGCTCTAAAATATTAAGTCAATTTAAAAAATATATGGAAAGTTTGCTATATCTGCCTTTAAGATAAAATGTAACTAATATGTTCAAAGGCAATGGTGTAGGAATACAGTTAAAATAATTAAGAAGTGGTAAACATATGTTTTAATACTTGAGGATTAAAACAGGTTTCAAAAAAATTAATGTATTCTTTATTTCTCTTATCTAAAGAGCACATTTTAGAGATCTAGATTTACTGCCCTGTGTTGCCATCTTGAAATCCTGTGACCTTAAGCAAATTACCCACTTCTGCAGACTCTGGTTTCTCATGTGGGACACAGGTATACCTGCCTATTAAGAGGGTGCTCCTGCCCTGGCTGGCTTGGCTCAGTGAATAGAGCGTTGGCCTGGGGACTGACGGGTCCGGGTTCGATTCCAGTCAAGGGCACATGCCCAAGTTGTGGGCTCAATCCACAGTAGGGGGGCATGCGGGAAGCAGACAATCAATGATTCTCTCTCATCATTGATATTTCTCTCTCTCTCTCCCTCTCCCTTCCTCTCTGAAATCAATAAAATATGTTTTAAAAAGAAGAGGGCACTCCCTTCCACTGAAATGGTGGAGGACTTCCACTCAATACAGGGTGCATCAATTCGTGAATGACCTGCTTTCTCAGTTGTGTCTAGCTCAATGACAAAAAAGAAAAAAAACAAACAAAAAAAAAACAAATGGGAACAAACTTTCAGGTTTGCTGCACTAGGAATACACAGATTTGCCACACAAATTAGAATCGTTTTATTAGAATCGTTTTATTTAGGCCTGCTCCCGGGTGGCAGAGGGCAGGCCCAATCCCTAGGTGCAGTCCCTGGTCCGGCTCAGAGCAGGGCTGATTTGGGAGTTGGGGCGCCGCCCCCTGTCATGCACAAAGCAGGGTGGATTGGGAGGTTGTGATGCCACCCTCAGTCATGCTCAGGGTAGGGCCGATTGGGGGGTTGGGGCACCGCCCCCCGTCACACTCAAGGCAGGTCTGATGGGGGAGTTGTTTTAGATCCATGGCCAAAAGTTAGTACTACTCTGCTGCACACTTTGTCTTACTCTATGAGACAAGCAGCCCATGGATTCTGGCCAGAGGAGCTGTTTTCACCTGCTTCCAAGTGAATTGCTGCTTAGTCAGAACACATGAAGACTCTAACTATCTTCCCTATGAGTCCATTTCAGCAGTCTTTGATTCAGATAGCATGTATAAGAGAAAATTCTGTTGCTTCCTCAACTCTCTGTGGATTGATGAAGAATATGAAAATAATATTGGAAGAAATATTGGGTGCTGGTTTCGATTCTGGTCAAGGGCACATGTCCAGGTTGCAGGACACCACCTCCAGCTGAGGGTGTGCAGGAGGCAGCTGATCAATGATTCTCTCTCATCATTCATTTTTCTATCTCTCTCTCCCTCTCCCTTCCTCTCTGAAATCAATAAAAATATATTTTTAAAAATGCACTTCCATATATATTATTTACATCTCAAGGCACTGTGAAATACAGTAATTTTCCCACATTTTATAAATATGAAAACTTAGGTTCAAAGTGGGTAATTTTCTTCAAGGTTATAATGTGTTAAGTTTTCCTTTGAGTTTTAAGAAAACCTCTAAATTAACTGAACTACTGAATATTGTCCTAATCTACTTTGCATATAATCTGGAAACATATTAACTGAGCAGAGCTCAA
The DNA here is from genome assembly GCF_964212035.1 of Myotis nattereri. Classification (NCBI taxonomy): domain Eukaryota; kingdom Metazoa; phylum Chordata; class Mammalia; order Chiroptera; family Vespertilionidae; genus Myotis; species Myotis nattereri. Next base: position 34,028,057 of record NC_138094.1, on the reverse strand, counting down.
GACTATGTTGCCTATATCCACGCAACGTATTCATATCAATACTATACAAGCAGGAAACAAATAGAGTTGCTATACCTCTATCTTCTACCCTACACCTGAAAAGAACAAGAGTATATAACTACAAGTTCAGAACAGTACTTATACATCAAAAATCCTATAGTACAAAAGACATTTATACTGAGAAGAATACACATGCTCTGCCAAAGAGCCTTAAAAAAATGCTTTGCCCTAACCCAGTGGTCAGCAAACTCATTAGTCAACAGAGCCAAATATCAACAGTACAACGATTGAAGTTTCTTTTCAGAGCCAAACTTTTTAAACTTAAACTATATAGGTAGGTACATTGTTATTAACGTAACTAGGGGCCCGGTGCATGAAATTCGTGCTCTGGGTGTGTGTGTGGGGGGAGAGTGTCCCTCAGCCCAGCCAGCTCCCTCTCACATACTGGGAGCCCTCAGGCGTTGACCCCCATCACCCTCCGATCGCCTGATCGGCCCCTTGCCCAGGCCTGACGCCTCTGCCAGAGGTGTCAGGCTTGGACAGGGGACCCCTATTGCCCCCCGATCACTGGCTCTGGCCCCCGCCCAGGCCTGAGGCCTCTGGCCCAGGAATCATGCCTGGACAGGGGACCCCCATCTCCCTCTGATCGCTTGCTCCACCCCCCGCCCAGGCCTGACGCCTCAGCCAGAGGAGTTGACCCTCATCACCCTCTGATCACAAATCACCGGATCGGCCCCTTGACCAGGCCTGAGGCCTCCGGCAGAGGTGTCAGGCCTGGGAAGGGGAACCCCAGCTCCCCACGGTTGCAGGCTCCGCCCCTGCCCAGGCCTAACGCCTCTGGCCTAGGCGTCCGTCCCGGGCAGCGGGGACCTGCAGTGGCAGCGGGGGGCGCCGTGATCGTGGGCTTCGCATTAGGCCCAGGCAAGGGACCCCTAGCTCCCGGGACTACCAGCTTTGACCGTGCCCAGCTCCCATTGCTGGCTCCACCCCTACTTCCTGCTATCACTGGCCAGGGCGGCAAAGGCGCCTGATTCTCCGATCATGGCTGGGGGGCAGGCCAAAGGCGCCCCCAGGGCCGCCTTTGCCCTGCCCCCCAGTTCTTAGCTCCCCCCTGGGTTTCCGACCACTGTCAGTGGCAGGGGGCTTCTTCCTGCTTTCCCTTTCGCCTCCCTGAATTGTGCCTACATATGCAAGTTAGCCGCCATCTTGTTGGCAGTTAACCGCCAATCTTTCTTGGCAGTTAATTTGCATATGGCCCTGATTAGCCAATAAAAACGGTATCGCCGTATGCCAATTACCATTGTTCTCTTTTATTAGTGTAGATTAGGATACTCCTAAGGCTTAGGAAGAGCCACACTCAAGGGGCCAAAGAGACGCATGTGGCTCGCGAGCCACAGTTTGGCCACCACGGCCCTAACCGGTTTGGCTCAGTGGATAGAGCATCAGCCTGAGAACTGAAAGGTCCCAGGTTCGATTCTGGTCAAGGGCATGTACCTGGGTAGGGGGTGTGCGGAAGGCAGCTGGTCGATGTTTCTCTCTTATCGATGTTTCTGACTCTCTACCCTTCTTCCTTCCTCTCTTTAAAAAATCAATAAAATGTATTTTTTAAAAAATGCTTATGGCCTTTTATTTTCCAGGACTAAAGGCCTGATGCAAGAAATTAGTGCATAGGTAGGGTCCCTAGGCCTGGCTGGCAATCACGGCTGATCAGGTTCCCTGCTTTCCTGCTCCCTCATGCACCACCACCACGCGGTTCCCCTCTCCCCTGTTCCTGCTTCCCCCTTTCCTTGCTCCCTCAGTACCCCGCCAACACCAGCTCGCTGCCTGCAATTTTCTGTGCGACCCCCCGATGGTCAGCGCACATCGTAGCGAGCAATCGAATTCCCGGTCTCCTGGGCTAACCTCCAAGGAAACACTTTGCATATTAGCCTTTTCTATATAGATAAAGTCATACAAGAATGTAAGAATGCCACGTAACCTAGGCAAAAATGAGAAATGCAACTGAAGGATGCACAGACCTGGTTATAACCTATTCAGCATTTATATTTCAGATATACTTCTGAAATATATGTAGTAATGAAAACACATTTAAACCAATTCTATTCCTGATGTTACTTTACATGTAAAGTGTATTAGTAAATTATTCTCTGCCAAGATTAAACATTCACCAGGGACTGCTACATAAATTACACATACATCCAATCATGGGACACTTAAATGGAGGGTTTCAAGGAACTTTTCGGGTCACAGGAAAATGCTCACTATACAACAGTGAACTAAGAATACACACACACACCACTGTGCCAATAATAGCTGAATCAGAAAAGACTCTCTTCCTCTATGTTTTTATGGGTTTTTCAGATAGGTATAAAGTGTTCTGTTTTGTTTTTTAAGTTACGAAAACAATGGGGGGAGAAGGAAAAACTCAGTATTTCCCCTGATAAGTGTAAAATACACGTCTAACTGTATATAGTAATGAAAACACATTTGAGGTAACCCTACTCCTTGCTGTTAATTCATACTAATACGTATGTGCTGCCCAAGTGAAACCTTCAGAGCTTTCATTATATTTTAAAGAAAAAAGCTGTCATTCTCCAGACTATTGTACTGTAAGCAGCACACAATGCTTATTATATTGTCTCAATATCCTTCATCCAAACATGACTATTACAAAACCACGTATTAATTCAAGAACCTACAAACCAGTTTCACAAAACTTGCCTTGTTGCTAAAATGTTTTCATTTTATACAGCTACTCGCTCCTACCTGAATGTCAGTCAATAAATCTATTTGAATATGAAGACCGGGCAAACTCTCAACCGTTTGAGAATGCTTTCCAGGATAACGAGTTCTACAAAACATAAAAGCGTCACTCCCCAATACCACCTGCATATCATATTATTTTTAAAACCAAGACCCAGTGGGTTTAAATGCGGACTCCCTGTTACCGCTTCCACTTGTAAAAGTTACAGAACAGATATGCCTCAAGCCGACACCTTGAGGGAGTCCAGGATACCTCGGCGCTTGAAGGTCTGGGACAGCTTTGTGCGTAGTTCGTCTTGACTCAACACGTCATATTTGGGGGGCACGGTGAGCTGGAAGAGAAGATGCCAACTGTTACCAGGCAGGCAGCGGGCACGGGAATTTCTGAAGACGGAACAGTGGCTGACCTGCGGGAAAGCGGGAAAGCACGAAAGCCCAGCGGGGACGGCGCTTGCAGGACAACAAGCAAGAAGGTTCGCCTCCTCACCCGCGCACCGGGTTGGTGCTTTAACGGAAACAAACAAGATGCTACATCTCCTCACGTGTGCTCCCGGTACTTTTTCCTCACCTGTCCTCAGAGCCCAACCGCGGGCCAGGAATCAAGAGGAACGGGTATACCTCAAGGCTCTCCCGCCCACTCGAACTAGGAAATGGCGGATAAACACATTTCCTCCCCTCGGCTTGCCACGGGTGAGCGGGTTGTGTACCGGGCGCGACTCTCACCAGCGGCTGGAGAGTAGAGATACAGAGCGAGGCTGTGAAACCCGCGGCCCTGGAAGTGGAGGCACCTCGCGGCGGGTGGGGGCCTCACAGCCGATCCCGCCCTCTCCCCGAGACCCAGCCAGCCCAGCACGGGAATCCGGGAATCCGGGAATCCGGGAACCCAGAGCTTTACAGCCAAGTCAATGCCAACAACCGCCGGAAGCTCCGCCCACTTCTCGCGAGAGCTTGGCCTCTGAGTTCCGCGAGGACCCCTGGGCTAGAGCTGGGATTGGAGGAGAAGCCATGTGCTCTGCACCACATCCAGGGCCTGCGGGATCTGGGTAGTTAACCCTGTGTCTTCCTCCTGTTGCGGCCTAGGGCGCTGGACCCAACCTGGCTATCCCCTGGCCAGCTGGTCCCATCACAGCCCAGGCATTGCACCCAGCGAGCTCCGCCAGCTCGGGCTTTGCTTATTTTGCCTTTCATTAAGTCACGCAGTAACCGCGGCACTGTTTCCTTTTGGGACCCGAATACCCTTTGTAGGGGGCTCCGTCTTGTGCACCGCCGGGTGATTTAGCAGCATCCCTGGCCTCTCTGCCCACTAAATGCAGCGCCTCTTACCAGTTCTGACCTTACTGAATGTCTCAGACATTGCCTGATGTTCTTGGAGAGGCAAAAGTCACTGGTTGAAAATCAGTGAGCTAAACTTTAAGTATCTACCTTTTTATCGTTTTTTGGTTTTTGGTTTTCTTTGTACCTCTCCCAAGGAGTAAGGACATATTTTCCATTGATTTTAGAGACTGGAAGGAAGGGGGGGTGGCGGGGGGGGGGGTCAGAAAAACACCAATGTGAAAGAGACATCTATAGGTTGCCTCCTGCAGCACCCCCATTCCACTCCACTGTGGGCTTGGACTTGCAACCCAGGTATGTGCCCTTGGCCAGGAATCCAATAGGTGACTCTGCTGCTCAGGTTGATGCTCTAACCACCGAGCAACACAGGCCATGGCAAGTACCCACTCTTGTGCATACCAAGGAAGATAAAGGTAAGCTGGCTTACCAAGATGCTGTGGGTGAAAGGGGCCACATGGTAACCTGACAAGCTCAGGGAAGGCCTGTATGATGGTCTTGCAAACTCAAAGACCTGAAGTAACCACAAAGGACGATCGGAAATTAAACTTTAACCAAAAGCAGTAATAGTGGGTAGTTACATTCTAGGACAGTATCTTCACTGAGCCTATCTGTCTTTTTGCATCTATAATAACACTAGAGGCCTGGTGCATGAATTTGTGCACATTGAAAGGAAATTAATTAGAAGAAATATTTTAATATCCCTGTTCACCCTTTCTCAATAATAGAAGTGTCAACCAAATTCATGATCGACAATGACAGATTGAAATGCATGTGATTGCTGCCAATGAGAGCTTTATATGTATCACCCATGTGCGAGTCAACTTAGCCTTTTATAGATATAAAACAAACTTGTTAATTAGAGCTGCTTTCTGATTTAGCTAAACTTTTTCCAGCCCAGTGAAGCACTCCAACTTCTTTTTCAGGTAATTGTCAGCAACACAGCAGTAAATATCAACACGAAGAAGCACATTATTATTGTAGATCACGCAGGGAGAACAAAGGGTAAAATATTTAATTTGCAGCAGTGTTTGACTATATTTTGTGCAGTGAAAAAACCTGAAGTCATTTTTAAGGTCCACCATTTCTTTTCTTTATTTCTTTTTGAGCGGGGGAAGGGGGGGGGTGGAGGGGAGGGGGCACCATTTCTCAATTCTTTTCAGTTGGGTCGAGTTTCTAAACTTTCTAAATCTTCATTTTCTGTTTAATGAAAAGAAAATAGGATTCTACCAAGTCTCCAATCTACCTACTCCACGACTTGTGTCAGGATCAAATGAGATGAGGCACAGGAAAATACTTCACAGACATTTGGTTAACTGTGAATGTTTCTACCTGGCTATAAAGCAACTTGTGTTCCTGGGCTGAAGAAACTTCTAGGAGGCTAGTTGCTAGGAAGAGGAAGCTGGGCATTGCGACATAACGTATTACCCTGACGGCAGGACACTTAGCATATTAGTCTTTTATATAGATAGACTAGTAGCCCGGTGCACAAAAATTTGTGCACTCGGGGGTGAGGGTGAGGGGTGGGGTCAGACCCCTCAGCCCGACCTGCGCCTTCTGTCATGTTCCTGGACCCCAGCCACTCCTGGCCTAAGCACAGGCCTACAGGCTTGGGGCGGCCTGGCTCCCGAGGCCCCATTGTATCAAGAGAACAAAGTCGGCATTAGTTACTGCTCTCACTGAACCCAGTACACTGCATCTGTGCGTACAACTGCCTTGTTCATGTGCCTGCTTCGCCCTACTGAATTACTAACATCTTGAGGACATTGCTCTGTCTTATCCTGCTTCAACTTCAGTGCCTGGCCTGGTGCCAGGGACCTGAGAGGGTTTGCTGAGTGAGTGAGTGAGTGAGTGAATAATGGGTGAGTGAATGAGTGAATGAATGAGCGAGTAAGTGAATGAGCAAGCAGCTACGAGGCGGGAACTTCTGCCGCATTGCCATGACAATGCGGCAGAAGTTCCCGCCCCGCTCCCAGCTGCCTGCTGCAAACCCCGGGAAGTTCCCGCCCTGCTCCCAGCGGCCGCACACCCCTCTCCCAGCTGCATAGTTCATGCAGGGCAAAGGCGGCCCAGGTTCTCCACCTTTGCCCTGCCACCCGGCTCTTGCCTGCTGCCTGGGTTTCCGATCACTGTCAGCGTCAGGCAGCTTCCTCTGTCCTTCCCCTTTCGCCTCCCATCATTGTGCCTATGTATGCAAATTAACCGCCATCTTTGTTGGCAGTTAATTTGCATATCACCCTGATTAGCCAATGGGAAGCATAGCGGAGGTACGGTTAATTACCCTTTTGTCTTTTATTAGCTAGGATACCCTTGAAATATCTGGGTAACTTGTAACTTCCCTTTTTCTGGGCCCCTTGTGGCACAACCTAATGTGCTTGGGCTCCCGGACAGTTACCACTAATTCCTTCATTGTTCTCATGTTAATTGTTGACTGTTGGCTATCCTACACCCTTCTAAGTATGTGTCTATCATTTTATTTTTTATCCAGTCCCACAGGTTCTCTCCCTCACCCCCAAGACCCCTTTGGTTTCTCCCGCCTCTCTAATCTATCACCAATGAATTTCTTGTAACCTACCTATGTCTCCTCCTTTGGTTGTAATGTATAAAAATAGACGAAAACCCGCCACTCTCCAGAGCGCTTTCCCAATCCATTGAGGTACTGCTTCCAGGCACTTGTCGACAGTTTGCTCAAATAAACACAAAATTCTTTACAGGTTTGAATGTTTCTTATGTTAACACAGTAATAAAACCATAGCCAGAGAATGGTATAAGAACTAAGATGCACTGAAGCCTTGCGGGTGTTGTTCAGTGGTTAGAGAATTGCAGCATACCCAAGGGTCCTGGGTTCAATTCCCAGTCAGAGGTACCTACTTTGGTTGCAGTTTGCTCCTCTACTCCCCTAATCCCCAGATTGGGATAATGTGGGAGGCAACCAGTTGGTGTCTCTCTCTCTGCCCTCACTCCCTCCTTTCTACTCTCAGAATCTTTCTCAGCACCAGGTCCTGGGAGTCACTACCAGTTGATTAGAACTGGCTCAGGAAAGGAAACCCATTTGCCATTCCTAGTCCACTCCCTTTTCCATTATGCAGCATATCCTCTTTACAGATGAGATGAAAAACAAAATAAAACAGTTTAAACATCCCCAGTTCCTTCACTAGCTTTTGTGCAGAATATTCCCTAGGCTAGATCCCACCCTTCTCCCAACACACAGTTCAGTTATTGATTCTTTTAAAATGTGATTCCCAGAACTGAGTATGGTCCCCAGGATTATATTATTTGTGAAGAGGACATTGTGTTCTCTTAATGCAACTTAGAATTGCATTAGCTTTTTGGGACCACTGTTTCAGACTGCTGCCTCTTGTTGAGCTTGCAATAAACGAAAATGTGTTTTTGTAGATGCACTGGTCTTAAACTAGGTTATCCTGTTGTGCAGGTTTTTTTTTTTTTAAAGCCCTAGTACGAGACTTTATTTTGCATCCTATTAAATTCTACTTTGTTAATTTCCCACCTAATTCTGCTAGTAGGGGAGATATTTTTGAATCTTGACTTTTGCCATATAATAAATTTGTGGTCTTTAGCATGTTATCTTTATTTTTATCTGTTTGTTTATATTTTTACTAGTGGCCCGGTGCATGAAATTCATGCACGGGGGACAGTGTGTTCCTCAGCCTGGCCTGCACCCTCTCCAATTTGGGACCCCTCGAAGGATGTCCTACTGCCAGTTTACAGCAGTCACACATCCCTCTCGCAATCTGGGACTGCTGGCTCCTAACCGCTCACCTGCCTGCCTGCCTGCCTCGTTGCCTCTAATCACTCTGCCTGCCGGCCTGCTCGACCCCAACTGACCTCCCCTCGCCCCCCGCTGCTGGCCTGCTTGCACCCACATGACCCCCATGAGCCTGATCACCACAAACTTCCCCCCCTGCTGGCCTGCTTGTCCCTCCTTCCCTTCCCACTGGCCTGCTCATCCCCAACTGTCCCCTGCTGGCCTGCTCACTCCAAACTGCCCCCCACCCCCGCTATCCTGATCACCTCCAACTGACCCCCACTGACGGCCTGCTTGCCCCCACATGGCCCCCCTGCTGATCTGCTTACCCCCAACAGCCCCGCCCCCCACCAGCCTGATCACCCACAACTGCCCTCCCCTCTTGGCCTCTAACCGCCTCTACCTTGGCCCCACCACCATGGCTTTGTCCAGAAGAACATCTGGAAGGTCTCCTGGAAGGTCTCCCAGTCTAATTAGCATATTGCTCTTTTCTTAGTATAGATATATTTGTCTGTAAATATGATTATGATTGCAGATATGAGTAGGATCAGGTAAGGTTTTATAGAATGGGCCTTTTATTACAGATGGTTTGCCAGGTATGCATTTTTTCTAAAGAAGTAAAAATTACTTTAGAAAATGTTTCAGGAAGACTTTGAGAATTTACAGTATCTGCTTTTCTTCCAAGAAAGTTGTCACTTTTATGCCAGAGTGAGAATTATTTGTATGCTTTGTATGTCAGCATTGGGCCACTGTGAGTGGGGGTTCACTTAGCTTGACTTGAGAGTAATTGTCTTGCTCACTGGCTGGGAGGGAGGGTGTGTGGCAGAGGAGATAAATACTGGGTTCTGGATTACTCATAGATTGCTGATTTCCTGATTGATTGTGCAAGCCCCTCCTTTTATTCATGTCCACCTTCTGTTGACAGACATTTACCCTGGGAGAGAAATTAGATGAAACTCTCTTTCTTGTCATTGTAAAAAGCATTTGATTTCCTAAGGTGTGATAAGGCCACCCAGCCATCCTCAGTCAAGGTACACATTTTCATGGAGGATGTTCCCACTCTTGAATAAAGTAAAACAATTATTTTTTCTTTTAATTTAAACTTTCTTCTATAACTGTTTTCTTGCTACTTAAAAGCTAGTTGTTGTTTTTTTTAAAACTGCTTTCAAAGCTTTTCAAACTGTATATGTCCTTGGAATGAATTTATAAATAAGAATTGAGCCCGGCCAGTGTGACTCAGTGGGTTAACATCAACCTATGAACCAGGAAGTCACAGTTTGTTTCCAGGTCAGGCCACATGTCTAGGTTTTGGCCTGATCCCTTATACGGGGTGTGTAGGAGGCAGCCGACCAACGATTCTCTCTCATCATTGATGTTTTTATCTCCCTCCCTCTCCCTTCCTCTCTCAATCAGTAAGAATATATTTTAAAGAGAAGAGAGAGAGAGAGAGAGAGAGAGAGAGAGAGAGAGAGAGAGGAGTATATATGTTTATAAATAAAAAAAATGTATTTGATGCTCTTAGAAAGTCTTATTTTCTTTCATTAAAACTGTGCAGTATAGGGAACTCCATAGATTCTCTTAATTTGAAGAAAGTTAGAGGGAAAGGTACTAATTCAGAGTTCCATGGGAAAATGTGTCACTTATATCCTGGGGAAGGCATCACTGGATGTGGAGGATGGGCCGTATTTCCAAGTGAGGTCCTAGGTCCTGCTTGCAACTCCCAGCCAGGTTAGAATGTGCCTTCTTTAATCAGGACAAAATAATCACAGTGAGCAGAACATGATTAATGTTTTTTATAATTAACTAGAGGTCTGGTGCACGAAATTTGGGCACTCAGGGGTGAGGGGTCCCTCAGCCTGGCCTGCACCCGCTCACAGTCCGGGAGCCCTTGGGGAGTGGACCTAAACCATCAGTCAGACATCCTTAGCACTGCCATGGAGTCAGGAGAGGCTCCCGCCACTGCCACTGCACTTGCCAGCCATGAGCCCGGCTTCTGGCCAAGCAGTGCTCCCTCTGTGGGAGTGCACTGACCCCCAGAGAGCAGCTCCTGCATTGAGCATTTGCTCCCTGGGGTCAGTGCATGTCATAGCAACTTGTTGTTCCACCTTTTCGTTGATTTGCATATTAACCTATCATTATATAGGATAGCTAGTCTTGAATGTTCTATTTCTGCCCCTAACAAAGTCACCCTAGCTACTCGAGACAGATGTTATCTTCCCCACAGGAGCCAGTCAGGGCTCCCCTACCTTTAGGCAACAGGCCCTGTCCCTTGTAATGAGGATTGCTTTATGTAAGGACCTTAACAACTTCAGCCGGTTCTCAAAAAGGTGGTGATAATTGTTCAAACACAGACTTCAGCTCTCAGGCCTGAGACCACCCCTTTCCTCCATGCCCTCAAAGGTCCTCAACTGAGCTAGTCAATCCCACCCTGCCTTTCATGCCAGCATTACCTCTGCCCTAATCTCAGGGTCATCTTATACTGTCTAAATTACAGTCCCCTCCTTGCAGCTGCATTCTGCAAACATTGAGCACTTATTATATCCTGGTCTCAGTGTTAGGGAATCAGGCTGGAAAAAAACACAACCCTGTTCTTTTCCATACTCTTTCTCCATATTGCTGTAAGTAGCTCCACGTTGATGCAGCATTGTGCTCAGACCAACCTTTCTGACAAAGTTTTACAATCCATGTGCCATAGTAAATGAACTCCCTCTATCCTCACTTTCTTTTACCTTTTTGCTGACACTTCTTTAAATATTTTTTCCTCATGCCTGCAAGGCTTTTTTTAAGCTTTGACATGTGTGTTAGTTATCTACTGCTGCTGTAAAAAATTATCACAAATTTAGTGGCCTGAAACAATGCAAATGTGTTACAGTTATTAGCACAGAAGTCTGATGTGGGGCTCACCAGGCTGCAATCCAGGTATCAGGAGGCTGCATTCTCTTCTGGAGGCTCTTGGGGAGACTTTCTTTCCAGCTTCTGGAGACCACCCATATTCTGTGACTGGTGACCGCTTCCTTCATCATTAAAAGCCAGGAATATTGCATCTTGTGACTCTACTGAAGTCACATCTCCCCCTGATTTCCTCTCATACCTCCCTCCGCAACTTTGAAAGCCCCTTATACTTGAACTAGAGGCCCAGTGCACAAAAATTTGTGCACTGGGGGGTGGGGGGTGGTCCCTCAGCCTGGCTTGTGCCCTCTCACAGTCTGGGACCCCTTGGGAGATAATGACCTGCAGGCTTAGGCCTGCCCCCGGGTGGCAGAGGGCTGGCCCAATCCCTAGGTGCAGCCCCTGGTCGGGCTCAGAGCAAGGCTGATTGGGGAGTTGGGGCACCGCACCCTGTCATGCACAGAGCAGGGTGGATTGTGAGGTTGCGATACCACCCTCAGTCATGCTCAGGGTATGTCCGATTGGGGGATTGGGGCACCGCCCCCTGTCACACTCAAGGCAGCGTCGATGGGGAGGTTGTGGAGCCACCCCATGTCACACACAGAGCAGGGCCCATCAGGGGGGTTGGGGCTCCATACCCTGTCACGCACAGAGCAGGGCCCATCAGGGGGTTGGGGAGCTCCCCTCTGTCACGCACAGAGCAGGGCCCATCAGGGGTTTGGAAAGCTTCCCCCTGTAATGCACAGAAAAGGCCCATGAGGGGTTTGAGGAGCTCCCCCCTGTCACTCACAGAGTAGGGCAGATAGGGGAGTTGGGGCACCGCCCTCTGTCACACACAGAGCAGGGCGGATTAGGGGGTTGGGGCACCACATCCTGTCACACTCATGGCAGAGTCAATGGGGAAGTTATGGCTCTACCCCATCACACACAGAGAAGGGGGGTTGGAGTGCTGCATCCCACACAGAGGGGCTCCATATGGGGCTCCATACCCTGTCACACACAGAGCAGGGCCAATCAGGGGGTTGGGGAGCTCCCCCCTATCAGGCACAGAGCAGGGTTGATCAGGGGGTTGGGGCGCCTTCCACTGTCATGAACAGAGCAGGGCAGATAGGGAGGTTGTGGCCACGCCTCCTGTCACACAAAGAGCTGCGGGGCGATCAGGGGGTTTGGGCGCTCTGCCCTGTCACACTGATCCCAGTGCTGGGAGGCATATTACCCTTTTGCTATATAGGATAGAGGCCTGGTGCCCGGGTGGGGGCCGGCTGGTTTGCCCTGAAGGCTGTCCTGGATCAGGATGGGGATCCCCACTGGGGTGCCTGGCCAGCCTGGGTGAAGGGATGATGGCTGTTTGCAGCTGGTCACACACCCTTCAGGGGGGGGTCCCCACTGGGGTTCCTGGCCAGTCTGGGTGAGGGGCTGAGGGTTGTGTTCAGGCTGGCGGGTGACTGAAGCTCCCAACCGCTCCTTTTTTTTTTATACTGGGCCAGCTTTTGCTCTGATATAGCATACTATTCCACTATGTAGATATACCAGAGCTTTTTAACCCACTCATCTGCTGACCAGCACTTAGGCTGTTTCCAAATCTTAGCTATTGGAAATTGTGCTGCAGTGAACATAGAGGAGCATGCATCCTTTCAGATTGGTAATTCTAGGTTCCTGGGATATATTCCTAGAAGTGGGATCACTGGGTCAAATGGGAGTTCCGTTTTTAGTTTTTTGAGGAAACTCCATACTCTTCTCCATAGTGGCTGCACCAGTCTGCATTCCCACCACCAGTGAAGGAGGGTTCCTTTTTCTCGCCATCCTCACCAGCACTTGCCCTTTGTTGATGATAGCCATTCTGACAGCTGTTAGGTGGTATCTCATTGTCCTTTTGATTTGTATCTCTCAGATGATTAGTGACTCTGAGCATGTTTTCATGTGTCCCTTGGCCTTCCTTTTGTCCTCTCTGGAAAAGTATCTATTTAGGTCCGTTGCCCATTTTTGTGATTGGGTTGTTTATCTTCCTTTTGTTAAGTAGTATGTGTTCCCTGTAAATGTTGTAGATGAAACCCTTATCAGAGAGAACATTGGCAAATATGTTCTCCCATGCAGTGGGCTTTGTTGTTGCCTTGTTGATGGTTTCTTTTGCTATGAAGAAGCTTTTTATTTTGATGTCTTCCCATTTGTTCATTTTAACTTTATTTTCCATTGCCCCAGGAGCTGTGTCTGTGAAGATATTGCTTCCGCATGTATCTGAGACTCTGCTGCCTATGGATTCCTCTACTATTTTTATGGTTTCCAGCTCTATGTTCAAGTTATTTATCCATTTTGAGCTTATTTTTATGCATGGTGTCAGTTGGTGGCCTAGTTTCATTTTTGCATTTGTCTGACCAAATTTCCCGGCACCATTTATTGAAGACACTGTCTTATCCCCATTGTATGTTTTTGCTTCCTTTGTCAAATATTAATTGAGCTTGGTTGTTTGAATTGGTTTCTGGGTTCTCTATTCAATTCCATTGGCCTATATGTCTATTCTTGTGCCAGTGTCAGGCAGTTTTGAACACAGTAGCTTTGTAATACAGCTTGATATCTGGTATTGAGATCCCTCCTACTTTGGTCTTCTTACTCAAGATTGCTGCCACTATTCGTGATCTTTTTTGTTATTCCAGATGGATTTTTGGAGAGTTCATTCTAGGTCTGTGAAATATGCTGTTGGTATTTGAATGCGGAGTGCATTGAATGTATAGATTGCTTTGGGTAGTATAGCCATTTTAATGATGTTGTTTCTACCAATCCATGAACAAGGTATGTTCTTCCATCTGTTTATGTCTTCCTCTATCTCTTTTTTTCAACATCTTCTAGTTTTCTCAGTGGAGGTCTTTTACGTCCTTAGGTAAGAGTATTCCCAGTTATCTTAATTTTTTTGGTGGGATGATGAATGGGATTCTTTTTTTAATCTCCTTTTCTGTAAGTTCATTATTGGTGTATAAAAATGCCATATATTTCTTGGCATTAATTTTGTAGTCTGCTACATTGCCGAATTCATTTATTAAGTTAACTAAATTTTTGAAGGACTGTTTGTGGTTTTCTATGTACAGTATCATGTCATCTTCAAATAATGACAATTTACTTCCACTTTTCCAATTTGGGAACCATTTCTTTCCTTTTCTTGTGTGATCACTGTGACCAGGACTTCCAGTACTGTTTTGAACAGGAGTGGTGAAAGTGGGTTTCCCTCTCTTGTTCCTGTTCTAGAGGGAAATGGTTTTAGTTTTTGCCCATTGAGTATGATGTTGGCTGTAGGTTTGTCATATAAGGCTTTTATTATGTGGATGATTCTTCTATTCCTACTTTGCTGAGTGTTTTTATCAGAAAAGGCTGTTGCACTTGGTCAAATGCTTTTTCTGCACCGGATGATATGATTGTGTGGTTTTTCTCTCTCAATTTGTTTATGTGATGTTTCATGTGCATTGATTTGTGGATATTGTACCATCCTTGAATCCCTGGAATAAATCCACTTGGTCATGGTGTATGATCTTTCTAATGTAATGTTGTATCCGGTTTGTAGAATTTAGTTGAGGATTGCAGCATCAATGTTCATCTGGAATATTGGCCTGTAAGTCCCTTTCTTTGTGGTGTCTTTTTCTGGTTTGGGGATTATGGTAATGCTGGCTTCATGAAAAGAGCTTGGAAGTATGCCGTCCTCTTGAATTATTTGAAATAGTGTGAGAAAGATTGGTTTTAGTTCTTCTTTGAATGTTTGGAAAAACTCCCTTGTGAAGCCATCTGGTCCAGGGATTTTGTTTTTTGGAAGCTTTTTGATTACTGTTTCAATTTTATCAGTAGTTATCGGCCTGTTCAGTTTTTTTGCTTCTTTCTGATTGAGTATTGGAAGCTTGTATTTGTCTAGAAATGTGTCCATTTTGTCCAGGTTTTCCAATTGTTGGAGTAGAGTTCTTATAGTTTTTACAATCCTTTGTATATCTGCCGGGTTATTTGTTACTTCAACTCTTCCATTTCTGATTTTGTTTATTTGGGTCCCCTTTCTTAGTTTCTTGGTGAGCCTCCCTAGAGGTTCATCAATTTTTTTTTCTTTTTTTCAAAGAACCAGCTCTTGCTTTCATGATCTTTTGTATTATTTTTTTGGTCTCTATGGCTTTTATTTCTGCTCTGATCTTTATTATCTCTTTCTTTTTTGGTAATATGGGCTTTTATTGTTGCACTCTTTCTAATTATTTAAGTTGAAGATTACTTAATTTATTACCATTTTTTTTCCTGTTTTCTAAGCTAGGCCTGTAGAGTTGTGACCTTCCCTCGCAGGACTGCTTTCATTGTGTCCCATAGATTTTAGGATTGTGTGTTTTCATTGTCATTTGTTTCCAGGATGCTTTTCATTTCTTCTCTGATCTCTTTGGTAACCCAACTATAGTTTAATAGCATGCTATTTAGCCTCCAAGTGTTTGATTTTTTTCATTGTTTTTATTGCACTTGATTTCTAGTTTTATGCCATTGTGACCTGAGAAGATGCTTATTACGTTTTCTATCCTCCTGAATTTGAAGAGACTTTACCTGTGTCCTAATATGTGGCCTATCTTTGAAAATGTCCCGTGTGCACTGGAGAAGAATGTATATTTGGTAGCTTTGGGATGAAATGTTCTGGAGATGTCAAGTCCATCTGAACTGGAGAGTCATTTAGGATTGCTGTTTGTTTGGAGGTTTTTTGTGTAGAGGATTTGTCCAGTGGTGTCAGTGAGGTATTGAAGTACCCTACTTTGATACTATTGCTATCTATCTATCCCTTGATACCTTCCAGAAGTTGTTTTTTGTATTTGGTCACTCCTGTACTGGGTGCATATATGTTTACCAGAGTTATATCCTCTTGTTGATTTGCTCCTTTTAGTATTGTGTAGTGGCCTTCCTTATCCCTTGCTATGACCTTCATTAGAGTTCTATTTTGTTCAGATATAAGCATTGCCACCCCAGCTTTTTTCTCATTTCCATTTGTTGAAAATTTATTTTTCCCTCTTTCACTATCTGTGTGAATCCTTTGCTCAGAGGTGAGTCTCTTGCAGACTGCAAAATATGGGTTTTGTTTCCTTATCCATTCAGCTGCCTTATGTCTTGATTGGAGCACTGAATCCATTTACCTTTAATGTTATTATTGTAAGTACTTGTTTGTCATATTTATTCTTAATGTGTGTGCTTCTTCTTGCCTTTCTGTTTCTTCTTTTTACTTCCATCCCTCTAGCATTTCTTGCATTGCTGACTTGGTGGTAATAAACACTCATAGCCCTTTTTTGTCTGTAAATTTCCTTATTAGTTCTTCAATTTTGAATTATAGCCTTGCTGGGTGTGGATTCAGCCCCTTGTTTTACATCACTTTGTATATTTCATTCCATTCCCTTCAGGCCTGGTGTGTTTCTGTTGAGAAATCTGTTGATATTCTAATGGGAGATGCCTTGTAGGTAACTTTCTGTCTCTGTCTGTCAACCTTTATGATTCTTACTTTTGCATTGATGTTTAATTATGATGTGGCTTGGTGTTGGTCTTTTTGGGTTCATCTCATTTGTGACTCTGTGTGGTTCTTGAACTTGCATAGTTATTTTCTGGCCTGTAAAAGGGAAGTTTTCTGTCGTTATTTCTTCCAACATGTTTTCCCCTCCCCCATCTGACTGGAAGAACTGGCTGGGTCTATAGACCAAGACTGAGCACAGACCTGCTGAGAACTTGGATTGCGGTTAGTGATTGTCACCTAAATGGACACTCCCGCTGTCTGCCCATGACCCTGATCATGTCCACCGCTGCCACACATAGAGTGGCATGTTCCCATTCTCCGGTGACTTCTCTAGGCACACTCCCATCAGGCTGGCCCAGGTGTTGGACATGGGAGCCTTACACCAGGAACCAGGGCCTTGTTCTTGTGTCACCGTCCCATGACCCACTCAGAGATAGGAGTGCAGGCGACTGATTCAGGCCTCAGATACTGAACATGGAGAAGGAAGTCAATTGATGGCCCCTTCCAAGGTCTCTTGTCTGGAGAGAGAAGTAATGAGACTTGGAAAGTGGAATGCTTCTGTAATTTCCTAAATTCTGCCAAACATGAGGAATTACTTTTACTCATCATCATGACTCAGAACCCAGCTTCAGGTTCAATGGCCAGCTCCCAGAGAAGTGTAAATGAGCAACATGGTTGTGACCAAAAAAAGGATGGAGAGGTCCCAGGGCAAGCCATGAGGCCAAAGAGCTTCACACTAAAGGAACTCTCCCAGAGACATGTGCCCACGTAGGCAGCAGGAAGGATGGGACCTTGGAAGCTTATCCAAATGTAGAAAGCAATGTGACAGTTGACCAGGGCATGGAAAAGACTCTCACTCTGTGTGGAAAGTTGTATGAGCAGAAGACCCGCAAGCCATGTTTAAACTACTCAGGAAATAGTTTGCAAAGGCGCATGTCAGTTTTTAATTCTCAAACAGTTAAAATCACAGGGTGCTAAGTAGTGATTTTACTACTTTATTTATTTACATGTATGTTATGTTTATAACAGAGTTTTTTTAATGTTGTGACATAACTCTGTAATAGCCATTGAAAAATAACAACTTTTCCTATGGTTATTAGGATTGCTGGGCAGGGTATTAGCTGGAGGTACCATTCTGTGTGGGTTGCTCTACAGTGCAAAGCAAGACTAGTCTGTGATTTACTCATTTTCCAGTTCAGTTGTTTTGTTTGTTTGTCTCCTCAATCGAGTGAGGTTTCATGCCTCAGAGATACTCCAAGGAAGACCATGAAATTCTCATGAGGTGTCCCAGCTGATCACCCAGAATAATAGTGGATGTACCCTTAGGCACTCAGTAAATTTTTTGGAGTAAATCAAGGATTGAAGAGTGAGGAGAGGTGTCTGGCTTTGGCAGATGAGGATCAGCTGACCGATGGACATCCCTGAGAAGATGTCCACTCTGTGCCAGTGTGTCCTGCCAGCCTTCACATAGGGCATAGAGGGATTTTCTGTCAAGTATGGAGACAGACCTTCTGTGACCCTGAGGCTTATGGAACCGTCCCCAGGGGAACAATCAGCAGTGGAACGGGCTGTACAGCCTATAGCATCTGGTTTTCCTCTCAGCCACAATAGTCTTCCTCTGGCTTCGAGTTGGAGATTTAGGGTCAGTGGATGACAGGGATGCAGTAGCAGGAACCATTCTCTCCTTCTCTGGTCAGAAGCATAATTCTTACCATCTGATGAGGCAGAAGTGCAATCTTCACCAGAAGCATCCCTCTGCAGGCCTGAATGCCATGGTTGGGCCCTCCCTTTCCCTCTAGCCCTCTCCTCTTCTTTGTGTCCAGGATCGGTGTGTGCCATTCTCCCCACCTTGCCATGCACTCTCTATTGGAATGACCCAGTGCCTTTGGGGTTGGGATCTGGGAATGTCACTGGCACCTCATCTACACCAGGCCACCCCTGCACCCCAACCCCTCCCGCCACCACCGCGGTCTGCATAATCTGGTAGATTATGTCTCTGATATTTAAGGGATGCAGATCTCAGATTCAGCAAGACTGGCCAATGCTCTGCTGCCATTTCCCTTTTGTCCCCCATTCTGGGTTCCTCATGGGATTCTCTGGGCCATTTTCTGCCCTGTCGCTCTAGCCCAGAGTGAGTGCTCTTCGTCATGCACCTCCCCTGTGCCTCTAGAAGCGCTGCTGTTGGCATTAAACGGCTAGACCCAGGCATGTCTTGGATGTGAGGCATGTTCTCCTTGGGGAGCAAGAAAGAGGGGCAATCCCTTGTTTAGGTCTAGATGTCATTGGGTCTGAAGTGAAACCAGGTATTGTTGGGCACAGGCAGGTCAGGTAGTGCCAGCAGAGACTTGTGAGTTTGAAAAAGGCACAGAGGACAAAATACGTGAGGGTAGGAAGACGTCTGACTGCAGAGGGAAAGAAGCCAGGTGGAAGGCTGTCTGCTCGAAGGCTGGGTTAAGAGAGCGGACGATGGGAAAGCCCATGCATGGGGAATGGTCCCCAGGGCCTCTGAAGGCCCACAGAGGCAGGGCTTGCTGTGGAACCCAGGAAGGGCATCCGCCTTCCTCTCTGGTGCCTCTTTGGATCCAGAAAGGCAGCTGGGATGTTGATTTTCCTTCTGTACACTGTAGCTTGTCATGTTCTCCAAAACAGCTCAGAAGAATTGGGAGAACTCCTGATTTCTGTTGTCAGTAGGTGTCCCCAGAATCAGGTTCCTGATTGGCTGACTGACATTCCAGGGATGCATAAAGAGGGTCCCAGACTTGGAGCACATTCTAAGGACTCCCTTCCTTCAAAAAAAAGGTCACAAGGGCAGATGACCTGGGATCGCACTAGGAATTTTGTGACTGGAGAAGGAGGTTGCACAGGACGGCCCTACTCATGGGCTGAGAGGCTACTGTGTCCTGTACATAAGTGAGGGCCATGATGAGAGCAGGTGGCAAGTGACCAGGATGTGGTGAAAACATCCCCCAAATTCATGTGTGGGTGCTGGGAGTCGGCGGGGCCAGTCCAATACTGGGCATGAAGTTCTCCTGCCCCCAGTGCCACAGCACATGTCCAGGGAATGCAGGATCTGCATTTGGGGGGTGGATAGAGGAGTGTTTGTTGCTCTTGAAGAAGGCATGTTCGCTCAGGCTTCGTTTCTAGGTCATTCTAAGTGGTCCCTCCTGCCGCCTTGTATCTCCTGGACACTGGGATCTCATAGTGGCTGCCTGAGTTTGGGCTCCTACAATTTTCCAATTTCTGCCTGGTGCTTGTAATGTTTGTGTTAAAGAGAAAATCTCAGCCCCCAGGTGGCACCACTCAGGCTTTCAGCCCATGATACCAAGTCTAGACTCAACTGCTGACCTCATTACAGTTTGAACCTCTTCCACAAACCTCATCAGCCAGTCTGGAATTTTCTGGTCAACACCACTGTTGTAGTCTGTCACGTGGACCCTCTGCCTGGAATATGAGAGTTGTTTGGGCATCACAGTGCAGGGGGGACAGAAGGGCCTACAGAAATGCTGTGCCTCTCTGTCTCTCTGTTAGTGGGTCAACGCACACAAGGTGCATCCGCAGGGACTGGAACAAGTGGTTTCCAGTGAGCATCACGGAGGTACAACTTGTCTGGGGCCGTCACGGGTAACTAGTCCAGGCCCTGGACTCAAACACTCCTCCCCACTGGCCTGTGGCCGCTCCATGGTAGGGCTTCCCTGTGCACAAGTCAGGCCCTCAGTATTCAAAGGGACATCAGCCTGCCAGGGAGCCAGAGCCCTGGCCTCACAAGTCTATGCCTGTCATTCCACTGGATCAAGCCCCTTCTCGAATTCAAGTTCCTGTGGCCTATAAACACATTTACATTCTTTTCAGCAAAATACTAAGCTGGCATAAACCTCTGCTTTGTTCTGTGTCCCGTCCTAAGAATAGAACATCCTTTTGTGGAGGATGGTCTAATGTTCGAAGACTTTCCCCTCATGATCCTCCTTCCCATCAATCAAGGAGGTGGTAAAGCAACTCTCAGCCAGTGACAGGCCCCTGGTCTGAAGAGTGGACAACCCCAAGCCAGCTCCCAGAGAGCATTTAAGTGGACACAGGTGAAGGTCACACCGGGGAGATGGGGGTATGGAGGGCCACCCTGAGGGGCAATACAACCAAGTGAAAGGGAGATGTCCTAGTGTGCTGTTGGATCCCACAGTCAATGGACAGTTAGCTGCTCAGCATGGAACAGGCTCCCTGCCCACCTGCCACCTCATTCTGGCCCTAGGCTGTCTCAGTTTGCTCACTGAGTCGCCTGCCAGAGGACCACCTAGGGAGAAGGCCACACATCCAAGCCCAGGGGCAGGGCTCCATTTGCCTGTATGTCTCCCTAAATGTGAGGAAGTCAGTCCTGGTTTTTCTCCTTCTACTGCCTCTCATTCAGTGCCAGCCACTCATGTGCTTGCTGCTCTCTGCTGGGTGTCAGCAGCTTCCTAGCTTGTCACATACAGCACCTGGCCCTTCGTTCTCTTTTTATTGCTGTTCCTTTCTTTTTCTTCTACCTTCCACTCTTTTACCTTGGGCCCATCAGTGTAGGAGCTCATTTTCCCATTTCTTAAGTACATTTCTTATTGATTTCAGAGAGGAAGGGAGAGGGAGAGATGGATAAAACATCAATAATGAGACAAAATCATTGGTTGGCTTTCTCCTGCACATCCACCTGGGGATCCAGATGTAAACTCTGGCCCCTGCGCCAACTGAGAATTGAACTATGTCCTCTTGGTTCATAGGCCTACTGAGCCACACTGGCCAGGCACACTCTGCTTCTTCTAGTGGGAAGAGAAAATGCTGAAGTCTCTGTAACAGTCGGTGAGCTCCCCACTCCCCCCAAAAAGAGGATTAGAGAACATTGGTCAGAAAATGTGTATCTCTTACAGCAAACACTCTCTTTCTCTTCCTCTCTCTCTCCTATTCTGTCTCCCGCTCCCTGTCCCTCTGACATGCACCTTGTCTTGCCATCCCCACCTTCACAGGAAATAGTGTCCATAATGGGAATCAGAACCTCTGGAATTTGAGAAAAAGTACACAAATGGGCAGGTTCTGAGGGAGGAAGGGCATAGGCAAAACATCCCATGGTCTGGGTGTTAATTCCTCCACACATAGAGATCGTGCCCATTACCTTGTGGGGAGATTCACCTGTGGGGCCAACTTATGTAAAGCTCTTGTCATCATGTCCTCCTCTGGAATTGCCCACTGTTATTAGCATTGATGGTATTTATTAACCACCAGATGCAAGATAAGGAAGAAAATAAAAGTCAGTGCACCCTGGCCAGTGTGTCTGGGCATTGTCTTGTGCACCAGAAAGTTCACCGATTTGATTTCTGGCCAGGGCACATGTCCAGATTGCAGGTTCAGTCCCCAGGCATCCAACATTGTTTCTCTCTAACATGAATGCATGCTTCTGTGTCTGTCTCTCTCCATTCACCTCTCTCTAAAGAATCAATTTTAAAAACCCACCATATTAAGACACAACAAAAGAAAACTCATTGCTGCATGTTGCCTCTAAAACCAAGTGTCCTGCACTTGACGCTTTATTTGTTCTGGAGACCACAATGATAAATCTAGAAAAATTCTTTATTGGAATCTGGATTTTTCCATCAAAATATTCATAAAAGCATAATATTAAGGCAATGAGGCTTAGAAAGCTTAGATAGAGACCACATCTGTGAAGATGTGCACAGAAGGGGCCTGGATAGGAGGTGACTGCTGGTGCACAGGCATCTTGTACATGAAGGCACTATGGGCAGGGTCTCTAGGCCATCAGAAAGCAAGCGGGGAGAGTAAGGCACACATAGTAGGTTCCTTACTACTAGAATGTACCCTAGAGTCCACCAATCTGCACAGCTGTCAGGCAGGCTGGATACAGGGCAGCTGGAGCACACGAATGTCAAAAGGAAGATTCTGAATAAAGAAGAGCCAAAGCCTGGCCTGCTTGTCTCAGTGGATGAGTTTCGACCTGTGAACCAGGAGGTCAGGGTTCAATTCCCAGGCCGGGACATGCCCATGTTGTGGGCTCTTAGCCCAGTAGATGTCTTGTAGAAGGCAGGCAATCAATGATTCTCTCTCACCATTGATGGTTCTAACTCTTTCTCCCTCTCCCTTCCCCTGTGAAATCAATAAAAATATATATCTAAAAGTATGTACATAGCTTAGGGTTTTGATACCCTGAATATCCATTTAGAAATACAAGAAGGAGTCTTTTGTCATGGTCAGGATTTTTATGCTGTTCCTTCTTCCCCTTTAATCTTCCTTTGTATTCCACTTCCCCATGGGATTGTATATAAAGTGATCTATTTCATGCTGGGACGTTTTGTATTGTTTGTCTTGTTGTATTTCTCTGTACCATAATACGTTATCAGTACAAACCTACATTGGAAAAATTAGGCTGAGTAAATTTGGCATCCAAATGGCTTTATTAAGTATTTCACCAATCCAGGAGCATACCAGCTGGCATTGGAAAATGGGCTCACTGAGCCATACCATCCATGGTTTGTGCCACCCCACAACGCGCAATCTGACAGGCTAGATTTTAAAATCCTTAAAAAGTTGAGGTCCCAGCTTCCTAAATTTTCAATTAATTTCACATACACTATTTTAATAAAAAGAATGTTAAAAACCACACATTATTGGGGTAATTTTTAAAATTGAAGTTGGAAGGCTTGTTGATAACTATACACTCAACAGTCCAAGAGGTGAGTTTCTAAAAACCTTTCCCATTCATGATGTTTGTTTATATTCACTAATAAAAATACTGAGGATTCGAGATAACTCATAGTTTGACTGATCATACCCTTTGTGGTACATTAAATATCAAATAGTTGCAGAGAAAGTGCATTAATAGTTCTCCAATAAAATACATATCACAATCTAGGGGCACTTTTGTTCACTCCGTTTAGAAGTATAGTCAGGAAAGCTAACTGGTTCCGTTTAAGTGGTAATCTCTGTTTCAATCTTAGTATAACCACTTCAGAAAGTGCTGATGTCATTTAAGTAAGCAAAAGGATGCCTACATTTAGACTTCATCAAACTTTTATATCATTCCGTATTCAATTTTTCTCTATTTCTACTATTCCTTTCAAGGTTGAGGACATACAAAATGTCACAGGAAGGAGGTCAAGAATTGTTTTGCAGCCTTGGTGGAGTTCCCCAATCCTTTTTTCCATTTAGGTTTTCCAAGGAGAATATGCAAATTGTTTACCCTCCCTAACTGGAAACAGGGCAGCATGCCATGAAGAAGTAACACACTGCTTCATTTATTTTTTTTATCATTATTTTTCAGATTATTACAGTTCCTCTTTTTCCCACATAGCTCCCTTCCACCCAGTTCCCACCTCACCTTCTGCCCTTACCCCCACACTGTCCTCATCCATAGGTGTACGATTTTTGTCCAGTCTCCTCCCACACTCCCCACACCCCCCACATCCCTTTCCCCCTCAAGAATTGTCAGTCCACCCCCTCTCTATGCCCAATTCTATTATATTCACCAGTTTACTCTGATCAGATTTTTTACTCACTTGATTTTTAGATTCACTTGTTGATAGATATGTATTTGTTGTTCATAATTTTTATCTTTACCTTTCCTTCTTCCCCTTCTTAAAGAATACCTTTCAGCATTTCATATAAAAAATATGTAACGCTTCATGAATTTGCATGTCATCCTTGCGCGGGGCCAGGCTAATCTGCTCAGTATCATTCCAGTTTTAGTACATGTGCTGCCGAAGCAAGCACAGTTCTCTTTCTTTTTTGGTAACTATATGTATTATTTGGAAACAGTAAGATCTCAATATGTATTTAAAAGAATGAATGAATGCACTCTTTCATAATCCTATAGTCTTCTTCTTCTTCTTTTTTTTAAGTTTATAATAGTCTTTATTACCCATGAGTGAGTGAGATCATGTGGTGTTTTTCCTTCATTGACTGGCTTATTTCACTTAGCATAGTGCTCTCCAGTTCCATCCATGCCATTGCAAATGGTAAGAGTTCCTTCTTTTTTACAGCAGCATAGTATTCCATCATGGAGATGTACCACAGTTCTCTAATCCATTCATCTAGTGATGGACACCTAGGCTGTATCCAGATCTTAGCTATGGTGAATTGTGCTGCTATGAACATAGTGGTGCATATATCCTTTCTGATTGGTGTTTCTGGTTTCTTGGGATATATTCCTAGAGTGAGACCATAGCGTCAAATGGGAGTTCCATTTTTAATTTTTTGAGGAAGCTCCATACTGTCTTCCATAGTGGCTGCACCAGTCTGCATTCCCACCAGCAGTGCATGAGTGTTCCTTTTTCTCCACCTCCTCTCCAGCACTTGTCGTTTGTGGATTTGTTCATGATAGCCATTTTGACAGGTGTGAGATGGTACCTCATTGTTGTTTTGATTTGCATCTCTTGGATGATTAGTGACTTTGAGCATGTTTTCATATGTCTCTTGGTTTTCTGAATGTCCTCTTTTGAAAGGTGTGTAGGCCCTTGGCCCATTTTTTGATCGGATCGTTTATCTTCCTTTTGTTAAGTTGTATGAGTTCTCTATAAATTTGGGGGATTAGTCCCTTGTCAGATATAACATTGGCAAATATGTTTTCCCATGCAGTGTGCTTTCTTGTTGTTTTGTTGATGGTTTCTTTTGCTGTGCAGAAGCTTTTTATTTTGATCTAGTCCCAATTGTTTATTTTCCCTTTAGTTTCCAATGCCCTAGGAGCTGTATCAGTGAAGAAATTGCTTCCGCATATGTCTGAGATTTTGTTGCCTTTGGATTTTTCTAGTATTTTTAGGGTTTCCTGTCTTACATTTAAGTCCTTTATCCATTTTGAGTTTATTTTTGTGTATGGTGTAAATTGGTGGTCTTGTTTAATTTTCTTGCATGTATCTGTCCAATTTTCCAAAAACCATTTATCTTGACTCCATTGTATGTTCTTGCCTCCTTTGTCAAATATTAATTGAGCATATTGGTTTGGGCCAATTTCTCGGCTCTCTATTCCATTCCATTGATCTATATGTCTGTTCTTGTGGGAATACCAGGCAGGTTTGAGAACAGTGGCTTTGTAATACATCTTGATATCTGGTATTGAGATTCCACCTACTTTGTTCTTTCTCAGGGTCGCTACAGCTATTCAGGGTCCTTTTTTATTCAAGATGAATTTTTGGAGAGGTCTGTGAAATATGCCGTTGGTATTTGAATGGGAAGTGCATTGAATTTATAGATTGCTTTGGGTAGTATGGACATTTTAATGATCTTGATTCTATCAATCCAAGAACATGGTATGTTCTTCCATCTGTTTATGGCTTCCTCTATCTCTTTTTTCAACGTCCTGTAGTTTCCTGAGTAGACATCTTTTACGTCCTTAGTTAAGTTTATTCCAAGGTAGCTTAATTTTTTTGGTGTGATGGTAAATGGGAGTGTTTTTTTAGTCTCTCTTTCTGTAAGTTCACTATTGGTGTATAGAAATCCCATTGATTTCTTGATGTTAATTTTGTATCCTGCTACATTGCCGAATTCATTTATTAAGTCTAATAGTTTTTTGATGGAGTCTTTAGGGTTTTGTATGTCTAATACCATGTCATCTGCAAATAAGGAGAATTTTACTTCTTCTTTTCCAATTTGTTCCAAGAACAATATTTCTTGTTCTTGTCTAATTTCAATGGTTAATACTTCCAGTACTATATCAAACAGAAGTGGTGAGAGTGGGCATCCCTGTCTTGTTCCTGTTCTTAGGGCGAATGGTGTTAGTTTTTCTCCATTGAGTATGATGCTGGCTGTGGGTTTTTCATATATGGCTTTTATTATGTTAAGGTATGATCCTTCTAATCCACCTCGCTGAGAGTTTTTATCAAAAATGGGTATTGGATTATGTCTAATGTTTTTTTTTCTGCATCAATTGATAAGACTATGTGGTTTTTTTCTTTCAATTTGTTTATATGATATATCACATTTACTAATTTTCAGATATTGTACCATCCTTGCATCCCTGGGAATAATCCAACTTGGTCATGGTGTATGATCTTTCTCATATACTGCTGGATCTGGTTTGCTAAGATTTTGTTGAGGATTTTGGCATCTATGTTCATGAGGAATATTGGCCTGAAATTCTCTTTCATTGTGTTGTCTTTACCTGGTTTTGGTATTAGGGTGATGCTGGCTTCATAGAATGATCTTGTAAGTGTTCCTTCCTCTTGGATTTTTTGTAGTAGTCTGAGCAGGATAGCTTTTAGGTCTTCCTTGAATGTTTGGTAAAACTCCCCTGTGAAGCCGTCTGGTCCTGGGCTTTTGTTTGCTGGAAGCTTTTTGATGACTGCTTCAATTTCTTCCATAGTTATTGGCCTCTTGAGATGTTTTGATTCCTCCTGATTGAGTTTTGGAATGTTGTATTTTTCTAGGAATATGTCCATTTCATCCGGGTTGTCTAGTTTGTTGGAGTAGAGCTGTCCATAGTATTTTTTAACAATCATTTATATTTCTGTGGGGAGTGTTGTTATTTTGCCTCTATCATTTCTGATTTTGTTTATTTGGGTCCTCTGTCTTTGCTTCTTGGTGAGCCTGGCTAGAGGTTCATCAATCTTGTTTATCCTTTCAAAAAACCAGCTCTTGGTTTCATTGATTTTATATATTGTTTTTTGATCTCTATATCATTAATTTCTGCTCTAATCTTTATTATCTCCTTCCTTCTGCTCGTTCTGGGCTTTTCTTGTGCTGTCTTTCTAGTTCTTTGAGTTGTAGGGTTAGATGGTTTACTACCATTTTTTCTTGTTTCTTGACATAGGCCTGTAGAGCTATAAACTTCCCTCTCAAGATTGCTTTCATTGTGTCCCATAGGTTTTGGACTGTTGTGTTTTCATTGTCATTAGTTTCCAGGATGATTTTCATTTCTTCTTTGATCTCATTGGTAAACCAATCAATATTTAATAGCATGCTATTCAGCTTACAAGTGTTTGAGTATTTTGGGTTGTTTTTATTGTAGTTTATTTCTAATATTATGCCATCGTGATCTGAGAAGATGCTTGGTATGATCTCAATCTTTTCAAATTTGGGGAGACTTTGTTTGTGACCCGATATGTGGTCTATTTTTGAATATGTCCCATGAGCCCTTGAGATGAATATATTTTCCTTGGCTTTGTGGTGAAGTGTTCTGAAGATGTCAATTCAGTCCATCGGGTTCAGTGAGTCATGTAATATTGCTGTGTCTTTGCTGATTGTTTGTATAGAGAATTTATCCAGTGATGCCAGTGGTGTATTAAAGTCCCCTACTATGATTGTATTGTTGTCGATCTCTCCTTTGATATCTTCCAGGATTTTTTTTTTATGTATTTGTGTGCTCCTGCATTGGGTACATATATGTTTATCAGGGTTATATATTTTTGTTGTATTGATCCCTTTAGTATTATGAAGTGGCCTTCCTTATCTCTTGTTATGGCCTCAGTTTGAGGTCTATTTTGTCTGATATAAGTATTGCTACCTCAGCTTTTTTTTTCATTTCCATTTGCCTTAAAGATATATTTTCATCCCTTCACTTTCAGACTGTGAGTCCCTTCTTCTGAGGTGGGTCTCTTGTAGACAGCAAATGTATGTGTCATGTTTTGTTTATCCATTCAGCCACTCGATGTCTTTTGGTTGGAGAATTTAGTCCATTTACGTTTAAAGTTATTATTGAAAGATACTTGTTGTAGCCATTTCTTTTTTGTGTGTGGCTATTTTCTTTCTGAGCTTTTTATTTCTTCTTTTTACACCAGTTCCTTTAGCATTTCTTGCATTGCTGGCTTGGTGGTGATAAACTCCCTTAGCATTTTTTTTTGTCTGTGAAGCTTCTTATTTCCCCTTAAATTTGAATGATAGCCTTGCTGGATAGAGTATTCTTGGATTCAGTCCTTTACTTTGCATGACCTTGCAAATATCTGTCCATTCTTTTCTTGCCTGATGTGTTTCTCTTGAGAAATCATTTGATGATCTAATGGGAGATCCCTTGAATGTAACTTTCCGTCTCTCTCTCTTGCAGCCTTTAAGATTTTCTCTTTGTCCTGAACATTTGCCATGGTAATTATGATTTGTCTTGATGTGGTTCTTTTTGGGTTCACCTTGTTTGGGACACTCTGTGTTTGAGTGATTTTTTTCTTCCCCACCTCTCGGAAGTTTTCTGATATTATTTCTTTCAATAGGTTTCCTAACCCTTGTTCCTCTGCTGTAGTTCTGGCACCCCTATTATTCATATGTTCTTTCATTTCATGTTGTCCAATAGTTCCCTTAGGCTCTCCTCCTCTCTTTTATTTTTTTCTCCAATTGCTGTTCAGTTTGGGTGTGTTTTGTTTCCCTGTCTTCTAATTTGCTAATTCGGTCCTCCACTTCTCCTAGTCTACTGTTGAAACTTTCAATGCTGTTTTCTCTTGCAGCTATATCACTCTTCATTTCTTCATGTTTATTACATAATTTACTGATTTTTGTCATCTGTTTCTTCTTGCTTCTTGCATAAGTTGTTGATTTTTTCCTCCATCTGATTTATGCACTCTAGGACAATTATTCTGACTTCTTTTTCTGTCATGTTTCATGCCTTTGTATCACTTAGCTGCTTTTCTGGTGAGTCCTCCTTTTCTTTTCTTTGGGGTTTTCTTTGTCTACCAATGTTTATCATACCACCATATCTAGATGTTGAGTCTTTCAGTGGCTGCTCCTTGGGTGGCAGTGGCTCCTTGGGCTGCGGTTGCTCCTTGGGCAGTTGTGGTAGCAGTTGCTCCTCAGTTGGTAGCAGCTCCTCTGGTGGGTGCTGTTCACAGTTGCGCTGGCTCCTCTGGGCTTGTTCGGGGAGACTTCACACACAGCTGCTGTTCCTCAGACAGAGGGTGTGGAGATCAGGATTGCTGCTGTTCCTTGGATGGGGGCGGGCTACACAAGCAGCTGCTACTTCTTCGAATTGTTACTTTTAATCCCACACTGCTTCATTTTGTATGCAGTTCACTTCAAAGAATTATGCACTTATGGTCAAAGGCACATTGGGAAATTTAGGGGCAAGACTTCAACTCACAATCCAAATACATTGGTTTTATGTGTTTGTAGTAAAATAAGACAAGGATTCCCTTTTTGTGGAAAACTTTATTCTGAAGTTGTTGTTTTTTAATTTTATTGTTTAAGGTATTACAGATAGTAGTACATATGTCACTCTTTTTATTCTTTGTCCCCAATGACCTCCCCTAGGTCTCCCCAACCCTCGCCCTAGTGTATTGCCTCTGTTGGTTGTGCTTATATTCTGAAAATTTTAACAATACAATATGTTCAGTTTAAACATTTAAGTATACTGTAATTTAAATCAGCACTTATGAAACAACCTTGAGTAATTCAAACTTTGCATCCTATCCACAAATTTCATAAAGGGACCTACTATTCTTGCTTCTTCCCCAAACCCACCATTTGCTTTTACCCATTCTTAACTAACAGAAGACCTATTTTTTAAAAATTAAATATCACCCGTACCTTAGCATTATTTTTAATTTAACTGTCTTTCCCCCTGACTCCCCCAGAAAGAGCCCAATAAGTTGAGAAATTGTACTGAATAATTCACGAATTCTGTTATCTCTGACAACAGTATGCTCGGGACCTCTTACAGAGGTGTCCCATCTGCTGTTGTAATAATTGCCTTGCCCCTCATCATAACCACCTAGTGTGCGGCTATAATAATCATCACAGCAACTGGTTCACTGTAAGTCAGAGGGGGCATTTGTGTTGGTGGTGCTCCACATGAGCCTCCTAAAAAGTCAGTGACCAAACAATGATACTTGAGCCTCTTTATGAATAATTTTATGTCAGTATGACATGACCCTAGTAAAGTCTTAAATATTTAGAAAAGCTATCCTTTATCTGCCTGTGCTGAAAAGGTGTCAGTGATGCTGAGATATTTATTTATTTAAAATACAGCTGAAGAATAATGTTTTAACTTAAATAATTAATTATGAATGAATATGAAGGCACATTCTCTGGAAATGGGCTGAAATTCAGACCTTCGTATTATTTCTATGCTTCTCGCTGTCAGATGCTCCTTCTGATGAAAAAATGTTAAAATATGCCCCCTGGCTGCTGTGTCTAAGTGGGTTGAGAATCTGGCTTGGCATGGCAGGATCCCGGATTTGATTCCAGGTCAAGGACATGTCCCTGGGTTCTAGTTAACCATGATGTTCTCTCTCTCTCTCTCTCTCTCTCTCTCTCTCTCTCTCTCTCTCTCATCTTTCTCACTCCCACCTCCCCTTCCATGCTTTCTGTTGAAAAAGGACAACACTAGAAAAAGGTCCTCTACTTGGATTAGCAACAACAAAACACACAGATACATTATGCTGCCTACATATAATAAAACCCACATTGAAAAAATTCTCCATCCACCTAAAAGTGACTGAAAATCCCAGTGCACCAATGTCTAAGGGAAAAAGGGATTGAGAGGCTTCAGGGCCATAGCACAGGTTTAGAGATGGTAGAAGGCTTGAAAGAGGCTGCTTACCCAGCTTCTAGCCTGAGTGGGTCCTTATGGTACCAAGCCCCAGTTTTAGTTTTCAGAGTGGTGTTGTTTCTCTTATAAAAGGGAGATCTGCTTCTGCAATAACATGGAGGCCCCCAGCTTCCCCTACTCTTCTCCTGTTCCTATGCTCCTTGCTCATCCCTCCCGCAGGCATGATGGTCATCTTTCATATTCACTGTGCCAGGCCCTTCCCTGCCCCAGACTGAGGATCAAAGTATGTAGCAACAGGAACTGACATTGACCAACTAGAAGCACACCCTGCCGAGAGCTTCAGAGCTACAGCCCCACTGGGACTGAGAAAACACCATGCCCTGGGATGTCTTGGAGGCTTGGGCCCAGTGGCCTTCTCTCACCACCACAGGCAAGTGGCTGTGATGTTTGTTCTCTGGGCCCTCTGCTTGTGCTTAAGCTCGGCAGGTATTGGGAAGTGGAGCAGCAGTGGCAGGAATCACTCCCACCTCCGCCGCAGTGCTAGTAATGTTTGGCAAGCAGGATTAGGCCGAAGCCATCAGTCGGACATCCCCTGAAGGCTCCTGGACTGCAAGAGGGTACAGGACTGGGTGAGGGACTCCTAGTGTACAAAGTTCATGCACTTGGCCTCTAGTATTAGAAATAAACTACAATAAAATGTAACAACATCAAATACTTGGAGGCTAAATAGTCTGTTATTAAATAACTAGAGGCCCAGTGTATGAATTGCTGCATGGAAGCAGTCCGGTCGGCCTCCCCAGATGGGGGCCCATCAGGGCCAGGCTGGCAGGGATTAGTGGCCACTGGCATTTAGCCAGAAGGCCATGCCTCCAATCTGTGTGTTAGGGGAATATAGGGGTGGTGTTAACCAGGTGGAGGAGCCATGGGTGGTTTTCTTTTCAGTCCCGCCCTGAAATGGTTATTGGGGACAGATGGGAGGTCAGGCTGGCCAAGGCTATGGCCAATCAGGGCCTAGATAAGCCTGGTTGGCTGCTGCAATGCAAGTCTTAGCCACTGTTCATTCTGGTCATTCTTCCACTCCAGTCACAGGGATTTTGTGTATAAAGATAGATGACTGGGTTACCAAAGAGATCAAAGAAGAAATCAAAATCATCCTGGAAACAAATGACAATGAAAACATAAAAATCCAAAATGTATGGGACATACTGAAAACAGACTTAGAGGGAACTTCATAGCATTACAGGCCTAACTCAAAGAACAAGAAAAACAGTTAATAAATTATCTAACTCTACAACTTAAAGAGTTGGAGAGAGAGAGCAACAAGAAAATCCCAAAGTGAGCAGCAGGAAAGAAAATGAAGATCATAGCAGAAATAAGTGTCATAGAGACCAAAAAAGCTACAAAAGATCAATAAGACCATGAACTGGTTCTTTGAAAGGATAAACCAGATTGATGTACCTCTAGGTCGGTGCACCAAGAAGCAAAGAGAGAGGACCGAAATTTAAAAAATCAGAAATGAAAGAGGAAAAATAGAAAAAGACCCCACAGATATAAAAAGGATTGTAAATAAATACTATGAACAATTCTACTCCAATAAACTGATCAACCTTGAAAAAGTAGACATATTTCTAGAAAAATACAACTTTCCTAAACTCAATCAGGAAGAATAAAACATCTGACTATGCCAATAACTACTAAGGATATTGAAGTAGTCAAAAAACAACAACAACAACAAAACCAATAACAACCTTGCAGCAAACAGAAGCCTGGGCCAGATGGCTTCACAGGGGATTTTTACCAAGTGTTTCAACAATAAAATAAAACTAAGACCTTCTTCCTCAGACTATTCTATAAAATTCAAAGGAATGAGCATTTCCAAATACTTTCTATGAAGCCAGCATTACTCTAATTCTCAAAACCAGATAAAGACAATACAAAGAAAGAAAAATGCAGGCCAATATATCTCTGATGAACATAGGTGTTAAAATTCTCAACAAAACTCTAGCAAATTGGATACAATATTACTTCAGAATGAGCATACACCATGACAAAGTGGATATATTCTGGGGAAGTAGGGATGATACAACATCCAGAAATCAATAAACATGATGTATCACATAAATAAATTGAGAAATATTCATAGGAATTGATGCAGAAAAAGCATTTGATAGAATTCAACACCCAATCCTATATAATAAGACAGAAACATGCAAATTAACCATCCCTCTGCTATGCTCAAGCCACACCTACACGCCACGCCCACAAGCCAATCAGGAGTGAGTTTACAAATTAACCCAACTAAGATGATGGTGGCCACGGAGCTAGAGTAAGCAGGAGGCTTGGGTTGCTCCCGGCAATGGAGGAAGCCAAGCTTCCCGCCTGCTCTGGCAAGCGCTTGGCTCCACTCAAGACTAGAAAGTTTCAATTATAGAAGATAAATAAATTCTGATACCTGCTTCCAGCCAGCCTCTGCTCAAGGCAGGGCTGGGAGCCTGGGTTGCCAGAGGCAACGCAGGTTTCCAGCCAGACCTGGGCTGTGCTCAAGGCTACAAAGTTTTAATTATAGAAGATAAATAAATGCCAGAAAAACAGAAAAAGCGAAAAGAGAAAGGCTGGGAGCGTAGGTTGCCCAGGGACCTGGCAGGCCTGAAAATGGCCATCAGCCCCTCACCCAGGCTGGCCAGGCACCCCAGCAGGACTCTCCCACCCTGAAGGGGCTGTGAGCAGCCTGAAAACGGCCCTGAGCCCCTCACCCAGGCTGGCCACACAACCATGTGGTGAGGGTCCCTACTGCGGGGCTTGGTCAGCCTGCAAATAGCCATCAGCACCTCACCCATGGTGGCCAGGCACCTCAGTAGGGACCCCCCCAACCCTGGAGAGGATGTGGCCAGCATGAAAAAAGCCCTCAGCCCCTCACCCAGGTGGGCCAGGCACCCCCACGGGTTGAGGATCCCCACTGGAGGGCTTCGACAGACTGCAAAATGCCATCAGCCCTTTACCCAGGCTGGCCAGGCACCCCAGCGGGACCCCCACCCTGATCCGGACACACTTCAGGGCAAAACGACCGGCCCCCACCCGTGCACCAGGCCTCTGTCCTCCTATATAATAAAAGGGTAATATGAAAATTGACCCTAACAGCAAAACGACTGGGAATTTCTGGTCAATATGACGCACACTAACCACCAGTGGATAGAAACTTAATGCAGGAGCTGCCCCCTGGTGGTCAGTACCCTCCCACAGGTGGAGCTCTGCTCAGCCACAAGCCAGGCTGATGACTGCCAGCACAGCAGTGGTGGTGGGAGCCTCTCCCGCCTCCTCAGCACCGCTAAGGATATCCCACTGCAGCTTTTGCCTGCACCCTCTGGCAAGTGGATATCCCCAAGGGCTCCCGGGCTGCCAGAGGGAGATCTGACTGCCAGCTTAGGCCTGATCCCTCAGGCATTAGGCCTAAGCCAGCAGGTGGACATCGTCCAAGGGTCCCAGACTGCAAGAAGGCACAGGCCAGGCTGAGTGACTACCCCCCCCCCCCCGCCCCACCGAGTGCACAAATTTTTCTACACTGGGACTGTACTTTTGATAAAAACTCTCAGCAAAGTGGGAATAGAGGGATCATACCCACTATATGACAAACCTACAGACAACATCATACTCAATGGGCAAAAAATATTAAGAAGAGGAACAAGACGGGGATGCCCACTCTCACCATTTCTGTTTGACAGAGTACTAGTAGTGCTAGCCAATGCAATCAGACAAGAAGAAGTCAAACAAGGCATGCCCACTGGAAAAGAAGAAGTAAAACTGTCATTATTCACAGATGGCATGGTACTGTCCATAGAAATACCTAAAGGATCCATCAAAAAATTAGGAGATTTAATAAATGAATTTGGCAATGCAGCAGGATACAAAATTAGCACCCAGAATTCTATGGCTTTTTGATATACCAATAATGAACTTACAGAAAGAAAAACTAAAACAACAACAACAAAAAATCCCATTTGCATTTGCAACAAAAAGTTAACATACCTAGGAATAAACTTAACTAAGGAGGTAAAAGACCTGTTCTTAGAAAACTACAGGAAATTTAAAAGAGATAGATGAAGACAAAAGCATATAGAAGAACACACCACATTCATGGATTGGTAGAATCAACATCATTAAACGTTCATACTACCCAGAGCAATCTATAGTTTTAATGTATTCCCCATTAAAATACCAATGGCATATCTCACAGACCTAGAACACAGTCTCCAAAAATTCCTATGAAATTAAAAATGACCCCAAATAGTCACAGCAATCTTGACAAAGAAGAACAAAGTTGGATGGATCACAATACCAGATATCAAGCTATATTACAAAGCCACCATTCTGAAAACTGCCTGTTACTGGCACTAAAACAGACATATAGACCAATGGAACAGAACAGAGAACCCAGAACTCAATCCAAGCAGTTATGCTCAATTAATATTTGACAAAGGAGGCAAAATCATGCAATGGAGTCATACTGTCTCTTCAGTAATTAATGTTGGACAAATAGCATAGATACATGCAAACAAAAAATGAATCTAGACCACCAACTTACACCATACACAAAAATAAACTGAAAGTGGATAAAGGACTTAAAGGTAAGTGGGTAATCATGAAAATCTTAGAAGAATCCATAGGCAGCAAAATAGCAGGCATCTGTCTCAGCAATATCTTTACTGATACAGCTCCTAGGGCAATGGAAACTGAGGAGCAAAGAAATAAATGGGACGACGTTAAATTAAAATGCTTCTGCAGAGAAGAAGCAGTCAAAAAATACAACAACAACAACAACAACAACAAAACAAGGAAGTCCACTGCCTGGGAGAAGATATTTGCCAATGTTATATCCGATAAGGACCTATTCTCCAAAATTCATACTGAACTCATTCATTTAAACAAAAGGGAAGATTAATATTCCAATCAAAAAATGGGCATAGGACTTAGACACTTTTCGAAAGTGGACATACAGAAAGCCAAGAGACATATGAAAACATGCTCCAAATCACTAATCATTCAAGAGATGCAAATCAAAAGGACAATGAGATACCATCTCACACTGTTTAGAATGGCTATCATCAACAATTCAACAAACAACAAGTGCTGGCGAGGATGGGGTGTAAAAGGAATCCTCTTGCATTACTGGTGGGAATGCAGACTGGTGTAGCAACTATGCAGAATACTATGGAGTTTCCTCAAAAAATTGAAAAAACGGAGCTCCCATTTGATCAGGAATCCCACTACTAGGAACATATCTCAAGAAATGACAAACACCACTCAGAAAGGGCATATGCACCCACATATTCAGAAGAAAAGACAGTGAGAATGAAAGAAATGAGATGCAGATAGCAAAGCAATCACCTGCAGGCCCAGAGAATGAGCCCTTTTCTTGGCTTTGTTCTCCTAAGCCTTGGATCTGCAAGAATAGAGGCTACAGTCCCCTATAGCCATAGGCCTTGCCCTTGGCTCCAGCTTGGACCTCAGAGACCTTCCAGGTTGGGGTGCCCTCTCTTGTTGAGTGTTTCCTTCCACGCCCTGCGTGGAGTAGGGTTCGGTATCTGAAAGAGGAGCCGCACCGCAAATGAGAGAAAAAGACACGAGATAATTTTGCAAAATTGGGGGACCAGGCGGCAAGTCCCAAAGGACTTCTTCTTTGCTCAGGCCTCACCAAGCTTTTATTGATCTGGGATGCACCCATAGCATAGCCCTTAGGCAGGTGACCCCCTAGTAACAGGCAGACTAGCCCATCAGCAAGGATTTACATAATAATAAATGGGGGAGTAGTTTCAGCTACCACTGTCTGGACAAACAGAGGTGGCGCCTAGCTCCCACCTTTGGGAGGGCTTCAAAGGCACCCAGCCTTCGGGGGTTTCCGGGAGTTCTCTGTCTATGCTTATCAGATAGTGAAGGCAATAAACAGTTTCCCACACTCTCTTGCCCAGGTCCTATGAACCTGTTTATTATTACATTTTTATTTCTCACCCCAGGATATGTTTACTGCTGAGAGAGAGAGAGAGAGAGAGAGAGAGAGAGAGAGAGAGAGAGAGAGAGAGAGAGAGAGAGAAAGAAAGAAAGAAAGAAAGAAGAAGAAGAAGAAGAAGAAGAAGAAGAAGAAGAAGAAGAAGAAGAAGAAGAGAAGAGATCCCTTTCTTCCCTTAATCACCCTGACCAGGAATCCAACACAAAACCGAGGTGAATTCCCTGACCTGCCAGACTAGCAACCTCTGGTGTTTGGGATCAGGCTCCAGCTCATGGAGACACCAGCCAGGACTGTGACTGTCCATTCTACCAGGGGCAAATGTGTACCAGTCTGTAAGTGACACAGAAAGCAAATTCTCCATGTGCAAACTCTGGCGCTTGCATCAATGCGAAAAGCAGGTGGTGACAGCCAGGAAAAGGCCAGAG
The DNA here is from genome assembly GCF_964212035.1 of Myotis nattereri. Lineage (NCBI taxonomy): Eukaryota > Metazoa > Chordata > Mammalia > Chiroptera > Vespertilionidae > Myotis > Myotis nattereri. The sequence continues at coordinate 33,990,953 of NC_138094.1, read as the reverse complement.
GATTATATATACTTCAGAAGGGGGGGCAAGGAGGAGTTTGCATGGAGATTGGTGGCCAGCAGTGGTGCTGGAGAAGGGAGGGGCGGAGCAGAATGGGGTCAAGTGCAGTCTCCCTCACTGATTGAAGTTCATGTGCAAAGAGCATCTTGTGCATGGCCAGCGCACCCAGCATAGCTAGTGCATCCTCCTTTCCATGAGATGGCCCCAAACCCCCTCGGTAGGAGAATTACCCTGTGAAACCAAGACTATGCCTGAAGGATCCAGATAAGGGACCTGGGCACATGCAGTGAGCTCCAAACACTGCCACCTGCTTGTTGGCAGCTGCACAGTTCAGGACCAGTGCCATCTGGAGGTGGGGGGTTCGGGGGAGGGGGGCGGGTCCTGCTGGGTCAGTACACTGCAGATCTCGCCAGCACTTTGTGTCAGAAGTGTACCCGCAAGGGCCCTTCGGGTGAACACAGGAGCTTGTGTGTACAGGTGCAGGGTGGGGCGTGGGAGGGACCACGCAGGCCAGGGCAGGATGGGTGGCGAGGTAACCTCCATGTTAAGCGTGAGGCTGTGCAGAAACCAAGGCCCTAGGAGGCGAGGGCCCAGGTGCTGCTGGGGCGGGGCAGCTACTGGATGTGGACCTTCTCTCCCAGGTGGTGGAAGCTGAGGCTGGGGACAAAATGAGTGCAGCAGAGGAGGCGGTGTCCCAGGTAGAAGCAGAGGCGAAGCCTGAGGAGCAGTGAGCAGAGCCAGGGCCCAGTGGGACAAGCACCTGGCCCACACTGGAGGTGCTGGCGGCCCTTCAGGTCCAGCTGAGCACTGAGAGCGCCCGAGCCAGCAGGGCCTACGTTCAGGTGAAGCGCAAGACCTCTTGGCATAGAAAGCCCATTCTTGAGTGCAGAAGGGCCATCATCCAGTGCATCCCCAACTTCTGGGCCCAAGCTGTATCCTTGCCTGAGCCCTTCCAGCTTCACTGCTGACAAAGACCACAGGAAGTAAGTGGAGGAGGAGCCAGGAGAAGGTGAAAGGGAGGAGGACAGAGGAAAGGGCCTCCCCTCCCCAGTGGCACAGCACTGGGCAAAGCGATGGCCGGCTTCTAGGTGTCAGGTCAGGAAGTATGGGCACAACGTACCACACCACAATCAGATAGTGGAAGGGCACCTTTTCTGGGCAGTGGAAAGATCTTTGGAGGTAGTGTTTTGTGTTTCTTCCTTTTTGACCAAAAAGCTCAGTGTAAACACTCAGCTCGTTTTAGCCAGGTTTAAGGCGAATGCTTCCAGTGTCCACTCTCAACACATCAGATGCCCATAGGAATTCCAGGCAGGCTTCCTCCCTCTTCCACAGACACACACACAGGTATACACAAAGGACCAGAGGTATACACACACACAAACACACACACCCGTTTATTGCAACTCGTGTGCAATAAAAGGCTTATTTCCAACCCGGAATGAAGCCTTTGTGACCCACATGGACCTCTAGAAGTTGTGTGCTGCCACTGTTTCTGGAGACCATACATTTCGTGTAGGCGATCCCAAGGGACAAGGCCAGAGTCCATGCAGACACCCTAAGCCAGTGGTTCTCAACCTTCCTAATGCCACGACCCTTTAATGCAGTTCCTCATGTTGTGGTGACCCCCAACCATAAATTTATTTTCGTTGCTACTTCATCACTGTAATGTTGCTACTGTTATGAATCATAATGTAAATATCTGATAGACAGGATGTATTTTCATTGTTCGCGACCCACAGGTTGAGAACCGCTGCCCTAAGCACTGCGTCATCTGCACAGGCACACAGAGGACAGGGAGGTCTCAGAACATGTCTGGAAATGAACCCTTCGATTGTTAGGGCAGGTTCATGCTCAGGTGAACATGAACCCACAGGTACCATTGTTGTGAGCATGTGTGAAGAAAGGTAGGCGGTGAGGAGGTTGGAACAGGGGCAATGTCTGCCATCCACGGCCAACTCTCGTATGCCCCCAGGATGGCTCCGTGGCTTTTAGCTGCCCATTTCGTTTCACAGCCTCTGAGAGCTCCTTGACCAAAAGCAGATCCGGAACCACCCGCAGATATCAGCCATCATCACTGAGGAAGATGAAGACCTGCTGAACTACTTGATCAATGTGGAGGTCAGACTGGGAGGCAGAGTGGAGCCTGGGATGACAGCTTTGGCACCCAGTGGGACGTGTCCGAGCAGAAAGAAAGGGAGGGGAGGTGGGTGATTCCTGCAGGCAGGCTCACTCCAGAAGCTGGCAGACAAGACACTTTACTATTTGCATCTCTTGGCAGGTGAAGGAAGTGAGCCTTCCCAAATACCGCTGCAGGTTGATGTTTTTCTTCTGGAGCAACCCCTACTTCCTGAATGACCTGATCATTAAGCAATATGATGTCAGCCTTGCAGGTGAGTGACAGTTCCCAGGATGGGCCTTTGGAAGAGCAGGAAAATGGTGGGTGGGTGTGGACATTGGACCGATGGGAATCCAGTCTTCTGGCAGGGTACAGGGCCTCTAGTTCCACTCCAATCCTCTGGTTCTGGGATTATGAACGTGGAGCCCCCAGCCGCTGGCAAGATACAAGGAGCGTCAGCTTCTTCAACTGGTTGTCTGAACATACCCTGCCCGGGTCAGGCAAGATTGCTGAGGTGATTGATATTGCTCTGGCCACTGTCAGAAAATGTGATGGTGGAAGCCCCACGTGCATGAAAAGCAGACTAGCAGACTGGTCTGGTCCCCCTCTGCCCTGTGTTCCTTCCCAGATCATCAGCGAGGACCTCTGGCCCAATCCTCTGCAGTACTACCCCGCAGACGCAGGACCCAGAGGAGGGAGCTGCCGAGGGGACCTGTTGGAGAGGAGAAGCCCTCCTGCTGGGCATTAAAAGGTGAGTAGTTGCCCCTGTGAATCTCCTTAGAAAAGTGAATATGGAAAACCGGGCCTGGGTAAATTGGAGGTACCCTAGTGCGCCAGGAATGTGTGTGAGAGCAGCAAAGGGAAACTGGGAGTCCTGGTGCCCACAGAATGTAAGCAGATGGGGGTGCTGTAAGCACCATGGCTTTCAGGATGACTGGCCTAGGGCCCTGGGCAACAAACATGGTTCTTCATCATGTTTCTGCAATCCTGTTGTCGGTGCTTTCGTCACTCACTTAGGCCTCTTGCCACTCCAGCGGAGTCCTACCCTCCCATGCCTTACCCGTTTTCAGTGCCTCTAATTCACATTTCTTTTAGTTTTTATACCCACCGCTCAGTTCCGCTGAGCTGAGCCCACAATGTTGGCAATGGCAGGAGGATCTGGACGAGACTTTTGAAGTCCTGGGGTAGGAAAGTTAAACAGGCCCGGAAAAGGCATGGTGTACTGACTGTGGACATGTGCTTCAGAGGGGCCCCACACACCTTCAGGCGCATGCCAGTGTCTGTGAGTGTGGGTTGTGTGTTTAGAAGGGGACACTCCAGATTCAGAGGAGAGGGAGCAGAACATCAAATATGGCCCCGAAGGACAGAAACGATGCAGTGTGTGGGCACACACCAAGGTTGGCTGAGGGATTCTGTCCATTCCCTTTACACAGGAGGAAAAGAGGAGAAAAGGATCGCCTGCGGAAGAGTCAGAGAGCATATGCCACCTAACATGAGTGTCACTGAAAGAACCATAAAGAAGCTTGCAAGGTGTTGCTGACTCTGCGTTGTTGGTAGCAGGGAAATGTAAAAGTATTGGGCAAAGACCTCACAAGGGGCTGTGGGAGCAGCATCTCCAGCATTTCAGCCTGCCTGGAAAGAGGCAGGGCTACAGAAGAGGAGACAGCCGGCCTCTTCTTTCAGGGTGTTGTCTGGGAGGAGGAAGGAAGAATGGCTGACTTCTGATGACAAGTATTATAATTTGCCAGGGGACAGGGACCTTGTACACTACAGGAGTGCAGGGGGCAGACTTTAGATCCTGACCCTTAGGTTCTCAACTCCCTTGGCTTGGGTGGTCACTCACATAGACATGCCATGGTCAGACAGAAGACAGCTGGCCTTTTCAAGATGGAGGCACTGCTCAACAGAAGCCATTGGCCTGTCCTGTGAACGTGAAAGTTTACAGGTAGAGCCACCCTCCCTGTGTGGGGCAGGCTTGTGAGGAAGTGAGCAGGGGTGTGGGGCAGAGGAGAGGAATTACACGCCAGGGAGGGTGCTAAGGCCTGGGGTGTATGGAGGCAGGTGCGCACTGCAGCACCCTGCATGGGTTGCACTTGGGAAAGGGAAAAGGTCAAAAATCTGCCAGTAGACCAAAGCCTTCCTTGTACACAGACAACCGCATAAGCCAATCAGAACATTCTAGAGGGGGGAACCTCAACACAACAAAGTTTATTTTCCTGTCAAGCAAGAATGAAATGGGAAACCCATTCCCAAAGGAGGCAATCACATGAACAAAACTTGCCTTTTGTTAAAGTGGGGGACTGGCATGCCTTTCTCCATTCCAGCTTTCACACTCAGCTTTTTTGGGGGAGGATTTTCATGTGTGAAAGTGGGTGGGCTTCCTCAGGAACCTTGGGCTGCAGGGGCCAGGTTCATACACCAGTGCTGAGACTGGGGGGTGGAGTTGCGCAGGGTGACGCCCACTGCCCTGCCCTTGATTGGAGGGGACTTTTCAGGAGCCCATCCAGAGACTGCAGGCTGGGCCTGGCCAGGTGCCTTCTGTACCACATGCTCACATTACCAGCGCCTGTGCATGGGCCCAGTGTGCACCCACTCAGCACACCAGGGCCTGGATGCATGCACCAGTGAGCGAGCGCTTTACCTGGAATCAGCAGGCTCTGCACCACCTGCTCCTTCACAGCACCAGTCTCAGAGCCAGGGGGCATCCAGAGTCAGGCTGTGTTGGGAGACTGAGGGGCTCCTGGGGGCAGCGCGCTTCTCTCAGTTCCACTTGGGGGCCTACAGCTGCAGGGCGCCTGAGGACTCACAGTGCACCCCAGGGCCTTTGCACCAGGAAGGACAGGGCAAGCAGGATGGCCCAGAAGGCTTTTAGCTTCACCTCGGTGCAGGAAAGTGGTGATACCCAGGACACAAGGACACAGGAGGTTTGGAGGAAAGCTATAGGGCTGGAGAGGGAGGATTTCATGCAGGTGAGGGAGGCTGTGATCCTGGAGCTGAGGTTGGATGCAGGCAAGAAGTTTGGCTAGATCTTGAGTGGGGGGCAGGGGAGGACTGGGTGGCTGCAGAGCACTGTGTGCAGAGAGAGGAGAGTGAGGTGCAGCAGGGAACCCAGAGTGAGGAGCAAAGGGAAGACAAGAAGGGCCTGGGGGAGGAGTTGCAGGCACAGGCTCAGTTTGTCCCATGGTCAGAGGGCCTTCTGCAGGTGGTGCCATGGCAGGCAATGTGGGCAGGGGAGGAGGTTTTCCCACATCTGCAGGTGGGGAGGCAGGAGGAGGTGGTGAGTAAAGAGCTGAGGCTGGAGGCACAGGCTCCAGGTGACCTGCAAGGGAGTGACCACCAGGAGGAGGGGCGGATGGAGGAGCAATTAATTGCAGGGGAGCAGTTTGTCCTGCAGGGGGAGGGGAAGTGCACCATGAAGGCAGTGGAACAGGTGGGAGAGGTGGAGCCTCAGTCCAAGGCCAAAGCAAAGCCAGAAGAAGAGGAGCCAGTGCATCAGGAGCAGGCCCAGTCAGGGCCCGGGGCCAAGTCACCTGGTCCCCTCTGGAGGTGCTCCTGGCCGTCCAATTGGAGATGGAGCCCGTGAATGAGCAAGCCAGCAGGGCCTTCTCTTGGCTCAGGTGCAGGACTCGGCAGAGGCTCAAGCCCTATTTCAAACAGAGAAGCCTCAATATCCGGCGCATCCCTGGGTTCTGGCTCACAGCTGTATCCTTGAGGGTAGAGGAGCAGGATCACAAGGAGCATGGGACAGTGCAGGAGAACCGTGTAAGCGGGGATGGTTCCCATAGAAAAGAACATTGAGGACAAGCTAGGGGCAGTGCGCCCCGGTCTGGCCCAGGATCCTGGAGACACCCTCTGTCTTGTACAGGAACCATAGAAGCATTACCAGGGTGTCCAGGGGCAGAGCTCCAAGGCAGAGGCACGCATACACCAGGGGCTGATGCCCACAAACAGGGCTATGTTGCACGGGCTGTTCTGGGACTAACTAATACTGCCTTACAGGCCATCTCTATGTCCAGTTCCTCAGTCAGAAGCAGGAATGTGTGATGTGTAGACTGTCAAGCCCTCAGCACAACACAGTCTGGTGGGCATCAGGGTCTGTCAGGAAACAGAGTGGTGCTGTGCCCCTTTCTGCCGTTAAAGTGGAAGGAGTGGCCTTAAGGGAAGGAGAGGCCAGGCCAGGCTGCTCTTTCTATCTGGTCCATGCCCAGCTCCCAGGGTGCAGGTTGCTTGACCCAAAGCTGTTTGTCCACCACCCAGACTTATTGCCAATGATCAGGGAGGAAGCCCCTATGACAGAAGAATTAGACACTGAAATTAAAAATGATAAGGTACAGACAACATTTTATTGTAAAGGATTTGGCTTCTGTTATTTAAGAATGACTAAAAGCAAATGGTAGGTTTGGGGGAAGCATCAAGAATTGTAGGTACCATTATGAAGTTTCAGGATTGGAGGCAAGGTTTGAATTATTCAAAGTTGTTTCATAAGTGCTGATTTAAATTACAATATACTTAAATGTTTAACTTTTACATATTGTATTGTTAAAATATTCAGAATGTATTATTTTGTTTACTGGGGTCCTGTTGGTGAGCCTAGCTAGAGGTTAATCAATGTGGCTTATTCTTTCAAAGAAATAGCTCATGTCTTTATTAATCTTTTGTGCGGTTTTTGGACTCTATGCCATTTATTTCTGCTGTTATCTTCATTATTTTCTTCCTGCTGCTCAGTTTGGGCTTTGCTTGTTGCTCTCTCTAACTTTTTAAGTTGTGCGGGTTAGATAATTTGTTAACTGTTTTTCTTGTTCTTTGAGTTAGGCCTGTAATGCTATGAAGTTCCCTCTAAGGACTATTTTCAGTGTGTCCAATAGGTTTTGGATTTTTATTTTTAATGGTCATTTATTTCCAGGATGATTTTAATTTCTTCTTTAATCTCTTCGGTAGTCCAATAATCTATCTTTGTACATAAAAGCCCAGTGACCGGAATGGCAGAATGACCAGAATGGGGGGTGGCTAAGACTTGCATTGCAGCAGCCAACCAACCTTATCTGGGCCCTAATCGGCCATATCCCTGACCAGCCTTGCCTCCCATCTGCCCCCAATGACCCATTCAGGGCATGACTGATAAGCAAACCACTCACAGCCTTTCCCCTGGTCAGCCACACCCCCTATATGCGCCTACGCCCAGATTGGAGGCATGGCCTTCTGGTTAACCACCAATGGCCACTACCCGCTGCAGGCCTGGCCCCATGTGCCCCCATCTCGGGATGCCGACCAGACTGCTTCCTTGCAGGAATTCATATCCTGGGCCTCCATTTATTTAATAAAAGACTATTTAGCCTCCAAGTATTTGAATTCTGTTATATCTTATTGTAGCTTATTAGTAATATTAGAGGCCCAGTGAACGAACTTTGTACACTTGGCAGAGTCCCTCACCCTCTGGAAGTCTGGGAGACCTCAGGGGATGTCAGAATGATGGCTTAGGCTTAATCCCAGTTGCCAAACATTCTTAGCACCTCTGTGGAGGTGGGAAAGATTCCTGCCACTGCTGCTCCACTTGCCAGTTGTCAGCAGAGGATCCAGCTGAGTGGTGCTGCCCTTGTGGGAGTTCACTGACCATCAAGGGCAGCTCTTGCATTGAGAGTTTACCCCCTGGTTGTCAGAGCACATCATAGCAATTGGTCTTATCTCTTTTTTATGACCTTTACTTTGAGATTTCTTTTTTCTTTCTTTTCTAAATTGCTTTATTCCTTAAAGTATTACAAAGGGTATTACATATGTCTCCTTTTTCTTCCCCGCCCTGACAATCCCCTGGCCTCCCCTACCCCCCAGTGTCTTATGTCAATTGGTTATGCTTATATGCATGCATACAAGTCTTTCGGGTGATCTCTTACCCTCCCCGACTGCCCCCAAACCCTCCCCGGCCTTCCTGCTGTAGTTTGACAGTCTGTTCAAAGCTGCTATGCCTCTATCTATTTTTATTCATAAGTTTATAATGGTCTTTATTATCCATAAATGAGTGAGACCATGTGATATTTTTCCTTCATTGACTGGCTTATTTCACTTAGCATAATGCCCTCCAGTTCCATCCATGCTGCTGCAAATGGCAAGAATTCCATCTTTTTTACAACAGCATAGCATTCCATCGTGTAGATGTACCACCGTTTTCTAATCCATTCATCTGCTGATGGGCACTTAGGCTGTTTCCAGATCTTAGCTATGGTGAATTGTGATGCTATGAACATAGGGGTGCTTATATCCTTTCTGGGCTCAGAGGTGTGGCAAAGTTTCCTGCACCGATCCATGGTTTTTACCTTACCAGAGGAACTCTGCCCTTCCTGGCTGCAAACTGTCTGACCACCTGAGTGTACATTGCCACTTCCGGGTGGGTGTTATTAGTTTCAGCTGCTCACTCCAATTGCTCCCGGACAAGCCCTGGGACGCGTCTGCCTATTCCATCGCCATCTTGGCTTCTTGAGATTTATTTTTTCAAATATAATTATGGCTCCCCTAGATATTTCCCCTCCTTGCCTGAAAAGTATTTTCTCTCCTTCCACTTTCAGTCCATGTGAGGCCCTTATTCTGAGGTGGGTCTCTCATAGACAGCATACATATGGGTCTTTTTTTATTATAATTTTGGCCATTATATATCTTTTGAATGGAGTGTTTAGTCTGTTTAGGTTTAAGGTTATTTTGATAGGTACTGATATTTTGCAACTTTTTTCTTTATGCCTGTGTTTCTTCTGTCTCTTCTATTCCTTCTTTTTACAACAGTCCCTTTAGCATTTCTTGCATTGATGGTTTAGTAGTGAAACACTCCCTTAGATTTTTTTTTTTCTTTGAGGACACTGAATTCCCCTATAGTTTTGAATGATTGCCTTGCTGGATAAGTATTCTTGGATTTGGTCCCTTGTTTTGCATCACTTTGTGTATTTCCTTTCATTCCCTCTGGTCTGATGTGTTTCTGTTAAAAATCATTTGATAACCTAACAGGAGAGCCTTTGTAGGTGACTCTCTGTCTCTCTCTTACAGCCTTTAAGATTCTGTTTGTGTTGTTACTGTTTGCCATTATAATTACAATGTGTCTTGGTATAGGTCTTATTGGGTTCATCTTGTTTGGGACTGTCTGTGCTTGTGTGACTTTTTCTTCCCAAGATCAGAAAGTTTTTGTGATTATTTCTTCTAATAGGTTCCCTAATCCTTGTTCCTCATCTTGTCCTTCTGACACCCTTATTATACACATGTTACTTTGTTTCATGTTGTCCCCAATCTCCGTTAGGATATCCACCTGCTTTCTATTTTTTCTCTCCAATTGCTGTTCAGATTGTGTTGTTCCAGGTGTGTTACTCTGCCGTGTCTCCTAAATCACTGGTTCAATCCTTTGCTACTTCTAGTCTACTATTGAAACCTTCCATCATATTTTTTTATTGCAGCTATTATCAATGTTTTTCATTTTTCCTTGATTCTTATGTAAGTTGTGGATTTCCCATGCATCTGGTGTATGAACTTTATGACCCTTATTCTGAATTCCTTTTCGAACATATTGTATGTCTCCATTTAATTGAGTTCCTCTTCTGGCAATTCCTCCTTTTCTGTCCTTTGGGGGTTGTTTGTTTGTCTCCCCATTTTAGCTATCATTGCAGAGTCCAGGTGCTTGAGTGCGATGGGCCAATGGCCACAGAGTGCATCGGCAATTCAATTGTACACTCTAAGACTCACAGGAGGCAGTGGCAGTGGTGGGGGGTTGGAGTCCCGGTGCCCGTGGATCTGCTGCTGCCTTAAAAAGGTCTTTGGCCAGTGTGGCTCTCAGGTAATATGTGAGGCCCATCTGGGTGGAGGTGAGGCTGAGTTCCTAGTCATAGCAACTCTCCCCTTCAAGATGGGTTGTTTTCTTAGGACCATATTTAACATCAAACAGTGTACTAACCAAAAAATACTAAAGATTGTGCAAGGAGCCGATTAAAAATAGAATGGAGAAACAAATCAGAACTATGTATACAGAGTTGCATTCATACTCGACATTGTTTTCTGTCATTTTAACTGAAGAAATAGTAAAAGTAAGAAATCTGAGAAGTGGTAGAGGAGCAATAAAGTACCTAATCATTTTTAATGAATGATTGTTTGTTTTAAAATATAGGTTATTTAAGCCGGGTGCACTGGAAAAAATGAAATAGATGTGTCAAAACATAAATGAAGTAACAGATACATCCTAAAAAGTAATCCACAGTGCACAGTCAGTATTACTCAATGGTAGAGGATAGAATCGTGAACCAACATGTCTCATCATCTATACATGGTCAGGACCCATGCCCAGGTTGCAGGCTGTTTTGCCAGTATGAGACATTTAAGGAAGCCGCTGATCAAAATATTTCTCTTTCATCTATGTTTCCATCTCTCTATCCCTCTCTCCAGATAACCAAGAATAAGCCTATTAAAAAACAAGAATAAAATGTATGTGTTTTCCCCTGGAATGTGAGACATTTTAGTTCTTATTACTAGAGGTCTTTGGAGGACTTTTAATAACCAACATATATGGTTCTGTGTTGAATACTACAATGGAATATTGTTAATAATGAAGTGTTTCATAAACTTACCATGAGAAAGACTCTATCATTTTTGAAAGAAATTCTTGGTCTGGGAGAAGAATTTGAGGTAGGTCTTGATTTTGGTTGCAATAATAATTAGTTTCAAACAGTTGCTCATTTGTTCAGGTTAAATGTTATGTAGTGTTGATATTATGTGTACTCATTTTATTCTGTGGGTGGAAAAACAATTAAAGTAGACTACACCAAGAAACGATCTTTTCAAAGTGGGGGTGGGCAGAGGGCACCAGTTCCATCAAGAAATAGAGGTGATGTGAGAAGTCTGGAAGTGGAAGAGGAGGAAGTAAGAGAAGCAAAAGGACCCTCAGGTGGAAAACAGGTAATGTTTCAAAATCTAGGGATGGTAGGAGATCTGACTTAGGTAAAAACATAATGCAATATGCAAATGAGGTATCATAGACTTGTGTACCTGAAGCCTATGTGATATATTAGCTCCTATAAATTCAATAAAGAGTGCATAAACTGTCGTTAACTCAAATGTTTTTAAAAAATTAAAAATAGGTATGAGCATGAAACCATTATTTATGTGAAAACAGTAACATTGAATGAAGAGATACACCTCAATTTCATTCATATCATTCAAAGCAAAAGAAATTTTACCATTCATTAGATTGAGAATGTATACTGATGATCAATATGATTTGTAATTGCTAAAGAGGTATAGCACTTATAATAATGAATGCAATATATAATGTGTGAAACACTCCTAATGACCTTACACGGATAGGATTTAAACCTCAAGCTAAATTCAGTCTATTTTAGCATTACTGTTTGCCTCTAGTCACTTCAACTGTTCTCTGAAGAACTCAGTTCTATTGATCTCATGTTAGAATGTTACACTTTGGGAACAGGAAGCATGTAGGTTTAAAGTGAAGATTCATACTTATTGAACTACTAAGAATTTGTTCTGAAAGTACCCTTCTTTCGTCTGAATAAAGGACATCAGTTCACCTTGGAAAATTCCCACTGAAATAAAAGTTAGTCTAACTACATAAACTTCAAGGACACACACTTCATTATTTAGAATTGGATTTGAAATACTAGTTTTGAGTATAGGAATGTGCAACCCTGTACTGTGTAAAATAATAATCTCTATTATTAATTTGATAAGACGATCTTGTACCTACGTTTGATGTAGAAAAATTTCCATTTGGAAACTACATAAGAGAAATGTCTATGGTATTAAATAGATTCACCAAGGGGTCTCTGACCCAGAAAAAGGCTACAAACCAATGATTCAGCAAGTTTATTGGTGTTTCTTTCTTTCTTTCTTTTATATGAGGTATGTGAAACATGAATAAAAATGTTGATGAGCTATTTTCAGGGAGTTGTCTTTTAATTTAACTATTTACTTATTTGACTGACTATGAAAGGAAAATATATTCATTTCAATATATCTGTAGCAGGAAAAGTTGGTTTCATATTAACCAGTTTTCCCAATTTCAAAGACTTAGTGTCCATTTGTGATAATTAGGTGTGTGACATTTCACGGGAAATTTTCTAAAGTGTTATTGCAGAGTTTGTGCAAGATGAAGGTGAATGTTCCCATTTTTCCCATGTGGGTGAGAAGAGTTTGCCAGTTCATATTTGGCCACATATGAGGATGCTCATAGTTCTTCTTTCCCATGACAAATTACAGAATTGGAAGATAAGCTTCTTTTCAATTTGAAAATGAAAATAGTGATTGTTAATTATGTATTATTCAACATGTTTTCTTTAAATACTATTAAAATAGAGTGTAGTATTCTGATCAAAGAATTATTTTATAAATGAACTGTAGGAATTATATGATAACATTCGTTAAATAACACTTTTTTGTAATGCATCATGTTTTGACTTTTTATATTTTAATTTTTAACTATGACGTTACACGTTTTAAAAGCTTTTATTGAGATGAAATTAATTTGAAGACTAGTTGAGACTGTTTTCTTGTATCTTTTAAATAACTTCTTTCACTTAGTGTATCTGGATTCTCTGCATTCAAATTCCGGTGTGTGTGTGTATGTGTGTTTTGTTTTCTTTTATTGGCACATATATATAATGCTGCTTCAGTTCTTTCTCAGTTATCCAAACTGATTTTCAATAACTCTGAGCACTGTGCTGAAGACATGTAAAGATAGAATTTTATCATTTTGGGCTAACCAGCATGCTTATGACCATCATCCTGTTTAGTAAAGATTTATACACAATAACCAGACTTGACCATTTAACAAATGTTGACCCTACTCAAGTAGAATGATGTTATTTATAACACAGAGGATGGCAGACATACAATTAATCTTCACAGCAGTGGCTCCGGCGTGGATTCCCTTCCACTGCAAAGAACTCCATCTTCAAGAAGTTGGGATCCTCCACCTACAAGACCTGCCCATTCTGTTCCAAAGCAAAGCACTACTGGGATGGGAAGTCAAGGTAAATGGTACAGCCTTTCATGGATTAGAGTAATGAGCTGTTTTAAAAGGAATGCTGTACTTTAATTTCAGGAAGCCATGTGGAAAGTGAGTAGTGGATGGGCATCTGTACTGAACACTATCTTATTGTTTCATTGTTAGGAAATAATTCTTCATCTTCTGATTAGTGAGGTAAGAAGTAGATAACACCAGAGTGAGGAATGCATTCCTTTTAATCCATGTTGATACAGTGTCCCTCTTTATTATATTTACTTTTTTAATATTTTAAGACAAATGGTTTTAGTGTCATGTTACATTCAATAAATGTTAATATTTCCAGAAAAACTATTTCAAATGTAATAATTTTACATGCAATAAGCATTAATATCCCAAGAAAAACTATTTTAAATATAATAATACTGGAGACCCAGTGTACAAATTCGTGCATGCGTGGTGTCTGGCCTGCACACCCCAATTGCCGGGTTGGTCAGGGGGCGGGGATGCAAGTGTTTGGCTGGCTGGCCCCACCCCAATTGAGTGCGGGATCAGATGGGGGAAGATGAAGGCAAGTGGAAAGGGCTGTGGGAAGCTTACTAGCTGGTGGGTCCTCGATCATTGCAGGGGGTGGGGGGGGCAGACAGAACAGTGTGGGGCTGGTTGGAGGGTGCAGCTGGGGACAACAGCTACACAGTCCCACCCCATGGTTGATCTCCTGGTCAAACTCCTGTTTAAAGGGACAATTTGTATATTAGCCTTTTATAATACAGTGTTACATGCAATAAAATTAATATGTTAAGAAAAATAATTTACATATTATATTACCAAAACAGTGCAAACCTATTTTATCACAAAAGTTGTAGGAATTATTAAATATCTGAAAATAATAGGATTCCTTCTATGGTATTCTAAAACGTATTTTTTTTTTTTTACTCTGTCTCTATTTCATTCATCTGTTCCTTTTTTTATTTTTTGAAATATTTGTTATTGATTTCAGTGAGAAAGGGAGAGGGAGAGAGAGATAGCAACATCAATGATGAGTGAGAACCATTGATCCTCTGCCATCTGCAAGCCTCACACTGGGGACCAAGCCCACAACCCAGGCATGTGTCTTTGGCCGGAATCAAACTTGGGACCCTTCAGTCTGGAGACCAATAATCTATCCACAGTGCCTAACCAGCTAGGGCTATTTTTTTCTTTATTGATTAAGGTATTACATATGTGTCATTATCCCCCATTTGTCCCCCCTACCTCCTACTCATCTCATCACCCCCACTGGTGTCTGTGTCCATTAGGCTTATATGCATGCCTATAAGTCCTTTGGTTGATCTCTCCCCCTAACCCCATCTTCCCCTATCTTCCCTGCAGCAACCTTTTGCAGAAAAGATTCAGAATCAGGAAAAGTGGATGAACTCAAATGAATACACTAGACAACAATTACAAATTTAGAAGGCATGGGGAGCCAGGTGAAGATATTTCTCTCTAGTAAAGAGGCACTCTGAAACCCAGGACCCATCAGCTTTTATTTACTTGAATACACATTTGCCCTTTAGCAAAACACACAGGCATATCGATGGTAAAGTTTGGTAAACAATAAAAGTATTATCATGGTAGGAGGTTGCTTTCAGCCATTCTGCGAACAGCAGGGTAACAAAATGCTGATTTTCAGCCATGCTGAATATCAAAGTCTATTCTCCTTCTGTGGGACTTCTCGCATTGATATGTTCACTACTGTTGGTCTTTGCTCCAACATTTCCCCCTTTTTTGCTTTCTTAATTAATTTAGAAAGGTGTATGCCATTAGCTGGGCTCAGATCTTTTAGGACTTCATTCTGCATCTTCATACTGGAAGCAAACATAGAAGAACAAGAAAGAAAAACACTAGTGGTTATTCTAAAAAGGAAATATAGGGAGGTTCGACGACAAGGATTGAGTTCTTTCATGTCCTTCTAAATATTATTGTCAGGTATTTAAGGATTCGTTCATAGTAGGTTTCGTTTGGGGCCATTAGATTTTTATGGATCCCTTTCCCAGTCACAGTTAGCTTGTGACATGACAGCAATGATGTTCGAGTTCTGGATGGTGGACAAATGGTGAGAAATGACAATGCAGGTCTGACCTTTCTTGGCTTTGTCATGGGCAACCTGTACCAATGCACAGCTGATGAGTGCTAGCATGGCAAGCCGTCTTCACCATCCCCCATCTCTGGATGTTTCTCCTCTGACTCCTCAGCATTTTGCTTGGGGCGACTGCTATCTGTGGTTGCAGTAGTCTGGTCAGTTCCTCTCTCAGATTCATGTTGCAGGAATTGGAGGATTTTTCTGGAAATACTCAAGTATATCCTCAACCAAAGGTTAATAAAGGGACCCTTCTATAAACCAGACTCGGTATCTTTCCATTTAAGCAGAACATTTTCCTTTAGCTTACTCTTTCACTAGTGTCTTTCCATGGATGTCTTGCCATCAGCATTACAAGGGAAAAATTTAAAGTAATTAAGGCTTTGTGTAGTCTACTTATAGGAGATTTCACTATTCCCCCAATTTCGTTTTTCAAGTTGGGATTTAGAGGCCCTTGTAGCAGATATAGCATGCAAGGGGGACATTTCTTGATAATCTGTTTTGTCTGCTGCACAATATTTTGGCAGACTAATGTAAAAGTTGATGAGATTCCCCTGACCTGTTTCCTTAAAATAACTAATTGATATGCGTATTCATTTCCTTTTGTTAAAGGACCAGGACTTGTTCAAATAGTATAGATAGGCGTCGGTCACAGCCATTTAAATTGAGTAGTTGCAGTTCTGTTTACCAGGCTGGCAGCATAGGCAGATCAGAGATAATATGAAGAGGCTTTTGGAAATCCTGCAAGTCAGCCTTGATCGTTTCTAATTTGATTCTTTGCACAGAAGTATGACTGGTCTGAATGACTTGGTCTGATTCACTGCATTATAAGCAGCTTTACCATGAGATGGACTATCAGTAAAAACAGTGACTGCTCCAGGAATATATTTTGGCCTATTACAACTAAGTTCCCCTGAATATTCTTTTATTTTCATTTGCTAATTTAAATCAGTCTAAAATAAGGCTTATTTCCTAACTTCCTGTGTCATTGGGTGGGGACAGTAAATGACACTAATAGGGTTTCTGCTAGCAGTCTTTGAGTATATTGAAATAAGCTTTCTTTAAGGAGGCAAAATGCAAATTGTTTACTTTTCTTTTTGAGGCCTAATACATTTATTTTTAATTACAGTTTTCTAGATATTTGAAGGGAATCTCCTTCTGTTTTTTCTTCCAGAGTAATTTCTAGGCCACAATTAGGGAGTTTCTTTTAAAAGCTTTTTTTCTTTCTGTTAAATAGAGCTACAAACTTGGTTCCTTTTCAGAAATACCTATCAGAGAGAGGTATGCTGGCCAATAGCGCAATGCATACAGACTAAGTAAAAGTAACTCTTTTTTTATGTTTTCTTATTAATGGTGCGATTTAATGTTTGAATACTAACTTTTGGTTTCCCTTGTAAATAGTCGCAGAAGAGATTTTTAAATTTCTCCTTTTTATTAAGCTTAAAATTTACTTTTGAACAGCATTCTTTTGGCTATTGCTCATTTGCATAGGTACAGAAATTTTACTCTGGACTGTGTTAGAACCAATTGCTAATAAAATATCTGCTTCTCATATAACTGAGTTTATATAAGACCTTGATTATATTGTAAAAAGCTAATTTATTAAGTGACTAAAGCATGCATCTTTATTGAGGAAGCAAAGTAAGTAAACTTATACATTTGACCTATGAAGTCCAGATGTTGCACTACCCACTGGCCTATCTAAAGATCAGGCTGTCAGGGCACCCATCTTAAAATTCTGCTGCTGAATAATCCGATGTTGCTAAAGAAGTATTCAGCAACTTTGTCCTGCCCTCCCTTAGAGGGTGACACTTTTATAACATTTAAAATACGTGTATTTTAAGAGAACACAATTATTAATTTTTATTTGATGAAGCTTCAAGTGATTTCAAGTATATTAGATCGGCATAATTTGGTTTGAAAATATTTCTTTTCCTAAAATATTTATTTTAAGAAGAGTAAACCCTTGAATTATTCCAGGGCACTTGAAAAGTTTCAAAGCTATCTCTTGGTTAAAGTCTTGAAATTTAACATGGAAAGACTATCACAAATATGTGTAACCCAAATATTACATTATACATTTGTTGTAATTATTCTAAAATAGATGAATTAAATTTAAACTCGTTTTTATATTAAAAATTTGGTTCAGACCAGAGAATTATTCCTCTTTTTTAATCAATCCAATTACATTTTATACCCTAGGATGAAATTTTACCACACATAGTACACATAATTACTACAATATATGTTGTGCTACTAAATTTTTCCAGATAAATCACAAGAATTATTTTTCTTGATAATGAATTTCTAAACTTTATGCATTGTATCATTATAAGCATTTAATTTCTCCCAATTTAATTTGAACTTTTATCTCTTGGAAGCCTTAAATTTTAGGTGGTAAGTTAAATACTTAGCATTTCTTAGATTAGTAATACCTTCACATTTTTAAGGATATGTTTCCAATAAAATTAACAAAGACTTATTTAATTAATAGATTCAAATCTGTCCTTTATTTTTTCATTCGAGTCAAACTCAAATTAATATTTCAGTATTTTGTTCTTTCAAAACAGAGATTTAATAAGTTTTATTCCTTAATGTAAATAACACAGATTTTTAAGTTACCAAAACTTTACAAATGTATGTTTAGACATATGAGGTTGCTAAAGAAGTAGGGGGAGAAGGGAAGAAGGCCTGTAGGCATTTGAATTTTAAAACCACCACATTTTTCCTTCAGAGATAAGATATAAGGTTGCTCTGCCAGGTTCTCTGCTTTTACAGGGGGAATATCCACTGGCCCTTTCCTCCAACACAGAGTGCAGTCAGCCTCTCCTCAGTGACTGCACCGTCACCATCAATATATTTATTTATAATTATTACTGAAAAGCTTTGCCACAAAGCCTTCATTTTAGGTATATCTATCTATTTAACTTTTAACAATTTTGAGATTCCAAAGCCAGTCATCACCATCTAAGGTGCTTTACTTGGGCAAATTTTGCAGCAGAGAAAACTTACTGGCTTTCATTGGCTTTAATGTTAACCTTGGAATATGGTCCATTATTATTTCAGAACTGCCCCTTATTATGGAAACACTAATCTTATTGCCTAAAAGCAGCCTGTCTATTTTCCTTGTGTCATTTCACCATCTTAATAAGAAAAACAGTCTTGGGTTTGTACTATAGCATCTGTGAAGAGATGGGGGTCAGTCCAAGAGGCCACACAAAATCGGGTGGGGTGCGACTTCTCTTAAGCTAGCGTTTTTCTCTTCACTGGTACAGAAATCCTAGAGATATCCCTTAAATTGTGAGGAATGTCTCATCTATCCAAATTTCAAATAACGATCTGGGAAATAAAATGAGACTTTTAATAACACTCTCGAGAGTGGGCATACATTTTACAGGATCACCAAAAGACTAGTAATTAATGGGTTGGGAGGTGTTTTAGATATTAATAATGGCCTGTCCATCTACTCTTTCTTTTATTATTAAATTATATTGAAGGCATGCTTAATAGACTAACAATAAACAACCAAGACAGATTGATAATAATCAACAGACAAGTGCCCGTAACATAGAGACAAGGCTTAATAAATCAGAGTAGTTTTCATAAATCTTATCCTATTCTGCTCTTCATGGCACTGGCTGTCCTCTAAAGTTATTTTAGCTAAAATCTGCCTGTCCCAAGGTGTCATATGGTAATTTTCAGACAAAGCATTAAAGGGTCCTTTTGTAAAATGACTGTTAGCCCCGTTTTCTCTAGCTGCTGAGCCTTTCCACACTAGAGGTGGAGGACCCAGGGCTTAGGTATTACAGACTTTTGATCCCCAATACGAATTAGGCATAATGCAGTGCAGACAAGAGCCCACATAGTTCAAGATGACAATGTTACTTTTTTTTCCTTGAGCCTGATTTAAGAGAGTACCTTTTGATATTTTAATTTCCTTAACCTTGAGCGTACAAGCTATATGTTTACAATTTTTTTTTTTTTGCCATATACTCAAACTTTCCTCATTGTAGCCTGGCAGAAATGAAAGATTTTCCACCCACTTTATGTCACAATTTCCAAAGCTGGCATGGGCTTTGTGCACAGAGAATTTTCCCCACCTTTTCAGTGCACTTCCCAGCTTTCTGGTGAAATGTCTTTATTTTTCACTCTGGTGCAATTTCTTCTCCAGATGCCCCACATTGGGTGCCAGAATGTTGTAACCTTTTGCAGCAAGGATTCAGGATCAGGTAAAGGAGCTGCACACAAATGAATACACTATACAACAAATATAAATTTAGAAGAAATGGGGGAGCCAGGCAGAAAGCTTTCTTTCTAGTGGAGAAGCTCTCTGAAACCCAGCACCCATCAGCTTTTATTGACTTGGCTTTAGGTTTCTCATATATGCCCTTAAGCAAAGCAAACAGGCATATCAGCAGTCAAGTTTGCTAAACATTAAAAGGGTTATCAGGTTAGGAGATTACCTTCAGCCATTTTGCCAACAGCAGGGTAATATAATGCTGATGTTCAGCCCTGCTGAATATCAAAGTTCATTAGCCCTCTATGGGAGATATATATACATATACGTATACGTATACGTATACGTATGCATATGCATATGTATATACACAGAGATATATGTATGTAGGTATATGTGTGTGTGTATATATATATATATATATATATATATATATATATATATATACTAGAGGCTCAGTGCACAAAAATTTGTTCACTGGTGGGGGGATGTCCCTCAGCCCCACTTGTGCCCTCTCACAATCTGGGACCCCTCGGGAGATAATGACCTTCTGGCTTAGGCCTGCTCCGGTGTGGCAGAGGGCAGGCCCAATCTCTAGGTGCAACCCCTGGTGGGGCTTAGAGCAGGGCCGATTGGGAGTTGGGGCTCCGCCCACTGTCATGCACAGAGCAGGGCGGATCGGGAGGTTGCGATGCCACCCCCAGTCATGCTCAGGGTAAGGCCGATTGGGGGGTTGGGGTGCCACCCCCTGTTACACTCAAGGCAGGGACGATGGGGAGGTTGCAGCACCACCTGCTGTCATGAACAGGGCAGGGCCCATCAAGGGGGTTGGGGTTCTGTACCCTGTCACACACAGAGCAGGGCCAATCAGGGTGTTTGGGAGCTCCCCCCTGTCACGCACAGAGTAGGGCCTATAGAGGAGTTGGGGCACTGCCCCCTGTCACACACAGAGCAGGGCAGATCAGGGGGTTGGGGTGCCTACCCCTGTCACACTTAGGGCAGGGCCGAGGAGGTGGTTGTGGCTCCACCCTGTCACACACAGAGCAGGGCCCATGGCGGTGTTGGGGTGCCTCACCCTGTCACACACAGAGCCACAGGGTGATCAGGGGGTTTGGGCACTGCCCCCTGTCATGCTGCTCCAGGGGCCAGGAGGCCTCGCGGCTCCGCTGATCAGAGTGCTGGGAGGCGTCGCAGCTCCGCTTGACACAGGAGCAGTGAGACCTCGCTGCTCCTCTGATCCCATTGCTGGGAGGCCTCACGGCTCCCCTTGACAAGGGGCAGTTAGGCCTCACTGCTCCACTGATCCCGGTGCTGGCAGGCTCCACTGATCCCGGCTTCAGGAGGCCCCACGGCTCTGCTCTTCCCGGTGTTGGGAGGCATATTACCCTCTTACTATGCAGGATAGAGGCCTGGGGCACAGGTGGGGGCCGGCTGGATTGCCCTGAATGGTGTCCTGGATCAGGGTGGGGTTCCCGCTTGGGTGCCTGGCGGGCCTGGATGAGGGGATGATAGCTGTTTGCAGCTGGTCACACCCCCTTCAGGGTCAGGTTCCCCACTGGGGTTCCTGCCCAGTCTGGGTGAGGGGCTGAGGGCCGTTTCAGGCTGGCGGGAGACTGAAGCTCCCAACCTCTCCTTTTTTTCTTTTTTTATTTTGGGATTTGTTTACCTTCTATGGCTGTCACTGGAACTGAGAGCCAACTTCAGTTCTGAGGCTTGGCTACAGCGCTGAGGCCTCGGCTGCTGAAAGCAGGTATCTGGATTTGTTTGGGTTCTATTATAGAAACTCTGTTGCAACTCCAGCTCTGCCGGCTGGCTGAAAGCATGGGGTTTGTTTAGTGTCTATAATTGCAACATAGCTGCTTAGAGTGCAAGCTCACAGCCCAGCAGTGACAGGTGGGGAAACTTGGCTTCTTCCTTCACTGGAGCAAGCTAGCCTCCTGTTCCCTTCAGCTGCCTGGCTACCGGCCACCATCTTGGTTGACAGTTAATTTGAATATTGCCCTGATGAGCCAATGGGAAGCATGCCAGAGGTACCGTTAATTACCATGTTTGTCTGTTATTGGAAAGGATATATATATATATATATATATATATATATATATATATATATATATTAACTACTGTTGGTCTTTGCCTTACTCTGAGGTTTGACAGTCTGATCGATGATTCTTTGTGTCTGGATGTCTTGTTGCTCATCAGTTAATGTTCATTATATTCCACAAGTGAGTGAGAAAATGTGATATTTATCTTTCTGTGACTGGCTTATTTTGCTTAGCATAATGTTCTCCAAGGCCATCTGTGCTGTTGCAAATTATAAGAGTACAATCTTTGTTACAGCAGTAGAGTTTTCCATTGCATAGGTGTTCCACAGTTTTTTAATCCGTTCCTCTGCTAATGGGCACTGAGGCTGTTTCCAAATCTTAGCTATTGTAAATTGGGCTGGTATGAACATACAGTTGCATATATCTGTCCTGATTAATGTTACTCATTTCTTGGGATATATATATACCTAGAAGAGAGGGTACTTAATCAAATGGGAGCTCCATTTTCAATTTTTTGAGAAAAATCTATACTGTTTTCCACAATGGTTGCAGCAGTCGGCATTCCCACCAGCAGTGCACAAAGTTTGCTTTTTCTCTGCATCCTCTTCAGCACTTGTAGTTTTTTATTTTTTATTTTTTTCTGACAGCTATTCTGACAGGTGTAGATTGGTACTTCTCTCGTTTTGATTTGCATCTCTTGGACTGTTAGTGCCTTTGAGCATTTTTTCCTATGTCTCTTGGCCTTATGTAGGTCCCCTTTCAAAAAGTGTCCATTTAAGTCCTTTGCCCATGTTTTCATTGGATTGTTTATCTTCCTATTGTTAATTTGTGTGAGTTCCCTGTAAACTTTGAAATTCCACACTTATCTGAGGTACCATTGGCAAATATGTTCTCCTATGCAGTGGGCTTTCTTGTTGTTTTGTTCAGGATTTAGATTGCTGTGCAGATTTTTATTTTGATGTAGTCCATTTGATTATTTTCCCCTTTGTGTGCATTGCCATCGGAACTGTGTCAGTAAAGATATGCTAAGACATATGTCTGATATTTTGCTGCCTATGCAGTCTGCTAAGTTTTTTTTTTTTTTTTATTGATTCCCAACTAACGTTCAAGTCCTTTATCCACTTTGAGTTTATTTTTGTGTATGGTGTAAGTTGGTGGTCTAGTTTCATTTTCTTGCATGTTTCTGTCTGATTTTCATCATTTATTGAAGACTCTGTCTTGAATCCATTGTATGCTCTCGCCTCCTTTGTAAATTAATAATAGAGCATAATGACTTCGGTCCACTTCTTGGTTCTCTGTTCTGTTTCAGTGGTGTATATGTCTTTACTAGTGCGTGTAGCAGGCAGTTTTGAGAATGGTGGCTTTATAATGTAGCTTAATATCTGGTATTGTGAGCCTTCCATATTTTTTTTTGTTCCCTGGATTGCTGAGGCTATTTATACTCCATAGGAATTCTTGGAGAGTTTGTTCTTTGTGAATTATTCTGTTGGTATATTAATGGAGATTACATTGAATCTCTAAATAGCTTTGGGTAGTATGGACATGTTAATGATGTTAGTTCTCCCAACGGATCAACACAGTTTATTAGTCCATTGGTTGATATCTTTATCTCCTTTTCAATGTTCCTTTGTTTTCCAAGTGCTGTTCTTTTACTTCCTTCATTGAGATTTTTCCTTAATTCTTTTACTGCAATGGTAAGTGGGATTCTTTTCTTAGTTTCCCTTTTTGTGAGTTCATTCTTGGTGTATAAAAAGACATATATTTTTGGGTGTTAATTTTGTATCCTGATACATGACCAAATTCATTTATCCTGTGCTTTTCCGGTTGGGATGATTTTTATTTCTTCATGAACACTATGGTAGCACTTCCTGTCCTATGTCAAACAGGAATGGTCAAAATTGGCATCACTGTCTTGTTCCTGTTCTTTTACAGGAAATGGTTTTAGTTTTTGCCCATTCAGTATGATGATGGCTGTGGGTTTCTCATATGTGGCCTTTATCATGTTGAGGTATGCTACCTCTATTACCACGTTGCTGAGAGTTTTTATCACAATTGGGTGTTGGGTTTTTTCCAATTCTTTTTCTGCGTCTATCGATATGATCATGTGATCTTTATCTCTCAGTTTGTTTATGAGTTGTATCATGTTTATTGATTTGCGAATATCATACCAGCCTTGCATCCCTGGAATATATCCCACTTGATCATGGCATTTGGTCCTTTTAATATAATTCTGGATGCGATTTGCTAATACTTGGTTGAGGATTTTAGTATCTGTCATCATCAGCTATATCGGCATGTAATTCTCTTTCTTTGTAGTGTCTTTACCTTGTTTTGGAATTAGAATAATGCTGCCCTCATATAAAGAATTTGGAAGTATTCTTTCCTCTTTGATTTTCTGAAATAATTTTAGGAGTATAGATTGTAGTTTTCTGAATGGTTGGTAGAACTCCCCTGTGAAGCTGTCTGGACCTGAGCTTTTGTTGATTGGAAGTTCTTTGATTACTGCTTCTATTTCAGCAGTTGTTATGAGCCTATTGAGGTTTCTTAATTCTTTCTGAATCACTTTTGGTAGATGTCATTTTTTACTGACTTCATCTATTTCATCCACATTGTCCAGCATTTTGGCAAGTAGCTGTTTATAGTATTTTCTTACAATCCTTTGAATTTCTGTGGTGCCAGTGCTTACTCCTCCACTATGGTTTCTGATTTTACTTATTGGAATCATGTCTGTTTGTTTCTTAATGAGTCTGGCAAATGGTTTATCAATTTTGTTTATCCGTTCATGGAACGAGCTTTTGGTTTCATTGAATTTTTTGTCTATGTTATTTTTTCTGCTGTAATCTTTATTTTTTCCATCCTTCTACTTACTCTGGGCTCTGGTTGTTGGTCTCTTTCTAATTCTTAAGTTATAGGGATAAATAGTTTATTGCTGATTTTTGTTATTTTCTGAGATATGTCTATAGTGCTATGAACTTCCCTCTCAGGACTGCTTTTGCTATTTCCCAGAGATTCTGTGTTGTTATTTGTTCATTTTCCTTTTTTTCCAAAAAGTCTTTGATATTTTCTTGATCTCATTGTAACAAATTCATTGTTTAATAACATGCTATTTAGCCTCTAAGTGCTTTAATGTTTTTGGGTATTTTTACTCTAGTTGATTTCTCATTTCATTCCACTGTGATCCAAGAAGATGCTTGATAGGATTTAAATCTCCTTGAACGTGTAGGGACTTGTTATGTGTCCTATCATGAGGTCTATCTTTGGGAATTATCCATGTGCACTTGAGAAGAATGTATATTCTGCTCTGTTGGGGTGAAACGTTCCAAAATGTCTATTAAATCCATCCGATGCAGTGTGTTCTTTAGAGTCTCTGTATCATTATTTTGTCACATGGAAGACCTCTCCAGTGAAGTCAGAGGAGTGATAAAAGTCTACTACTATGACTGTCCTGTTTTCAGGCTCTCCATAAAAGATCTCTAGAAGTTTTATTGTTTATTTTTTGTTTGCTCATTTGATTGTGTATATATATATATATATATATATATATATATATATATACCTGACTGACACCAGTCTGAACCCTCTTAGCCAATAGTTAAGAAATAAAGGCAACCAAGATTCTTCCACCCTAAGCTGCCTTTTGGGATATTGATTTTCAGCTGTTTATTTAGAAGCCAAGAATCAGAGAGAACCTTTGGGCAACCCCTACCTGCTCCTGCCCAAAAGATTCAGAGAGAGAGACCCTCTTCAGAAGGTTGTTGCCTTTGCCTGATTGGAGTGAAACATGGTAAACAAGAGGGCTTCAGCAGATGTCTATTAGCAAGGTACCCCTCCTCCCCTGTGATACCATCAATCAGGAGTGTGGGAGCGGTTCACAGACATTGTTGGTCCCAGGAGGCAGGGTTATAAATTCCAGTGGCTGCTGTGTCCAGTGCTGGAATTGGTGGCAGTTCAGCTTGCACAGCACACCTCATGAGCCCACAGCTGGACAGGGCAGAGGCTGGGTCCAGCCTGGCTGGGCCCAGGGCCTGGAGAAGAGGGGGAAATGCAGAGAGGGATGATTCAGGTGAACCTGGAGGGGAGGGAGAGGCGTCAGTGCTGGTACCCAAGAACTGTCCTTGGGAAAGTTCACGTGTGTCCTGAGTAGAGAGAGGGGAGTAGAGCCCAGCCATGGGGAAGCCCCTCAGGCCTCTGCCCTCTGACACTCTGACACTTGAAAGGACACTGACCACTGACTCTTTCATCCCCTCCCCAACCAGGTTCGCAGGTGAGGAGGGATATCCATGCAAATTGTTCCTGCAGTCTGAGGATTCTAAGTATTTTGTTCCAAGCTTGAGGTTTAGCAACCAGGGGAGCAAACAGTGGACAACCTGTACAAGTAGGATTGGACCAGGACCGGTAGGGCAGCCTACATCGCCATCCCAAGAAGTTGCTTTGAGGCTGGGCCAAGGCCCTGGAGCTATGAGAGCCCTGTATCTCAGTGAGCAGCTGGCCTTCAGCTGAGTGTTCCTCTCCACACACCCAACCTCTCCCC
Organism: Myotis nattereri; assembly: GCF_964212035.1. Classification (NCBI taxonomy): domain Eukaryota; kingdom Metazoa; phylum Chordata; class Mammalia; order Chiroptera; family Vespertilionidae; genus Myotis; species Myotis nattereri. The sequence continues at coordinate 33,964,927 of NC_138094.1, read as the reverse complement.
CAACAGTTACTCACATGGGAAGGGTTCTATCCTCTTCAAGTCCAGTCTCTGGGAGGCCCGAATCTGGGAGAAGGGATGCCGCCCAGGGATGAAGGTTCCTACCTTTCCCACTGGGCTCCTCGAGAGCTACGCCAAAAGAATTTTCAAAAGGTGTGGTTCACACAAATCGGGCCACACACTGTGGCGAATGCACTCTGGTCACCCTGAATTCTCTCCAAGAACTTTCACAACATCTATTCCTGCAGAGAACTGGACGTCCAGAGGCCATTGCAGGTGCCTCTAAGGACATCAGGAGCCTGTTGTACAGTGGGTGTCATGGAAGCACAAATCAGCCACAAATTCCTTCTTGATTTTCCCTCCCTGCTTTGGACCCATGTTTAATCTTCCTCATCTTAGTATCTTCACCTGAAAACAACTGACAGCATTAAAGTTCAAAATGTCCTGGCAGGAGTCTGGCTACAAAATCAAAAGGCTAAATATTCCTTAGTCAAAAAGGGCTGTATGTTTTATCCACATCCACATCAAGCATGCTTAGTTTGAGAATGCAGCTTCTTTCCCCCTTAGGCTTACTGTAGGTGATTGTAGACAAAAGTATGTACCCCTTTCACCTCATCTCTATTTCATCCCCTCACAGGACAGGCTAGACTCAGCCTTTCTCAGCTGTGCAGGAGTGTGTGTGCGCACACACACACACACACACACACACACACACAGACAGCAGCTCCTTCAAAAGCATCCGGCTTCCCTCTCTTCCATCACTGAAGGGTTTTTAAGTCACAATGGTGATCATTATAATGCAGTGCTGGTTGACTGACACTTTTAATCTTTCTAAAATGAAAATAGCTCTTCACCACTAGTCCAGGAGAGGCAATTGTGATAGAGAAACTTGTAAAAACTACAGGAAGATATTTTACGATAACTAGCATTATCACTTTTAGTGGCCATGTGGACTGCTTTACGAGGTTCATAAATAGGAATTGCTGATTTCCCAGGAGAGTGGGGCCCGGGAACTTTCAGTCTCTCTTCCTTATGCAGGCTTACTGTCACCTAGGAACATGGTGAACATTGTGAGGCAATGGGTGAGGCAATGAAATAAATGAATGTTACATTCACATTTAATTTTACAAGAATAGGGTTGCATTATGTAATCAGTCAGGTGGCCTGCATTTTGCTTTTCATATAACAGACCTCTTCTTTTTAGTGCATCAAGCTCTGCAATGCTGACAAGCAACCGGATCATCATGAACATAAGGGTGGACAAACTTCAAATAGATTCCCTTTGAATTTCGCCTTCCACGATGCATCCATTGCCCTCTGTGTCACTCTATCAACCTCCCCTGTGCCCCAGTGTCTCTTGCATTCTCAAATTGGCCAAGCACTTTACTCTCTCAGAAATTGTGCAGTCTGTCCTCAAGCCCTGAACAGGATCCTTCCAAGCCCCTGATGGCCCCTCCTTGTACAACCCTCAGGCAGGAGTCTCCTGCCTCTGTAACTTTCCATACCAGCACCTTCGTTTTCATGGCAGAATTAGTTACAAAGAGCCATTTGTAGACAATGGTCTTGTTGGGTTTAGCTGTGTGTGTGTGTGTCTGTGTGTGTGTGTCTGTGTGTGTGTGTTTTATTTTCATCCTAAACTCTGTGAGGAGAGACTGTGTGTAGCTCAGAGCATGATATTAGCAGCCACCCCAGGACTAATAGTTGCCAAATGCATCTAGGAGAGAGGTGCGAGTGCTAGGCTGAATCTCTAGTTCCCAGGTGAAATAGTGGAGTTGTTTCTGTTTCTGTTTTTTATCTGCTCTGCTCTAGGTGACAATCCCAGATCCACTGGGGCTGCGAGCAGTCGCCTCATTTGTCCTCATTCCTCCATCTATGTAGCTGGAAACCTTAACCTCTGCTAGTTCATAGGCATGGGGAATGTCTGGAGGAATGGCAGGGTAGGGATACACAAGAAGCAAGCCTCAAGACCCTGCTGTTACGCTCCGCCCCCACAACCTCCCCACAGCCTATGGTGAAGAGATGCAGGGTCACCTGCATGACAGGGACACAGTGTCCTCTGCCCATGCTCTCTCTCAGAAAAGGTCTCAGAGTTTGCAGAGTCTGAATATTCCCCAAGTCTGAGTGAGGAAAAGCAAGGCAGCACAAAGTGTCTGAAACTGCCTGTCACTACTAGAGCCAAGTTAAGCAGAGACAGGGTTGAACCATACACGGAGTGTTTATCCAAGGATGCGGTCAGTATGGGGAGAGCAGTTGCTCACCCTGGAAATTCAGCTCTCAGCCTCTTGGTAGAGAAGATAGCTACCTGTAGCTGCCAGCTGCAAGTGTCACATGCAAAGGGGAGGGGAGGGCCTGCTGTCTGCCCTTCAGGAGCTCAAAGGCTGACCACAAGATGGCTAATCTTCTAGGACTTTAGGAACAGCTCAGCCCCTTCCTGGGATGAGATTGGAATGGTTAGCCTTCCTGAGAAAGACCCCAGGGGGGGTTCAGGATGTGGGCACAGCTGCCAAATCAAAGCCTGTCCTGTGCCTGGTCTCTTCGCAAAATGCAGTTCTTTTCTGAGTAATGGGCCATGGAGGCAGCCTATGTTTTCAGTAGAGCCTGTTTCATCCTCCAGTGTCCCAGGGCCTCGTATTTAGGGTTTGTAAGTAATGATTAAACAACTGCGGCTCTATTCTTATTACAAGCCCTTCCTCACTAAGAAAAGCTGATTTCCAAGGACACCCAGGAGATGCCTCAGGCCAGCTTGGATGACAGGGCTGGGCCTCAGCTTTGCTCGTCCCCTCTCCCTCTCTCCTCACAAGCCTGACTTTTGTCTCCTAAAGAGACTATGGAAAAGCAGGCAGCAAACCCTGTCAGACTGAGCATGCCAGGCCCCCTGTGTGCCCTGGAGGCGCCACCTGAGAGGAGAGCCCTGGGTTAAGGTTCAGCTAAGGGGCAGCTCTGCCAGAGCCTGAGCACCAGGCTGTGGCTGGTGCCTCCCCACCTCCCCTCAGCTTTGTTGGCCTGCTCCTCCTCAGGAGCCTCCTGCCCACTCTTCTGCTTTCAGGCCCAGGTGTGACTTTGCCAAAGGGATTTGTTGGTGAGAGGAGAACCCTTTCCTGAGGGGGCAGGAAGGCAGGGAGGCTGCCATCACCTGAAGGCTTAGGGGAGGTGAGCAGAGCAAAGGCTGGATTCCAGGCTTGTCAAAGAGCTCTGGTGACCCATACCCCAGGGGTAGACTGAGGAGGGCACCTGTGGAGAGAGACAATGTAATTGCATCTGGCCAGCTCTCCTCTGCCCCGGGGGTTACTAAAATGTCCCCATCCAGACAGTAGGGACAGTGGGCTAGCCCAGGGCAGGGCGCTCTTTTCTAGACAGAGGGCTGCGGTGGGGTGGGAGTGGGGCGCCAAGCCTGGCCCAGGGAAAGAGGTAGGTAAGTGGCAGCCACAACCACAGAGGGAAAGGGGTCCCCAGAAACATAGACCAGGGGTGGCGAGTGGGAGGTAAGCTGGGGGTCGCGGCCTCCTGTTTCTCCCTCCACATCCACAGCCGCCCCCACCATCATGCCTGGAAGCACAGGGTTCCCCCTGACAGTCCCCCACCCTCTGCCACCCCTTGCAGCCTGGTGGGAGTGGCACAGGCGCCCCTGTCCCCACCTTCTCCAGGCCTGTTAAAACACGCCCCCCCGCCTCCTGCTCCAGATCTTGGTTCGCTCTGGATCTCATGATCTCGCGAGATTCGTCCCCAATGGAAACAGGGCGCAGCCCCAGGAAGCTAGCCAGGTGCTGGCCCCCACCTCTTCCTTCCCGCCAGCCTCCCTGCTGAGCAGGAGTCCATGTAGTGAGGAGCTTGGCCTGTGGTAAAGGTAAGAGCACACTCTGGGTTCTTGCTGTCTGCGGGGGTGAACTTGCTGTCTCTTGGGGTGAACTTGCTCTAGTCACTGGCAACCCGCAACCCCTCCCCCGCAGGCTCTTTCTATCTGAAAATGAGTTCCCACCTGGTTGGAGTGAAGGCCTGAGGTCCAAACCCCGCCCGCTGCGCCAGAGTGGGAGCTCGCTGAGGGGACTTACACGCAACAATTCATGGAACTCTGGCGTCGGCCTTTATTGTGTGACCTCAGCTGGCCGAGTTTGCAGTTGACCAAGGGCGTCCCCACAGCCCTCGGCGCCAACTCCCCCGGGATCTGGCTCCTCAAGTCTGTGGGCTCTCAGGCCAGCCCAGCCCTGCTCAGGGCGTGGGGGACAGAGAGGGGGCAGAAAAGTGGCTGCTGGACAGTGGGCAGTGTCCAGGAGGGAAAGGTTGCTTTCCACAGAGCACCAGGCCTGTCACTCGTCATTGTCCTCTGGTTCAGCTGGTGAGAAAGCAGTGGTCAGGCTGGGAGATAAGAGGTGATTCCCACTGAGAGCAGCAGAGCCCTCTCCTGGTGTGAGTGTGCGTGTGCCTGAGTGTGCGTGAGTGTGAGTGTGTGAATTCTCACCTGATTCTATGTTCCTGGGTTCCTTTTCTTTCTTTCATATTACTGACTAAGGTATTACATATGTGTTCTTATCCCCCACTGCCCCCACACCCCAACCCCCACCCCGGAAGCATGCCCTCACGCTCACCCCCTGGTGTCTGCGTCCATTGGCTAGGCTTATAGGCATGCATACAAGTCCTTTGGTTGATCTCTCCCCCTTAAGCCCACCCTCCCCTACCTTCCCTCTGAGGGTGTTGGTCTGATCTATGCTTCTCTCTCTCTGGATCTGTGTTTTTTTTTTAATTAAATTTTTATTAGAATATCTAAATTGAGGGCTGAGGCTTTTTAAATTGTTTTGTTAGCTATATTTCTTTTTTTTATTGCTTAAAGTAATACATAAGTTATTACATATGTGTCCATTTTTCCCCGCCCCGCCCTAGACAGTCCCCTAGCCTCCCCTATCCCCCAGTGTCTTCTGTCCATTGGTTATGCTTATACGCATGCATACAAGTCCTTTGGTTGACCTCTCACCCCCCTACCTCCTGTCCCCCACCCCTCCCCGGCCTTCCCGCTGCAGTTTGACAATCTGTCTGAGGCAGCACTGCCTCTGTATCCATTATTGTTCAAAAGTTTATAATGGTCTCTATTATCCATGAATGAGTGAGATCATGTGGTATTTTTCCTTCATTGACTGGCTTATTTCACTTAGCATAATGCTCTCCAGTTCCATCCATGCCTTTGCAAATGGTAGGAGTTCCTTCCTTTTTAGAGCAGCATAGTTTTCCATCGTGTAGATGTACCACAGTTTTCTAATCCATTCATCTGCTGATGGGCACCTAGGCTGTTTCCAGATCTTAGCTATGGTGAATTGTGCTGCTATGAACATAGTGGTGCATATATCCTTTCTGATTGGTGTTTCTGGTTTCTTGGGATATATTGCTAAAAGAGGGATCACAGGGTCAAATGGGAGTTCCATTTTCAGATTTTTGAGGAAACTCCATACTGTCTTCCATAGTGGCTGCACCAGTCTGCATTCCCACCAGCAGTGCACAAGTGTTCCTTTCTCTCCACATCCTCTCCAGCACCTGTTGTTTGTTGATTTGTTGATGACAGCCAGTCTGACAGGTGTGAGATGGTACCTCATTGTTATTTTGATTTCCATCTCTCAGATGATTAGTGACTTTGAGCATGTTTTCATATGTCTCTTGGCTTTCTGAATATCCTCTTGTGAAAGGTGTCTATTTAGATCCTTTGCCCATTTTTTGATTGGGTTGTTTATCTTCCTTTTGTTAAGTTGTATGAGTTCCCTATAAATTTTTGAGATTAGTCCCTTATCAGATATGATGTTGGTAAATATGTTTTTCCATGCAGTGTGCTTTCTTGTTGTTTTGTTGATGGTCTCTTTTGCTGTGCAGAAGCTTTTTATTTTGATCTAGTCCCATTTGTTCATTTTCTCTTTAGTTTCAAGTGCCCTAGGAGCTGTATCAGTGAAGAAATTGCTTCGACATATGTCTGAGATTTTGTTGCCTTTGGATTCCTCTAGAATTTTTATGGTTTCCTGTCGTACATTTAAGTCCTTTATCCATTTTGAGTTTATTTTTGGTATGGTGTAAGTTGGTGGTCTAGTTTCATTTTCTTGTATATATCTGTCCAATTTTCCCAACACCATTTATTGAAGAGACTATCTTGGCTCCATTGTATGTTCTTGCCTCCTTTGTCAAATATTAATTGAGCATATTGGTTCAGGCCGATTTCTGGGCTCTCTATTCTATTCCATTGATCTATATGCCTGTTCTTGTGCCAGTACCAGGCAGTTTTGGGAACAGTGGCTTTGTAATACATCTCGATATCTGGTATTGAGATTCCACCTACTTTGTTCTTTTTCAGGATTGCTGTAGCTATTTGGGGTCCTTTTTTTATTCCAGGTGAATTTTTGGAGAGTTCGTTCTAGATCTGTGAAGTATGCCGTTGGTATTTTAATGGGAAGTGCGTTGAATTTATAGATTGCTTAGGGTAGTATGGACATTTTAATGATGTTGATTCTACCAATCCATGAACACGGTAGGTTCTTCCATCTGTTTATGTCTTCCTCTATATCTTTTTTCAACGTCCTGTAGTTTTCTGAGAAGAGGTCTTTTACCTCTTTAGTTAAGTTTATTCCTAGGTAGCTTAATTTTTTTTATCTCTCTTTCTGAAAGTTCACTATTGGTGTATAGAAATGCGTTAGATTTCTTGGGGTTAATTTTGTATCCTGCTACATTGCCAAATTCATGTATTAAGTCTAGCAGTTTTTTGATGGAGTCTCTAGGGTTTTGTATGTATAATATCATGTCGTCTGCAAATAAGGAGAGTTTTACTTCCTCTTTTCCAATTTGGATGCCTTTTATTTCTTCTTCTTGCCTAATTGCAATGGCTAACAATTCCAGTACTATGTTGAACAGCAGTGGTGAGAGTGGGCAATGGTGTTAGTTTTTATCCATTGCGTATGATGTTGGCTGTGGGTTTTTCATAAATGGCTTTTATTAGGTTGAGGTATGATCCTTCTACTCCGCCTTACTGAGAGTTTTTATCAAAAATGTGTGTTGAATTTTGTCAAATGCTTTTTCTGCATCACTTGATATGACCATGTGGTTTTTTTCTTCAATTTGTTTATGTGATGTATCACGTTTATTAATTTGCGGATATTGTACCATCCTTGCATCCCTGGGATAAATCCTACTTGGTCATGGTGTATGATCTTTCTGATGTACTGCTGGATCTGATTTGCTAAGATTTTGTTGAGGATTTTAGCATCTATGTTCATGAGGGATATTGGCTTGTAATTCTCTTTCATTGTGTTGTCTTTACCTGGTTTTGGTATTAGGGTTATGCTGGCTTCATAGAATGAGCTTGGAAGTGTTCCTTCCTCTTGAATTTTTTGTAGTAGTCTGAGAAGGATAGGTTTTAGTTCTTCCTTGAATGTTTGGTAAAACTCCCCTGTGAAGCCTTCTGGTCCTGGGCTTTTGTTTGATGGAAGCTTTTTGATGACTGCTTCAATTTCTTCCATAGTTATTGGCCTGTTGAGATTTTTAGATTCTTCCTGATTGAGTTTTGGAATGTTGTATTTTTCTAGGAATTTGTCCATTTCCTCCAGGTAGTCTAGTTTGTTGGAGTAGAGCTGTCCTTAGTATTTTTTAACAATCATTTGTATATCTGTGGGGTCTGTTGTTTTTTCGCCTCTATCGTTTCTGATTTTGTTTATTTGGGTACTCTCCCTTTGCTTCTTGGTGAGTGTGACTAGAGGTTTGTCAATCTTGTTCACCCTTTCAAAGAACCAGTTCTTGGTTTCATTGATTTTCTGTATTTTTTTTTTGGTCTCTATGTCATTTATTTCTGCTCTAATCTTTATTATCTCCTTCCTTTTGCTCACTCTGGGCTTTTCTTGTTGCTCTCTTTCTAATTCTTTGAGTTGTAGAGTTAGATGATTTACTACCATTTTTTCTTGTGTTTTGAGATAGGCCTGTAGAGCTATAGACTTCCCTCTCAGGACTGCTTTCATTGTGTCCCATAGGTTTTGCATTGTTGTGTTTTCATTGTCATTAGTTTCCAGGATGTTTTTAATTTCTTCTTTGATATCATTGGTAACCCAATCAATATTAATTAGCATGCTATTCAGCTTCCAGGTGTTTGAGTATTTTGGGTTGTTTTTATAGTAGTTTATTTCTAATATTATGCCATCGTGGTCTGCGAAGATGCTTTTTTATGATTTCAGTCATCTTGAATTTGGGGATATTTGCTTGTGACCCAATATATGGTCTATTTTTGAATATGACTTATGAGCACATGAGTAGAATGTATATTCCCTGGCCTTGGGGTGAAGTGTTCTGAAGATGTCAATTAAGTCCATCTGATATAGTAAGTCATTTAGGATTGCTGTATCTTTGCTGATTGTTTGTCTAGAGGACTTATCCAGTGCTGTCAGTGGTGTATTAAAGTCCCCTACTATGATTGTATTGTTTGTGATCTCTCCTTTGATATCGTCCAGGAGTTTTTTTATGAATTCTGTGTTCCTGCATTGGGTGCATATATGTTTACCAGGGTAATATCCTCTTGTTGTATTGATCCCTTTAGTATTATGAAGTGGCCTTCCTTATCTCGTTATGGCCTTCAGTTTGAGGTCTATTTTGTCCAATATAAGTATTGGTACCCCAGCTTTCTTTTCCTTTGCATTTGCCTGAAAGATATTTTTCCATCCTTTCACTTTCAGTCTGTGTGAGTCCCTTCTAATGAGGTGGGTTTCTTGTAGACAGCAGATGTATGGGTCATGTTTTTTTTACCCATTCAGCCACTTGATGTCTTTTGGTTGGAGCATTTAGTCCGTTTACGTTTAAAGTTATTATTAAAAGGTACTTGTTTGTAGCCATTCCTTTTTTTGTGTGGCTGTTTTCTTTCTCAGCTTTTTATTTCTTCTTTTTATATCAGTCCCTTTAGCATTCCTTGCAATGCTGGCTTGGTGGTGATAAACTCCCTTAGCCTTTATTTGTCTGTGAAGCTTCTTATTTCCCCTTCAAGTTTGAATGATAGCCTTGCTGGATAGAGTATTCTTGGATTCAGACCTTTGCTTTGCATCACTTTGTAAATTTCCGTCCATTCTTTTCTGGCCTGATGTGTTTCTGTTGAGAAATCATTTGATAATCTAATGGGAGATCCCTTGTATGTAACTTTCCGTCTCTCTCTTGCAGTCTGTAAGATTCTCTCTTTGTCCTGAACATTTGCCATGGTAATTATGATGTGTCTTGGTGTGGGTCTTTTCGGGTTCACCTTGTTTGGGACTCTCTGGGCTTGTGTGACTTTTTTCTTCCCCACCTCAGGGAAGTTTTCTGATATTATTTCTTCAAATAGGTTTTCTGATCCTTGTTCTTCTTCCTGTTGTTCTGGCACCCCTGTTATTCGTATGGATGCCCCAGTCCTGTGCTCAGGGGTGTCTCAGCGCTCAACTCACTGCCACCTCTCCCGGCCCCCCTTCTCTCCTCCGTCTCTCCGCAGATTCCACTCCTCCGCACCCTCTCCCTCTCTTCAGCACCGGTGTGTGTCTGTATCCAAAATATCTTATGAACAGGATTCAGTGAAAACAAACAAACGCCGGCCACGGAAACGGGAAATGCTTGGTTTCTGTAAGCTCTTCTCTTACCGGCACTGCATGGTCTGGTCAGCTCTTCAGGCTGCCCCCTTTAGGCTCAGTCCTCTGTGATCACAGAACCCAGCTCTCAAATCCCCCGATGGCACCAGGAATCCCGCGGATCTCCTTTCCCCAGTCAGGGGCTATGCCTGTCCCAAGGGACACGGCTGTCTGCCACGCAGTCTCGATCCGACCCTCTGGGCTCAGAGGTCTGGCAAACTTTCCTGCCCAAATCCCTGGTTTTTTTTACCTTTCCAGGGGAGTTCTGCCCTTCCCAGCTGCAAACGGTCTCACCAGCTGAGCAATTTCGCCAATTAGGGTGGGTGTTATTAGTTTCAGCTGCTCACTCCATTTGCTCCGGGACACGACCTGGGACGCGTCTGCCTATATCGCCGCCATCTTCAGAATCCTGGATCTGTTTTTGTTCATCAGTTTATGTTGTTCATTATAATTCACAGATGAGTGAGGTCATGTGATATTTATCTTTCTCAGACTGACTGACTGGCTTTGCTTAGCATAATGCTCTCCAGCTCCATCTATGCTGTTGCACATTGTCAGTGTTTCTTCCTTTTTGCGGCAGCATACTATGCCAGTGTGTAGATGTACCACGGCTTTTTAACCCACTCATCTGCTGACCAGCACTTAGGCTGTTTCCAAATCTTAGCTATTGTAAATTGTGCTGCAGTGAAATAGAGGTGCATGTATCCTTTCTGATTGGTAATTCTAGGTTCCTGGGATATATTCCTAGAAGTGGGATCACTGGGTCAAATGGGAGTCCGTTTTTAGTTTTTTGAGGAAACTCCATACTGTTTTCCATAGTGGCTGCACCAGTCTGCATTACCACCAGCAGTGAAGGAGGGTTCCTTTTTCTCCCCATCCTCACCAGCACTAGCCCTTTGTTGATTTGTTGATGATAGCCATTCTGACAGCTGTGGGGTGGTATCTCATTGTCCTTTTCATTTGCATCTCTCAGATGATTAGTGACTCTGAGCATGTGTCTCTTGGCCTTCCTTTAGTCCTCTCTGGAAAAGTATCTTTTTAGTTCCATTGCCCATTTCTGTGATTGCGTTGTTTATCTTCCTTTTGTTAAATTGTATGCGTTCCCTGTAAATGTTGGAGATGAAACCCTTATCAGAGAGAACATTGGCAAATATGTTCTCCCATGCAGTGGGCTTTGTTGTCTTGTTGATGGTTTATTTTGCTATGAAGATGCTTTTTATTTTGATGCCATCCCATTTGTTTATTTTAACTTTATTTTCCATTGTCCCAGGAGCTGGTTCGGTGAAGATATTGCTTCAGCATATGTCTGAGACTCTGCTGCCTGTGGTTTCTTCTAATATTTTTAGTTTCCTGTCTTATCTTTAAGTCCTTTATCCATTTTGAGTTTGTTTTTTGTGTATGGTGCCAGTTGGTGGCCTAGTTTCATTTTCTGCACGTATCTGACCAAATTTCCCAGCACCATTTATTGAAGAGACTGTTTTGTCTCCATTGTATGTTTTTGCTTCTTTATCAATATTAATTGAGCTAGTGGTTTCGATTGATTTCTTTGTTCTCTATTCTATTCCATTGGTCTATACGTCTATTCTTGTGCCAGTGTCAGGCAGTTTTGAGAACAGTGGCTTTGTAAAACAGCTTGATATCTGGTTCTGAGATCCCTCCTACTTTGTTCTTCTTTCTCAGGATCGCTGCAGCTATTTGAGGTTTGTTTGTTTCTTAAATATATTTTATTGGTTTTTAATAGAGAGTAAAGGAGAGGGATAGAGAGTTAGTAACATTGATGAGACAGAAACATGGATCAGCTGCCTCCTGCACACCCTCTACTGGGGATGTTCCCCCAACCAAGGTATATGCCCTTGATCAGAATTGAACCTGGCACCTTTCAGTCTGGAGGCCGACGCTCTATCCACTGAGCTAAACCTGTTCGGGTTCAGGGTCATTTTATTTTTATTACAGATGGATTTTTGGAGAGTTCATTCTAGGTCTGTGAAATATGCTGTTGGTATTTTTACGTGGAGTGTATTGAATCGATAGTTCGTTTTGGGTAGTACAGCAATTTTCATGATGTTGATTCTACCAAGCATTAACATGGCATGTTCTTTAATCAGTTCTGTCTTCCTCTATCTCTTTTTCAACGTCTTGCAGTTTCTGAGTAGAGGTCTTTTACCTTTGTAAAGAAGTTTATTCATAGGTATCTTAATTATTTTGGTGGGATGATAAATGGGATTGTTTTTCAAACTCTCTTTGTGTAAGTTCACTATTGGTGTATAAAATACCATACATTTCTTGGTGTTAACTTTTTACTCTGTTACGTTGCCGAATTCATTTATTAAGTTTACTAATTTTTGAAGGAGTTTTTGGGGTTTTCTATGTGCAGTATCATGTCATCTGCAAATCATGACAATTTATTTGTTATTTTCCAATTTGGGAGCCATTTATTTCCTTTTCTTGTGTGATCACTGTGGCTAGCATTTCCAGTACCATTTTGTAGAGAAGTGGTGTAAGTGAGCATCCCTGTCTTGTTCCTGTTCTTGAGGGAAATGGATTTAGTTTTTGCCCATTGAGTATGATGTTGGCTGTAGGCTTTTAATATAAGGCTTTTATATGGGGAGGGATGATTCTTCTATTCCCACTTTGCTGAATGTTTTTATCAGAAAAGGCTGTTGCACTTGGTCAAATGCCTTTTCTGCACCAAATGATATGATTGTGTTTTTTTTTTGTCTCTCATTTTTTTTTATGTGATGTATCATGCTTATTGATTTGAGGATATTGTACCAGCCTTGCATCCCTGGGATAAATCCCACTTGTTCTTGGTGTATGATCTTTCTAATGTAATGCTGGATCCAGTTTGCTAGAATTTAGTTGAGGATTGCATCATCACTGTTCAACTGGAATATTGGCTTGTAAGTCTCTTTCTTTGTGTTGTCTTTTTCTGGTTTTCGAATTAGGGTAATGCTGGCTTCATAAAAAGAGCTTGGAAGCGTGCCTTCCTCCTGAATTTTTCGAAAGAGTGTGAGAAGAATTGGTTTTATTTCTTCTTTGAATGTTTGGTAAAACTCCCCTGTGAAGCCATCTGGTCCAGGGCTTTTGTTTTCTGAAAGCTTTTTGATTACTGTTTCAGTTTTCTCACTAGTTTTCGGCTTGTTCACGTTGTTTGCTTTTTCCTGATTTTGTATTGGAAACTTGTATTTTTCTAGGAATATGTCTATTTTGTCCAGATTGATGAGGGATGTTTAATGAACCAAAGACTCAGAGGTAAGACGGCCATAGAGGATGATTGATGCCAGACAGAGGGCTACAGCTCTCTTAGGCATGTAGCAAACTTTGCACTCTCACCATTGCTTTTATTGAGGTTTGGTACAAGGTTAGTGAATCAGCAGTTAATCAATTAAATCTTGTTTTGTTCTATATTATTACAATAGCTTATTGAGGACAACTTGCAGCTGTGCCCTCCCTTTCTGTTCTACACCCATGACTATTTAATCCTAGCCTTTCTCATGGAGGAAAATGTTCCTGGAACTCAAGATTGTGTGCAGTGTTGACCCAGCGTGACTCGCTTGAAAGTCACGCTGTGCTCCTGATAGAACATTCACTTCTTCTTGGCAGGACTTCAGATCCTTGTTTACAAATGTCCTGCTACAAACCCCCCCTTTTTTTTCTTGCTTCATTTGATGGAGCATCAGTGAAAACACAGCTGTTTTTCTCCTAATTAGTTGCTTGGTTTTCCCGAGTCCTTGGAAGACTAAATATAAAATGATACAGAGATAGAGTATTAATAATAGTATTCCAGCAGGAGCTCCTAAAGTAGCTTGTAAATGGGGTATAGGATTTAATTGTTGCAATTCCTTAACCATATTTTTAACACTTTTTTCCCAGTTAATTTATGCAATTTCTTTTGAAATATTTTTTGTATATGAGATTGTAAATTTAGAATTTCTTTTGTTAGATTTTTATGATTGAACATATGTTTTTTAACCTTTTCCCATGGAAACAGACTTTCATTCTAAGGTACAGGAGTAATGCAAATTGATGAATAATTCTAGTTATATTTCATATGCATTTGTCTCTGCAGACTTACAATTTGATCATCTATCATTAATAAAAATGTTAATCGAACACAGGCTTGTGCAAAGGCAGTTTTGTTAGCATAAAATTGTAAGGTGTATATCCCAGAGTTATTTTTATAGATTTGCTTATTTTATGCAAATATATGCTTTCAAAGAGTGTAAGGCAGACCCCAGTTTCCATAAGTCAGATTCAGCAGGATGTCCTTCTTGATGAGGTGTTGGGGGAGCAAATCGTCCATCATGCCATACGATGCTTACATTCGCTTGCGTGGATATGGACTTGTTCTCTCCTCTATGCCATCGTAGATCAGCTCCATTGGCTTTGGAAGGGGCAGAACCTGAAGGGCTCCAATCAGTGATGCTTCCATAGGAAGTATTAGATAAAACCCAAACTGTCTCTCCTCTACAGGATTCCCAATGGACTCAATCAGACAAGTGTGTAAACATAGGAACATGACATGGTGGAAGTAATGGAGGTGTACTGTTGTTATCCCAACTAACATTTTTAAACCCATGGGCACTCAGAAGAATCAAATGCCTGTTTTTTGTTGCGGTAATAGTGTTTTCAAAATGTTCAGCAGGGCTTGTGCCTGTATTGTTGAACAATGGTCTCCTTGACCTAAGCATATTGGCACTCGCTGAGTTCCAGTGGTATGATTTTCTATGACTCTACCTTCCTCTTCTGGTTTTAATGGACCTCGATCATCATAAGGTCCGGGTAACCAATTTGAGTCATTAACATAAATTCGAACCTTTGAATCCAACCAAGAAACACCTCTATTCGGTGGGGGATTAGGACTGTAAGCCCAGTATATATGATTCTTAGCATTTACCTGAGTGGTTATTAGTGCAAGTATAGCAAGGAACAAAGTCGATGGCGTCACTTCTTTACCATGATGCCAAACCAGTTGTTCTCCCTCTTTCGTAAGATTCTTCACCTGACCCCAGGTTGGTACAGATGAATGTTGCGTTGAACATAGAGCTTTGCGGGTAGGAGACCCCATCAAGGTCATCTCTGAGAAATCCTTAGTCAGGGCACTTAAGTAGAACTTCCTTTTGGTTCCCATGTCTCCGCTGAAGACGCCTCTCAGGAACCCAGAACTTTTCTTTACCTGTAAATATAAGCATATCCTTGCCCCCATCGTAGGACCCATGCAGGATCCCATGACTGAGAGGACTCATTATGATAAAACACAGGTTGATTGAATTCTTGTGAAATATCCTTTACCCAGTGTCGCTGAGCAGCAGTACTGTCAGTCTCATCTTGATTTAAAAAAATTAAAGTAAATAGAGCTGTTAATAGTCTTCATGTAGGGGATTCTCCCTGTTTTTGTTTTTTGATCATTTCCTTTAAGGTGTGATTTTGTCTTTCAATAATAGCTGGTCCTGTATTGTTACAAGGGATGCCAGTGATGTGAGTGATATGATGAAATTGAAAAAAAATGTTTGACATTTTGTAGATAGATATGCAGAACCATTATCAGTGTTAATATTTTGAAGTATTTCCATTACTGCAAAAGCTTTTAGTAAGTGAGTAATTACTGCATATTGAGAATCAGTGACAATATTTACAGCTTGAGGAAAATGTTGTAGTAATAAAACAATGGCAAATAGTTCTGCGCATTGTACTGAAGTGTATGGAGACTGAATTACCTTTGTTAGCTGTTGAAAATGAAAACCAGCTATTCCTAGCTTGTTTGCATTGGTATAAACAGTGGGGCCTTGAATTGGTTCATAAGCTATAATATGATGAGGCCTTATTCATTCAGTTTTCTTAAGAAATTGTCACCTTTTATTTGTAGGATAATGTTTATGTATTTTCTCTAAAAAATGAGCACAAGCAGTTTGCTAGTTATCACATATTCGAAACAATTTTTGAATTTTTTTGACAGTAAAAGGTACTCACAGAGTCACCCAGGAAATGTCTGTTGGGGTGGTTGGGCTCAGGAGGCCTGGACACTGGAAAGGTGCAACTGTGGTGTCCAGAGTTCTGCAGCTGTTGGGTGGGAAGACTCAGTTTTTGCTGCGGTGTCCGTGGTTGGATATGCACGTCCAGTGGCGGCTAACAGGGGCAACTGAGGTACATTTGTCAGTGCGGCGCACTGACGCAAACTGAAAGGCCCTGGCTCTGAAGCCGCACGACTGAGGTGTCTGTGGGCAGGTATCCAGGGAGAGGGAATTTAGAATTTCTACTGCTGGAGCAGTGCGCCCTTGTTTGGCTAAGAGTGTGCCCAGCAGGTGCTCTCAGCAGCACCCAGAAGAGGCCTGTGGAGGGTGGGCTCAGAAGGCCTGCGCTCAGGCAAAGCGCAACTGTGGTGTCCAGATATCTGCTGCTGGGGTGGGGCGATGTCTCACATACTGTTCTGGGAGGCCAGTACCTTTGGAGGTGGAGGTCCTAGGGTCTACTGGTCTTTGGGTGGGGCAGCAGGATTTGGGCTGGCATGGCTGCCGGGTTGCGGGCAGTGTTTAAGGCCTGTGTTGGCAGTGGTGTTTATGAGTTCCTACAAGAGGCTGCTCCTCACTTCCAGATGGTGTGGAATGTCCACGGAGGTGGTAGGTGCTCCCTGTCCAAGAGAACTGGTTCTGCCAGGCTCTGATACTCCTGCCATATTTAACTGTCCCTGACTCACACACAGACACACAAACACACACACGCACACACACACACACACACACACACATCCACACACTCTCCTTTCCCCTTTCACTCACATCACCTTTTCCCCTCTGTCCTGCCAGCCGCCACCTTCTCAAGTAATCTGGGTTTCTTTTCTTTTCATCCATTTGACAGAGAGAGAGGAGTGGGGGAGAGACAGGAGAGAAATACTGTTGACTCCTGTACGTGCCCCGACCCTGTGCCCTTCTACTAGTAGGACGATGCCCAACCAGCCAGGGCACATCTCCAGTTTTCAGATTCCTCCACGGTGTTCTAGAAGATTTTCCCAGGAGCCCATGGCTTCCTACGTACATGCGTTAACATGGTGTTTCCTTATTTGGGGACCATTTGGTTCTTACTCTGACCTGGGTTGACACAGGTGACTGAGACCATGGGCCACCAGGGCAACCAAGTACTGGAGGGCGTGAGGCCATTCTGAGCTGAGCCAGCATGGAAGGAAGACATCTTCAGGTGTGCTGGTTACGGGAGCCTCCTTGAGTGTCTAGAGAAGCCCTGCACCTCTTCCATTCTCATCATTAGGGAAAGAGGTGGGATCTGCATCCTCAGGCTCCTCCTGGGGGAGCAGAAACAGGAGCAGCCGTTGTATTATCAGGTCATGTCCTCCAAAACTCATTTGTTCTCCTGTGTTTTCATGGGGTAAAAGAGAGCGAGCGTGAGACAAGAAGTTGTAGTGTGTTAGGGACCCCTTGTTCAGCAACTCTGCTCGGAGCAGGGCTGGCATGAGAGCCCACAGACTGACTTAACTGGTGTTTGGTGACAGGTAAGTTTTGGTCTCTTCCCCTGAGCTTGCACCACTGAGGGTAAGGGATGGTTCTTGAAACAAAGTAACAGTAGTGCACCACCTGTCCCCTGGCTACAGCCCAAGGAGGTCAGGGAGGCCTGGGAGCTACAGAATGGGGATGGAGAGACCTCGCCCTCATGCATTGGGAGTATCAGGCCTCACACAGATGCTGCTGGTACTAAGGTCACCTGGTGGTAACCCCTCGTGTTACTAGTGTCTCAGCCACATTGAGAGTGGCTATTTAAGGACATACTGGTCGCAGGACCCTGAGAGGAGAGATCAAGGCCATGACTCCAGAGTAGTTTGGGCTCGGAGAATTGTCAGCCCTGGGCTGCCGGAAGGTGCCCTCCTTAGTATGATCCACCTGTGCAGAGGATGAGGCGGCGGGGCCTAGCGGAGCTCAGGCCAAGAGGGAGACACCCTGGAGCTATGCCTCCTGTGGCCCCAGCGCTGAGCTGGGTCCCCCACCCCTTTCTTTCCCTCTACCTCAGCTGTTGGAGGGGCCTCCATGCACAACTGCTACCCAGATCTTGTGGGTGGCACCTCATCAGTAAATTTACATACTCTCAGGTCATTCCTAGTTCTCCCTGAGAATATCAAACCATCACCTACCCTATCCTCCTGAAGACCTGACTGGGTCCCTACACCATGGCTGAGCACAGACCTGCTGAGCACCTGGATTGTGGCAAGTGATTGTCACCTAAATGGGTACTCCTGCTCTCTGCCCATGACCCTGATTGTGTCCACGGCTGCCACACAGAGAGTGGCATGTTCCCATTCACTGGTGACTTCTCTAGGCATACTCCCATCGGGCTGGCCCAGGTGATGGCCATGGGAGCCGTACATCAGGAACCAGGGCCTTGTTCTTTTGTCACCGTCCCATGACTCACTCAGAGATACGAGTGCAGGCGACTGATTCAGGCCTCAGTTACTGCACATGGAGAAGGTAGTCAGTTGATGGCCCCGGCCAAGGTCCCTTGTCTGGAGAGAGAAGTAATGAGACTTGGAAAGTGAAATGCTTCCATAATTTCTTAAATTCTGCCAAACATGAGGAATTACTTTTACTCATCATCGTGACTCAGAACCCAGCTTCTGGTTCACAACGGCCAGCTCCCAGAGAAGTGTAAATGAGCGACATGGTTGTGACCAAAAAAAAGGATGGAGAGGTCCCAGGGTAAGCCATGAGGCCAAAGAGCTTCACACTAAAGGAACTCTCCCAGAGACATGTGCCCACGTAGGCAGCAGGAAGGAATGGGACCTTGGAAGCTTATCCAAACCTAGAAAGAATGTGACAGTTGACCAGGGCATGGAAAAGACTCTCACTCTGTGTGGAAAGTTGTATGAGCAGAAGACCCGCAAGCCATGTTTAAACTACTCAGGAAATAGTTTGCAAAGCGCATGTCAGTTTTTAATTCTCAAATATTTAAAATCACAGGGTGCTAAGTAGTGATTTTAAAACTTTATTTATTTGCATGTATGGTATGTTTCTAACAGAGTTTTTAATGTTGTGATAAAAATTTGTAATGGCCATTGAAAAATGACAACTTTTCCTATGGTTATTAGGATTGCTGGGCAGGTTATACCTGGAGGTACCATTCTGTGAGGCATGCTCTACAGGGCAAAGCAAGACCAGCCTGTGATTTACACATTTTCCCGCCCAGTTGTTTTGTTTTTTCATTTCTCTACTCAGACAAGTGAGGGTTCGTGCCTCAGAGATACTCTGAGGAAGACCGTGACATTCTCATGAAGTGTCCCTGCAGGTCACCCGGAATAGCAGTGAATGCACCTTAGGCACTCAGTGACTGTTCTTGAGTAAATCATGTATTGAAGAGAGAGAGGAGAGGAGTCTGTCTTTGGTGGGCGAGGATCGGTCGACCCGTGGACATCCCTGAGAACATGTCCACTCTGTGCCAGTGCCTCCTGCCAGCCCTCCTACAGCGTCCTTGGCATTCAATGGCTAGACCCAGGCATGTCCTGGATGTGAGGCATGCTCTCCTTGGGGAGCAAGAAAGAGAGGCAATCCTTTGTTTAGATCTAGATGTCATTGGGTCTGAAGTGAAACCAGGTATTGTTGGGCACAGGCAGGTCAGGTAGTGCCAGCAGAGACTTGTGAGTTTGAAAAAGGCACAGAGGACAAAATAGGTCAGTGTAGGAAGAGGTCTGACTGCAGAGGGAAAGAAGCCAGCTGGAAGGGTATCTGCTCAAAGGCTGGGTGAAGAGATTGGACGATGGGAAGGCCCATGCATGAGTACTGGTCCCCAGGGCCTCTGAAGGCCCACAGAGGCAGGGCTTGCTGTGGAACCCAGGAAGGGCATCGTCCTGCCTCTTTGGTGCCTCTTTGGATCCAGAAAGGCAGCTGGGATGTTGATTTTCCTTCTATACACTGTAGCTTGTCACGTTCTCCAAAACAGCTCCGAAGAATTGGGGAGAACTCCTGATTTCTGTTGTCAGTGGGTGTCCCCAGCATCAGGTTCCTGATGGGCTGACTGACATTCCAGGGATGCATAAAGAGGGTCCCAGACTTGGAGCACATTCTAAGGACCCCCTTTCTTAAAAAGAGGTCACAAGGGCAGATGACCTGGGATCACAGTAGCAATTTTTTGACTGGAGAAGGCGGTTGCACAGGATGGCCCTTCTCATGGGCTCAGAGGCTACTGTGTCCTGTACATAAGTGAGTGCCATGATGAGAGCAGGTGGCAGGTGACCAGGATGTGGTGAAAACATCCCCCAAATTCATGTGTGGGTGCTGGGAGTCAGCGGAGCCTGTCCAATACTGGGCATGAAGTTCTCCTGCCCCCAGTGCCACAGCACATGCCCTGGGAAAGCAGGCTCCGTATGGGGGGGGTGGTGGATAGAGGAGTATTTCTTGCTC
This sequence comes from Myotis nattereri, assembly GCF_964212035.1. Taxonomy (NCBI): domain Eukaryota; kingdom Metazoa; phylum Chordata; class Mammalia; order Chiroptera; family Vespertilionidae; genus Myotis; species Myotis nattereri. The sequence continues at coordinate 33,944,943 of NC_138094.1, read as the reverse complement.
ATGAAGAAGGCATGTTCGCTCACACTTTGTTTCTAGGTCATTCTAAGTGGTCCCTCCTGCCTCCTTGTATCTCCTGGACACTGGAATCTCATAGAAGCTGCCTGAGCTTGGGCTCCTCCAATTTTCCAGTTTCTGCCTGGTGCATGTAATGTTTGTGTTAAAGAGAAAATCTCACCCCAGGTGGCACCACTCCGGCTTTAAGCCCATGATACCAAGTCTAGACTCAACTGCTGACCTCATTACAGTTTGAACCACTTCCAGAAACCTCATCAGCCAGTCTGGAATTTTCAGGTCAACACCACTGTGGTAATCTGTCACGTGGTCCCTCTGCCTGGAATATGAAAGTTGTTTGGGCATCACAATGCAGGGGGTACAGAAGAGCCTACAGAAAAGTTGCTCCTCCCTGCCTCTGTCTCTCTCTCTCTTGCCTCCCCCCCGCCCCCCCCCCCGCCCTCTGGCTCTCTCTCTGTCTGTGTCTCCCTGGATTTCAAAAGATCCAATGTGTGACTCAGTACAGCATGGGGATATCCCAAACTATGGCAGATCCTTACATGCCAAGTACAGCTTCAAATCTTCTGAAGGGGAAGGTGTATCAGTGCACTGTGCTTAATCCTGAGAGAGGACATTTTCCCTCACAATCTGAGTGAGAGTTGTAGGCCTGGGCCCAGAAGGAGCTTTCTGAAGCCAAATTTGCATGGATTGTTCCCTGGGGTTGAGAAAACATTAGTTATTTATACAGACTTTGGCAGTCATGTTTAGGGCCCCGGCCCCTGGAACTTGGCTGGGAATAACCTGTTGCCTGTGAAAGGTTGGGATGTAGAATAGGATTCCTGAGCTAAAATGAATGCCCTTTGTAGTAGCTCCTTGGTAAGGATACACAGGTATTTTGGCCCACATTTATTTTTTACTGTGCCTCCAAGATTCCAAAGAGCCCACGACTCTCAGCCCTCAGTGGCTTTCAGGATTGTATAAGTCACATCCCAGGTTCAGCTGCCACACCCCTCCTCTGGCCTCACCACAACCCACATTTTCACATTTAATTTTCTCAAGCCAGGTTGCTGAGCTGATCTGGTTCTTCTGAGAGGAAATGCCCTTTACCTCCACAGAGGAAGGGTGACAGAATCTCCTGCCTATACGCCCCGTCAGCTTGGGTTTAAGGGATCCACCCAGTTTCCTACTTCACCACTAGCCTTTTAAGTTCTCAAGTTGATGCAGTCAGTGTCTTTGAGTTTCCCCAATGTTCACCTTGTCCTGGGTAATTCCCTTTGTCTCATTCCAAACGTGCAGCCCCTCCCTTCTCCTGATCAATCCCTAGATGTGATTTTGGCCTGACCTCCTCTCGGGAAGGCTTGCTCCTCAAAATCTGGAAGACCAGCTGTCCCTCTGTTCCCCTTTGAATGGGTACGGGATTTGCAATTGTAGGTAACATCAAGTCTCAGGGGCTGTTTGGTACTCAATACAGTTGCATTGAAATCCTTTCGCTCTTCAGATGATACACTGTCTCCCTAAAGGTGTGTTAACAGGAACATTAGGGAATTTTGATGTGGCACCAACACCCACATCAAGTCTACTTCCAGGCTGGTTTCCTTTTCTTTTCCTTTCATGAATGGACCTAGGGTTCAGTTGGAGGTGTGGAGAGTGCAAAACCCCATCAGGATTAAATGCCTGGAGATCCAGGGCTAAGGTTTTGCTCTCAGGTGGAAGTAGCCATTTCAGCTAGGACCTCAGAAGGAAGGTGTGGTCAGACGGGGCATAATGGCTTCTGAGGAGGCAGAGGAGGAAACAGAATCTAGAGCGTGAGAGTCAATGTCCAGCTCTGAGCACAGGGCTCCCTGCACCATGCTGCTCTGGTGAGTCAGGAGCCTAAGGCGGTCCCCAACGACCTGTAGGCCAAGAACCCAGAGATTTGTCCTTTCTTCCATACAAATGAGCAGACTTTGCCTTTGCCTCTGGATGCAGGTTTGCCTTATTCTAAAATGTTTTGATTTCTGTTTTGGCATTTGCCATTCATAGAGGTTCAAAGGGTAAGTTTTTGCTGTGTCTGAAAGTCAAGTATTGCTAAGGAACCTATTGTAGGCCAAAGTGGCAAAATCCTTTTTGTAGTTTTTAGCGGCTGGGCTGTCTGTGTGAAAACAGGTCTTAATGAAAGTCTTTCATAACAGCCAATTGATGTTTAGAAAGAGAGGAAGGGAGTGGGCGGAGAGAGAGAGAGAAACATTGATGTGAGAAACATCCATCAGCTGGCTCCTGCCCACCCCCTACGGGGGTTAGGAATGGAGCCCTCAAGAGACCTTTGGCGGGCACGGGAGGAGGCTCAAGGCACTGAGCAACACTGACCAGGGCTTGCAGCCTCTCATTGAGAGGAGCCTTAGTGGTGACATGTGAGCCATCTGTTGTCATGGATAAAGTGGTCATTCTAATATTCAGAGAAGGGACACACAGTAAAATGTACATGTTGGAATTAATCGTTATTTTTCTCACCTCCAGCTCCCCCTTGCTTCAGGAAACGTTTGTGCTGCTTTTATATTCCTCATTTAAAATGCGTCAAAAGCCTCAATGGTACCCATTGTGTGGGTGTTCCTTAATCTTCCACATCTATTTTATTTCCTGGAAATTAGCAAGAGGCAGTCCTGGGCCACGGGCTGCTCCCTACTCCAGGCGTTTTCAGTCCTTCAGTGATCCTCAGAAACTTTTTTTCTGGAAAGGGTGGAATCCTCTCTATGGTGTCCCAGTACTCACTGCACAGCAGAATTCCAGCTAGCCAGTGGGTAGATGCGGGAGGTGTCCAGTTGTCATCTCACCCCTCCTTGGTGCCTGGTTCTTGTCCTGCCAGTGGCAGAGGAGAGGCAGGGCTGAGTGGCTTTGAGATTCTAAGCAGAAAACGGGGTTGGGGTAATTTGGGGGGCGCTCCAGTTGTTGCTGGAGGAGTGCCTTTGGCCCTCAGCTGGTCCCTCTGAAGGGAGAAGGGCCGGGTTTGCTCATGCTCAGCCTGACAAGATGCCTTGCTCCTGACTGTCTCCCATGATCTCTTTCATAGCAGCTTCATGGGGATGAGCCTCCCAGCTCCACGCAGACTCCTGGAACTGGCATGTCAGAGCCTGCTGCGGGATGAAGCCTCAGCCATCGCTGCTCTGGAGTGGCTTCCTATGGAGCTCTTCCCACCTCTGTTCATGGCAGCCTTCGCTGGGAAGCACAGCAGAGTCCTGAAGGCCATGGTGCAGGCTTGGCCCTTCCCCTGCCTCCCTCTGGGGGCCCTGATGAACCATCGGCAGCCTTACCAGGATATCTTGCAGGCTGTGCTCGAGGGACTCGATGTCCTGCTTGCCCAGGACACTCGACACAGGTATGGGGGATTCAGTTGCCTGGTAGCACCCTGGGGATCTGAGCAGTTACAGCTGGGATCCGGGAGTGTGCAGGGCCAAAGGGAGAACTGAGGCAGGCCTTGGAGCCACTGCTGGGGTCATTGTGGGAACAGGCTTCGGATATATACGGCTGGTAAAAATGCCGAGGGTGACCGAAGGGACACGAGCCCACTCCTTCCTGGTGGCACCTAAATGTACCAGGAATGGGGACCATGAAGGATCCCAGTAGCACCAGGAGCAGGTGATTCTGGGACATTGAGTCAAAAGTCCAGTCAGGTGTCTGGCCCAGCTGCCCAGATTCCTAGACTCATGGTCTTATTCCTTGTTATCATAATGCACCCCAGCATAACTCCTATTTTCTCCACAGGAGATGGAAACTGCAGGTGCTTAATTTACAGAAGAGAGTTCATCAGGAGTTCTGGATTGTGTGGGCCGGAACCAGAGCCCATCTGTGCTCACTGCTGGAGCCTGAGGCCCCGCAGCCCATGAGGAAGAGGGGGAAAGTGCGCAGCTTAACGGCCAGGCCAAGTCCACCCTTGGCCCCCGTGGAGCTGTTAGTAGACCTTTGCCTCAAGAAAGGTGTCCTTGATGAGTCCCTCAGCTACCTGATTAAGAAAATCAGCGAGAGGAGAGGTTTGCTGCACCTTTGCTGTAAGAAGCTGAAGGTTTTTGCGATGTCGAAGCAAAACACTAACATCCTGGATATGGTGCAGCTGGACTCTGTCCAGGATTTGGAGGTAAACTGTACCTGGAAGCTGTCCACCCTGAGGAAGTTCGCTCCTTACCTGGGCCAGATGGGCAATCTGCGCCGGTTCCGTCTCTCCCATGTCTTCACGTCTTCTCACACCACCTTGGAGGAGGAGGAGCAGTGTGTTAGCCTGGTCACCTCTCAGTTCCTCAGCCTGCCCCACCTCCAGGAGCTCAATTTGGATGATGTCTCCATCCTCAGAGGCCGCCTGGACGAGATCCTCAGGTGAGGGGTGGCGAGCTTTCCCTGACGACCAGATCGAGTCCCTTTCCATTTCAGTGCACAGTGATGGGCTCTCCTGTGTGCAGTCCCTCAGCAGTGCTAGAGTGCCTGAGCCACTAGACGGTCCACACAGTCAGTGTCTTGTTCACCGCTCTGTCACCTTGCATGTTGTCACATAACCCCCCAGACAAAGGTAGGACATATGCACTAGGACAGAGGCTACTAAAGGGACTCCTTGCTAGGAATTGGCGTAATGGAGGCTTCAGGCCAGGGGATGGTAGCTTTGGGCATCCTTGTAAGTGGTGTGGAAGGGAAGATGATGCAATAGAACCAAGTGAGGATTGCAATGACAAGGGGAAAGCCAATCAGAGGTGAGGTTTCAGGGGTTAAGTTCCGCACTTAGAGATTTGGCCATGGCAGCCTTTCACTCCAAAGCTGCCTCATTCACCTGTCTGCCAAGGGTTGCCATAGGCTCTTGCAAACAGAATGCGTGGTAAATGCAGGGTTCCTGAGGGAGTCATTACGAAATTGGATAGGTGGTTTGTAAACAGTGCAGTGATCTAAGTTCCTGGAGGGTGTCAGCTCTCATTTGATGTTGCCTGACTGTGCCCAGGTTAGCCCTTTCTGCACAACTGCCAGAGGCCTCATTGGGCTAAGAGATGATGGTGACAGGGGTCTAGGCTGTGGCTGGAAGGAAGCCCGAGTTGCAGGCATTTCAGGACATGTCTCCAATACTAAAATGCACTGGTTGCCTCCTGCTTCAGACCCTGGGTCAGGCTCCTTTCTGAGCTCCTCCCATCTTTACCTCCCACCTTTATGTTCAGAACACCTGTGTGTTTGGGCTGGGCTGTATGATGTGCTCCACTTGACGGATGAGTAAATGGAGTGTGTGAGGTTTCATCCAGTTGAATCCATCACGGAGCAGATAACAGATGGGGAAAGATTCCACTCAAATTTGCTCTGACTTGAATGTCACTTTTCACTGTGCAACATCCTGGGTTTGATCATCATCCGGAACACTCTAGGCTTTGGTGACATGGGCCTCTTTACCCTGAAGGCCTGCATCATCCTCACCTGCCTCTGCCCACCAGGTCCATCCCCCACATGTAACTGTTCTATGTCTCCCCAGGTGCCTGAGGACCCCCTTGGCGACCCTGTCCATCACTAACTGCCTGCTTTTCGAAAGAGACTTGAGACATCTATCCCAGCAACTGAACGTCAGCCAGCTGAAAGGCCTGAGTTTCAGTGGGCTCAACCTGACCAATATCAGTTCTGGGTCACTCCGATTTCTTTTAGAGAGAGCCTCCCCCACTCTCCAGGACCTGGACTTGGATAAGTGTGGGATCATGGATGCCCAGTTCCTGGACATCCTGCCAGCCCTGAGCCACTGCTCCCAGCTCACAACCCTAAGTTTCTGTGAAAACCCCATCTCCATGATCGTCCTGGAGGACCTGCTTCGCCACATTGTTGGGCTGAGCAAGCTGAATTGCGTGATTTATGCGGCCCCCCTGGAGAGTTACGAGGAAAGGAGCGGCACCATCAACCTGGGCCGACTTGCCCAGATGCATGCCGTGCTGAAGCATATGCTGCAGGAGTTGGGGCGGCCCAGCATGGTCTGGCTCTGCGCTTACCCCTGTCCTCACTGTGGCTGTAGTACTTTCCTTGACCCAACTCCCATTCTGTGATCCTGTTGCTTGAGTGTCCAGCTGGGTGTACATCTCATAGGCTTTACTCTGGGCCCTTGGGCACTGAAACCCGGACATAAGTATACCGTACAGGAACACAGCAGCCAGTTTCAGACAAATACTCAGGGTGGGGGGAAATGCTGACAGGGGACTCAATGGTTTCTTTGGGGAGATTTGTCCTAAGGAGTTAGAAATATCCACCTGAATCTCTCAGGGGGAGAGACTGAGGTTTGGGTGGTAGATGCGGGGATTACCTTTGCTTGAATGGTTGTGAATAAATGTCAGTAATAAAGAGAACTGGATGTTAACCATCTGGTGTCCTCCATGACATGTTAACCCAACTCTCCCACCTGCAGTTACTGGCCAAGTAAGAAGGCATGAGCATCGTGATGCGCAGACACTAGGCTGGTTGAGGTTGGTCCCAGGAGATCACATCACCATTTATACTTTCTGGTTTGGTGGTTCTTTCTGGTGCACCGGTACCTACTCACTCACCTCTGTGACTGTTCAGTGGGTCAGCGCACACAAGGTGCGTCCACAGGGATTGGAAAAAGTGGCTTCCAGTGAGCACCACTGTGGTACAACTACTCTGGGGCCATCACAGGTAACTAGTCCAGTCCCTGGACTAAAACTCCTCCCTACTGGGAGCCTCCATCGCTGGCCTGTGGCCGCTCCATGGTAGGGCTTCCCTGTGCACCAGTCAGGCCCCTAGTACTGAAAGGGATATCAGCCTGCCAGGGACCCAGACTACTGGCCTCACAAGTCCAGGCCTGTCATTCCCCTGGATACATCCCCTTCTTGAATTCAAGTTCCTGTGGCCTGTAAACACATTTACATTCTTTTCAGCAAAATACTAAGCTGGCATAAACCCCTGCTTTGTTCTGTGTCCTGTCCTAAGAATACGACATCCTTTTGTAGAGGATGGTCTAATGTTCGAAGACTTTCCCCTCATGATCCTCCTTCCCATCAATCAAGGAGGTGGTAAAGCATCTCTGAGCCAGTGACAGACTCCGGTTCTAAAGAGTGGACAACCTCAAGCCAGTTCCCGGAGAGCACTTAAGTGGACACAGGTGAAGGTCACACCGGGGAGATGGGGGTATGGAGGGCCACCCTGAGGGGCAATACAACCAAGTGAAAGGGAGATGTCCTAGTGTGCTGTTGGATCCCACAGTCAATGGACAGTTAGCTGCTCAGCATGGAACAGGCTCCCTGCCCACCTGCCACCTCATTCTGGCCCTAGGCTGTCTCAGTTTGCTCACTGAGTCGCCTGCCAGAGGACCACCTAGGGAGAAGGCCACACATCCAGGCCCAGGGGCAGGGCTCCATTTGCCTGTATGTCTCCCTAAATGTGAGGAAGTCAGTCCTGGTTTTTCTCCTTCTACTGCCTCTCATTCAGTGCCAGCCACTCATGTGCTTGCTGCTCTCTGCTGGGTGTCAGCAGCTTCCTAGCTTGTCACATACAGCACCTGGCCCTTCGTTCTCTTTTTATTGCCATTCCTTTCTTTTTCTTCTACCTTCCACTCTTCTAGCTTGGGCCCATCAGCATATAAGCACATTTTTCTGTTTGTTAGTACAATTCTTATTGTTTTCAGAGAGGAAGGGAGAGGGAGAGATGGATAAAACATCAATTATGAGACAAAATCATTGGTTGGCTTTCTCCTGCACATCCACCTGGAGATCCAGGCGTAAACTCCAGCCCCTGCTCCAACTGATAATTGAACTAAGTCCTCTTGGTTCATAGGCCTACTGAGCCACACTGGCCAGGCACAATCTGCTTCTTTTAGTAGGAAGAGAAAATGCCAAAGTCTCTGTAACCTTCGGTGAGCTCCCCACCCCCCATAAAAGGGGATAAGAGAACATGGGTCAGAAAATGTATATCTCTTACAGCAAACGCTCTCTTTCTCTTCCTCTCTATTATTCTCTCTCCCTCTCCCTCTCCCTGTCCCTCTGTCTGACATGCATCTTTTCTTCCCATCCCCACCTTGACAGGGAGTAGTGTCCATGATGGGAATCAGAACCTCTGGCATTTGAGAAAAATCATAAAAATTGGCAGGTTCTGAGGGAGGAAGGGCAAAGGCAAAACATCCTGTGGTCAGGGTGTTAATTCCTCCACACATACAGATCATGCCCATTGCCTTGTGGGGAGATTCACCTGTGGGGCCAACTTATGTAAAGCTCTTGTCAGCATGTCCTCCTCTGGAATTGCCCACTGTTATTAGCATTGATGGTATTTATTAACCACCAGATGCAAGATAAGGAAGAAAATAAAAGTCAGTGCACCCTGGCCAGTGTGTCTGGGCATTGTCCTGTGCACCAGAAAGTTCACCGATTTGATTTCTGGCCAGGGCACATGTCCAGGTTGCAGGTTAAGTCCCCAGGCATCCAACATTGTTTCCCTCTCACATGAATGCATGCTTCTGTGCCTGTCTCTCTTCCTTCACCTCTCTCTAAAGAATCAATTTTAAAAACCCACCATATTAAGACACAACAAAAGAAAACTCATTGCTGCATGTTGCCTCTAAAACCAAGTGTCCTGCACTTGACGCTTTATTTGTTCTCGAGACCACAACTGAGAAATCCAGAAAAATTCTATATTGGAATCTGGACTTTTCCATCAAAATATTCAGAAAAGCATAGTATCAACGCAATGATGCTTAGAAACCTTAGATAAAGACTGCATCTATGAAGATGGGCAGAGAAGAGACCTGGATAGGAGGTGACTGCTGGTGCACAGAGATCATGTACATGAAGGCCCTATGGGCAGAGTCTCTAGGGCATTAGAAAACAAGCACGGAGAGTAAGGCACACATAGTAGGTTCCTTACTACTAGAATGTACCCCAGAGTCCACCAATCTGCACAGCAGTCAGGTAGGCTGGATACAGGGCAGCTGGAGCACACGAATGTCAAAGGGAAGACTCTGAATAAAGAAGAGCCAAAACCTGGCCTGCTTGGCTCAGTGGATGAGTTTTGACACGTGAACCAGGAGGTCAGTATTCAATTCCCAGACTGGGACATGTCCCCGTTTTGGGCTCTTAGCCCAGTAGGTGTCTTATAGGAAGCAGCCAATCAAGGATTCTCTCTCACCATTGATGGTTCTAACTCTTTCTCCCTTTCCCTTCCTCTGTGAAATCAATGACAATAAATATGTCTAAAAGTATGTACATAGCTTAAGGTTTTGATACCCAGAATATCTGTTTAGAAATACAAGACGTAGCCTTTTGTCATGGTCAGGATTTTTATGCTGTTCCTTCTTCCCCTTTAATCTTCCTTTCTAGTCCACTTCCCCATGGTATTGTATATAAAGTGATCTATTTCATGATGTGAAGTTTTGTATTGTTTGTCTAGTATTTCTCTACACCATAGTACGTTATCAGTACAAACCTACAGTGGTAAAATTAAGCTGAGTAAATTTGGCATCCAAATGGCTTTATTAGGTATTTCACCAATCCAGCAGCATTCCAGCTGGCAATGAAAAAGGGGCTCACTGAGCCATACCGACCAGGGTTTGTCCCACTACCATCCCCAAGTCTAACAGGATAGACATTAAAGTCCTTCAACAGTTGAGGTTCCAGCTTCCAAAATTAATTTCCCATTCAGTATTCCAGTAAAAATAACTAAGAAACAAAACATTTTGGGGGAGATTTTTAAAATTGAAGTTGGAAAGCTTGTTGATAACTATACACTCAACAGTCCAACAGGTGAGTTTTTAAAAATTTTCCCAGTTGGGACATTTGTTGACATTCACTCATAAAAATACTGAGGCTTCAAGATAACTCGATGTGTGGAGAGCATATATTAAATGTCAAAAAGTTGAAGAGGAAGTGCATGAGCAGTTCTATAGAAAAATACATATCTCAATCGACGGGCACTTTTGTTTATTTAATTCAGAGGTATATTCAGGAAAGCTTGTTAAGTGGCAAATTCTGTTTCAGTCTTGTTATTCCCACTTCAGAAAGGTGCTGATGGCATTTCAATAAGCCAAAGGATGCTTACATTTAGATTTGTTCAAACATTTATATTATTCCATATGTAATTTTTCTTCCTACATATACTATTCCTTTAAAGATTGAGGACATACAAAATGCCACAGGAAGGAGGTGAACAATTGCTTTACAGCCTTGTTGGAGGTGCCTCAATTCTTTTTTCCAGTTAGGTTTTCCAAGAATACGTCATTTGATTACCTCCCCCGGACAACTGGAAACAGGGCAGCATGCCATGAAGAAGTAACACAACGCTTCATTTTGTATGCAGTTCACTTCAAAGACTTCATGCACTTGTGGCCAAAGACACCTTGGGAAATTTAGGGCCTAGAATTCACCTCACCATCCAAACACATTGCTTTTATGTGTTTGTAGTAAAATGAGACAAGAAATCCCATTTAGTGGAAAACTTTATTCTGAATATTTTAACAATACAGATATTCAATTTAAACATTAAAGTATATAGTTATTAAAATCAACACTTATAAAACAACCTTGAAGAATTCAAACTTTGCATTCTATGCAGAAGTTTCACAAAGGGATCTAAAATTCTTGTTTCTTCCCCAAACCCACCATTTGCTTCTATTCATTCTTAAATAACAGAAGGCAATTTCTTTTCAAATAAATGCCTTCCATAACATAGCATTATTTTTAAGTTCAATTTCTATTTCATCTGTCACAGGGACTTCCCTCTTGGCAGCCCTTGAGAATCTCAATAAGCTGAGCTACTGCACTGCATGATTCACACTCTCTTGCATAGATGGTGAATCCTATGATCCCCACCAGCATCACACTCACGGCCTCTTAAAGAGGTGTCCCATCGGCTGTTGCAGTAATTGTTATGCACACCCCCCCCCCATCATACCCATCTCCTGTGAGGCTGTAATAATCATCCCAGTGACTCCTTCCACCATAAGTCAGAGGAGGCCCTTGGGTTGGTGGTGCACCACCTGTGCATCCTGTAATGTCAGTGACCAAATAACAATACTTAAACATCTTAACGAATAATTTTATGTCAGTATGACATGAACCTAGTAAAGTCTTAAATAGTTGGCAAACCTATGCTTTTATACATCTGCGCTAAAAATATGTCAGTAAAGCTGAGGTAGACAAGGGAGCTTACAATTATTTAAAATACAGCTGAAGAATAATGTTTTGACTGAAATAATTGACTATGAATATATATGAAGGCACATTTTCTGAAAACGGGCTGGAATTCTGACCTTCCTATTATGCTTCATGCTGTCAAAAGCTCTTTCTGATTAAAAAATTATACAATACACCCCTGGCTGGTGTGCCTAAGTGGGTCGCGCACCGGTCTTGGCATTGCAGGATCCCTGGTTTGATTCCAGGTTAAGGGCATGAGCCTGGTTTGCAGGGTCCATCCCTGGCCCTGGTTGGGGATTATGCATGGGGAAACCAATCAAAGTATCTCTCTCACATTGATGTAGCTCTCTCTCAGCCCCACTCCCTCCGTCCACTCTCCCAAGATCAGCAGAGATATATCCTCAGGTGAGAAACAACAAAAAAGAAAATGTTGCACTTCATTTCTTTAATAAGGAAAATAAATGAGTATGATCCTTCACTCCTGAAAGATTTGGACTGTTCCAAATGAGCTACTAAGAAAAGAATACAAGACTTCCAAGATAATACAAAACACATACTGCATATAGTACTCCCTGGGGCAAATAAAAGTAAAATTCCAGTTAAACACAAGATGGCCTGTTAATTCCAATCCTGTCACTTACACGCAGTATATCTGGACACATACCACAGCTGTCATATGAACCTCTGTAAAAATAGGAAAAGGCAAATGGACAGAAGGCTTCAAGAGTCATTTCTCCAAACACGATACACAAACAGCTAACAAGCTCATGGAAAGAGCATCAAAATAATGGATAGTTAGGGAAATGCCAACCAAAACCTACGTGAGATACCACTTTATTCCTAAGTAGGTCCCAATGTTTGAAGAGGAAAATACCAGGGCTTGTTGGGAATTTAGAGCCACTGGAATCCTGTACACAAGGAACAGAAAGGGGACAAGGCGTGGCTGCTGTGGAAAATAATGGAAACTCCTACAACAAACATTTAACACTGAATTGCAATATGACTCCGAAATTCCACTCTAAATTTTGCACCCACAATAACTGGAGACTTCTATGAAATACTAGTCCAAAATGCTCACATCAGTCCTCTGGTGGAAAGGACCCCAACGGTTGAAGTGGTAAACGAGCTGTGTCCACTCACTAGAGCTGCAAGGGAATATTTAACCAGCCATAAAAGTGGCGGTGAACTGATTACTGCCATATGGATGACCCTTGGACACATTTATGGTAATGGACACAAGCCAGGCACAAAATGTCCTATCCTGTATCATTCTGATACTATGATCTGTGGAAAACAGGTGAATCAATACAGACAGAACCCTGGTTGGTTTTTCATAGAAGCTGGACTGAGGAAGAGAATGGTAGCGACTGCTTTACCTGGAGAGCTTTTATGTATGAGTGATAAAGATGTTTTGGACATACTCAGATACAGTTGTGACATAAGACTCTGAATATACTACATGCTACTTAGTTGGTCAATGGTAAATATTTAGTGTTATGATAGATGAAATTCACCTCAACAACAAACAGTGTATAGTATAGTTTAGGTGTCTTACGCTTTATTGCCCATTACCTATAACTAGTAGTGCAATCATCATCTCTTGGAGATATATGGTAATTTCTCCTGGAAGGGATTGTCTCTTTGCAAGGAACGCCTGCATAACTTCCTCTCCCACGTGACAGCGTTCCTGTAAATGACAAATATTTATGTGAGGATATCACATTGGAGAGCAATGTTTTATGGGAAAACAATAATTCAAAACAACACTTTATTTCCTCTTTCCACAACAATGTTTAAATTTACTCTTAGACTCTATTTAGGCTCATGCTTGTATGTGCTGTGATATGTTACTCTGGAATGTATTATCTTCTGACATCTTGTCCTCCCTGTACATCTTCCTTAATTTCTTAAATGACCATTGGTGGGAAAAACCTTTCCAATTCTGAACAAAGTGCAAGGAATTCCATGATGTCCACATACATATTTATCAGTGCCTACCTATAGCTTGACAAGCCTCTATCGATTTTTCTCCTTCTCTACTTTGCTCTGTTGCTCACAATCTCTTTTCGACATTACTAAAAACTTCCTAATTTTCCCGTTACACTCACTTCTTCATGCACGTTCCCCTAAGAACTAATAGTTATTTCGGTATGCAAGTATTGAATTATTAGCATTTAGGTTAAAACACTTTCATTGCTCCTGGATGCCCACAATATAGAGGCAAGTTATGTCCATTTACTTTCAAAATTGACTGTCTCACTTACCTTAGAACTTTTATGCTACGCTTTCAACTACATTTTGGACTCAGGAAAAGCCACATGTGCTAGTTGTGCACTTGCATCTATTCTAATACTGGCAAGATATCACCTGTGCATAGTAATATTTTATTGGGCCAGTACATGCCAAATTCATTACACATACAATTTTCTAATTTATCACCAATTTAGCATGGCTCTCTCCTACTGCTGACTACTTTAAATGTATAAACTTAGTTTTGGTAATGATGGCAATATAAATTTTACTGCCTTTAGCTGTACTACGAGCATTTAACAGCTCATGTGAAGAGCCCCAGATCTCCTTCAAAATATGAGAAATATTACATTTCCCATAAATATTACCATGTTTCAGTACTAATTCTTATCCAAAATGTCCACAAATGACCCTTTAATTTATGCGCTCACTAGCACATCCACAATTTAAATGGATAGGCTGTTTGTGTATATTCAACTGCAGAGGCATATTGTTCTTAACTACACTGATTCCCTCAATGGTTTCAACTTTCCAACATAATTAATAGTGAGAGACTCTATGTTACACTTTAAGACATCTTTGTACTGATATGAATGAGTCACGTTTGCCTTATTTTTTCACAACTATGTGCACTCTGTGATTTAGCAACTGGCAATGCCTGACTCTTTCAAGTGTGCCTTTCCACCCTCATTTTTTATTAAAAACAGACCTTATGAACCCACACATATCACTTTTCAGCCTGTTGACAAAATACTTATATTGTATTTATTAAGATGCGTTAATTTGGTTGTCATATTTCCTCAACAAGCATATGATTCTTGGAATCACAAAATATATCTTTATGGATATACCAGTGGCCCGGTGCATGAAATTCGTTCACAGGAGGGTGTGTCCCTCAACCTGGCCTGCACTGTCTCTAATCTGGGACCCCTTGGGGGATGTCTGACTGCCAGTTTATGAATTGAGCCAATCCAGAAGTCACATATCCCTCTTGAAATCCAGCACCACTGCCTCCTAACAGCTCGCCTGCCTGCCTGCCTGCCTGCCTGCCTGATCTCCACTAACCACTCTGCCTACTGGCCTGCTCACCCTCAACTGTCCTCCCACCTCCCAACCACGCTGCCCTTCTTGCCCCCAGCTATCAAACATAGAGAGACTGATGGATACCAAGGCATCCTCCTAAAGGGCCAACACACAAATTTCCCTGTGCTCTGGCAAAGGGAGGTTGAAGTGCACTGGAGCTGTGAGGGAAGAAGCCAGGACTAGGGACTCAGCGGATACAGCTCAGAAGATAGACACCCATGACTCCTGGGAGGAGTCATTCCCTCATGCAGAGGAGGACATCTTTCCCACACAGACATTTGCCTGTCTCGGAATAGGACAGTTGACACACCCGATTGTAAAAAACTTTGCTCTGAGGCAACTTAAGAGATTAAGAATGACAATTGGTCTCCAGTAGAAGCCACTGCCCCACCATGTTGAAAAAAATCTGGTGCCTGAGGATGACTGCCTACAGGGGCAATTCAAGTCAGAAGCCTATAAGTGTGTAGCCAGAGGTGGTCTCCTGAGGCTTTGAGTCTTTGCCTGACCTAATTAGTCAGAAACAGCCTGTAACACTGTCCTGCATGACAGGCTGAGAGGTGTAGAGCAGCGGTTCTCAACCTGTGGGTCGAGACCCCTTTGGCGGTCGGACGACACTTTCACAGGGGTTGCCTAAGACCAATCTGCATATCAGATATTTACATTACGATTCATACCAGTAGCAACATTACAGTTATGAAGTAGCAACGAAAATAATTTAATGATTGGGTCACAACATGAGGAAGGGTATTTAAAGGGCCAGAAGATTAAGAACCACTGATAGAGGATCTACATAACTCATCATCACAAACTCAAACAGAAAGCCAAAAGTAGCAAACAAACAAAAAACACCAAAATGAAAGAACTAGAGAATTCTCAGAAGAGAAAAATGAAGTAGAGATAAGAAATTTATCTGAATCAGAGTTCAGAGCAATCATGGTAAAAATGCTCAATAGCATGAAAAAAAATATAGTAGCTATGAAAAAAGAAAAGTTCTAGATAAAAAATATGACATAACACTAGTAAAGAACACACTGGAAGAAATACACATCATATTTGGGAAGCTGAGGATCAAATCAGTGAATTGTTAGTCAGAGAGAAAATATCACTCAATTAGGAAAACCAGAAAAAAAAAACAATTAATAAACAAGAGGACAGGTTAAAGGAACCGTGAGACTACCGGAAATGTAACAATATTAGAGTAGTGGGTGTGTCCAAAGAGGCAGAAAGGGAGAAAGGCATAGAGAAGGTGTTTGAAGAAACAATGGCAGAACACTTCCCTAACTTCTTAAAGGAAAATGTCACACAAGTGCAGGAACCACAGAGAACCACAAACAAGAAGAACTCAAACAGGCCCATTCCAGATGCATAATAATTAAAGTGCCAAAAATTAAAGAAAAAGAGATAATTGTCAAGGCAGCAAGAGAAAAGAAATGTGTTTCCTACAATAAAGTTCCAATGAGGGCTGACACCTGGTTTCTCATCAGAAACTCTACAGGCCAGAAGGGAATGACATGAAGTACTTAAGGTAATGGAATCAAGGATCTGAGACCAAGATTACTATATCCAATAAGGCCGTCATTCAAAATAGATGTTTCAATAAAGAGCTTCCCAGACAAAGAATGGCTCAAGAATACAACACCACAAAGCCAGAATTACAAGAAATCCTAAAGGGACTGCTGTAATGAGAAGAAGAAATGAGAGGGAAACCTAGGCATACAGAATTAAAATGGCAATAAATCAGTATCTATCAATAATAACCCTTAAAGTAAATGGACTAAATGCTCCAAACAAAAGGCGTTGGGTTGCAGAATGGATTCAAAAATATGACTGAACGATATGTTGTCATCAAGAGACCCACCTCAAAACAAAAGACTCACACAGAATGAGAGTGAATTTTGCATGCAAATGGAAAAGAAAAGAAAAGATAGACTAGAAATAAACATATTGACAAAACAGACTTTAACATGAAGGCCATCACAGGGGACAACAATCCTAAACAACTCACTAGATCAGACAGACTTAATCGACATCTTCAGAACAGTTCACCCCAAAGATACAGAATATACATTCTACTTAAATGTTCATGGGAGATTTTCAAAGATAGACCACTTGAGACTCAAGCAAAGTCTCTTCAAATTAAACAAGATGGAAGTCATATCAAGCATCTTCTCTGATTACAAAGGCATACTACTATATAATAAAGAGGTAATATGCAAATTATTCCTCACGCCCTGACAAGATGGCTGCCTATGACCTGGCTGTCAGGGGGTTTAGTGAGGGACAACCAAATGACTGAACAAGCAGGCTACATGGGGAGACCAGACTGGTGGGGGGGTTAATGAGCCATTACCAAACGACTGGACAGCAGGCTACATGGGGCGACCAGGCCAGTTGCGTCTTGGTGAGGGAAAACCAAACAACTGAACAGCAAGTTGTGTCGGGCAACCAGGCCTGCGGGTATATGAGGGGCAACCAGGCAGACAAGTGGGACGGTAGAATGAAACCAGCCCAGTAGGGGAGCAGTTGAATGTGCCAAGGCCAGCGGGTGATGGGGCAGTAAAAGGTGACCAAACTGGCAGGGAGAGAGTTAGGGTTGACCATACTGGCAGGGGCTTAGTTAGGGGTGTCCAGTCTGGCAGGCACTTAGTTGGGGGCGATTATGCCAGTAGTGTGTGTGTGGGGGGGGGGGGCAGTGAAAGGTGACTAGGCTGGTTAAGGGACAGTTGTCAGCGACCAGGCTAGTAGGTAGGGGGCAGTTGGAGGTGACCTGGTCGACCACAGGGCAGTTAGGGAAGACCAGGCCAGCTGGTAGGGCAGTTAGGGGTGATTAGAATAGCAAGTAGAGGCAGTGAGGGTCAATCAGGCTGTAGGGGCGGGGGTGGGGGGGCAGTTAGAGGTGACCAGGCAGGCAGACAGGCACTTCAGCAGTTAGGAGCCAGCAGTCCTGGATTGTAGAGGGTATAAGCTGGTCTGAAGGAACACCACCACCCCTCATGGAAGAATTTTGTGCACCGGGATTCTAATATTAGATATAACCTACAATAAAAATTAACAAAAATTCAAATACTTGCAGGCTAAATAATACGTTATTAAACAATGTTTGTGTTATCAAAAACATCAAAAAAGAAATGAAAAACATCCTGGAAAGAAATGACAATGAAAACACAACAATTCAAATTCAATGGTTATACTGAAAGCAGTTCTGAGAGAGAAGTTCATAGCATTACAGACACAAAAAAACAAATACAAAAAATAACTGGTAATAAATTATCTAACTCTACAACTTAAAGAATTAGAAAGAGAGCAACAAGAAAAGCCCAGACTGAGCAGAAGGAAGGAAATGGTAAAAATCACAGCAGAATTAAATAACATAGAAACCAAAAACAAAAAAAACAAACAAACAAAAAAATCACTACAAAATATCAATAAAATCAACAGCTGGTTCTTTGAAAGGATAAATAAGATTGATGAACTTCTTCCAGGCTTACCAGGAAGCACAGAGGACCCAAATCAACAATCAGAAATGAAAGAGGCAAAATAACAACTGACCCCAAAGAAATAAAAAGGGTTGTAAAAATACTATTCCAACAAACTGGTCACCTAGAACAAGTGGATGTATTCCTAGAAAAGTACAACCTTCTGAAACTCAATCAAGAAGAATAAAAAAGTCTGAATAGATGGATAAACAGAAGGTAATTGAAGCAGTCATTGAAAAACTTCCAGCAACCAAAGCCTTGGGCCAGACAGCTTCACAGGAGGTTTTACAAAGCATTCAAACTAAAACATATCCTCCTCACACTTTTCAAAAAACTTCAAGAGGAAGGAACAATTCCAAGCAATTTCTAGAAGCCAGCATTACCCTAATCCCAAAGCACATGTAGATACTGCAAAGAAAGAGAATTACAAGCCAATGTATCTCTGATGAACATAGATTCTAAAATCCTCAACAAAATCCTAGCAAATCAGAACCAGCATTACATCAGAAAGATCATACACCATGAGCACATGGATTTATTCTGGGCATGAAATGATGGTGCAACATCCTCAAATCAATACACATTATACATCAAATTGAGAGAGAAAAATAAAAAAAAAAATCGAGAGATAAAAATAAGATAATCATATAAATTGATGAAGAAAAAGAATTTGACAAAACCCAACACACTTTTTGGTAAAAACTCTCAGCAAACTGGGACTGGAGGGATCATATCTCAACATAATACAAGCCTTATATGACAAACATACAGCCAACACCATACTCAACAGGCCAAAAAAAAACCAAGTCACCCAAGAACAGGAACAAGACAGGGATGCCCACTGTCACCACTCCTGTTTGAGTGAGTACTGGAAGTGCTACCATATCAATCAGGCTGCTTGTGGCATGACCAAATTGAGGGATGACCAAAGGACAGGTTCGGGGACGGGCCGGCCAGACTGCACCCATGCACAAATTTGAGCACTAGGCCTCTGGTAGAGGATAACTGCCCAATAAATGGGGATTTTGTCTTATTCATAGTCATTATGCAGCATAGTGTGTAGGCTACTAAATATCACTTGAAAGAAGACACTTAGGAATATTGTGTACACAAACTACAATTTCTACTGCTTAGCACTTGAGAAACAACATCAACCATTCTTCATAAATCAAATAAATGGACTTCTGAACTCAAGAAAAATCATGAGATGGAACTGGAGAGCATTATGCTAAGTGAAATAAGCCCATCAATGAAGGAAAAATACCACATGATCTCACTCATTCATGGATAATAGAGACCATTATAAACTTTTGAACAATAATAGAGACAGAGGCAGAGCTGCCTCAAACAGATTGTCAAACTGCAGCTTGAAAGCCGGGGAGGGTTGGGGGCAGGAGGGAGGGAGGTAAGAGATCAACCGAAGGACTTGTATGCATGCATATAAGCATAACGAATAGACATAAGACACTGGAGATTAGGGGAGGTCAGGGGATTGTCAAAGGCAGGTCGGTGCGGGGGGGAAGGACACATATGTAATACTCTTTGTAATACTTTAAGCAATAAAAAAATTAAAAAAAGAATCATTGGGAAAAGAAAGAAAGATCAAGTAATTTGCTCTATCAAAAAAAAAGACAGAAAAATCATGATACAAATCCAAATCTTGGCTGTCGACAAATCCTAAAAGATAAATGCAAAGTAAAAGGATCAATATGTATTGAACTCCTTCAGTGTTCCATAAAACAAGTTCTTCATTTAATAAATGAATTAGGTAATGTAGCAGAATACAAAATTAACACCCAGAAATCTATGGCTTTTTGATACACCAATAAAGAATTCACAGAAAAAGAAACAAACAAACAAAAACAACAATCCCATTTACAATTGCAACAAAAAAATGAAGATACCTAGGAATAAACTTAACTAAATAAGTAAAAGATCTGTACACTGAAAACTATAGGACATTGAAAAAAGAGGTAGAGGAAGACATAAACAAATGAAGAATATACCAAGTTCATGTAATAGTAGATTAAATCTCATTAAAATGGCCACGCTACCCAAAGCATTCTACAGATTTACTGTAATCCCAATTAAAATACCAATGACATATTTCTCAGACCTAGAAGAAAGTCTCCAGAAATTCGTATTCAATAAAAAATAAAAAGACCCGCAATAGTCCCAGTAATCTTAAGAAAGAAGAACAATGTTGGCCGTTCACAATTGCGATGTCAAGTTATATTTCAAAGCCACTGTTCTCAAGCTCGCTGGAACTGGCACAAGAATAGACGTGCACTAGTAGACCAATGGAACACACCTGAGATCATAGAAATAGACCTGAGCCTTTATGCCCAATTAATATTTGACAAAGGAGGCAAGAGCATACAATGGAGTCAAGACTGTCTTTTCAATACAGGAGGTTGGAGAAATTGGATAGATACATGCAAAATAATGAAACGAGACCACCGCCTCACACCATAGAGGAAAATAAACACAAAATGGACAAAGGACTTAATTGTAAGAGGGAAAACATAAAAATCTTGGAAGAATCCATAGGCAGAAAAATATGAGACATATTTCAAGAAGCTCTTTACCAATATAACTCCTAGGGTAATAGAAAATATGGAGAAAAGAAACAAATGGGACGACATCAAAATAAAAATCTTCTGCAGAGAAAAAGAAACCATCAGCAACACACAAATACAAAACACACACACACACAAAAACCAAAAATAAAAAACCCAAACAAACCAAAACAAGAAAGCCCATGGCTTGGGAGAACATATTTTCCTATGTTATATCCAATAAGGGCCTAATCTCCAAAATTTATAGGGAACTCAGCCATCTAAAAAAAAAAGCAAGATAAACAATGCAATCAAAAAATGGACTTAAATAGATACTTTTGAAAAGTGCACATACAGAAGGCCAAGAGACATAAGAAAACATGCTAAAAATCCTTATTCTTCCTAGAGATGCAAATCAAAATAACAATGAGATACCATCTCACACTGGTAAGAATGGCTATCATCAACAAATCAACAAACGACAAGGGCTGAGGAAGATGTGGAGTAAAAGGAACCCATGTGCACTGCTCGTGGGAATGCAGTCTGGCAAAGCCACTGTGGAGAACAGTACGGAGTTTCCTCAAAAAATTAAAAAGCGACTGCCATTTGATCCAGTACTCCCACTACTAGGAGTCTTTCCCAAGAAATTAGAAACACCAATCAAAGCATATATGCACCCATATGTTCATAGCAGCACAATTTAGAATAGCTAAGATTCGGAAACAGACTATGTGCCCATCAGCTGATAAATGGATTAAAAATGGTGGGATACATCTACACAACAGAATACTACACTGCTGTAAAAAGGAAAGAACTCTTCCCTTTCCAAAAAGCATGGAAGGACATGGACAGCATTATGGTAAGTGGAATAATCTAGGCAGAGAAAGAAAAAATATTGCATTACCTCACTCATTTGTGGAATATAATGAACAACAGAAACTGATCAACAGAAATAGATCCAGAGACACAGAAGTATGGGACTGACTGTCAAAATTCAGAGGGAAGGCAGGAGGCTAGGGGAGGTAAGAAATCAACCAAAGGACTTGTATGCAGGCAAATAACCATAACCAAGGGACACAGACACTAGGGAGGCGAGGGCATGTGATGAGGGTGGGAGTGGCCAGGGAGAGCACAATGTGGGGAGAAGGAGACATATATAATGCTATATGTAATACTTGAAACAATAAAGAATATAAAAAGATGAGTTCCTAGAAATATACCTTTAACTATAGTACTTGGCTAACATACTAAAATTCCTCAATCTCCCAATAACTTCATGATGGTTGATCTTTTAGCCAAATCAATGTAACTTGAGTAAACATAGCTCAGGTCATTGTAATTGCTCCACATAAACTGTTTGGATGTCTGGACCTATTTTTTGGAAACAAATCTGAAGTCACATATTCCACCAAGATGCCTGGCACTGATGGGCAGCGACACAAACTAAACAGCCACTGGACACAGTTCCCACCTTAAGGAATCACTTGAGTTTTCTGGTTCCAAAAAGTTTTCCACATATTTATACACCATGGCCTACTTCCTGACATTTGAGATTCAACAAACATCCCTTGATCCCCTTAATTTTATGAATAGAAACACTATCTCCTACCAATACCACTTCTAAAAATAATTACCCCCTATATTTTTCCTCTTATCTTTTTTGTGCATGATTGTACTTATTTACATTTCCTTGCATGTTTGTTATTTTTACCATAGAAAATGAGTGTCCAATAAGTAGGGATTTTGTCTTATTCAGAATCATTGTGTAGGCTACAAAACATCACTTGAAAGAAGACACTTAGAAATAATATCTACACAAACTACATTTCTTCTGCTTAGAAACTAGGGAAACAACATCAACCATTGTTCATAAATCAAATAAATGGACTTCTGAACTCAAGACAAATCATGAGGCAAATCCCACTCTTGGCTGTTGACAAACCCTAAAAGATAAAGGTAAAGTAAAAGGGTCAATATGTACCGACCCCCTTCAATGTATCATAAAACAGGCTCTCCAAATAAAGGACAGGGACATAAGTGAGTTATGTACTAAAAGTCATTGAAGATCAACAACTTAATATATGGTATAACGAGTATACACACAAATTAACTTAAATATAAGATCAAAAGTGTAGCCAAAGCACAAACTTGATTATTGACATAGAAATCTGCATATGTTACCTTGTCCCAGGGAAAAGTGATTCTTAATAAATCCAAAAGAACGTAGCTTAAAGTAATGGTATAATATGTTGGAAATATCTCAAAATATAACAGAACCAAAGAAAATATGTACCCCAAACTATCGTAAGTGTTACCCTCCACGTCCTGCATGGTTCAGGGTTCGGGTCTGGAAGAGGAGCCACACAACAAATGAAAAAGAAAAGACACGAGATAATTTGGGAATATTGGGGGACCAGGCGAGCGAGTCCAACTCAAGAGGAAGGACTTCCACTGTGCTCAGGCCTCACCAAACTTTTTATAGTGAGAGGTAAACAAGGTAGTGGTTACCAAAATTACACTTTTCATGTGAGTTTCACTTGTTCACACCGTGGTTATACTTCTTTCACTTCCTCAGCCCATTAGATTCCCAGATAAGATCTAGGGAGTGTTATAAGGTCAAGCCTAATTATGCTAAGAGGACTGTGCCCTCTAAGCTAGGACTTGCTTGTGACTTTTCCAGCAGGTCAGTCCAAGGCTTAACCCTATATCAGTTTCCCACACCAAACGATGCCCAAATGGTGTGACTTTCAGGGTAATATTAAGGAATACTTGTGCAACGAGCACCGACAACTTTGAAGGATATGGGACACACTTACATTGGCTAGACTTTAAGATTAAAAAGAAATAAGACTATTTCCCTCACTAGTACATTAAAGACTCATTGAAAGGAACTCTTATCCACTACTTTAAAATAAATCAGGATATATATATTTTACAAAAATCAGTCTTGTTGCATGATTCAAAAATAATTAACCAGAGAAAAGTTAGTTAGGGGCGGGAAGGTCAATTAGTTATGGCACACCCAATGTCCTAACTCACATCAGTTCCTGTCTTGAAGAACTAAATACCTAGCCCGCCTGCTGTGACTCTGTGATGGTTGACCATCCAATTGTGAGCCTGGAGGTCACTGTCCTATTCCTGGTCAAAGAACAAGCCCAAGCCCCTTGCTCAATCCCCAGTGGGGGACAAGGAGATGGCAGCCGTTCAGTGATTCTCTCTCATCATTCATGTTTTTTTTTCTCTCTCCCTCTCCCTTGCTCTATGAAATCAATACAAATACTTTTTTAAAAAGGTATACCAACTTGAGGGTAAAGGGACTACACATACCATATTTTCAAGACCCTTTTTAATGCTATGGAAATGTTAGCATCAATTGTAATAGCTTCTTACCAACAGTGACCTGATTTCTGCTGATATTATATGTCTGGGGTGCACAGGCTGTTCTAAATTACAAAGTGCTTTGAAGGCTTAAAGCCCGATTCCATTTGTATGCATATCCTAAGTAACAAAGCTTAATGTACTATTTTGCTACACAAAACGGACATTTCAACATCCTTCCAACCCCACAGTCCAGCACTTTTGTGAAAAAAAAAAGAAAAGAAAAGGATAGTGATGGCTAAATAATCATGGCTCATATGGCATTATCAAACTTTAAAAACAAGAAGATGGAAACCTGGAAATACTATTACTTGAACCACAGTGCTAGAATTTTATTAAAAGACTAAACATATGTCTGTGTGTATATCATCTCTTAGCACCCATCCATTCACTGTCTTGCATACATCATCTCTTCACCCATTATCTGTCCTGGGTGCCAACCACCATGCATCACCCACCTGCCATCCTCTATCATGCCTCGTCTACCTCTCCCTCGTCAGTTGTTAAGATTAGTAATCCTGAGCCACTTTGTGGGTGCTGTGAGTTTCCCTTTTCACCCGGGCATCACAGTCCTCCATTTTAGACCGTCTACTTTTCCCCTCCCAGGGGCTGTAGAAAGGGTTAAAGAGAATAAAACAGGGGAGAGAAAACCTTATTTTGCTTAGCAGATATCTTGCAGAAGCTTGCAGCCTTGAGCACAGCATAGCCCAGATAACCAGAAGACACCTGGCATGGGAGGACCCAAGGACAGACCAGACCCTCATGTCAGCAGAGCGGCTTGCAGCCAGCAAAATAAATAAAAACTCTCTCTCTCTGCTCTCATGACTGATGACTTTCTCTGTCTCAACCCACCAGCACCCAGGTGTCCAGAATAAAATCTCTTTTGATACATCTTCTACCCCCAGACGTTCTACCTCACACAGGAACAGCACTCATGGACAAGATGAGGGTGTGCCTTTCAGCAGAGGATCCCCTACCAACAGCCATGTCCTGGCAGAATCCCTGTCTGGAACAGAGGACATCCGCTTCCCAGTACCTTCGGAGCTTAAGCACAAGCAGAGGGCCCACAGGAGGAATATCACAGCCACCTGCATGTGGTGGTGAGAGGAGGCCACTGGGCCCAAGCCTCCAAGACATCCCAGGGCATGGTGTTTTCCCAGTCTCAGGGGGGCTGTTGCTCTGAAGCTCCTGGCAGGGTGGTGCTGCAATGTCAGTTCCTGTTGCTACATACTTTGACCCTCAGTCTGGGGCAGGGAAGGGCCTGGCATGGTGAATATGAAAGATGACCATCATGCCTGCGGGAGGGATGAGCAAGGAGCAGAGGAACAGTAGAAAGCTGGGGGCCTCCTTGTTATTGCAGAAGCAGTGAGCAGATCTCCCTTTATTAAAGTCAACACCACCACTCTGAAAACTAAAACTGGGGCTCTGTACCATAAGGACCTCCTCAGGCAGGAAGCTGGGTCTCCAGCCCCTTTCAAGCCACTTCTCAGCTCTACACCTGTGTTGTGGCCCTGCAGCCTCTCAATCTCTTTTCCCCTGAGACATTGGTGCATTGGGATTTTCTGTCACTTTTAGGTGCCTGGAGAATTTTTCAATGGTGGTTTTATTATATTTAAGCGGCATGATGTATCTGTGTGTTTTGTTTTTGCTAATCCACATTACAGGAACTTTTCCACTGTTGACCTATTTCAACATGAGGGGGGAAGGGGAGGGGCAGTGGGAGGGGAAGGGGAGGGGGAGAGGGAGAGGGAAAATGGGAGGAGGAGGGAGGAGGGGGAGAGGGAGAGGGCAAGGGAGAGGGAGAGGGCAAGGGAGAAGGAGAGGGAGAGGAAGGGGGGAGGAAATGAGAGGGAGAGGGAAGGAACCATCCATTGGTTAACTACAAGCCAGGAATATTCCCTTGACCTGGAATGAAATCTGGGATCCCGCAGTGCCAAGGCTGGTGCTCAACCGACTTAGGCACAGCAGCCAAGAGATAATTTAACACTTTTAATCAGAAGGAGCATTGGACAGCGTGAACCATAGAAATAATATGAAGGTCAGAATTTCAGCCCATTTCCAGAGAATGTGCCTTCATATTCATTCATAATCTATTATTTAAGTTAAAACATTATTCTTCAGCTGTATTTTAAATAAATGTAAGCTCCCTTGTCTACCTCAGCCTCATTGATACCTTTTTAGCTCAGGCAGATAAAAGCATAGGTGTTCAAAATAGTTAAGACTTTACTAGTGTCATGTCATACTGACATAAAATTATACATAAAGAGGTTCAAGTATTGTTATTTGGTCCCTGACTTTACAGAAGGCTCAGTTGGAGCACCACCAGCACGAGGGCCCCCTCTGACTTATGGTGGTCCAGTCCCTTTGATGATTATTACAGCCACACAGGAGATGGGTATGATGGGGGCACGGCAATTACTGCAACAGCCGATGGGACACCCCTGTGAGAGGTCCTGAGTGTGGTGCTGGCGGTGATCACAGGATACACCATGTACGCAACAGAGAGTGAATCATGCAGTATAGTAGCTCATCTGATTGGGCACACAGGGAGTCAGAGGGGAAGCCCCTGTGACAGAAGAATTAGACACTGAAATTAAAAATGATCAGGTACAGACAACATTTTATTGTAAAGAATTTGGCTTCTGTTATTTAAGAATGACAAAAAGCAAATGGTAGGTTTGAGGGAGGCATCAAGAATTGTAGGTACCCGTATGAAATTTCAGGATTAGAGGCAAGGTTTGAATTATTCAAGGTTGTTTCATAAGTGCTGATTTAAATTACAATATACTTAAATATTTAACTTTTACATATTGTATTGTTAAAATATTCAGAATATGAGCACAAGCAAAAGACCAACAGAGGGAAGACACTGGGAGTGGGCGACAAGAACAAGAGACTAGGGATAGAGGAAGCCCGGGGGAGGTCAGTAGAAAAAAAGAAAGAGACACATATATTACCTTTGTAAAACCTTAAACACTAACATTACCAAAAATTTTCAGAAGAAAGTGTTCTACAACATGGGACTTCTTGTCTGATTTTACTACAAACACAGAAAAGCAGTCTGTTTGGATGGTGAGTTATATTCATGGCCCTAAATTTCCCAGGGTGTCTATGACCATATGTGCATGAAGTCTTTGAAGTGAACTGCATACAAAATGAAGCAGTGTGTTATTTCGTCATGGCATGCTGCCCTGTTTTCCAGTTAGGGAGGGTAAACAAATGAGGTATTCTCCTTGGAAAACCAAAATGGATAAACGGATTGAAGAACCTCTGACAAGGCTGCAAAACAAGGATTCCTCCAGCTCTGTGGCCCACACTTTGCCCCCTAAGATACTGATAAGGAGCAGGCCGATCCCACTGGCCCCAGGAGGAAGAGGAGACCTTGGGAAATAGGAGATGGTGGTGAGCAGCAACAGGGCAATGTGGCGTGGCAGCACAGCAGCCTAGGCCTCAGCATGAGGAAGATTCACAGACACCTGTGGAAAGGAGTATAGGAAGAACATG
This sequence comes from Myotis nattereri, assembly GCF_964212035.1. Taxonomy (NCBI): domain Eukaryota; kingdom Metazoa; phylum Chordata; class Mammalia; order Chiroptera; family Vespertilionidae; genus Myotis; species Myotis nattereri. Next base: position 33,917,589 of record NC_138094.1, on the reverse strand, counting down.
TCATGCCAGCCCCTGTTGAGAGGTAGGTGGCAAGGCCTGAAGGTGCTGTGAGCAGCCTAGAGGGAGAGTTCAGAGGAGTGGCTCAAGGAATCTGCTTTGACTCTGAGTTACAGTGGACATGCACACTCCCTCCTCCTGCCTAAGCCCCCCTGCCTGAGCTGGAATTGCACTGGCCTTGTTGTACTGGTAGTTCCTGTCTCAGGCACATACCCTAGGGGCCTGGTGTTACAGGCTGTTTCCCTCCCAGCATTCAGGTGTCCCCGTGAGCGAGAAGTAATGGCCCAGGAACCTGGCAGCACACCAGGGGAGAGCCCAGGCAGCCCCTCCTCACCCGTCCTGTCCGCTCACTGGGGGCCATCGTCCTCTCATAATACTTCAGGGGATTGAGCCACAGGTCCTTGCTGATGATCTGGTAGAGCAAACAGAGCTTCGTCAGGAGAGCACAGGGACCCAAACAGAAACGCAAGCAGCAGGCAGGCACAGGAAGCTGTATGCTGGCATGGCCAGTGACATCCCACCTCAGCAATCCTGCCAGATGCTGCTACACTGTGGTCAGAGAACCAGTGGAAGAAGCTGGCGCTGCTGTCCTGGAGCCTGTGGCTGTAGACTTCTCGTTCACAATGCTGGTACCACTGAATGGGAGTGGCACGGGACAACCTGTATCCTGCAGGAGATGGGTATGTGAAGCTGGGCACATCGCCTTCCATCCCTGCCCACCACCAGCTGCAGCCCATGCAGGGAGCCTCCTCTTCCCTGTGAGGGTGATGAGATACTCCTTCACAATCACATGGTTGCAGAAGTAGGGGTTGCTGCGGAAGTACAGGCTAATGGTGCAGCAACCCCAGGGATGCCTGACTTCCCTCACCTGCAGAAGGAAAGTGGATCCAGGGAGTGAAATCGCAGCCCTGTGCTCCCGCATGTAGCTGTTTTCAGGGACAGGCTATTTCCCCACCTGCTCTCCACCATTCCGTGGAGCCGGTGTACTTACCTTCAAATCGATCATATGGCCGAGCATATTTTCATCTTGGACGCTGATCATGGCCGACAACTCTGGGTGGTTGACAAACTGCTTTGGGTCAAGGAGCCTGCACACTGGTAGCTGGGCATGGACCAGCTAGAAAGAGCAGCCTGGCCTGGCCTCTCCTTCCCTTAAGGCCACTCCTTCCACATAAACGGCAGAAAGGGGCACAGCACCACTCTGTTTCCTGACAGACCCTGATGCCCACCGGACTGCTTTGTGCTGAGGGCTTGACAGGTTACACATCACACATTCCTGCTTCTGACTGAGGAACTGGACATAGAGACGGCCTGTAAGGCAGCATTAGTTAGTCCCAGAAGAGCCCGTGCAACACAGCCCTGTCTGTGGGCATCAGCCCCTGGTGTATGCGTGCCTCTGCCTTGGAGCTCTGCCCCTGGACCCCCTGGTAATGCTTCTATGGTGCCTGTACAAGACAGAGGGTGTCTCCAGGATCCTGGGCCAGACCGGGGCGCACTGCCCCTAGCTTGTCCTCAATGTTCTTTTCTAGGGGAACCATCCCCGCTTACACCATTCTCCTGCACTGTCCCATGCTCCTTGTGATCCTGCTCCTCTACCCTCAAGGATACAGCTGTGAGCCAGAACCCAGGGATGCGCCGGATATTGAGGCTTCTCGGTTTGAAATAGGGCTTGAGCCTCTGCCGAGTCCTGCACCTGAGCCGAGAGAAGGCCCTGCTGGCTTGCTCATTCATGGGCTCCATCTCCAATTGGACGGCCAGGAGCACCTCCAGAGGGGACCAGGTGACTTGGCCCCGGGCCCTGACTGGGCCTGCTCCTGCTGCACTGGCTCCTCTTCTTCTGGCTTTGCTTTGGCCTTGGACTGAGGCTCCACCTCTCCCACCTGTTCCACTGCCTCCATGGTGCACTTCCCCTCCCCCTGCAGGACAAACTGCTCCCCTGCAATTAATTGCTCCTCCATCCACCCCTCCTCCTGGTGGTCACTCCCTTGTGGGTCACCTTGATCCTGTGCCTCCAGCCTCAGCTCTTCACTCACCACCTCCTCCTGCCTCCCCACCTGCAGATCTGGGAAAACCTCCTCACCTGCCCACTTGGCCTGCCATGGCACCACCTGCAGAAGGCCCTCTGTCCACAGGATAAACTGAGCCTGTGCCTGGAACTCCTCCCCCAGGCCCTCCTTGTCTTCCCCTTGCTCCTCACTCTGGGTTCCCTGCTGCACCTCACTCTCCTCTCCCTGCACACACTGCTCTGCAGCCACCCAGTCCTCCCCTCTCCCGCACTCAAGATCAAGCCCAATATCCTGGCCTGTGTCCAAACTCAGCTCCAGGGTCTCAGCCTCCCCGACTTGCATGAAGTTCTCCCACTCCAGCCCCAAAGCTGCCCTCTGAACCTCCTGTGCCCTTGTGTTCTGGGTATCAACAATTTCCTGCACTGAGGTGAAGCTAAAAGCCTTCTGGGCCATCCTGCTTGCCCTGTCCTTCCTGGTGCAAAGGCCCTGGGGTGCACTGTGAGTCCTCAGGCGCCCTGCAGCTGAAGGCCCCCTAGTGGAACTGAGGGGAAGTGCGCTGCCCCCAGGAGCCCCTCAGTCTCCCAACACAGACTGACTCTGGATGCCCCCTGGCTCTGAGACTGGTGCTGTGAAGGAGCATGTGGTACAGAAGGCACCTGGCCAGGCCCAGCCTGCTGTTTCTGGGTGGGCTCCTCAAAAGCCTTCTCCAATCACGGACAGGGCTGTGGGTGTCACCCTGCACAGCCCTGTCCCTCACTCAAAGCTCTGGTGTACTTAGATGGTAGACTCGGAGGTATCCTATTTTCTCTTCATTAGCCAGAAAACGGAGATTTTGAAAGCTTAGAATCTTGACCTGACTGAAAAGAAGGAAGAAATGGTGGAACTTGAAAATGACTTCAGGTTATCTCACTGTGCAGAATAAAGTCAAACACTGCTGCAGTTAAATATTTTACCTGTTGTTCTCCCCACATGAACTACAATAATAATGTGCTTTCTGTTGATATTTACTGCTGTGTTGCTGTCAATTACCTGGAAGAGAAGTTAAGGTGATTCAATGGGTTGGAAAAAGTTGAGCTAAATCAGAAAGCAGGTCTAGTTAAGCAAGTTTATTCTCTATCTATCTATCTAAATACACACACACACACACACACACATATTTATATGGCTAAGGTGACTCGTGCATGTGCCATACATATGAAGCTCTTGCTGGCGCCAATTGCATGCATGTGTTTCAAATCATCCTTGTCAATCTGAATTTGGTTGACACTGCTATTATACAGAAAGGGAAAATAGCAGTATTAAAATATTTCTTCTAATTAATTTCCTTTCAATGTGCACAAATCCACGCACTTGGCCACTGGTATTCTAATAGTGGCAAGATATCATCCGTGAATACTAATATTCTATTGGGCCAGGACATGCCAAATTGGTCACACATATCTATATATATAAAAGCGTAAGCGACATTATGAGTGGTTGGTACAATGCACACCGACCACCAGGACGCAGACGCTCAACACAGGAGCTTCCCCCAGGTGGTCAAGGCTCTCCCACAGCGAGAGCATCACTCAGCCAGAAGGCGGGCTAAAGGCTGGAAAGTGCAGCTGTGACAGCAAGAGCCTCTGCTGCCTATGTGACAAGGCTACGAAGCAGTGGTGGCAGGTGGAGTGGGGCTTGGATGAGCAGGAACAGAGCACCTGGCTCCAGCTTGGGCTCCTGCCCGGCTGCCTGCCGTTTCGTGCACTGCTACATCCCTCAGGAGGTGTCAGACCTAAACTGGCAGTCCCACATCTCCCAAGGTGTCCCAGATTGCGCAAGGGCGCAGGCCAGGCTGTGGGACACCACCAGTGCTTAAATTTCATTCACTGGGCCTCTAGTCATTTTATTATTTATCACCGATTTAGCACGGTTCTCTTCTAATGCTGAATAATTTAAAGGTATAACCTGAATTTTGGTAATAATGGCCATTGAGATTTTACTGCTCTTTAGCGGTATTATTTAATGGCTTATAGGAAGGGCACTAATCTCCTTCAAAATATAAGAACTATTACATCTCCCACAAAAAGTACTATGTTTCAGTGCTAATTCTTTCCACTAATGCTCCTAAATGAGCCTTTCACTAATTTTCTTTGCTCACTAGCTCATCCAAAATTGAAATGGGCAGGCTGCTTGTCTATATTCAAGTGCAGAGGCATATTCTTCTTAACTACACTGATGCTCTCAATACTTTCAATTTTCCAACATAATTTATAGTGAGGGTCTCTATGTTAGACTTGAAAACATCTCTTTACTAATATGAATAAGTCACTTTTACCTTATTTCTTCACAACTATGTGCACACTCTGATTTAGCAACTTTCAATAACTGACTCTTTCAAGTGTAACTTTCCACCCTTCTTTTCATTAAAAACAGACCATCTGAATCCACACTGATCACTTTTCTGCCTGTTGTGATAATGCAGACATTCCTTGGGTTACGTTGGACTCGAAGTACATAAGTTTTGTGGTTACATAGCCATTCCCCATTTATTTATTAAAAAAAAGTTTGATCATTTCTACGTATGTACATATGTGCTTTATGTTTTCTTATTATTCATTTACCACAAGTAAAGGTCAGGAATTGTTATCTTACTTTTAATTTTCCTTTTTTTTTTTTACTGTTTCACGCCATTACTGCTGTGTATGTGTGCTCCATGTGAATGACATACGTGCTTATGTAGGTGGGTTCTGACTTACGGGAATATTGCATTACATCCCACTGCTGGAACGTGTCAACAATGTAACGCGAGGAACTACTGTACTTCTATCCTATTGATTAAGATGTAGTTATTTAGTCTCCATATTTCTTCAATACATATATGATTGTTGGAAGTACAAATTATATCTTTATATATTTATGTGTTTCTTAGAATTTTCATTCAATAAAAATAAATGCCTCGTCCTTATAAAAAGATCTGGCCTTATAATTGAATGGCCTAATACATTTTAGAGTAGGGCACCATTTCCAAAGTATTCTCAGAAGAACATGGCTTGAAATCCAGGGTGTATCCTTTAACACTCTATTGGAAACAAGAGCCTTAGTTGGGCTCCATCATGATCCAAACAGAAACAGAAACAGTAAGAGACATGGCAGGTTTCTGTTACTATATGCCTACTGAGCATGCCTCAATGCACATTTCCTGATGGTGCTGTTGATCAGAATGTGCACTCACAGGACATTAGGGCCTTCATGCACAACTCCATCCTGAAACCACATGAAAGAGAAGCCTATTGGACAAGAATGTTAGCAGGGACTTTACAATGCAGAGGGATTCTGAAGAAGATTGAAAAAGGTGGCAGAACCCTAGCCAGTTTGGAACAGTGGACAGATCACTGGCCTTAAGAATGAAGGGCCCAGATTTGATTCAGGTCAAGGGCACTTGCCTGGGTGTGGGCTCAATCTCCAGTTGGGGCATACAGGAGGGAGCTGCTCAATGAATCGCTCTCATCACTGATGTTTCTAACTCTCACTAGCTCTCCTTTCCTCTCTGAGATAAATAAAAATATATTTAAAAGAATGGTGGCAGAATAAGTGGATGCTGCAGGGACATGCTCCCAGCAACAAACTGATATTCCAACTAAAATACACAAAAACTTCCAGAATAATCAATGGGAAACTCACAGGAGAGAACCCTGACACCCAAGGACCGAACCTGGAGACCACTTAGACACTGGTAGGAGGAGAGGAGGCTTGAAGGCCTGGTACCCACAGACAACAACTGAAGTCCCGGAGAGATATCTCAGCTGTGGAGGACTGCCACTGAGAACTCTGGGTCTAATCCCCAAGCTGGGCCGCCTGGCAGAGAGCACCAGAACTGAGGAGGGTACCCATATAACCTGTGGATGTGAATAGCAGCAGGACACTGTCTGTCAGGGAGAGAGAGCTAGAAATTCAGGTATCCTCTTAAAGGGCCAGCGCACAAATTTCCCTGTGGAGCCACACAGCTTGTGCCCTGGCAAAGGGAGGGGGAAGTGGACTGGAGCTGTGAGGGAAAAAGCCAGAACTGGGGAGTCAAGGGTTCCAGCACAGAAGACAGACACTTCAAGTTTCCTGGGAGGAGTCATTTCCTCATGCAGCAGAGAGAAAATCTTTCCCACTCAGACATTTGCCTTTCCTGCAGGGGACACAATTAACACACACTACTGGGAAACACCTTGCCCTGAGGACACTTAAGAGATTATAAATAACAATTAACCTCCAGGCAGAGGCAACTGCCCCACCCTGTTGGAACAAACTCTTGCTATAACCTGAGGACCATTGCCTTGGAGGCAAGTTAAGTTGGAATCCTATCAGTCTATAGACAGAGGAGGTCTCTAGAGGCTTTGATTCTTTGCCTGACCTACTTAGTCAGAAACATCCTTTAACAATATTCTGCACTAGAGACTGAGAGGTACAGAGGATCTACCTAACTCGTCACCAGAAACCCACACAGAAAGCCAGAAAGAGAAAATAAAGAAACAACCTCCAAATGAGAGAACTAGAGAATTCTCCAGATATAGAGAGAGATGAAGCACAGAGAAGACATTTATCTGAATCTGACTTCAGAGTTATGAAGGTAAAAGAGCTCAACAGCATGAAAAAAGATATAGAGACTAGGAAAAGAAGAACAGTCCTAGATATAAAATACATAATACAAATAAAGAACACATTAGAAGGAATAGGCAGATACTAGGGAAAGCTGAGAATTGAGTCACTGAATTAGAACAGAGTTAAAAATATCACCCAATTAAAAAAAAAGACAGAAAAATTAAGATTTAACAAACAAACAAACAAACAGGAGGACCACTTACATCACAGTATTAGAATAGCGAGTGTGCCACAGAGGCAGGAGGGGAGAAAGGCATAGAGAAGGTCTTTGAAGAAATAATGGCAGAACACTTACCTAACCTGGTAAAGGAAAAATCCCACACAAGATCAAGAGCCAAAGAGAACCCCAGAGAAGAAGTACCCAAACAAACCCGTGCCCAGACACATCATAATTAAAATGCCAAAAATTAAAGACAAAGACAGAATCTTCAAGGCAGCAAGACAAAAGAAAACTGTTAGCTACGAAGGAGTTCCCATAAGGCTGACTCCTGATCTCTCATCAGAAACTCTACAGGCCAGAAGAAGATGGCATGAAGTACTCAAGTTAATGGAAAGCAAGGATCTGAGACCAAGATTACTATATCTGGCAATTCTTTCATTCAAAATAGACGGTCAAATACAGAGCTTCCTAGACAGAAAAAGGCTGAAGGAGTACATCATCTCCAAGTCAGCTTTACAAGAAATGCTACAGAGATTGCTGTAATGAGAAGGAGAAACAGAGACAGAAAGTTAGCCACACAGAAACGAAATGGAAAGAAATAAATATCTATCAATAATAACCCTAAATGTAAATGGGTCAATGCTCCAATCTAAAGGTGTAGTGGAGCAAAATGGATACAAAAACATGATGCAAGTATATGCTTTCTACAGGAACACCACCTCAAAACAAAAGACACACACAGGATGAGAGTGAAGGAATGGGAAAAATTTCCATGCAAATGGAAATGAAAAAAAGGCCAAAGTAACAATACACACATCAGACAAAATAGACTTTAAAATAAAGGCCATCACAAGAGACATAAAGGTCACTGCATGATACTAAAGGGACCAACCAACAAGACGATATAACCCTAGTAAACATATATTCAGCCAACATAGGAGCACCTCTGACTTCACTAGATAGATCTTCCATATGAAAAAATAACAAGGATGCAGAGCCTCTAAAGGACACACTGAATCCATTTGATTTAATTGACATTTTAGAATAGCGGTTCTCAACCTGTGGGTTGTGACCACTTTGTGGGTCAAATGGCCCTTTCACAGGAGTCGCCTAAGTAAAGGGTGTCCCAAAATTCACACAAGAAGTAATTTTGATAGAAAACACAGGTTTATAATTAAAAATTGTAAATTTTTATTGATTCATAAAGAAAGTAAAAGAACTGCACTTGGAAAACTACAGGACATTGAAAAAGAGATAAAGATATCAACCAATGGATTAATATACCATGTTGATGGGTTGGTAGACTTAACATCATTAATATGTCCATACTACCAAAAGCAATCTATAGATTCATTGTAAGCTCCATTAATATACCAACAGAATATTTCACAGACACAGAAAAAAATCCTCGAAAAAATTCAAATAGATTAAAAATAGCCTGAGCAATCCTGAGCAAGAAGAAAAAAGTTGGTGGGCTCACAATACCAGATATTAAGCTATATTATAAAGCCACCATTCTCAAAACTGCCTGCTACTGGCATTAGAAAAGAATATACTCCACTGAAACAGAACAGAGAACCCAGAAGAGGACCCAAGTCATTATGCTCTATTATTAATTTACAAAGGAGGCAAGAGCATACAATGGAATCAAGACAGTCTCTTCAATAAATGTTAGGAAAATTAGAAAGATACATGCAAAATAATGAAACTAGACCACCAACTTACACCATTCACAAAAATAAACTCAAAATGGATGAAGGACTTAAACATCAGATGAGAACCTATAAAAAAAAACTTATAAGAATGCCTATGTAGCAATATATCAGATAGGTCTTCGCAGTATCTTTATTGATACAGCTCCAAAGGCAGTGCACACAGCGGAGAAAATAAACAAATGGACTACATCAAAATAAAAATCTTCTGCACAGCAAACAAAATCCTGAAGAAAACAACCAGAAATCCCAATGCATAGGGAGAACATATTTGCCAATGGTATCTCAGATAAGTGTTGAATCTCCAAAGTTTTCAGGGAACTCACACAAATTAACAATAGGAAGATAAACAATCCAATCACAAAAATGGCCAAAGGACCTAAATTAACACTTTTTAAAAGGAGACCTATAAAACGCCAAGAGACATACGAAAAAATGCTCAAAGGCACTAACAGTCCAAGAGATGCAAATCAAAACGACAATGAGGTTCCAATCCACACCTGTCAGAATAGCTGTCAGAAAAAAATCAACAAACAACAAGTGCTGGTGAGGATGCAGAGAAAAAGCAACCCTTGTGCACTGCTGGTGGGAATGCAGACTGCTGCAACCACTGTGGAAAACCATATAGAGTTTTCTTAAAAAATTAAAAATGGAGCTCCCCTTTGACCCAGTGTTCTCTCTTCTAGGTATATATCCCAAGAAATGAGAAAGGCCAATCAGAAAAGATATACGCAACTGTATGTTCATACCAGCCCAATTTACAATAGCTAAGATTTGGAAACTGTCTAAATGCCCATTAGCAGATGCACGGATTAATAAACTGTGGAACATCTACACAATGGAATACTCTACTGCTGTAACAAAGAATGAACTCTTATAATTTGAAACAGCATGGATGGACTTGGAGAGCATTACACTAAGCAAATTAAGCCAGTCAGAGAACAATAAATATCACATTATCTAACTCATTTGTGGAAATTAATGAACAACATTAACTGATGAACAACAAGACATCCAGACACAAAGAAGCATTGATCACACTGTTAAACCTCAGAGTAAAGTGCTTGAGGCAAAGACCAACAGTAGTATGTGTGTGTGTGTGTGTGTGTATGTGTGTGTGTGTGTGTGTGTGTGTGTGTGTGTATAGAGGGCTAATGAACTTTGATATGAACTTTGATATTCAGCAGGGCTGAAAATCAGCATTATATTACACGGCTGTTGGCAAAATGGCTGAAGGCAATCTTGCTAACCTGATAATTAAACTTTACTACTGATATGCCTGTTTGCTTTGATAAAGGGCATATATGAGAAACCTACAGCCAAGGAAATGAAAGCTGATGGGTGCTGGGTTTCAGAGAGCCTCTCAGCTAGAGAAAAAGGTCTCCGCCTGGCTCCCCAATGCCTTCTAAATTTATATTTGTTGTCTAGTGTATTCATTTGTGTGCAGCTCCTTTCCCAGATCCTGAATCATTGCAGCAAAAGGTTGCAACATTCTGGCGCCCAATGTGGGACATCTGGAGAATAAGTCTCACCAGAGCAAAAAAAGAAGACTGTCAAGGGCATGTACCTTGGTTGCGGAGATATACCCAGTGGGGACTGTGCAGGAGGCAGCTGATTGATGTTTCTCTGTCATTGATGTTTCTAACTCTCTATCCCTCTCCCTTCCTCTCTGTTAAAAATCAATAAAAATATCTTAAAAAAAACAAAACAAAAAAACTCATTCAAGCATTAAATCTCACCATTAATAAAACACGATAAGTAAAAAGATAGTTTTACTTAATCTGTATGCATTACAGCATTGGCCAGCATATCTCTCTCCAATTGGTATTTCCAAAAAGAAACCAAGTTTGTAGCACTATTTAAAAGAAAGAAAAAGGTTTTTAAAAGAAACTCCATAACTGTGGCCTAGAAATTTCTCTGGAAGAAGAAACGGAAGGAGATTCCCTTCAAATATCTAGAAAACTGCATATAAAAATAAATGTATCAGGCCTCAAAAAGAAAACAATTTGCATTATGCTTTCCTAAAAAAAATATTATGTCAATATACTCAAAGACTGATAGCAGAAATCCAATTAGTGTCATTCACTGTCCCCACCCAATGAGAAAGGAAGATAGGAAATAAGCCTTGTTTTAGACTGATTTAAATTAGCAAATGGAAATAAAAGAATATTCAGGGGAACATAGTTGGAATAGGCAGAAACCTATTCCTGGAGAAGTCACTGTTTTTACTGATAGTTCATCTCATGGTAAAGCTGCTTATACTGCAATGAATTCAGACCAAGTCATGCAGACCAGTCATACTTCTGTGCAAAGAATCGAATTAGAAACGACTAAGGCTGACTTGCAGGATTTCCAAAAGCCTCTTCATATTCTCTCTTTATCTGCTTATGCTGCTGGCTTGGTAAACAGAACTGCAACTACTCAATTTAAATGGCTCAGTGACCGAAGCCATTCTATACTATTTGAACAAGTCCTGGTCCTTTAACAAAAGGAAATGAATATGCCTGTCAGTTAGTTATTTTATTAAACAAGTCACAGAATTTCACAAGCTTTTACATCAGCCTGCCAAAATATTGTACAGCCGGCAAAACAGATTATGAAGAAATGCCCTCCTTGCATGTTACATCTACTACAAGGGCTCTAAAATCCCAACTTGGAAAACAAAAGTGGCGGAATAGTGAAGACATCTCTTGTAAGTAGACCACACCAAGCCTTAATTACTTTAAATTTTACCCTTGTAATGCTGATGGCAAGACACCCATAGAATTACACTGGTGTCAGAATAAGCCAAAGCAAAATGGTCTGGTTAAATGGAAAGGTACCGAGTCTGGTTTAAGGAAGGGTCCCTTTATTAATCTTTGGTCAAGGATATGCTTGTGTATTTCCAGAAAACTCCTCCAAGCCTTTGTGGATTCCTGCAACATGAATCTGACAGAGGAACTGACCAGACTACTCCAACCACAGATAGCAGTGCCCCAAGCAACATGCTGAGGAGACAGAGGAGAAACATCTAGAGATGGGGGATGGTGACCACGCCTTGCCACGCTAGCAGTCATCAGCTGTGCCTAGGTGCCGGTGGCTCTTGACAAAGCCCAAAGAGGTCAGACCTGCATTGTCATTTCTCACCGTTTGCCCACCATCCAGAACTCGAACATCATTGCTGTCATGTCACAAGGGAACAGTGACTGGAAAGGGACCCATAAAGAACTGATAGCCCAAAAAGAAGCCTACTATGGACAAATTCCTTCAATAGCTGAAAACGATATTTAAAAGGACATGAAAGAACTCAATCCTTTTCATTGAATCTCCTTACATTTGCTTTTTAGAATAACCAATGTTGTCTCTCTTTCTTGTTCTTCTATGTTTTCTTCCAGTCTGAAGAAGCAGAATCACAAGTCTTAAAAGAATCTGAGCCCAGAAGATGGCATACACCTTGCTAAATTAATTAAGAAAACAAAAAGGGGGAAATGAAGGGGTAAAGACCAAAAGTAGTTAACATATCAATGGGAGAAGTCCCACAGAAGGCGAATGGACTTTGATGTTCAGCATGGCAGAAAATCAGCATTTTGTTATCCTGTTGTGGGAAAAATGGCTGACGGCAACCTCCTAACATGAAAATTCTTCTATTGTTTACCAAACTTTACCATTGATATGCCTGTTTGTTTTACTAAAGGACAAATGTGTATTCAAGTAAATAAAAGCTGTTTTGTCCTGGGCTTCAGAGTGCCTCTCCATTAGAGAAAAAAGCCCACAGTACACAAAAAGAAAGAGATAATAAAGGTAAGGTCAGAAGAGAAATAAATGACGTAGGGATGAAAAAAAAATAATACAAAAGATCAATGAAACCAAGAGCTGGTTCTTGGAAAGAATAAACAACATTGATGAACCTCTAGTCATGCTCAGCAAGAAACGAAGAGAGAGCACCCAAATAAACAAAAACAGAAATGAGAGAGGTGAAGTAACAAACGACCCCACAGATATACAAAGGATTGTAAAAAATTACAATGAACAACTCTACTACAACAAACTGGACAAGCTCAATAAAATGGACACATTCCTACAAAAAGACAAGCTTTCAAAACTCAATCAGGAAGAAGCAAAAATCCTGAATAGACCGATAAATACTGATAAAATTGACACAGTAATCAAAAAGCTTCCAAAAAACAAAAGCTCTGGACCAGATGGCTTCACAGGGGAGTTTTACCAAACATTCAAAGAAGAAGGAAAACCAAACTTTCTCACACTATTTCAAATATTTCAAGAGGATGGCATACTCCCAAGCTCTTTTTAAGAAGCCAGCATTACCATAATCGCAAAGCCAGAAAAAGACACTACAAAGAAAGTGACTTACAGGCCAATATTCCAGATGAACATTAATGCTGCAATCCTCAACTAAATTCAGCAAACTGGATTCAGCATTGCATTAGAAAGATCATACACCATGACCAAGTGGGATTTATTCCAGGGATGCAAGGATGGTACAAAATCAGCAAATCAATGAACGTGAAACATCACATAAACTATTTGAGGGAGAAAAACCACACAATCATATCAATTGGTGCAGAAAAGGCATGTGACCAAGTGCAACAGCCTTTTCTGATAAAAACACTCAGCAAAGTAGGAATAGCAGAATCATCCTTCCACATAATAAAAGCCTTATATGACAAACACACAGCCAACAACATACTCAAAGTGCAAAACAAAAACCATTTCCCTCTAGGACAGGAACAAGACAGGGACGCCCATTTTCATCATGCCTGTTCAACACAGTACTGGAAGTCCTAGTCAGTGAGAGCACACAAGAAAAAGAAATAAATGGTTCCCAAATTGGAAAAGAAGAAGTAAATTGTCATTATTTGCAGATGACATGATACTGTACATAGAAAACCACAAACACTCCTTCAAAAATTTAATAAACTTTGAAAATGAATTTGGCAATGTAGCAGACTACAAAATTAACGCCAAGAAATATATGGCATTTTTACACACCAATAGTGAACTTACAGGAAAGGAGATTGAAAAAAGAATCCTATGTATCATCCCACCAAAAAAATTAAGACACCTAGGAATAAATTTAGCTAAGGAGGTAAAAGACCTACACTCAGAAAACTAGAAGATGTTGAAAAAAGAGACAGAGGAAGACATAAACAGATGGAAGGACATACCTTGTTCATGGATTGGTAGAAACAACCTCATTAAAATGGCTATACTACCCAAAGCAATCTATACGTTCAATGCACTCCGCATTAAAACAAAAACAGCATATTTCACAGACCTAGAATGAACTCTCCAAAAATCCATCTGTAATGAAAAAAAAGACCCTGAGCCCAAACAGGTTTGGCTCAGTGGATAGAGCGTCGGCCTCTGGACTGAAAGGTGCCTGGTTCGATTCCGATCAAGGGCATGTACCTTGGTTGGGGGCACATATCAAGTAGGGGGTGTGCAGGAGGAGGCTGATCTATGTTTCTCTCTCATTGATGTTTCTAACTCTCTATTCCTCTCCTTTACTCTCTGTAAAAAATCAATAAAATATATTTAAAAAAAAAAAAAACCCAAAGAGCTGCAGCAATCCTGAGAAAGAAGAACAAAGTAGGAGGGATCTCAGTACCAGATATCAAGCTGTTTTACAAAGCCACTGTTCTCAAAACTGCCTGACACTGGCACAAGCATAGACATATAGGCCAATGCAATAAAACAGAGAACCCAGAAACCAATCCAAACCAATAAGCTCAATTAATATTTGACAAAGGAGGCCAAAACATACAATGGAGTTAAGACAGTCTCTTAAATAAATGGTGCTGGGAAATTTGGTCAGACACATGCAGAAAATGAAACTAGGCCACCAACTTTCACCATGCACAATAATAAGGTCAAAATGGATAATGACTTAAACAGAAAGCTGGAAACCAGAAAAATATATAGAGGAATCCATAGGCAGCAGAGTCTCAGATATATGCTGAAGCAATCTCTTCACCAACGCAGCTCCTGGGGCAATGGAAAATAAAGTTAAAGCAAACAAATGGGACGACATCAAAATAAAAGGCTTCTTCATAGCAAAAGAAACCATCAACAAGACAACAACAAAGCCCACTGCATGGGAGAACATATTTGCCAATGTTCTCTCTGATAAGGGTTTCATCTCCAACATTTACAGGGAACTCATACAACTTAACAAAAGGAAGATAAACAACCCAATCACAAAAATGGGCAACGGACCTAAATAGATACTTTTCCAGAGAGGACAAAAGGAAGGCCAAGAGACACATGAAAACATGCTCAGAGTCACTGATCACCCAAGAGATGCAAATCAAAAGGACAAGGAGGTACTACCTCACAGCTGTCAGAATGGCTATCACCAACAAATCAACAAAGGGCGAGTGCTGGTGAGGATGGGGAGAAAAAGGAACCCTCCTTCACTGCTGGTGTGAATGCAGACTGGTGCAGCCACTATGGAGAAGAGTATGGAGTTTCCTCAAAAAACTAAAAACGGAACTCCCATTTGACCCAGTGATCCCACTTCTAGGAATATATCCCAGGAACCTAGAATTACCAATCTGAAAGGATGCATGCTCCTCTATGTTCACTGCAGCACAATTTACAATAGCTAAGATTTGGAAACAGCCTAAGTGCTGGTCAGCAGATGAGTGGGTTAAAAAGC
The DNA here is from genome assembly GCF_964212035.1 of Myotis nattereri. Classification (NCBI taxonomy): domain Eukaryota; kingdom Metazoa; phylum Chordata; class Mammalia; order Chiroptera; family Vespertilionidae; genus Myotis; species Myotis nattereri. Next base: position 33,902,430 of record NC_138094.1, on the reverse strand, counting down.
CGTGGTACATCTACACACTGGCATAGTATGCTGCCACAAAAAAGGAAGGGGCACTGACCATGTGCAACAGCATGGATGGAGCTGGACAGCATTATGCTAAGCAAAGCTAGTCAGTCAGTCAGTCCGAGAAAGAGAAATATCACATGACCTCACTCATCTGTGGATTATAATGAACAACATAAACCGATGAACAAAAACAGATCCAGAGACAGAGAAGCATGGATCAGACCATCACCCTCAGAGGGAAGGTAGGGGAGGGTGGGGCTAAGGGGGAGAGATCAACCAAAGGACTTGTATGCATGCCTATAAGCCTAGCCAATGGACGCAGACACCAGGGGGTGAGCGTGAGGGCCTGCTTGTGGGGTGGGGGTGGGGGTGTGGGGGTAGTGGGGGATAAGAACACATATGTAATACCTTAATCAGTAATAGGAATGAAAAGGAACCCAGGAACATATCATCAGGTGAGAATTCACACACTCACACTCACGCACACTCAGGCACCTGCACACTCACACCAGGAGAGGGCTCTGCCGCTCTCAGTGGAAGTCACCTCTTATCTCCCAGCCTGACCACCGCTTTCTCACCAGCTGAACCAGAGGACAATGATGAGTGACGGCCCTGGTGCTCTGCGGAAAGCGACCTCTCCCTCCCGGACACTTCCGACCGTCCAGCAGCCTCTTTTCGGCCCCCTCTCTGTCCCCCACGCCCTGAGCAGGGCTGGGCTGGCCTGAGAGCCCACAGACTTGAGGACCCAGATCCCGGGGGTGTTGGCGCCGGGGCCTGTGGGGGCCCCCTTGGTCAACTGCAAACTCGGCCAGCTGAGGTCACACAATAAAGGCCGACGCCAGAGTTCCATGAATTGTTGCGTGTAAGTCCCCTCAGCGACTCTGGCGCAGCAAGCTGAAGGCCTCACGCCAGCGAGCCAGGTTTGGACCTCAGGCCTTCACTCCAACCAGGTGGGAACTCATTTCCAGATGGAAAAAGCCGACTGGGGAGGGGCTGGGGGTTGCCAGTGACTAGAGCAAGTTCACCCCTGGAGACAGCAAGTTCACCCCTGGAGACAGCAAGAACCCAGAGTGTGCTCTTACCTGTTCCACAGGCCTTGCTCCTCACCACATGGACTCCTGTACAGCAGGGAGGCTGGCGGGAAGGAAGAGGTGGGGGGCTGCGCCTGGCAAGCTTCCTGGGACTGCGCCCTGGTTCCTGCCAGGGCGAAATCTCGCGGGATCACGAGATCAGGAACAAACCAAGATCAGGGGGCAGGAGGGGGGGCGTGTTTTAACAGGCCCGGAGAAGGTGGGGACAGGGGCGCCTGTGCCACACCCACCAGGCTGCAAGGGGTGGCAGAGGGTTTGGGACTGTCAGGGGGACCCTGTGCTTCCAGGCATGAGGGTGGGGGCGGTCGCAGAAGTGGAGGGAGAAACAGGAGGCCCCGACCCCCAGCTTACCTCCCACTCGCCACCCCTGGTCTGTGTTTCTGGGGACCCCTTTCCCTCTGTGGTTGTGGCTGCCACTTACCTACCTTGTTCCCTGGGCCAGGCTTGGCGCCCCACTCCCACCCCACCGCAGCCCTCTGTCTAGAAAAGAGCGCCCTGCCCTGGGCTAGCCCACTGTCCCTACTGTCTGGATGGGGACATTTTAGTAACCCCCGGGGCAGAGGAGAGCTGGCCAGATGCAATTACATTGTCTCTCTCCACAGGTGCCCTCCTCAGTCTACCCCTGGGGTTTGGGTCACCAGAGCTCTTTGACAAGCCTGGAATCCAGCCTTTGCTCTGCTCACCTCCCCTAAGCCTTCAGGTGATGGCAGCCTCCCTGCCTTCCTGCGCCCTCAGGAAGGGGTTCTCCTCTCACCAACAAATCCCTTTGGCAAAGTCACAACTGGGCCTGAAAGCAGAAGGAGTGGGCAGGGGGCTCCTGAGGAGGAGCAGGCCAACAAAGCTGAGGAGAGGTGGGGAGGCACCAGCCACAGCCTGGTGCTCAGGCGCTGGCAGAGCTGCCCCTTAGCTGAACCTTAACCCAGGGTTCTCCTCTCAGGTGGTGCCTCCAGGGCACACAGAGGGCCTGGCATGCTCATTCTGACAGGGTTTGCTGCCTGCTTTTCCATAGTCTCTTTAGGAGACAAAAGTCAGGCTTGTGAGGAGAGAGGGAGAGGGGAAGAGCAAAGCTGAGGCCCAGCCCTGTCATCCAAGCTGGCCTGAGGCATCTCCTGGGCGTCCTTGGAAATCAGCTTCTCTTAGTGAGGAAGGGCTTCTCTAATAAGAATAGAGCCGCAGTTGTTTAATCATTACTTACAAACTATAAATACGAGGCCCTGGGACACTGGAGGATGAAACAGGCTCTACTGAAAACATAGGCTGCCTCCATGGCCCATTACTCAGAAAAGAACTGCATTTTGGGAAGAGACCAGGCACAGGACAGGCTTTGATTTGGCAGCTGTGCCTGCACCCTGTCCCCCTCCTGGGGTCTTCCTCAGGAAGGCTGACCATTCCAATCTCATCCCAGGAAGAGGCTGAGCTGTTCCTAAAGTCTTGAGAGATTAGCCACCTTGTGGTCAGCCTTTGAGCTCCTGAAGGGCAGATAGTAGGCCCTCCCCTCCCCTTTGCATGTGACACTTGCAGCTGGCAGCTACAGGTAGCTATCTTCTCCCCAAGAGGCTGAGAGCCGAATTTCCAGGGTGAGGGACTGCTCTCCCCTTACTGACCGCATCCTTGGATAAACGCTCATTGTGTGGTTCAAACCTCTCTCTGCTTAACTTGGCTCAAGGAGTGACAGGCAGCCTCAGACACATTGTGCTGCCTTTCTCTTCCTCACTCAGACTTGGGGAATATTCAGACTCTGCAAACTGTGAGACCTTATCTGAGAGAGAGAATGGGCAGAGGACACTGTGTCCCTGTCATGCAGGTGACCCTGCATCTCTTCACCATAGGCTGTGGGGAGGTCGTGGGGGCAGAGCGTAACAGCAGGGTGGTGAGGCTGGCTTCTTGTGTGCCCCTACCCTGCCATTCCTCCAGACGTTCCCCATGCCTATGAACTAGCAGAGTTTAAGGTTTCCAGCTACATAGATGGAGGAATGAGGACAAATGAGGCGACTGCTCTCAGCCCCAGTGGATCTGGGATTGTCACCTAGAGCAGAACCGATAAAAAGCAGAAACAAACAAACAAACAAACAAACAAACAAACAGGAACCAACTCTATTATTTTATACTAGAGGCCCGGTGCACAAAAATTTGTGCACTTAGGGGTGAGGGGGATCCCTCAGTCCGGCCTGTGCCCTCATGCAGTCTGGGACCCCTTGGGAGATAATGACCTGCTGGCTAGGCCTGCTCCTGGGTGGCAGAGGGCAGGCCCAATCCCTAGGTGCAGCCCCTGGTCAGGCTCAGAGCAGGGCCGACTGGGGAGTTGGGGTGCCGCCTCCTGTCATGCACAGAGCAGGGCCTATTGGGGAGTTGGGGCGCCGCCCCCTGTCATGCACAGAGCTGCAGGGTGATCAGGGGTTTGGTCGCTCCCCCTGTCACGCTGATCCTGGTGCCGGGAGGTCTCCTTGCTCCGCTGACCCCGGGGCCAGGACCCCTCTCGCTCCGCTGATCCCGGGGTCCTGAGGCCTCGCGGCTCCGCTGATCCCAGGGGCTGGGAGGCCTCTCAGCTCTGCTGACAACCTGGACAGGGAGGCCTCTTGGCTCCGCTGATAACCTGGACAGGGAGGCCTCTCAGCTCAGCTAATCCCAGGGGCCGGTAGGTCTATCAGCTCAGCTGATAACCTGGACAGGGAGGCCTATTGGCTCTGCTAATCCCAGGGGCAGGGAGGCCTCTCACCTCCACTGATAACCTATACAGGAAGGCCTCTCGGCTCCACTGATCCCCGGGTCCTGAAGCCTCTTGCTCTGCTGATCCCGGGGTCCTGAGACGTCTCGGCTCCGCTGATCCCTGGGCCGGGAGGCCTCTCGGATCCGCTGATCCTGGTGCCGGGAGGCCTCTCGGCTCCGCTGATCCCCGGGTCCTGAGGCCCTCGGCTCCGCTGATCCCCGGTTTTTGAGGCCTCGGGGCTCCGCTGATCCCGGGGTCCTGACGCCTCTTGGCTCCACTTATCCCCGGCCAGGAGGCCTGTCTGCTCCACTGTTCCCAGGGCCCTGTGGCCTCTCTGCCCTGCTGCTTCAGGGCTGTATGGCTTCGTTCAGCTTGCAGCCTGAGTATGCAAATTAACCGCCATCCTTTAGCCTCTATAATTAAAACATTGTATCTTTTGGAGTTGTTGCTTCAGGAGCTCAGAGCCCCCCAGCTGCAGATGGGGAACCTTCGCATCCTCATGCTGGGGCAAGCAAGCCTCCCTGTTCCCATCAACTGCCTGGCTGCCGGCAGCCATGTTGGCTGCCAGTTAATTTGCATATCTCGCTGATTAGCAAATGGGAAGGGTAGCGGTCATACGCCAATTACCATGTTTCTCTTTTATTAGTGTAGATTGGAACTAGATATTCAGCCTAGCTCTCCCACCTCTTTCCTAGATGCATTTGGCAATTATTTGTCCTGGCGGGGTTTCCCCCATGGCCTGGGCTCTACTCCCTTCTTTCTCCCCAGGACACACGTGACCGTTCCCAAGGCAAGTTCATGTGGGTGCCTGCACTGACGCCTCTCCCTCCCCTCCAGGTTCACCTGAGTCATCCCCCTCTTCTCCTCTGCATTTCCCCCTTTTCTCCAGGCCCTGGGCCCAGCCATCCTGGAACCAGCCTCTGCCCTGTCCAGCTGTGGGCCTACGAGGTGTGCTGGGTGAGCTGAAATGCCACCAATTCCAGTACTGGACACAGCAGCCACAGGAATTTATAACCCTGCCTCCTGGGACCAACAATGTCTGGGAACCGCTCCCACACTCCTGATTGATGGTGACAGGGGAGGAGGGGTATCTAGCTAATAGAAATCTGCTGAAGCCCTGTTGTTTACCATGTTTCACTCCAATCAGGCAAAGGCAACAACCTTCTGAAGAAGGTCTCTCCCTCTCTCTCTTTTGGCCAGGAGGGTGCTGGGGTGCCCAAAGGTGCTCTCTGACACTTTGGCTACTTAATAAACAGCTGAAAATCAATATCCCCAAAAGAAACTTCAGGGTGGCAGAAACTTGGTTTCCTTTATTTCTTAACCGTTGGCTAAGAGGGTTCAGACTGGTGTCAGTTGGCTAGTTAACCCGTGTCTCATGGTTTCTTAATTTTCCTGACACATGTGTTCTGTTCTTCCTCAACTACCTGCAAATTGCCCATTCTCACTTCTGAAAAATAATGTCCGCCCTTTCTCCTTTGTTCAAAATATATACTACATAGTCCAATCGGCCTGGCTCAGTAGTTGAGCATGGACCTATGAGCCAGGCATCAGCATTCATTTTCCTATCAGGGCACATGACAGTTTTCAGGCTGGATCCCCAGGGTGGTGCCCACGGAAGGCTGAGGATCAATGATTCTCTCTCATTGTTAATGTTCCTACGTCTCTTTCCCACTCCTTCCTCTCTGATATCAATAAAAAACTTGCTTTAAAAACTTTAAAAATGTCATATACCCAATGTTGCTTCAATGTGTTTGTAATTTTATGGCTACGTCAATTCTATGTGAAACCTACTTGCACATGCACTAACCCCTGATGTTTTCCTGTTAATCTCTGTGTGTTAATTTGTCTATTCGCCTGGCCTAGAAGAACCAAGCAGCCACAAATAAAGGACTTGTATGCCTGCATATAAGCAAAACCAATGGACATAAGATACTGGGGGGTAGGGGAGGCCAGGGGATTGTCAAGGGTGGGGGGAAAAAATTAGACATATGTAATACTCTTTGTAATACTTTAAGCAACAACAACAACAAAAAATGTTAATGAGGTATTTTACCTTCAAGTTTTGCACAAAGTCTTCTTAGTTTGATGTCTCTCACAGGCCATCTCACTAAGGATTGAGTGCTAAATTGTATCTTTTTAAATCAGGAATGCTGAGTCTGTATTTGCATTCCCTAGCATTTGATAAAATAGATTCATTGACACACTCAAGGTGTTCTAAACAATAACCAAAGTATATGTTACCTTGATAGATTAAAATAAAAACTCAGCTCCTCAAGTGCACTGCATATATTTCAAGGGCTTAATCATCACATGGGGTTGGTGGCTACCGTACTGGACAGGGAGGCCCTGACCATCTGCTATGTGCAGCACAGCAGGTACTACAAGGCTGAGTACCTTGTTTCCAGGGGTGGGGAGGGACTGCTGTTGGTGAAACTGGTGCCAGGTGAGATGTTGCAAGCACTGGTCAAGGGGAGACACTGCAAGGGTAGATGCTGCAGCTCTGTTTGGCTGTGTGGCAGCTGCAGCCACAATTAGGGACACAGCAGGGAACCTTTGTTTGGGCCCCAGTGTCCCCAACCTCAGTCCAGGGCTCACTAAGTTTTGTGCTGAGCAGAGGTCTCTGGGCTCTGCAAACCTCCAAGTGGGGTGTGTGTGGGGTGTGTGGGGTGAGGCTCCGGGCTCCCTAAACTGCTCCTTATATTTGATTTGCACCCATAGATGAGAAAGTGAATCATGCGCAGGTATCATGAATGTTTGTTTACCAGCTGTTGTCAAACTCTGGGTCAGGAACAATGGAACTACATCCTGCATATCAGATATGTACATTACTATTCATAACAGTAGCAAACTTACAGTTATGAAGTAGCAACGAAAATAATCTTATGGTGGGGGGTCACCACAACATGAGGAAATTTATTAAAGGGTCGCAGCATTAGGAATGTTGAGAACACTGGTTTAGACAGTTGTGGAACTATGGAACAAACCTTGGCTCACACTTATTGGGTCCTGTGGTCTCAGCTCTTCGCCCTGAATAACTCTGCTCAGGGGCCTTGTCTCCATGGGGAGCCCCTCCCAGATTTATTTTTAAACATATATACCAGACACACCCTCTTGGCCAGGTCCCAAGGAGGCAGGACACTCTTTGAGGTCCCACCTTTAGGGGTCTGAAGTGAGGGGGGACAGTGAAGACATTCCAGGCTCAGAGAAGGCCTCTGAATGAATAGGCATGAACACCTTCCCACCTCCACCGCCAACACAGGACAGCCTGCTGAGACCAATAACCCCAGGGGTAGGCTGCCCTGTCCAGCTCTCGGCTCAGGAGGCACTCTGAGAGCCTCTAGCATGGCTGGGTTCCTGTGCTCCTCACCACCCTTGATCACTGCACAGGCATAGTTTGTTTCTTGGGTGACCAGTTATTTCATTGAGGCTCAACTGGAGCCATGGTCCTGGACTTGCAATCTGCCTGTGCCTTTGTCTTCATTTTCAAGTTCATGAACTCTCTCTTCATGACTCAACCTCCCTCAGCATTCAGGTCTCTGAAGCAGAAGCTCCAGAAGAGCCAGTGACACTGGGTGGGGAGGAGTGCGGGTTATAATGAGGTGGCCTAGCCCCAATAAGGCAGGGCCACTGCCTCTCAACTTCTGATGGATCCTGTCAGTTTGTAGCCTTCAGGGATCTCAGACCATTCCTCTAGCTACCGGTTCAGCACTCCAGCCTCTGTGATCATCTCTAGGCTCCAGCTTGGAAGGGGGCTGATGTCATTGTTTCATATCCCATCTGTGGCACTTACCACAGTGCCTCAAGCAACTGGGGGAAATGAGAGCAAACCTGCCTGAGCTCCCAGGATCCCTGCTCACTGAATTCCTGTTTCCCTGTGTCCAGGGACATTTATGTCTCCATGGCTGGAGTTCTCTCTGAACTCCTCTCACCTCTCATCATGGACACGAGGAACCTACTCCAGTTTGGTGGCCCCTTGAAAAAGAAGCGTACCACAAGAGACACCACAGATGAGAACTTCCTTTAGGCTCTCTGTCTCCTTTGACACAACAATCAGTCAATATTTCATGAGGACTGAGCTGGGGAAGAGTTGGAGGGACAAATCCTGTGCACTGTACAGAACTGACCCCCCCAAGGCCCTACCCGCTGCCCTCATACCAAGCTTGAGACAGTGTCCTTTCCATCTTGATGAAATATTTCCCAATTGGCTCCTTTGCCCCATCTATCAAAAGATAGCATGGGGCTTTGTCTGTTGAGCAACTTTCTCCTAACTGCATTCACCTAATTTGCCTAGATGAAAGCATGAAGAAATTCATCCACCCACAGGTGTCATGAATGTGGAGTCTATGAAGAACTTCTGAACAAACTTGGGCTTGTGCTTCTGGAGCCTTGTGTACCCGGTTCTTCTCTCTTCCGTATTTTCCCAAACTCAGAGTATAGCCATCAGTCCCAGCTTGAGGAATCTCCTTGCCCCTCCTGGAACAGAGCCTCACAGGGACCAGGGGGAGCCTCTCCTCTCTCAGGTGGAGTCACACCCTGATCACCTGTCCTTCAATTCTGTAATGCCAGGTAGGTGCTGGGCCCAGTGCCTCCTTAGACATCAAGGAAGGAAAGGGCAGAAAGTTGAGAGGTGCCAATGGATGTCACCCAGGCTCCACACGGAAAGCATCTTCCTGCCCGTGATGGGAGGGAAGGAATTCCTTAAACAAAGAACCACATGGGAACCAGTGTGGGAATTCATAAGCGACGTCCTAAAATGTCTTTGATTGTAGGAGGAAAATGTCCTCTTTGGTTTATGGTAAGGCATAATTCAATGGGAAGCACTAGTGAAGGCTACAGAAGCTAGACTGTGAGCAAGGTTATACTGATGGATATTTCTAGGTCCTTCCCTTACTTTGTGTGCAGTCCTAAGCAGTGGGAACAGACTCTCAGGTTTCCATTAATATTAAAAGTATTTCAAGAAAAGGACAGCCAGGTCAATTTAAACGCTGTTTAAAAGTTGGTTTGGGGTAGCTCCTGTGTCTGGAACACCTCCATGTGCTACTGTGCAAAACATCCTGAGAACAGCCTCTCAGAGCCGTGTGTGTGTGTGTGTGTGTGTGTGTGTGTGTGTGTGTGTCACTGTGCAGGACTGGAAGGCTGGTTCCAGAGCCTAGGTAATGAGGCCACAAAGATATCCTGGTGTTAATCCCTGGGATCTGGGAATGTTACCTAATAAGGCCAAAGGGAGTTTGCAGATGGGATGAAGGCTTTGAGATGGGGACTGGGATTGTTAATTGTATGCCTTGTTTTCACAGCCCACAGGACAGGACAGCAGCCCAACCTAAACATGATTTCTGGGTGTGTCTCTGAGCTAGTTTCAAGAGAAGTTTAGCATTTGAAGTGGTGGACCCTAAAAGGATATCACCCTCCCTATGTGCACAGCATCAATGCACTGAGAACCTGACTAGAACATAAGGAGGAACTCACCCCTATATTCATGAATCACTGTAGGGTTGGGACATCACATCCCATCTCACAGGCCTCTGTCCTCACACTGGATCTTAAACCATCAGCTCCTCCGGTTCTCAGGTCCTTAGTCTCAGGCCAAATTAGACCAACAGTTTTCCTGGGCCCCCCAGCTTGCAGATCTTGGGGTTTCTCAGTCTTTGGAATCACACCAGCCAAGTCCTCATATCCTCCTGCTGCTCTGAAGAACCCTGACTAATACAGTGGATTACCAATGTGTGCAAGCAGAGTTGGGGACAGAAGATGAGCAGGAGATGGGACCACAGAGCAGAGATTGGAGTCATGTTGCTACAGCCATGGAATGCTGGCGACCTAGCAACTGGAGGAGCCAGGAAACAGACTCTCTCTGGAATCTCCACAAGGAACCAGCGCATCTCTCACCTTGACTTCTGCTATTCTAAGCCCCTGGGTCTTCTCAATGCCACAGAGCCTTTGCTTCTTTGAGCGCATCTCTCACCTTGACTTCTGCTATTCTAAACCTCTGGGTCTTCTCAATCTCACAGAGCCTTTGCTTCTTTGTACAATATTTTTCTCCTCACAATTTGAGAAGTCAGTGTGTCTTCACCTGGCACCATGTTTCTCATCCAACCTTGCTATTCGGTGTTTTTAGGTAATGTGTCCTCAGCCTTGAGCCAAGAGCTTCCTCACAAGCAGCACCATGGTGCCTAGTCTATGGTGGGGCATACTAATAAGCCCTGATAATAGCATCTGGTGTGGCAGGCAACACCTTCCAGTCTAGAAGAAGTTGATCGACAATGGGCAATGGGCTCACCGGGAAATAGAAGGGGTCAAGGAACCTGGTACTGAGCTGGAAGAGACAGAAGATGGGAAGGAAGTAATCTGGGAATTGCCCCTTCCCACTCAGCTGCCTTCCCTGAGGAATGCAGTCTTGGCACCCCAGGGGGATGTATAGTCTTAGGACCCTAGAGGCACAAGAGCCTGGATGTGGGGAAGGTACTTGCTGGGCTTTATGCTGTCCTGGGATGAAGTTTGAAGTGCTGCTTCCTTGCAAGCCCATGAGGTCCCCAAACTGTTGTGCCCGATACATCATCTCTTAAAAGAGCTAATACATTCAAGGGCTCTGCTTCAGAATAAAACCACTGCAAAGACAGAGGATGGAGCCATGCAGAGGAGCCATCCTCACTAAGGGGAATAAGAAGGAGTGGAGGGCAATATGCAGACCCCAGCTCTGCCATTGACACCCAGGAAATGGAGTGCCCGAACCTGCCTCAGTCAAGCTGTCTTTACCTTTGCCCACACCACACAAAGGGAAGTCCTGGGATAGCTCATCCAGGAGACACCAGGACTCCCTTAAGAGAAAAGGTAGGTATCCCTTGACTGGCTCCATTACTGCATGCTGTCCTGGGCTCTGTCTGACCTTACTTAGAGTATATGAAAGAGTTTGACTGTTTTGAAAGCATTTACTGATTGAATTTAGGGAGAGAGGGGAGGAGAGAGAAGGACGTGGAGGTTTTGTTCTGATTTCCTAAGCACTCATTATGAATTCCTGTATGTGCACTGGCCAGGCATCAAACACCCAACCTTGCCATACCAGGATGATGCTGTGACCCACTAAGCCACCCAGCCAGGGCAAGAGCTTCATTCTTGGGAAAGCTCTTCTTTCCAGGGTTGCAGGTGTATGTAGACTCCAGGTCAGTATGGAGTGGAATGTGTTGAGGCAGGAGAAGGAAGCAGATTTGCATGGAGGCCCCTCCCTCCTCTGAGGCAGGGGAGTGGATAAGAGAAGTGTGTGGAGCCAGGCTCAGGCTTGGGGTGTCAGAAGGCAGCATTGTTGGTGTACCTCCACCATGACCTGGCCTCTGCTCCTGCTCACCGGCCTCACTCAGGGCCCAGGTGAGGCCTCTGTGGAAGGGACCGTGGGTTCACCTTGGCCTGATTCTTTGCCTCCTCTTCAGGCTCACCAGGTCCCCAGCACTGCACCCACCAGTGAGTGCTTTTGCTGTTTTCAGGGCCCTTGGCCCAGTCTGCCCTGACTCAGCCTCACTCAGTGTCCAGGGCTCTGGGACAGGCAGTCTCCTCCACCTGTGCCAGATGCATTGATGATTTTAGTTGTTATGATCATGTCTCCTAGTAAAAAGAATGACCAGGCATGGCCCTAAACTGCTGGTTTATAAAATCCAAAAATGGCCATCAGTGATCTCTTATTTATTCTCTTGATAAAAATGTGGAAAAAGAGCTACACTGCCCAGGCCTGGGCTGCCATTACAGGATGGGGCTGATTAGTACTGTTGTTCTTCACATGAGTCATGGCACTACCCACTGCCGGAGTCCATTCATTGTCTTCACTAGCTGAGTTTAGACAGAGACCCCCCAAAAGCTAGTAGCCCTTGAAAGTCCTAGTAAAGGTCAGGGCTTGAAAGTCCTAGCAAAGGTCAGGGCTGTGCACCACCCAGTTAATCTAGGAACCACTCAGTTAATTTAGGTAATAATAGTTGAAGCATCCCCACCTTAGTTCCCTTAATTCCTTAGATACTTATGTAGATCCTTCTTGATTATTGTTAATCACATACTCCCAGAAATCTATTGATGGGCTAATCAGATACTTTGTCTATTCCTGGAAATTTTCTGCTGATCTGTGTGTCATTGAAACCTCCTTACCCTAAGGGCTACTCCAGATCAATAAAAGATTGGAGCGGCCTGACCAAGGAGGAAGTCCTTCGGGACTTGCCGCCTGGTCCCCCAATATTGCAAAATTATCTCGCATCTTTTTCTCTCATTTGCTGTGCGGCTCCTCTTTCAGATACCGAACCCTACTCCAAGCAGAACATGGAGTGAGTCTCACTCGACAATCCACAGTGGTGCTTGTTTGTGGGAACGTGAGACCAACACCTGCCCTGGGCTCACAGGCTCCCTCCTTGCTCTGAAGATGCTTCACCACCCCGAGCAGGTGCTCATGCAACATGGCTCTGAGGAAAATTCATCCTCTCTCTGTCCTTCCTCCTCTCACAAAGCATTGAGAGCACAGTTGTTTTCTTCAGATAGTGTCCTCTCTCACACACAATCCCAAAGCAAACTCTCCGTTACTGGCTGGTTGTCTTTACTTGTGTTTTGTGCATCCAGATGACCACTCATTCAACCTTTCATTGTAACAGCCACAAGGAGGCCCCTCGTGTGCTTATTGGGTAGGTTTCCCACAATGCTCTGGGAAATCCCCACTTTAAATCCCTTAGCCTCTTGAAGGGACAAAACCGAACTTGAAAGAACTTAGCAGAACTAAGCAGAAATGCACCCTCCTCCCTCTTCAAGGACGAAGCAGGGACATACTCTTCTCCCTCTCCTCTATCTTGTCTTGCAAGGCTGGGCCCTCAGTCCAAGCCGCTCCCCCGCGAGAGTGACCACAAGAATGCTGGTATTGTCCTAACTCTCCCAACCACCCACCTGAGTGGACCAATGAAGCTCCAGAAATGTAGTGACGGTCCTAATAAGGCTACAGTGGAGGACGGCTCCAAACTTCAGAATATGATGGTCACTTCCTGACCCTTATGCTGTAAAACCCTGACCAATCTCTGTAACTCACGCCACCCCTAAAGCCCACCCCAAATAGCTAGCCCTATATAACCTTTGTTGTCCTGGGACACTCTCTCTCGCCTCACCGCTGTGCCGGATAGAGGCTGGGAGCCAATTCTAGAATTGATCAATAAAGACTCGTTGCTTTTGCATCGGAGGAGGCTCCCTGGTGGTGGATTATTGGGGACCCCGAGCTCTGGGCATAACACTCTCATACCTGTGCAGACCACCTGGATTCAGTTCTCCACAAATGAAGTGGGAATGAGAATAAAGGAAAAAAATTTATTTCCTTCTCTTCCTTTCTCCCCTCCTTCCAATTTGATTTTCTGTCTTTTTATGCTCCCAATACTTCCCAGAACCTAGGAAGGTTTGAGGCTGTGTTTTGAGTTAAAGGTTCTGTGTCCTCTCAGAATCACCTCTGCACTCAGGTATCTAAAGGATGCTTCTAAAAGCAGCCCATGGCTGCTTGGATCTTGCAGAATCTGTGGGAGGTGGCCCCATTCCTCAGGGGTCCCCAAAGATTTCCGTGATGCTGCAACACATTTCCAGTGATAATCCCAGTTAAAGTGCATCAAACAGTACAAGTACACATAACTATCAGGCCAAGAATTTCAGGACTGTTGAAGGAAGCTGGGCCAAGGTGCCACAAGCCCTGATGTGTGACCTCATGATCCAAAGGCTGTAAGCCATCTCTGACTACCAGCCCTGCAGATGTCAGCTCTTAGAAATGACATGGATGATCACCCTACCTGGAAGTTAAGTCTTTGCTATAATTTTCTCCATTTAAGTCACTTGGTGACATTTTCCCAAGTACTGCTTTTTTTACCATCATGCTTTAATCGTCCAAGCTGCAACAGTGACCCATGTAAACCCTCTCCAGTTGTGTCACAGCGCAGTGGGAAAGAGTCCCTGTTAATGAAGACGCGGAGAAGATCCTGAGTCCCAGCCCCACATCTGTGTAAAGCTTGTCAGAGGGGTGAGCCTGCCTGTAGGGTGTGTGTGTTTGTGTGTGTGTGTGTGTGTGTGTGTGAGGGGGCGGGGGGCGAGCAATGTCGCTATGCTGGACACCAGTACGAACCAGAGAGTAATGGCTCTGCTGACCCTCCACCATGGCATCTGAGATTGGTTGTGGCTCCTGACTGTAATAGCAGGGCCCATAGGTTGCATGTTATTTCGATGTTCATAGGACTGTGGGAGCCCCCACTGGCCCTTCTAGTGTTTCTCCTCAAAGGTGGACCACCATTTCCTTTTAAGAAGGTAGTCACTATTTCATAAGAGGGACTATTACCAGGAGAACCAGGACAAGCTGTTGGGTGCTCAGGGTCTCTCTGATGAGACCTTGCTGGAATAAGAAGCACACTGTTCCCTGGGTATTTGGGGTCTCAGATGGGAGACATGGTCCCTGCATTTCTCAAGTAACACCATTGGACACCTGTTTAATTTTTATTGGATGTGGAAGAAGGGTCATTTTTGATGGAAGGGATTAGAAGTGCTTTAGGTGTCACTATGGCCAATGTACCCATCACTCTTCTCCCATAAGATTCAGTCAGAGACTCAGAACCACAGAGCATGACCTTTCATGTGTCACAGAACCTCCGTGTCAGGTGCCTCTCTCTTTATCATGTACTATTTCCGGATGTTTCATCTTTCTCCCTAGTTGGCATTCTGAAAGGAAATTATTATATTTCTTTGACCTGAAAGTATGGGTTTGGGAATAAATATTAGTGTGTTTAAATGTATTTGTTTAGCTCTATTGGTTATTAACTATTTTTGCAAGTGGTCCTTTTGCCTGCTCTGGCAGCCATCATGCTTAGCATGTCTACGTCACGTGTTATCATGTGGGCACACAGGTAGAGGATGGTGTTAAATGAGAGTGGTTACTCCTGCAGCACTGGCCCTGGGTCCCTGTGGTCCTGACAGAACAAGGCGCAATGAACGAGGACAAGGTGCAATTCCATGAAGGTCAGAGGTCTGCTTCCTGCAGGAAGGATGAGGATAACTGGAATGCGCCCAGGGCTTCCCACACTTTTCCCAGGAGATGAGGATTCAGTCTACTTGGTCCACAGGTCCAGCTGATGGATTTAAGAACAGGTCAGGGATTAGTACCATTTCACTGTTATCTCACACCAAAGACATTACTGTGGAAACTGACTTAATGGAGCACATACAGGTTTAGGCACTGACACTGAAGCCATGGTATCACATAGAATATTGTCACCGCCTAACATATCCAATTTACACGGCTCTGCTCCATCACAGATGTCTGACCTCCCTTAGCCAAGGTGTCACCACCCTTTGCTCTTCAGAATGTCTGTGCTGTGGTATGAACAATAATACAAACTTTGTGCCCTAGCTTTGTGGGAGCATCTTGATCCATAGGACTTCCAGTCATTACCTGAGTACAGTGCCATGTCAATCTGGCAAGGACCACTCGGTTCTGACTTGTCTGTTCTCCAAATCCAACTCTTTCCAGAAGAATACACCCCGCCAACCATCTCTCTGTGCATGAGGCAGATTTTGCCACCAGAAGTCACATGGCTCAGAGGTGAGGATTCCCAGTGGATCATGTAGGGGGTACAGTGAAGAACATGGTGTGCCCCATTTGAGATCCTGCCACACTCTTGGGAGAAGACCTGGGGTTAGGTTTCTTGCCAAGTCACCTCCCTGAATCTCAAACTCAGGATCCCACTTCCTGTTTTCCTCTCAGTGCAATCAGTCCTACTGAGCTCTCTCCATCATGGGTATTGTGACCTTCAACGTTGTGGGAAGTCATTCTGTCTTCCCTTGATCCCATTTTCTTTTCACCCACTTGCCCTCCTGCAATTGATTTTACTCAACGTCTAATGTCTCCTCAGGCAAGGCAAAGAGCTACCTCAGGAGCACTAACCCTCTGCCAAAACTACCTAGAAACAAGCAAAATGGTCCTAAGGGGAGGGTCTGGTCCACCTCCTGTGGCCGGTGACAGCCCATGCAAAAGGAAGTGGGATACAAAGGTAACTGGGCTCAGATGCATGTAGGAGTTATCGAGGGGCCAGGTACTGAGCTGGATTGGACTTGAAAGAGTAAGAGAAGCAGACAGAGCAGTGTCTGCCACCTCCCTCTCAGCTGCCTTCTCTGACTCTCAGGTTGAATCATCTTAGGCCATCAGGGGGCACCGCTGTCCTCATATGGGGAGGAAGTTTGCTGTGGTTTACCCCTGACCTGTATGAAGTCCTCACTGGTGTTTAACAGGAGATTCTCTTGAGTCTGTGTCTGCCACAGAGGTGTATGCCCTGTGTCTGCTGTGTCCCAACATTTCAACTTCCCAATATTTCTACTTCTGGAAGTGGCAATAACGGGCCCCGAGCATCAGACACTATGCAGATTGGGACAAGGGGGGCATGAGGACTCATTGCAACTGAGAGTGTCAAGGAAATGGCTGAGAAAGAATAAAAGAGTCCAGATTTGTCCATGGTTCTGGAGTAACCAAGCGATTGGATGTTTTCCGAGACAACCTCAGTCACTGTCCGCTCTTTCCTCCCAATGTCACATGAGGGAAGTCCTCAATTCCTCAGTCAAGTACCATGTTGATGCCCACAGGAGGAAAGACAAGGGCATCTGAGGTTGGATCCAGTCACCAGGTCTCAGTGTGTCCTGAGTAAGAAGAAACACTCAAACTATTCCCATTCTCTCAGGTTGGCTCGCCAGATTGTGTTCGTGGTCTTTTCAGGGTCCTGTGTCCTTGTCTGCCCTCAGGGTCTTGTGCCTTGTCCGGCACACCTGGAAAGTAGGTCACCATCTGCTTGCTGGAAGAAGTGATGGCACTGGGTTATGTGACCTGGTACCGTTTATGTCTCTGACATGGCCCCTAACCTCCTGATTTATGGGGTCACACTGGCCCTCAGGAATCCCTGAGCAGTTCTCTGGCCCCAAGTCTGGCAACACAGCCATGCTGACCATGCCTGGGCTTCAGTTGGAGGACAAGGCTGATCATTACTGTTGCTCACACACAAGGAGTGACACTCTTTACACAGTGGAGCCAGCTCATGGGACACTGGGAACTCAACTGGCCCTGTGCTCACAGGCTCCCTTCGTGCCCTGAAGATGCTTCCACAGCCTTCATTCACAATGGGCTGGAGAAACATTGCAGGAGCCTCTCTCACCATGGCATGCAAACCTTCTCTCTAGCTTATTCTTTTGGGACAGTGACGGTTTCCTCTTTACCTGTGTTTCAGAGTCCCAGAACATGCAACTCTTTCCACCTCTTCAACTGCAGTCATGGGGAGAAGAGGGCGAGCATGCATGGGGCCATTTTACCGCTCTCAGGAGAATCTCCACTTTAAGTGCTTTCATCTCTACCGCAGAGCAGAGCGCCTGAGATGGATTTTCTTCTACTGTTGCCCACTTCAATTCTGAGTGCCCAGGCTCTCTTGGCAGGATGGCCCTCCTCAGTGGGTGGTCCCTCTCTGGGCCCGTTGCTGAAAGAAGAGCAACTGAGAAAAGGGGACTGTGTTGCTGAGGGACTGAGGAGAGTCAGGTGCTCTCAGTCTTTTGGCATACCTCATTGTGACACCATATCCAAGGAGGCTGAGCAGTAAAGGTCTGGAGTTGCAACTCTGTTTCACGGAGAATGTCCTCTCCCTTAGAGCAATGGACTCCTAATCTGGAGGCGGTTCTCACAATGCCTCTCTCCCTATCACCTGGCCTCTTTCCAAAATGGCTCCTTTTTCCCCACAAGGGAAGAGATACCGGGTGTGTGTGTGCCCTCTTTGCAAGGACCCTCAAGGGGTCTGCGATACGTCGATGAGTTTCTACCTGGCACATATGTATTTCTGCTGTGTATATACAATGCCAAGAACTGTTTGGATGTCTCAATCAGCCTGGCAGAAGCACTGGAAAAACTGCACTGTGACTGATTCTTGCCATTTTTCCAGGATTTCCCCGGTTTTAGCACTGAAAGCGTATATCTTAGCAAGGTCCTCATTCTCAGGGAAATTAGGATAGGTGTTCATGGTGAAGATTAATTTAATGGTGATCTCGAGTGGGCTACGGGGTTCTGGGATTACACATTATTTCTGGGTGTATCTGTGAGGGTGTTCCTTGCTGTGACCGACATGTCACTGGCTGACTCAGTTTAGCAGACACATTGCCCTCCCGTGAGATTGAGCTCAAACAACCCGCTGAGGATCTGAGAAGAACAAAAGGCCAGGTAAGAAGGATCTGAGCCCCCCTGTGTCTCATGGATTGAATGGGGACATCTCATCTCACCTTCTCCTGCCCTCAGACTGAAATTTACATAATCTTCTTCCCTGGTTCTCAGGCCTTTGTAGTGAAATTGAGTGGCAACACCAGCTTTCCTGTCTCTGTAGCTTAGTGGGCAGCTCCTGGGACTTTCCTGCCTCAGTAATCAATAACCATGTGAGAACCTATTTTATATATCCAGGGTGGAGCAAAAGTAGCTTAACAGTTGTTCATGTGGAAAAGAATACCATGATTAATAAATAATAATACAGGCATAAACTCTGTGTTTCCCATACTCACAGCTGGAAACCTGCCTGTGCCCCATCCGTGTGTTTCTGAGTCAGGACAGACGGAGCCCAATGACAGAGCCGAGGGAATCAAGGCCGCCTTAGGGTGTCCTTACTTTCCTACTGCAGGAGTTACAGTGCTGAAGGCAGAGGAATCCTAGGACATCCCCCATTGCTGTGTGGGACAAAGGTAACAAGAACATCACAGGATGGCTGGGGTTAGGGCGATCCAAATCCTGCCCTTCTCGGGGACCACGGGCAGAGCTGGAGATTGGAAATTCTCCCTCAACCCCTTCTTGATCCCGCTCTGTTGGGAGATGCTTACTGGCACTTCCAGAAAAGGAATTATCCTGACACAATCAACATTGATACAAACAGTAAACATTCTTTGTGTCCCACTTAGGAATGGCTCAGCATGCAGCTAATGAGACTCTACATAGCAAAGGATAAAAACGAAAGTACCTTTCCCAACTACAGGCCCTTGCTGACCCCTTGCGGCCTTAGATAGTGAATACCGAGCACCATGCTATGCTCCTACTCCTGTCCTCCCTCCCCAGCTCATGACCAGGGCCCGGGCCCCTCTGATCCAATTCATGATCCTTTAAAGTCCGCCAGAAAGGCTTATGTTGGGCAAAGATGTGTCGCCCATGGTAAAGCGTTTCTTCTTTGAAAGCAAGGATATACCTTCGCACAGACCCCAGTCCATTTTGAGATGTGTCAACAGCACCCTCTCCTTAATGGTTTCCCCACCTTGGTAGGAACACCTTGGAACTTAGAGGGGATGGAAGCCACCTCTGATGCCCAGAGAAGACCTCTGACAGAGCATGGAACTATCGACTCCCCACAGGTCTCTGGGTAATGAGAATCCCATGGAGCTTGGCCTAGAGGTTAGCTCATGTCAGCTATCCACAAGCCAGTGAACCATGACGATCAGGGTTGCTACCTTCTGGGTCTAGTTCCACGGCTTCTGGTTTAGCAGTCATGGCAACTTGAAAACGTCACCTGTCTTCTGTGCTGACAAGGGTAGGTGTCTGAGAAAATTGCAATGTCAGTGACTACCCAAGTCAAAGGTATTGAGAAGCTATGGACCGGGAGCTAACATCAGGCCGCTGTCCTCCTGAAGTGTACACAGCCCCTGTCCCCTGAAAACGTATAACATGTCCTTTTTCTTTCCATTTTTTTTTCATGGCAGTTATTTTTTAAAAATCTTTATTGTTGAAAGTATTACATATGTCTGTTTCCTTCCCCCCAGCGACCCTTCCAGGCTACTCCAGCTCCCTTCCCCAGGCCCTGACCGCCCCCATTGCCTGCTTCTGTGGGTTGTGCATACATTCACACAAGGTCCTTGGTTGGTTATGTCTCAGCCATCACCCACTCACCCTCCCCTGCCTTCCCTGTGAGTTTTCACAGCCTGTCCATGCTTCCATGTCTCCGCCTCCATGATTTTTAAATCAATGTATTTTGTTCATGAGATTCCAAATAAGAGTGAGATCACACGATACTTGTGTAGTTCTGGCTTGCTTATTCCCTGAGCATAATGCTCTATAGGTCCACCCATGCTTAGCAAATGAAAGAGTTCTTCCTTTTTTTCTGCTGAGTAGTATTCCATTGTGTCAATGTACAGCAGTTTGTTTGTCTTATCCACTCACCTGTTGATAGGCACTTAGGTGCTTTCCAAATCTTAGCAATTGTAAATTGTGCTGCTATGAATATAGGGGAACATGTATCCTTTCTGATGTGTGTTTTGGGTTTCCTAAAATATATTCCTAGAAGTGAGATGGCAGGGTCATATGGGAGTTCCGTTTTCAATTTTTTTATGGACATGCCATTTTGTTTGTCATTATGGCTGCACCAGTCTGCTTTCCCATCATCAGTGTGCTAGGGTTCCCTTTCCTCCACAACCTTGCCAGCACTTGTCATTTGTCGATGGTACCCATTCTGACAGGAGTGAGGTGATTCCTCATTGTCCTTTTAATTTGCTCAATGTCCTTTGGGTTTCTGGTATGTTGAAGGTGCTCTTTACATATTGACCTTTATACTCTACGTTCATATTTAGGGTTTTGTAGTAGCTAATAATTAGATTTGCCTCATAATTTTTGTTGAGTTCAAAGATCCATTTATTTGACTTATGAAGAATAATTGATGGTCATTCCCTTTTTGCTACTTTCTAAGCACAACAAAATGTAGTTTGTGTAGACGTTATTCCTCAATTTCTTCTTTCAACAGATATTTACACGTGTGCCTTCTGAGTGCTAAGTACGAGAAACACCATATTTTATTCAGCAATGAGTTTTGTGGTAAAGACAACAGATATTCAAGGAAAAGAAAGTAAGTACTATTATGCACAAGAATGTTGAGAAGGAAAATAAGGGTGGTAATTTAGGCGGAATCAGTGGGGGCACTTGAAAACGCTTTTATTCATAAAAAATCAAGGGAACCAAGGGTATTAGCTAAATCTTGAATGTTGGGGATGTGGCAGAGGTGCGTAGATCTCGAGGGAATATTTTAGACCCAGAATATGTGAATGGCTCTTCTGGCTGTCACTCTGTATCAGGGTCCCTGTGTGGCAGAAATTTTATTGGGATTTGTTTACAAAAGTAATACCAAATTTTCCTTCTGAAGTTGTTTATGTGCATCAGTTACTATCCCATCAGTTATGTTTACACAGCCAATTTGACTTTGGGACATCAGCGAATTTAAGCACTTATAATAATGAAAATGCTACGTTTTAAAATGTTATATTCATAGACCCATTTAAGTAAAAATAGCTGAGTGATGTAAACATACGATAGATTATGTAATGATTCTATTTCATAATAGAAGAGATGAAATCATTTTAAACTGTAAGCAAAGAATGCAATTCAAATGGAGAATTTTTACTTCTGGCATTTTAAACCAGAGAAGTAATAAAAATAATACAGACTATAAGTAAAATAAAAAAAATCACTCTGAACGAATGATTCAATACTTTATTTCCAAGCTAGTACACACTTGTTGACCACCTGGGCACACTTTAAAATGAATAAAAGCTGACAATGCAAAAATGAAGAGAGGGCAATGCATGTAATCTCTCATCATATGGGAGACATGTAAAACTTTGCTTATTTCTAGGGGGCATTTGCATAACTTTTAATAATCAATATATATGGCCCACACTTTTTCCTCCACCTTAGTGGTTTCCTGAGTCCCCACCCCATCTATTTAGCAGCTCCAGCCAAGCTGTTTGTAGCAGCTTTTCCATATGCATGGCCTGGCCTGGCTCAGGCTTCAGACTCTCTAACACCTCTCAAACAAGCAGCAGCTGGCATCAGAAAAAAATGTTAAAAACAACCCAAGATCCAGCACTAGCAGAAATCTGCATTGCTTCATGCTGGGTCTCTCCAGGGCATTTCCAAGCCCAATGAAAATAGCAGCTGGTGGTGGGCACGGTTGGAAGGTGCTGTGCCCAGCTTCACAGACCCCTCTCTTGCAGGATACAGGGTGTCCCGTGCCTCTCCCATTCAGTGGTACCAGCATTGTGAATGAGAAGCCTCCATGCACAGGCACCAGGACAGGAGACCCAGCTTCTTCTACTGGTTCTCTGACTACAGTGTGGCAGCATCTGGCAGGATTGCTGAGGTAGAATGTCGCTGGCCATGCCAGCATGCAGCTTCCTGTGTCCGCCTGCTGCTGGGGATTCTATTCGGGTCCCTGTGCTCTCCTAACCCAGGTCTGTTTGCCCTACCAGATCTTCAACAAGGACCTGTGGCTCAATGCCCTGAAGAACTATGAGTGGGCGATGGCCCCCAGTGAGCGGACAGGACGGGTGAGGAGGGGCCGCCTGGGTCTCCCCCGGTGTGCTGCCAGGTTCCTGGGCCATTGCTTTTCTATCAAAGGGACCCCTGGATGCTGGGAGGGATACAGCCTGTGACACCAGGGCCGCAGGGTGTGTGCCTGAGACAGGAACTACCAGTACAACAAGGGCAGTGCAATTCCAGCTCAGGCAGGGGGGCTTAGGCAGGAGGAGGGAGTGTGCATGTCCACTGTCACTCAGAGTCAAAGCAGATTCCTTGAGCCACTCCTCTGAGCTCTCCCTCTAGGCCGCCCACAGCACCTTCAGGCCTTGCCACCTGGCCCTCAACAGGGGCTGCCATGACATGTTCTTCCTATTCTCCTTTCCACAGGTGTCTGCAAATCCTCCTCATGCCGTGGCCTAGGCTGCTGCACTGCCACGCCACATTGCCCTGTTGCTGCTCACCACCATCTCCTATTTCCTCAAGGTCTCCTCTTCCTCCTGGGGCCACTGGGATTGGCCTGCTCCTTATCAGTATCTTAGGGGGCAAAGTGTGGGCCACAGAGCTGGAGGAATCCTTGTTTTGCAGCCTTGTCAGAGGTTCTTCAATCCTTTTATCCATTTAGGTTTTCCAAGGAGAATACCTCATTTGTGTACCCTCCCTAACTGGAAAACAGGGCAGCATGCCCTGAAGCAGAAACACAGTGCTTCATTTTGTATACAGTTCACTTCAAAGACTTTATGTACGTATGGTCATAGACACCCTGGGAAATCTGGGCCATGAATATAACTCACCATCCAAACACATTGCTTTGTATGTTTGTAGTAAAGTCAGACAAATTCAATTTTGTGGGAAACTTTATTCTGAAAATTTTAACACAACAAGTATTCAAATTAAACATTTAAGTATATTGTAATTAAATGAACACCTATGAAAAAACCTTGAATAATTCAAATTTTGCATTCTATAAAGAAATTTCATAAAGGGTCGATAATTCTTGCTTCTTCCCCATCCCACCGTTTGCTTTTAGTCATTCTTAAATAAAAGAAGGCAATGTCTTTACAAATTAAATGTCAACCAAACCTTAGCATTATTTTTTATTTCAGTGTTTACTTCCTTTGTCACAGGGGCTTCCCCTATGACTCCTCCAGAGGAGCCCAATAGTTTAGCTACTGCACTGTATGATTCACTCTCTCCTGCGTAGATGGTGAATCCTATGATCCCCGCCAGCACCACGCTCAGGACCTCTTACAGGGGTGTCCCATCGGCTGTTGCAGTAATTGTTAATCCCCCTCCATCATATCCATCTCGTCTGCGGCTGTAATAATCATCCCAGCGACTCCTTCCACCATAAGTCAGAGGGGCCCTCATGTTGGTGGTGCTCCACCTGAGCTTCCTGGAAAGTCAGTGACCAGATAACAATACTTTAACATCTTAAGGAATAAGTTTAAGTCAGTATGACATGACCCTAGTAAAGCCTTACATAGTTGGAAAACCTATGCTTTTATACATACACCTGTGCTAAAAATATGTCAGTATTGCTGAGGCAAGAAAGGGAGCTTACATTTATCTAAAATACAGCTGAAGAATAATGTTTTAACTGAAATAATTGATTATGAATATATGTGAAGGCACATTTTCTGGAAACAGGCTGAAATCCTGACCTTCGTATTATTTCTATGCTTCACACTATCAAATTATCCTTCTGAAAAAGAAAAAAGTGAAAAGAACCCCCTGGATGTTGTGCCTAAGTGTGTCGAGCACCAGCCTTTGCACTGCAGGATACCGGGTTTGACTCCAGGTCAAGGGCATGACCCTGATTTTCAGGGTCCATTCCTGTCGCTGGATGGGAATTGTACATGAAGAAACGAAACAAAGTATCTCTC
Organism: Myotis nattereri; assembly: GCF_964212035.1. Taxonomy (NCBI): domain Eukaryota; kingdom Metazoa; phylum Chordata; class Mammalia; order Chiroptera; family Vespertilionidae; genus Myotis; species Myotis nattereri. The sequence continues at coordinate 33,878,427 of NC_138094.1, read as the reverse complement.
TCACATTGATGTAGAGTTCTCTCAGCCCCACTCCCTCCGTACCACTCTCCCGAGGTCAATGATATATATCCTCAGGTGAGAAAAAAAAAAGAAAAAGAAAATGTTGTACTTTGTTTCATTAATAAAGACAATAAATGAGTGTGATCCTTCACCCCTGAAAGAATTGCACTGTTCCAAATGAGCTGCTAACAAAAGAAAACAAGACCTCCCAGATAATACAAAACCCATACTGCATATAGTCCTCCCTGTGGCAAATGGAAGTAAAATTAGAGTAAATCACAAGGCGGCCTGTTAAATCCAATCCTGTCACTTACACACAGTCTGTCTGGACACTTACCATAGCTCTCATAGGAACCTCTGTAATAGCCTCCAGTTCGATATTCAGAATAATATCTACCAGGACTGCTGCCACAGCCATCACAATCACTACGTTAAAAAAACACGGTATTAATTTTGTCCAAGTTAACAACTGCAGTGTGCTACTAGATAAAAAGAGAGAAGCCTTTTAAACACCTGTGTCTCCTACAGGAGTGCTCATCTCCAGAACCTGAAAGGCCATGGTCACAGTGTGCACCCTCCCTAGATGGTGGGCCATAATGCTTCCTGACTCGGGAACCTGGATCACCTCTGCCGGAATAACTGAAGGAAATAAAGCAGAAGTATTTTGAAATCACCTTCTAAGATACAGAACAGGGACACACTCTGACTACACAGATAGGAAAATGCCAATGGGCAGAAGGCTTCAAGAGACATTTCTCCAAAGAAGATACACAAACAGCTAACAAGCTCATGAAAGGATGGGTCATTAGGGAAGTGCCAATCAACTAAAATGAGATACTTTATTCCTAAGTAGGTTCCAATGTTTGAAGAGGAAAACATCAGGAAATGTTGGGGATTTAGAACAACTGGAATCCTGTGCACAAGGAACAGAAAGGTGACAAGGTCTGGCTACTGTTGGAAATAATGGAAATTAGGACTCTGAATATACTACATGCTACTTAGTCGGTCAATGGTAAATATTTAGTGTTATGATAGATGAATTTCACCTCACCAACAACAGTACCTAGCATGTATTAGGTGTCCTTATGTTTTGTTGCCGGTTACCTATAATTAGTAGTGCCATCATCATTTCTTGGAGACAAATGGTAATTTCTCCTGGAAGGGGTTTTCTCTTTGCAAGGAACGCCTGCATAATTCTCTCTCACACCTGACAGCGGTCCTGTAAATGACAAATACTTACGTGAGGGTATCACAATGGAGATCAATGTTTTAAGGAAAAAGCAACTATTCAAAGCACCACTTTATTTCCTCTTTCAATGAAAATGTTTACATTTCCTCTAAGACTCCAATAAGCTCATGGTTAAATGCACTGTAGAATGTTATTCTGGAATGTATTATCTTTTGACATCTTGTCCTCCCTCTATATCTTCCTTAATTTCTTAAATTACCATCGGTGGGAAAAACCTGTCCACTCCTGAACAAAGTGCAAGCAATTTCCATGATGTCCACATACATATTTATCAGTGCCTTCCTATATCTTGACACGCATTTGTCAATTTTTCTCCTTCTCTACTTTGCACTGTCTTTCTCACAATCTCTTGTTGACATTACTAAAAGATTCTTAATCGTCCTGCTACACTCACTCACCATGCACTTTCACTTATGAACTAATAATTCCTTCATTATGCAAGTATTGAATTATTAGCTTCTCGGTGAAAACACTTTCCATTGCTCCCGGAAGTCCATAATATGCCAAGTAATGCACATGCAATTTCAAAATCAACTTCCTCACTTATCTAAGAACATTTCATGGTGTACTTTCAAAAACATTTTGGACAGAGGACAAGCCTTGTGCTCTTGTTGTGCACTTGGGTATATCTATATATCCTATCTAATAAAAAAACAATATGCAAATTAACCATCACTCTGTCACAAAGATGACAGCAGCCACAGAGCTGGGGCAAGGAGGAGGCTTGGGTTTCCCCAGGTGATGGAGCAAACCAAGCTTCCCATCTGCCCTTGCTGGCCATGGGCTCTGCTCAAGGCTACAAAGTTTCAATTATAAACTACCCCCAAAAAAACAATAAATCCCCCATAAACTAAAAAAAGGAGAGTCTGGGAGCTTGGGTCACCAGCGGGTTAAAAACAGCCCTCAGCCCCTCACCCCGGCTGGCCAGGAATACCAGCAGGATCCTCACCCTGATCCGGGACACCCTTCAGGGCAAACTAGCCAGCCCCTACAGGTGCACCAGGCCTCTGTCCTATATAACAAAAGGGTAATAGGCAAATTAACTCTATCAGGAGAACAACTGGAAATGACTGATCACTATTACACACGCTGACCACCAGGGAGAAGATGTTCAATGCAGGAGCTGCCCCCCTGGTTGTCAGTGCACTCCCACAGGGGGAGCTCTACTCAGTCACAAGCCAGGCTGATGGGGGCCAGCACAGTGGTGGTGTTGGGAGCCTCTCCAGCCTTCTCAGCAGTGCTAAGGTCGTCCTACTGCAGCTTACGCCTTCTCCCTGCTGGCAAGTGGACATTCCTGAGGGCTCTCGGGTGGCCAGAAGGATGTCTGACTTCCAGCTGAGGTGGACATGCTAAGCCAGCAGGTGGACAACCCCCGAGGGAGTCCCAGACTGCAAGAGGGTACAAGCTGGGCTGACGGACCTCCCCGAGTGAACAAATTTTTGTGCACCAGGCCTCTAGTCTACACTAGTAAAGGACAAACTTGCAAATTGACCGTACCTTCACTACACCTAAGCCATGCCCACCCGCCAATCAGAGTGACTATATGCAAATTAAACCAACCAATAAGGCAGCTGGCAGCCATGGAGCTGAAGCGAGCAGGAGGCTTGGTTGCCCCAGTGATGGAGGAAGCCAAGCTTCCTGCTTGCCATGACCGGATCTGAGCTCCACTCAAGGCAACAAATTTTCAATTATAGAAGATAAATAAATCCCAGATTTCTGCTTAAGCTGGCCGTGGCCTCGGAGCTGGAGCGAGCAGGAGGCTTGGGCTGCCCCTGGTATGGAGGAAGCCAAGCCTCCCGCCCGCCCTGGCTGGCTCTGAGCTACACTCAAGGCTACAAATTTTCAATTATACTAGGTAAATAAATCCCAGAATATAAAAAAAACAAAGACAAAAACAAAAAAGAGGAGAGGCTGGGAGCTTCCATCGCCAGGGTCTTGGCCAACCTAAAAGCAGCCCTCAGCCCCTCACCCAGGCTGGCCAAACCTTCATGGCGTTAGGGTATCCACTGGGGTGGGGCTTGACCAGCCTGAAAGAGCCATCAGCCCCTCATCCAGGCTGGCCAGGCACTCCAGTGGGCACCCCCACCCTGATGGGTGTGTGACCTGCTGCAAACAGCAATCATCCCCTCATCCAGGCTGGCCAGGCAGCCCAGTGGGGACCCCAACCCTGATCCAGGACACCCTTCAGGGCAAACCAGCCGGCCCCCACCTGTGCACCAGACTTCTATCCTATATAGTAAAAGGGTACTATGCCTCTCAGCACCGGGATCAGCTGAGCCTCGAGGCCTCCCGGCACCGGGATCAGCGTGACAGGGGGCAGCGCCCAAACCCCCTGATCGCCCTGAGGCTCTGTGTGTGACAGGGGGCGGGGCCATAACCTCCCTATCCGCCCTCTCTGTTCGTGACAGGGGAAGGTGCCCCAACTCCCCAATCAGCCCTGCTCTGAGCCCGACCAGTGGCTGCACCTAGGGATTGGGCCTGCCCTCTGCCACCCGGGAGCAGGCCTAAGCCAGCAGGTTGTTATCTCCCGAGGGGTCCCAGACTGCGAGAGGGCACAGGCCGGGCTGAGGGGACCCACCCTCCCCCTCGAGTGCACAAATTTTTGTACACCGGGCCTCTCTCTACATATAAAAGACTGAGTGACTGTATGTCTTTGTGACCATCAGACCCACAGCCAGTATACATGATGTGCACTGGCAATCTACATTTATAAAAGGCAAATATGCTAAGTGTCCATCTGGGTAATGACATCATGTAGCAATGCCCGGCTTCCTCTCCCCAGCAACTCACCTCCTTGCAGTTTCTTCAGTCCTGGAACATGACTTGGTTTAGAGCCAGGTGGGAATATTTTACACTAACCAAATGTCTGTGAAGCATTTTCCCGTGTGTCTTTTGATCCTCACAGAAGTCGTGGAATAGGTAGATGGTAGACTCGGTGGTATCCTATTTTCTCTTCATTAGCCAGAAAACAGAGATTTAGAAAGCTGAGAAACTTGACCTGACTGAAAATAAGGAAGAAATGATGGAACTTGTAAATGACTTCAGGTTTTCTCACTGTGAAGAATATAGTCAAACACTGCTGCAGTTAAATGGTTTACTCTTTGTTCTCCCTGGGTGAGCTACAATAATAACCTGCTTTGTGTTGAAATTTACTGCTGTGTTGCTCACAATTACCTGAAAGAGAAGTTGCGCTGCTTCACTGGGTTGGAAAAAATTTAGCTACCTTAGACAGCAGGTCTAATTAAGCAAGTTTACACCCTCTCACTCTCTCTCTGTCACTCTAGGTTGACCTGCCCACGTGCGAAACATATGCAGCTCTTGCTGGCGCCAATGGTATGCATGTGTTTCAATTTGTCATGGTCAATCCTGAATTTGGTTGACACTTCTATTATAGAGAAAGGGCAAATAGCGGCATTACAATATTTCTTCTAATTAATTCCTTAGTATTACTTAGTATTTCCTTAGTATTAATTAATTAGGGCCACAAGTATTCTAATAGTGGCAAGATGTCATCTGTGAATAGTAAGGTTTTATTGGGCCAAAAGCCTAAGGGACCATTATGAGTCGTTGCTATGATGCACACTGACCAGCAGGTGGCAGATGCTCAACACAGGAGCTTCCCCCTGGTGGTCAGGGAGCTCCCAGAGTAGGAGCCTTGCTCAGGCAGAAGCCAGGCTCATACCTGGAGAGTGCAGCTGTGGCAGCAGGAGCCTTCGCTGCCTATGCCACAGTGCTACCAATTGGTGGTGGCAGGTGGAGTGGGGCTTGGATGAGCGGGAACACAGCACCTGGCTCCAGCTTGGGCTCCTGCCCACCTGCCTGCCGTTTTGTGCACTGCTACATCCCTCAGGAGATGTCAGACCTAACCTGGCATTCCCATATCTCCCAAGGGGTCCCAGATTGTGTGAGGCCGCAGGCCAAGCTGTGGGATGACGCCGGTGCTTGAATTTCATTCACCGGGCCTCTAATCATTTCATAATTTATCACCCATTTAGCATGGTTCTCTTCTAATGCTGAATAATTTAAAGTAGAAACTGAATTTTGGTAATGATGGCCATTGAGATTTAACTGCTCTTTAGCGGTATTATTTAATGGCTTATATGAAGGGCACTAATCTCCTTCAAATATGAGAAATATTACATTCCCATAAATATTACTATGTTCCAGTGCTAATTCTTTCCACTAATGCCCCTAAGTGAGCCTTTCACTAATTTTCTTTGCTCACTAGCTCATCCAAAATTGAAATGGGCAGGCTGCTTGTCTATATTCAAGTGCAGAGGCATATTCTTCTTAACTACACTGATGCTCTCAATACTTTCAATTTTCCAACATAATTTATAGTGAGGGTCTCTATGTTAGATTTTAAAACATCTCTTTACTAATATGAATAAGTCACTTTTACCTGATTTCTTCACAACTATGTGCATGCAATGATTTGGAACTGGCAATGCCTGACTCTTTCAAGTGTGCCTTCCCACCCTTGTTTTCATTAAAACACCATCAGAACCCACATTAATCACTTTTCAGTCTGTTAAGAAAATGCAGACCGTCGGCGGGTTACATTGGACTCGAAGTACATCATTTTGTGGTTACAGTGCCATCCTCTGAGTATTTATTTTAAAAAAACTTCCACCATTTATATGTATTTACATATGTGCTTTATGTTTTTTTATTATTTACTAGAGGCAAGGTGCACAAAAATTTGTGCACTGGAGGGGGGCCCCTGAGCCCAGCTTGGCCCCTATCACATACTGGGAGCCCTCAGGGGATGTCCTACTCCCTGCTCCATGCTCCCTTTGGCCTAAGCCACAGCCTGGCCTCCCTTTGTGGGCGCCGACCGGACTTATCAGGCAAAGATATCAGCTCAATCACCCCGCTGTTGCAGCCACTGCCAGTCAACCTCAGCCACCAAGGTGTTTTCATCAACACGGACTCCAGTCCCTTTACTATGAAAAAAATGACAACTTTTATTAGGCATTCTCAAGATGTGTCTTTCATAGGATATGACATTTCTTTCTTTCTTCCTTTTCTTTCTCCTTCCTTCCTTCCTTCCTTCCTTCCTTCCTTCCTTCCTTCTCACCTGAGAATATGTTTCCATTGATTTTTCAAGAATGTGGAAGAGAAAGGGAAAGACAGAGAGAAACATCAAAGTGAGAGGAACACTTTGATTGGTTGCCGCCTGCATGAGCCCTGACCTGGGCCCAGGCCAGGGAGGAGCCTGCAACCTATGTACATGCCCTTAGCCAGAATTGAACCAAGACTCAGCAGTGGGCAGGCCAAGGCATTATCCACTCCGCAAAACCAGCAAGGATACGATATGACATTTCTTACCCCTCCAGCAGTGGACCTTCCTTTTTTCTCCAGGAGTGCGGTAAAAAACCCTACATCACCTATTTTGATTCTTATTACCCAATTTACTAAGAATATTACCAGTGGCATAGAGGGAGCTTTACCAATGAGCAGTCAGAAAAGGTGTTTCCTCTGGAGTTCACACCAATTGCCGGCTTGGTCCCTGCCCAGCCCTAATGCCTGTGGTCCAGTCATTAGCTCTGGGAAGGGGACCACCAACTCCTTCAATCGTCTGCTCAGACCCTGCTCCCCATGATCACTGGCTCTGCCCCTGCTCCCCGCCATGGCCAGCTGCCTCCCTGCTCTCCGAAATTGCTGGCTCTGCACCTGCACAGGGCTAATGCCTCTGGCCGGGGCATTAGGCCTGGGCAGGGGACCCCCAACTCCGAGGATTGCCAGCTCCACCCCTACCAAGGCCTAATGCCATGGGCAGGAGACCCCATGCTCCCCTCAATCACAGGCTCCTCCCCTGCTCAAAACTAACGCCTCTAGCAAAGGCATTAGACCTGGGAAGGCACCAATAGTACCCCTGCAATTACCGGCTCCAGCCCTGCCCAGGCCTAATGCCTCTGGCAAAGGCATTAGGCCTGGGCAGAGGACCCCCAGCTCCCACCATCGCCAACCCCTCTCCTGCTCCCCACCATCGCTGGCTTACCCCCTGCAACACCCAAAATCCAAGCTCCGCCCTTGCCCAGGCCTAACGCTTCTGACCAAGGCATCAGGCCCTGGCAGGGGACCTCTCAGCTCTGATTGCAGGCTCCAATAGCCTATAGCCATTGGGCACCTACTTATGCAAATTAACCGCCATCTTTGTTGGTGGTTAATTTGCATATCATGCTGATTAGCCAATGGGAGGTTAAGGGAAGATACTGTCAGTTACCCTGTTTGTCTATTATTAGATAGAATTTAGCACAAGTAAAGGTCAGGAATCGTTATTTCCCTTTTAATTTTTTACTTTTATATTTTATTTTTTTTTATTGTTTCACCTCATTACTGCTGTGTATGTGTGCTCCATGTGAGTGATGTAGATGCTTATCTAGGTGGGTTCTGACTTACGGCAAAAATCATTATGACGTGCTGCAGGAATAGATCTTAAATGTAACATGAGGACCTATTGTACTTATATTCTCCTGATTAAGATGTCGTTATTTCGTCTTCATATTTCCTCATTAAGTACATGATTGTTTGAAGCACAAAGTATATCTTTATACATCTATGTGATTCTTAGACTATTAATTCAATAAGAAATAAAAACTGGGTTAGGGGGAAGCTGGGGAGTTCAAGTGGAGAAAACAAAAAAAAAAAGGACACATCTCTAATACGCTTTGAAATACTTTAAGGAATAAAAAAAAAATTTAAAAATGAAAGCCTTATCCTTATAAAAAGATCTGGCCTTATAATTAAATGGCCTAATACATTTTAGAGTAGGGCACCTTTCCAAAGTATTCTCAGAAGAACATGGCTTGAAATGCAGGGTGTATCCTTTAACACCCTATTGGAAACAAGAGCCTTAGTTGGGCTCCATCATGATCCAAACAGAGACAGAAACAGCAAGAGACATGGCAGGTTTCTGTTACTATATTCCTACTGAGCATCCCTCAATGCACATTTCCTGATGGTGCTATTGATCAGAATGTGCACTCACAGGACATTAGGACCTTCATGCACAACTCCATCCTGAAACCACATGAAAGAGAAGCCTATTGGACAAGAATGTTAGCAGGGACTTTACAATGCAGAGGGATTCTGAAGAAGATTGAAAAAGGTGGCAGAACCCTAGCTAGTTTGGAACAGTGGACAGATCACTGGCCTTCAGCCTGAAGGGCTCAGATTTGATTCAGGTCAAGGGCACTTGCCTGGGTGTGGGCTCAATCTCCTGCCTGGGGCTTGCAGGAGGAACTGATCAAAGAATCGCTCTCATCACTGATGTTTCTAACTCTCACAAGCTCTCCTTTCCTCTCTGAGATAAGTACAAATATATTTAAAAGAATGGTGGCAGAATCATTGATGATGCAGGGACATGCTCCCAGGAACAAACTGATATTCCAACTAAAATACAGAACAACTTCCTGAATAATCAATGGAAAACTCACAGGAGAGAACCCTGACACCCGAGGACCAAAGGTGGAGGCCACATAGACACTGGTACGAGGAGAGGAGGCTTGAAGGGGCGGGCCTGACACCCACAGAAAGCAACTGAAGTCTCGGAGAGATATCTCAGCTGTGGAGGACTGCCACTGAGAACTCTGGGTCTAATCCCCAAGCTGCGCCTCCTAGCAGAGAGCACCAGAACTGAGGAGGGTACCCATATAACCTGTGGATGTGAATAGCAGCAGGGCACTGTCTGCCAGGGAGAGACAGCTAGAAATTCAGGTTTCCTCTTAAAGGGCCAGCACACAAATTTCCCTGTGGAGCCACACAGCTTGTGCCCTGGCAAAGGGAGGGGGAAGTGGACTGGAGCTGTGAGGGAAAAAGCCAGAACTGGGGAGTCAAGGGTTCCAGCACAGAAGACAGACACTTCAAGTTTCCTGGGAGGAGTCATTTCCTCATGCAGCAGAGAAAATCTTTCCCATGCAGACATTTGCCTTTCCTGGAGGAGTGACAATTAACACACACTACTGGGAAACACCTTGCCCGGAGGACACTTAAGAGATTATAAATAAAAATAAACCTCCACGCAGAGGCAACTGCCCCACCCTGTTGAAACAAACTCTTGCTATAACCTGAGGACCATTGCCTTGGAAGCAAGTTAAGTTGGAATCCTATCAGTCTATAGACAGAGGAGGTCTCTGGAGGCTTTGAGTCTTTGCCTGACCTACTTAGTCAGAAACATCCTTTAACAATATTCTGCACTAGAGACTGAGAGGCACAGAGGATCTACCTAACTTGTCACCGCAAACCCACACAGAAAGCCAGAAAGAGGAAATAAATAAACAACCCCCAAATGAGAGAACTAGAGAATTCTCCAGATATAGAGGGAGATGAAGCACAGAGAAGACATTTATCTGAGTCTGACTTCAGAGTTATGAAGGTAAAAGAGCTCAACAGCATGAAAAAAGATATAGTGACTATGAAAAGAAGAACAGTCCTAGTTATAAAATGACATAATACAAACAGGAGGACCATTTACATAACAGTATTAGAATAGCAAGTGTGCCAAAAGAGGCAGGAGGGGAGAAAAGCCTAGAGACGGTCTATGAAGAAACAATGGCAGAAGACTTTCCTAACGTGGTAAAGAAAAATCCCACACAAGGTCAAGAGCCAAAGAGAACCCAAAAGAAGAAGTACCCAAACACGTGCCCAGACACATCATAATTAAAATGCCAAAAATTAAAGACAAGGAGAGAATCTTCAAGGCAGCAATTAAAAAGAAAACTGTTAGCTACGAAGTCGTCCCCATAAGGATGAGTCCTGATATCTCATCTGAAACTCTACAGGCCAGAGGGATTGGCATGAAGTACTCAAGTTAATGGAAAGAGAGGATCTGAGACCAAGATTACTATATACAGCAATTCTTTCCTTCAAAATAGACAGTCAAATACAGAGCTTCATAGACAGAAAAAGGCTAAAAGAGTAAATTGTCACCAAGCCAGCATTACAAGAAATGCAAAGGGATTGCTGTAATGAGAATGAGAAACAGAGACAGAAACTTAGCCATACAGAAAGATAATGGAAAGAAATAAATACCTATCAATAATAACTCTAAATATAAATAGGTAAATGCTCCAATCAAAAGGCATAGGGTATCAAAATGGATACAAAAATATGATGCAAGTATATGCTGTATACAGGAGTGCCATCTGAAAACAAAAGACACACAAAGGATTGGAGTGAAGGAATGGGAAAATTTCCATGCAAATGGAAAGAAAAAAAGGCTGGAGTACCAATATTCATATCAGACAAAATAGACTTTTTAATAAAGGCCATCACAAGAGACAGAAAGGTCACTGCATGATACCAAAGGGATCAACCAGCAGAAAATATTACCCTAGGAAACAAATATTCATCCAACATAGGAATATATGTATATCTCCTATCTAATAAAAGAGAAACATGGTAATTAGCATACGACCGGTACCCTTCCCTTTGGCTATCAGCAAGATATGCAAATTAGCTGCCTGCCAAGATAGCGGCCGGCAGCCAGGCAGCTTGAAACTAACATGAGGCTTGCTTGCTTCAGTGACAGAGGACACCAACGTTCCCAGCCTGCCTTGCCGGCCTCTCAGCTTGCAGTTTAAGAAACATTGTAACAAATATAGAAGCTAAACAAAGCCCCAGAAACGTGCTTTCAGTGAGCCCAGGATCTCAGAGCTGGAGTTCTATATTGTTTCGATTATAGAACCCAAAAAAACCAGATACCTTCTTTCAGCAGCAGAGGCCTCAGAGCTGGAGCCAGAGCTAAAGCTGGCCCAGAATAAAAAAAAGAAAAAAAAAGCATTTGGGAGCTTCAGTCGGCCAGAAAACAGCCCTCAGTCCCGCACCCAGGCTGGCCAGGCACCCCAGTGGGGACCCCCACCCTGATCCAGGACACCCTTCAGGGCAAACCAGCCAGCCCCACCCATGCATCAGGTCTCTATCCTATACAGTAAAAGGGTAATATGCCTCCCAGCACCGGGATCAGCAGAGCTGAGAGGGCTCCCGGCACGCACGGGGATCAGCGTGACAGGGGGCAGCGCCCAAAACCCCTGATCGCCCTGAGGCACCATGTGTAACAGGGGATGGGACCTCAACCTCCCTATCCGCTGTGCTCTGTTCATGACAGGGGAAGGCGCCCCAACCCCCTGGTCAGCCCTGCTTGGTGCCGATGGGGGGAGCTCCCCAACCCCCTGATCGCCATGCGGCTCTGTGTGTGACAGGGTGCGGCGCCTCAAACCCCTGATCAGCCCTGCTCTGTGTTTGACAGGGTGCTGGGCCCCAACCCTCTCCTCCCCCTTGGGCCCTGCTCTGTGTGTGATGGGGTAGAGCCATAACCTCCCCATCAGCCCTGCCCTGAGTGTGACTGGGGGCGGTGTCCCAACCCCCCAATCGGCCCTACCCTGAGCATGAGTGAGGGTGGCATCGCAACCTCCCAATCTGCCCTGCTTTGTGCATGACAGGAGAAGGCGCCCCAACTCCCCAATCAGCCCTGCTCTGAGCCCGACAAGGGGCTGAACCTAGGGATTGGGCCTGCCCTCTGCCACCCAGGAGTAGGCCTAAGCCAGCAGGTCGTTTTCTCCTGAGGGGTCCCAGACTGCGAGGGGGCACAGACCCGGCTGATGGACCCCCCTTTCCCCACCAAGTGCACAAATTTTTGTGCACCGGTCCTCTAGTATATACATGCCAATTCAAAGCTATATGCCAAAATGCTGGACAATGTGGATGAAATAGATGAAGTCAGTAAAAAATGCGAACTACCAAAATTGATTCAGAAAGAATTACTTATACATCTGAAACAAACAAACAAAAATCAAACAAAGAGACTTCCAGGGGACTTTAATGGAGAGCCTGAAAACAGGACAGTCATAGTAGCAGACTTTTATCACTCCTATCACTTCACTGGATAGATCTTCCATGTGACAAGACAATGATTCAGAGACTCTAAAGGACACACTGCATCAGATGGATTTAATTGACATTTTAGAACGTTCACCCCAACAGAGCAGAATATACTTTCTTCTCAAGTGCACAGGGGTCATTCCCAAAGATAGACCACATGGTAGGACACATAACAAGTCCCTACAAGTTCAAGAAGATTTAAATCATATAAAGCATCTTCTTGGATCTCAGTGGAATGAAATGAGAAATCAACTAGCGTAAAAACACCCCAAAACATTTAAACACTTAGAGGCTAAATAGCATGCTATTAAACAATGAATTTGTTACAATGAGATCAAGAAAATATCAAAGACTTTTTGGAAAAAAAGGAAAATGAACAAATAACAACACAATATCTCTGGGAAACAGCAAAAGCAGTCCTGAGAGGGAACTTCATAGCACTATAGACCTATCTCAGAAAATAACAAAAATCAGCAATAAACTATTTATCCCTACAACTGAAGAATTAGAAAGAAACCAACAAGAAGAGCCCAGAGTAAGTAGCGGAAGGAAAAAATAAAGTTTACAGTAGAAAAAATAACAGAGAAAAAAAATTCAATGAAACCAAAAGCTGGTTCCATGAAAGGATAAACAAAATTGATAAACCATTAGCAAGACTCATGAAGAAACAAACACACATGATTCCAATAAGTAAAATCAGAAACAAGAGTGGAGGAGTAAGCACTGGCACCACAGAAATTCAAAGGATTGTAAGAAAATACTATGAACAACTATATGCCAAAATGCTGGACAATGTGGATGAAATAGATGAAGTCAGTAAAAAATGCAAACTACCAAAACTGATTCAGAAAGAATTAAGAAACCTCAATAGGCTCATAACAACTGATGAAATAGAAGCAGTAATCAAAACACTTCCAACCAACAAAAGCTCAGGTCTGGACAGCTTCACAGGGGAGTTCTACCAAACAGTCAGAAAACTACAATCTATACTCCTCAAACTGTTTCAGAAAATCAAAGAGGAAAGAATACTTCCAAACTCTTTGTATGAGGTCAGCATTATTCTAATTCCAAAAGAAGGTAAAGACACTACAAAGAAAGAGAATTACAGGCCACTATAGCTGATGATGACAGATACTAAAATCCTCAACCAAGTATTAGCAAATCACATCCAGCATTATATTAAAGGACCAAATGACATGATCAAGTGGGATATATTCCAGGGATGCAAGGCTGGTATGATATTCACAAATCAATAAATGTGATACAACTCATAAACAAACTGAAGGTTAAAAATCACGTGATCATATTGATAGACACAGAAAAAGAATTGGAAAAAACCCAACCCCCAATTTTGATAAAAAGTCTCAGCAATGTGGTAATAGAGGGAGCATACTCAACATGATAAAGGCCATATATGAGAAACCCACAGCCAACATCATACTCAATAGGCAAAAACTAAAACCATTTCCCATGAAAGAACAGGAACATGACAGTGATGCCAATTTTCACCATTCCTGTTCAACATATTACAGGAAGTGCTACCATAGTGCTCGGACATGAAGAAATAAAAGTCATCCCAACCGGAAAAGCACATAATAAATGAATTTGGTCATGAATCAGGATACAAAATTAACACCCATAAATATATGTATTTTTATTTACCAAGAATGAACTCCCAAAAAGATAAACTAAGAAAAGAATCCCACTTACCATTGCAATAAAGGAATTAAAGAAAAAACTCAATTAAGGAAGTAAAAGAACTGCACTTGGAAAATGACAGAATATTGAAAAGGAGATAAAGATATCAACCAGTGGACTAACATACCGTGTTGATGGGTTGGCAGAATTAACATTATTAAGATGTCCATACTACCCAAAGCAATTTATAGATTCAATGTAATCTCCATTAATATACCAACAGAATATTTCACAGACAAAGAACAAACTCTCCAAAAATTCATATGGAGTAAAAATAGCCTCAGCAATCAAGGGAACTACAAAAAAATATGGAAGGCTCACAATACCAGATATTAAGCTATATTATAAAGCCACCATTCTCAAAACTGCCTGCTACTGGCACTAGAAAAGACATATATACCACTGAAACAGAACAGAGAACCCAGAAGTGGACCCAAGTCATTACGCTGTATTATTAATTTACAAAGGAGGCGAGAGCATTCAATGGAGTCAAGGCAGTCTCTTTGATTTCTACAAGATGGCGGCGATATAGGCAGACGCGTCCCAGGTCTTGTGACAGAGCAGATGGAGTAAGCAGCTGAAACTAATAACACCCACCGCGAATTGGCGAAATTACTCAGCTGGTGAGACGGTTTGCAGTAGGGAAGGGCAGAGCTCCTCTGGAAAGGTAAAAGAACCAGGGATCTGGGCAGGAAAGTTTGCCAGACCTCTGAGCCCAGAGGGTCAGAGGGAGACCGCATGGCACTGGGACAGGCACAGCCCCTGACTGGGGAAAAGAGATCCGCGGGATTCCTGGCACAGGGGGATTTGAGATCTGGGTTCTGTGATTACGGAGGACTGAGCCTAGAGGGGGCTGCCTCAACAGCTGAACAGACCATGCAGTGCTGGTAAGAGAGGAGCTTACAGAAATTCAGACTTCCCCGTTTCTGTGGCCAGCATTTGTTTGTTTATTTTCACTGAACCCTGTTCATAGGACATTTCAGATACAGACACTCACCTGTGCTGAAGAGAGGGAGAAGGTGCAGATGAGTGGAATCTGGGGAGAGGCTGGGGAGAAAGGGGGCGCCGGGAGAGGTGCCAGCGAATTTAGTGCTGAGACACCCCTGGTACCAGGACTCGGGCAGCCATTCTTTCCGGAGTGTGGGACTCCTCCACCTAGCCCCCAGGCAAGGAGCACCGCCAAACCCAGATTAGACCCTGAACGAGATGAAGGATTAAAATAATCTGATCAGTCCCTGGGCGTTAACAGCGTCTGGCCTATAGAGGGACTTTCAGTCCCAGCAATAACATAGACCAGGGCCACGATTAAAGAACTGGTTCTGGGGAGTTGACTTCCCCAAACCAGTTTTAAGTGCAATAGAGAAAATAAACCCTTGCTACTGGATAGAGAAGCTGTATAGCCTCAGAGGCCAACCCAAAAATACTGCCACCCAGAGGCTGAGCCACAACCTTAATCTCAGCTAAACACAAATTAAGGCAGTCTGGGACAAAAATACGGCCTGCTTTAAAATCAGGACTATGGTTTACAATACTGAGGAACAGTGTATCGCAGGGAAATTCAACACTCTCCTGAATAACTGGCAAGACCAAGGCGAGCCAGACTGAAGAGGAGAAGAACCGAATTACCTTCACTACTGCAATTTTTTTTTTTCTTTTTTCACCTTTTAACTAAGAAAGCAATCTTTTTCTTCTTTTTCCATCAGCTGATTTTATCCTTTTAATTACCACATTTTTATGTTTAACCAGTATTATTGCTGCTACCACTTTACCATTTTTTTATTTTTTTTTATTTTTTTATTTTTATTTTTATTTTTTTTATATATTTTATTGATTTTTCACAGAGAGGAAGGGAGAGAGATAGAGAGTTAGAAACATCGATGAGAGAGGAACATCGATCAGCTGCCTCCTGCACATCTCCCACTGGGGGATGTGCCCGCAACCCAGGTACATGCCCCTGACCGGAATCGAACCTGGGACCTCTCAGTCCGCAAGCCGACGCTCCATCCACCGAGCCAAACCGGTTTCGGCGATTTTTTTAAAGTGACATTTTATTGTCTCTCTATTTTATTTTGGGATTAGTGTTCTCCATTCTATTTTCATCGTTCCTATAGCATCAATTTTCCCTACCTCAATTTTACCTCTATGCTAAAACCCTCTTCCCCACTTTTCCCTTTTTGTTGTCCTGTGTCTCTTACCCTATTCCTGCTTTAGATTTCCTGATTCCTTCTTTTTCCCCCTGTCAAAATTTCACCCTAATTATATATCCTATTTCCACTCCACTGCTCTAAATCCTTATACACCTATCCCTTATCTTTCTTCACTATCCAAAATTTTTTCCCTTCTGTTATCTTTCTATGTTTAGTGCTGTTTGCTTGATTGTTGAGTATTTTGGGTGTTTTTTTTTTTGTTTGTTTGTTTGTTTTTGTGTGTGTGTGTGTGTGTGTGTGTGTGTGTGTGTGTGGTTTAGGACTGGTTGTGAGGTTGTTTTGCTTTTTCCTTTTATTTTTCTGTTGCTGGCTTTTCCCCTCTCTCCACCCCCGCTCTACGACAGTTATTTTTGTGCTTCAGTTTTCCCTTGCCTCTCTTGATATTATTGATTATTTGTAGTTTGCATTCATCTCCAGTGATCTGTTGCTGGAATCTGGTGGGATTAGTGGCGGTTCTATCAGAGTTTTCTACTCATGTAAATAGTCTCTTCCCCTCTTCTACTTCGTTCTCTCTTTTCAATCTTTTTTTTCTTTTTTCCCCGTCCTTTTTCCCAATTTCATTTTTGAACTCCTTTTTTCATTCTTACTTTTCTTTTCTTGTTTCTCTTTTATCTTTTTCTCTTCTTTCTTCCTTATCCCCAAATCCTCTTAATTTGGGCAGTCTCCTTTATTTGGGGTTATTAATATTGTGAATATATTTGTTTTCAGTGCCTGTTACATTGTGCCTTGACATGTTGCATTATGTGCCCTTAAATCAACGCAGCAGATCCAAGCCGCAGCAGCCTCCTGATCACCATACCCTCTGAGGATCAGCAGCTGTATGTGAAGCCTCCCCCCACCAGCAAGAAGAGTCACCAAAGCTGTGAACAGCACACATAAGAGGAGCTGCCAACTGAGGAAAAGCTGCTACCGCAACCGCCCGAGGAGCAACCGCAGCCCAAGGAGCCACTGCCACCCAGGGAGCAGCTCATGAATGACTCAACGTCTAGATATGTCAGTGAGAACAAACATGGGTATACAAAGAAACCCCCAAAGGAAAGAGAAGGAGGATTCGCCAGAAAACCAGCTAAGTGATACAGAGGCATGCAACATGAGAAGAAAAGAATTCAGAATAAGGGTCCTAGAGTGCATAAACCGGATGGAGGAAAAAATGAAAAACATATAGATGAACCAAGAAAACACAGATGAAAAAATCAACTACTTAAGCAAGAATCAAGAAGTAAGAGATGAAAAAATCAACAACTTAAGTAAGACCCAAGAAGAAATGAAGAGTGATATAGCTGCAATAAAAAACACCATTGAAAGTATCAACAGTAGACTAGGAGAAGCAGAGGACCGAATTAGTGAATTAGAAGACAAGGAAGCAAACACACCCAAACTGTACTGCAATTGGAGAAAAAAATTAAAAGACAGGAGGAGAGCGTAAGTGAGCTTTGGGAACACATGAAACGAAACACCATATGGATAATAGGGGTGCCAGAACAACAGAAAGAGGAACAAGGATTAGAAAACCTATTGGAAGAAATAATATCAGAAAACTTCCCTGCGGTGGAGAAGAAAAAAGTCACACAAGCCCAGAGAGTCCCAAACAAGGTGAACCCGAAAAGACCGACACAAGACACATCATAATTATCATGACAACTGTTCAGGGCAAAGAGAGAATCTTACAGGCTGCAAGAGAGAGATGGAAAGTTACATACAAGGGATCTCCCATTAGATTATCCAATGATTTCTCAACAGAAACACATCAGGCAAGAAAAGAATGGACGGAAATTTACCAAGTGATGCAAAGCAAAGGACTGAATCCAAAAATACTCTATCCAGCCAGGCTATCATGCAAAATTGAAGGGGAAATAGGAAGCTTCACAGACAAAAAAAGGCTACGAGAGTTTATCACCACCAAGCCGGCAATGCTAGAAATTCTAAAGGGACTGGTGTAAAAAAAGGAACAAAAAGCTCAGAAAGAA
The DNA here is from genome assembly GCF_964212035.1 of Myotis nattereri. NCBI lineage: Eukaryota > Metazoa > Chordata > Mammalia > Chiroptera > Vespertilionidae > Myotis > Myotis nattereri. Next base: position 33,860,422 of record NC_138094.1, on the reverse strand, counting down.
AACAGCCACACACAAAAAAAGAAATGGCTACAAACAAGTACCTTTCAATAATAACTTTAAACTTAAATGGACTAAATGCTCCAAGCAAGAGACATCGAGTGGCTGAATGGATAAAAAAAAAAAAAAATGATCCATACATTTGTTGTCTACAAGAGACCCTCCTCAGAAGAAGGGACTCACACAGACTGAAAGTGAAGGGATGGAAAATTATCTTTCAGGCAAATGGAAAGGAAAAGAAAGCTGGGGTAGCAATACTTATATCGGACAAAATAGACCTCAAAGTGAAGGCCATAACAAGAGATAAAGAAGGCCACTTCATAATACCAAACGGAACAATACATCAAGAAGATATAACCCTGGTAAACATATATGCACCCAATGCAGGAGCACCCAAATACAAAAAAAAAACAAACAAACAAACAAAAAAACTCCTAGAATATATCAAAGGAGAGATTGACAACAATACAATCATAGAGGGGGACTTTAATACACCACTGACATCACTGGATAAATCCTCTAGACAAACAATCAGCAAAGAAACAGCAATCCTAAAGGACTCACTTAATCAGATGGACTTAATTGACATCTTCAGAATGCTTCACCCCACAGCCAAGGAATATACATTCTACTCAAGTGCTCTTAAGACACATTCAAAAATAGACCACATATTGGGTCACAAACAAAGTCTCCCCAAATTCAAGAAGATTGAAATCATACCAAGCATCTTCTCAGACCACGATGGCATAATATTAGAAATAAACTACAATAAAAACAACCCAAAATACTCAAACACTTGAAAGCTGAAGAGCACGTAATTAAATATTGATTGGGTTACCAATGAGATCAAAGAAGAAATTAAAAACATCCTGGAAAATAATGACAATGAAAACACAACAATCCAAAACCTATGGGACACATAGAAAGCAATCCTGAGAGGGAAGTTTATAGCTCTACAGGCCTATCTCAAAAAAACAAGAAAAAATGGTAGTAAATCATGTAACTCTACAACTCAAAGAATTAGAAAGAGAGCAACAACAACAACAAAAAAAACAGAGTTAGCAGAAGCAAGGAGATAATAAAGATTAGCGCAGAAATAAATGACATAGAGAACAAAAAAATAATACAGAAAATCAATGAAACCAAGAGCTGGTTCTTCGAAAGGATAAACAAGATTGACAAACCTCTAGCCAGGCTCACCAAGAAGCAAAGAGAGAGGACCCAAATAAACAAAATCAGAAACGATAGGGGCAAAATAACCACAGACACCACAGAAATACAAATGATTGTTAAAAAATACTGTGGACAGCTCTACTCCAAAAAACTAGACAACCTGGAGGAAATGGATAAATTCTTAGAAAAATACAACATTCCAAAACTCAATCAGGAAGAATCTAAAAATCTCAACAGGCCAATAACTATGGAAGAAATTGAAGCAGTCATCAAAAAGCTTCCAGCAAACAAAAGCCCAGGACCAGATGGCCTCACAGGGGAATTTTACCAAACATTCAAGGAAGAACTAAAACCTATCCTCCTCAGACTACTACAAAAAATTCAGGAGGAAGGAACACTTCCAAGCTCATTCTATGAAGCCAGCATCACCCTAATACCAAAACCAGGTAAAGACAACACAATGAAAGAGAATTAAAGGCCAATATCCCTCATGAACATAGACGCAAAAATCCTCAATACAATGTTAGCAAATCGGATCCAGCAGTACATCAGAAAGATCATACACCATGACCAAGTAGGATTTATCCCAGGAATGCAAGGATGGTAGAGTATCCGCAAGTCAATAAACGTGATACATCACATAAACAAATTGAAAGAAGAAAAACACATGGTCCAATCAATTGATGCAGAAAAAGCATTTGACAAAACCCAACACCCATTTTTGATAAAAACTTTCAGCAAGGTGGGAGTAGAAGGATCATACCTCACCATAATAAAAGCCATATATGACAGGCCCACAGCCAACATTATACTCAATGGACAAAAACTAACACCATTTCCCCTAAGAACAGGAACAAGACAGGGATGCCAGCTCTCACCACTCCTGTTCAACATAGTACTGGAAGTATTAGCCATTGCAATTAGACAAGAAGAAGGAATAAAAGGAAACCAAATTGAAAAAGAGGAAGTAAAACTGTCATTTGCAGGCGACATGATATTATACATATAAAACCCTAGAGACTCCATCAAAAAACTTCTAGACTTAATACATGAATTTGGCAATGTAGCAGGATACAATATTAACCCCAAGAAATCTGAGGCATTTCGATACATCAATAGTCAACTTTCAGAAAGAGAGATTACAAAAACAATCCCATTTACCATCGCACCAAAAAAATTAAGATACCTAGGAATAAACTTAAGTCAAGAGGTAAAAGGCCTCTACTCACAAAACTACAGGACATTGAAAAAAGAGATAGAGGAAGACATAAACTGATGGAAGAACATACCTTGTTCATGGACTGGTAGAAGCAACATCATTAAGATATCCACAAAACCCAAAGCAATCTATAAATTCAATGCACTTCCCATTAAAATACCAACGGCATACTTCACAGATCTAGAACGAACTCTCCAAAAATTCATCCATAATAAAAAAAGACCCCGGATAACTGCAGCAATCCTGAGAAAGAACAAAGTAGTTGGGATCTCAATACCAGATATCAAGCTGTATTACAAAGCCGCTGTTCTCAAAACTGCCTGGTACTGGCACAAGAACAGACATATAGATCAATGGAATAGAATAGAGAGCCCAGAATTCGACCCGAACGAATATGCTCAATTAATATTTGACAAAGTAGGCAAGAACATACAATGGAGTCAAGATAGTCTCTTCAATAAATGGTGCAGGGAAAATTGGACTGATATATGCAGGAAAATGAAACTAGACCACCAACTTACACCATACACAAATATAAACTCAAAATGGATAAAGGACTTAAATGTACGACAGGAAACCATAAAAATTCCAGAAGAATCCAAAGGCAACAAAATCTCAGACATATGCCAAAGTAATTTCTTCACTGATACAGCAACTAGGGCACTTGAAACTAAAGAGAAAATGAACAAATGGGACTCCATCAAAATAAAAAGCTTCTGCACAGCAAAAGAAACCATCAATGAAACAACAAGAAAACCCACTGCGTGGGAAAACATATTTGCCAATGTCATATCAGATAAGGGCCTAATCTCCAAACTTTATAGGGAACTCATACAACTTACAAAAGGAAGATAAACAATCCAATCAAAAAATGCGCAAAGGATCTAAATAGACACCTTTCAAAAGAGGACATTCAGAAAGTCAAGAGACATATGAAAACATGCTCAAAGTCACTAATCATCTGATAAATGCAAATCAAAACAACAATGAGGTACCATCTCACACCTGTCAGATTGGCTATCACCAACAAATCAACAAACGACAAGTGATGGAGAGGAGGTGGAGAAAAATGAACAGTCGTGCACTGCTGGTGGGTTGCAGACTGGTGCAACCACTACGGAAGGCAGTATGGAGATTCCCCAAAAAACTACAAATGGAACTGCCATTTGACCCTGTGATCCCACTTCTAGGAATATATCCCAAGAAACCAGAAACACCAATCAGAAAGGATATATGCACCCATATGTTCATAGAAGCACAATTCACCATAGCTAAGATCTGGATACAGCCTAGGTGCCCATCAGTAGATGAATAGATTAGAAAACTGTGATACATCTACACGATGGAATACTATGCTGCTGTAGAAAAGAAGGAACTCACCATTTGCAACAGAATGGATGGAAGTGGAAAGCATTATGATAAGTGAAATAAGCCAGTCAATGAAAGAAAAATACCACATGATCTCACTGATTCATGGAAAATAAAGACCATTATAAACTTATGAACAATAATAGATACAGAGGCAGAGCTGCCTCAAACTGATTGTCAAACTGCAGCGGGAAGGCAGGGAAGGGTTGGGGGGCAGAAGGGAAAGGGGTAAGAGATCAACCAAAGGACTGGTATGCATGCATACAAACATAACCAACGGACATAAGACACAGGGGGGTAGGGGAGGCCAGTGGATTGCCAAGGACAAAGAAACAAAAAGGACACATATGTAATACTCTTTGTAATACTTTACGCAATAAAATTAAAAAAAAGACAGTCTCTTCAATAAATGATGAAAATCAGACAGACACATGCAAGAAAATGAAACTAGACCACCACCTTACACCATACACAAAAATAAACTCAAAGTGGATAAAGGACTTGAACGTTAGTTGGGAATCTATATGAAGAAATATCAGAAGACTGCACAGGCAGCAAATTATCAGACTTATGTCTTGGCATCTCTTTACTGACACAGCTCTGAGGGCAATGAACACAAAGGAGAAATTAAACAAATGGTCCACATCAAAATAAAAATCTTCTGCACGGCAAACTATATCCTGAACAAAACAACAAGAAAGCCCACTGCATAGGAGAACATACTTGCCAATGGTATCTCTGATAAGTGTTGAATTCCAAAGTTGACAGGGAACTCACACAAATTAACAATAGGAAGATAAACAATCCAATCAAAACATGGGCAAAGGACTTAAATGGATATTTTTTGAAAGCGGGCCTACATAAGGCCAAGAGACATAGGAAAAAATGCTCAAAGGCAATAACAGTCCAAGAGATGTGAATCAAAATGAGAGAAGTACCAATCCACCACTGTCAGAGTAGCTGTCAGAAAAAAATAAAAAATAAAAAACCACAAGTGCTGGAGAGGATGCAGAGAAAAAGCAGCCAGGCAGCTGCAGCGAACAGGAGGCTATCTTGCTCCAGTGAAGGAGGAAGCCATGGTTCCCTGCCTGCCACTGCTGGAAAGTGAGCTTGCACTCTAAGCAACTATGTTGCAATTATAGACACTAAACAAACCCATGCTTTCAGCCAGCCAGCAGATCTGGAGTTGCAACACAGTTTCGATAACAGAACCCAAACAAACACAGATACCTGCTTTCAGCAGCCGAGGCCTCAGAGCTGGAGCTGAGCCTCAGAGCTAAAGCCAGCCCTCAGTTCCAGTGACAGCCATAGAAGATAAATAAATCCCAGAATAAAAAAATTAAAAAAAGGAGAGGTTGGGAGCTTCAGTCACCCACCTGCCTGAGAAGAGCTCTCAGCCCCTCACCCAGACTGGCCAGGCTGCCCCCTGTCACTCACAGAGTAGGGTGGATCAGGAAGTTGCAATGCCACACTCAGTCACACTCAAGGCATGGTCGATGGGGTGGTTGTGGCGCCACCCCCTGTCAAGCACAGAGCAGGGTCCATCAGGTGGGTTGGGGCTCCATACCCTGTCACGCACAGAGCAGGGCCGAACAGGGGGTTGGGGAGCTTCCCCCTATCACGCACAGAGCAGGGCCCATCAAGGGGTTGAGGGGCTCCCCCCTGTCACTCACAGAGTAGAGCCGATAGGGGAGTTGGGACACCGACCCTTCACACACAGATAAGGGAAGATCAGGGTGTTGGGGAGCTTCCCCTATCAGGCACAGAGCAGGGCCGATAAGGGGGTGGGGCACCTTACCCTGTCAGGAACAGACTAGGGTGGATAGTGAGGTTGAGGCCCCGCCCCCTGTCACACAGAGAGCCTCAGGGAGATCAGGGGGTTTGGGCGCTGCCCCCTGTCACACTGATCCGGGTGCCCGGAGGCCTCTTGGCTCTGCTGATCCCAGTGCTGGGAGGCATATTACCCTTTTACTATATAGAATAGAGGCCTGGTGCACTGGTGGGGGCTGGCTGGTTTGCCCTGAAGGGTGTCCTGGATCAGGGTTGCGGTCCCCACTGGGGTGCCAGGCCAGTCTGGATGAGGGGATGATGGCTGTTTGCAGCTGGTCACACACCCTTCAGGGTGGGGGTCTCCACTGTGGTGCCTGGCCAGTCTGGGTGAGGGGCTGAGGGCTGTTTTCAGGCTGGGACTGAAGCTCCCAACTGCTCCTTTTTTTTTGTTTTTGTTTTTTTTTTATTCTGAGCCACTTTTAGCTCTGAGGCTCCAGCTCTTAGGCCTCCGCTCTTGAAAGCAGGTGTCTGGTTTGTTTGGGTTCTATAATCGAAACTCTGCATCAACTCCAGCTCTGAGATCCCAGCCAGCTGAAAGCTGGTTTCTGGGGTTTTGTTTAGCTTCTATATGTTACAATGTTTCTTAAACTGCAAGCTCAGAGGCCGGCAAGGCAGGCGGGGAATGTTGCAGTCCTCTGGCACGGAAGCAAGCAAGCCTCATGTTCAGTTTAAGCTGCCTGGCTGCCGGCCGCATTCTTGGCTGGCAGTTAATTTGCATATCACCCTGATTAGCTAATGGGAAGGGTAGCAGTCGTACGCCAATTACCATGTTTCTCTTTTATTAGATAGGATATGCACACACACATATACATACATACATATATATATGTATATGTATATGTGTGTATATATAGATATAGATATAGATATAGATATAGATATAGATATAGATATAGATATAGATATAGATATATAGATATAGATATACATATCTATATGTATCTCTCAGAGAGGGCTAATGAACTTTGATATTCAGCAAGGATGGAAATCAGCATTATATTACCCTGCAGTTGGCAAAATGGCTGAAGGAAATCTCCTAACCTGATAACCCTTTTAATGTTTAGCATACTTGACTGCTGACATGCCTGTTTGCTTTGCTAAAGGGCATATATGAGAAACCTAAAGCCAAGTCAATAAAAGCTGATGGGTGCTGGGTTTCAGAGAGCTTCTCTGCTAGAAAGAAAGGTCTCTGCCTGGCTCCCCCATGTCTTCTAAATTTCTATTTGTTGTCTAGTGTATTCATTTGTGTTCAGCTCCTTTTCCAGATCCTGAATCCTTGCTGCAAAAGGTTGTAGCATTCTGGCGCCCAATGTGGGGCATCTGGAGAGGAAATTTCACCAGAGTGAAAAATGAAGACATTTCACCAGAAAGCTGAGAAGTGCACTGAAAAGGTGGGGAAAATTCTCTGTGCACAAAGCCCATGCCAGCTTTGGAAATTGTGAAACATAAAGTGGGCGGAAAATCTTTCATTTCTGCCAGGCTATAATGAGGGAAAGTTTGATTATAAAGCAAAAAATTAAATAAATAATTGTAAACATTTACTTGTATGATCAAGGATAAAGAAATTAAAATACCAAAAGGTACTCTCTGAAATCAGGCTCAAGGAAAAAAAGTAACATTGCCATCTTGAACTATGTGGACTCTTGTTCACACTGCATTATGCCTAATTCATATTGGGGATCAAAAGTCTGTAATACCTAAGCCCTGGGTCCTCCACCTCTAGTGTGGAAAGGCACAGCAGCTAGAGAAAACGGGGTTAACAGTCATTTTACAAAAGGACTCTTTAATGCTTTGTCTGAATATTACCATATGACACCTTGGGACAGGCAGATTTTAGGTAAAATAACTTTAGAGGACAGCCAATGTCATGAAGAGCACAATAGGATAAGATACATGAAAACTACTCTGATTCATAAAGCCTTGTCTCTATGTTATGGGCGCATGTCAGTTGATTATTATTAATCTGTTTTGGTTATTTATTGTTAGTCTTTTCAGCATGCCTTCAATTTAATTTAATAAGAAAAGAAACAGTAGATGGACAGGCCATTACTAAATATCTGAAACACCTCCCAACCCATTAATTACTAGTCTTTTGGTGATCCTGTAAAATATATGCCCACTCTCGAGAGTGTTATTAAAAGTCTCATTTTATTTCCCAGACCGTCATTTGAAATTTGGATAGATGAGACATTCCTCACAATTTAAGGGATATCTCTGGGATTTCTGTATCCATGAAGAGAAAAACACTAGCTTAAGAGAAGTCACACACCACCCAATTTTGGGTGGCCTCTTGGACTGACCCCCATCTCTTCACAGATGCTATAGTACAAACCCAAGACTGTTTTTCTTTATAAGATGGTGAAAATGACACAAGGAAAATATACAGGCTGTGTTTAAGCAATAAGATTAGTGTTTCCATAAGAAGGGGCAGTTCTTAAATAATAATGGACCATATTCCAAGGATAACATTAAAGCCAATGAAAACCCAGTAAGTTTTCTCTGCTGCAAAATTTGCCAAAGTGAAACGCCCTTAGATGGTGATAACTGGCTTTTGGAATTTCAAAATTGTTAAAAGTTAAATAGATAGATATAACTAAAATGAAGGCTTTGTGACAAATCTTTTCAGTAATAATCTAATCTAACAAAAGATAAAAATGGTAATTGGCATCCGACCGCTACCGTTTCATTGTCTAATCAGGGCGATATACAAATTAACTGCCAACTAAGATGACAGTGAACCGCCATCAAAGATGGCGATTAATTTCCATATGTAGGCACAATGGAGGGAGGCAAAAGGGAAAGCAGGAAGAAGCCCCCTGTCACTGACAGTGATCAGAAACCCAGGGGGGAGCTAAGAGCCCTGCCCGCAAGCCATGGTCGGAGAATTGGGCACCTTTGCCACCCTGGCCAGTGATAGCGGGAAGTAGGGTTGGAGCCGGTGAGGGGAGCTGGGCACGGGCGAAGTTGGCAGTCCCAGGAGCTAGGGGTCCCTTGCCTGGGCCTAAAGCAGTGCCTGCGATCACGGGGCCACTGCCGCTGCTGGTCACCGCTGCCCAGGCCAGATGCCTCGGCCAGAGGCGTTAGGCCTGGGCAGGGGCAGAGCCTGTAATGGTGGGTAGCTGGGGATGCCCTGCCCAGGCCTAATGCCTCAGCCAGAGGCGTTAGGCCTGGGTAGGGGCAGAGCGGGAGATCGTGGGGAGCTCGGGGTCCCCTGCCCAGGCCTAATGCCCCGGCCAGAGGTATTAGGCCTGGGCAGGGGCAGAGCGGGAGATCATAGGGAGCTGGGGGTCCCCTGCCCAGGCCTACTGCCTTTGGCTAAAGGTGTTAGGTCTGAGCAGGGGCAGAGCCACCTGCAACTGTGGGGAGCTGGGCGTCCCCTGCCCAGGCCTGACACCTCGGCCAAAGGCCTCAGGCCTGGGCAAGGGGCCGATCTGGTGATTGGTGATCAGAGGGTGATGAGGGTCAACTCCTCTGTCCGAGGCATCAGGCCTGGGCAGGGGGGGGGAGACAGCAATTGTAGGGGGCTGGGGGTCCTCTGCCCAGGCCTGATGCATCAGGCCTGGGAGGGAGGTGGAGCCGGTGATGGGGGGGATATGAGGTTCCCCTTGCCTAGGCCTGAAGCCTGGGTCAGAGGCGTCAGGGTTGGGCGCGGGGTGGAGCAAGCGATCAGAGGGAGATGAGGGTCCCCTGCCCAGGCATGATTCCTGGGCCAGAGGCATCAGGCATGGGCGGGGGTCAGAGCCAGTGATGGGGGCAGATGTGGGTCTCCTGTCCAAGCCTGACACCTCCGCTGACACCTCTGGCGTAGGTGTCAGGCCTGGGCAAGGGGCCGATCCTGCAATTGGAGGGTAATGGGGGTCAACGTCTGAGGGCTCCCAGTATGTGAGAGGGGGCAGGCTGGGCTGAGAGACACTCTCCCCCCCTCCCCCCAGTGCATGAATTTCGTGCACCGGGCCCATAGTTATAAATAAATATATTGATGGTGAGGGTGCAGTCCCTGAGGAGAGGGCGGACTGCACTCTCTGTTGGAGGAAAGGGCCAGTGGATATTCTCCCTGTAAAAGCAGAGAACCTGGAAAAGCACTCTTAGATGTTATCTCTGAAGGAAAAATGTGGTGGTTTTAAAATTCCAATGGCTACAGGCCTTCTTCCTTTCTTCCCCTACTTCTTTGGCAACCTCATACGTCTAAACATACTTTTCTAAAGTCTTTGGTAACTTAAAAAATTGGAGTTGCTTACATTAAGTAATAAAACTTATTAAAACTCTAAATGTTTTGAAATAACAAAATTTTGAAATATTTATTTGAATTTGACTCGAATGAAAAAACAAAGGACAGATTTGAATCTATTAATTAAATAAGTCTTTGTTAATTTTATTGGAAATATATCCATAAAAATGTGAAGGTATTACTAAACTAAGAAATGCTAAGAATTTAACTTACCACCTAAAATTTAAGGCTTCCAATAGTTAAAAGTTCAAATTAAATTGGGAGAAATTATGTGCTCGTAATGATACAATGCATAAAGTTTAGAAATTCATTATCAAGAAAAATAATTCTTGTGATTTCTCTGGAAAAACTTAGTAGCACAAAATATATTGTAGTCCTTATGTGTACTATGTGTGGTAAAATTTCAACCTAGGATATACTATTTTATTGGACTGATTAAAAAAGAGGATTAATTCTATGGTCTGAACCAAATTTTTAATATAAAACCAGTTTAAATTTTATTGATCTATTTTAGAGTAATTACAACAAATATATAATGTAATGTTTGGGTTACACATATTTGTGATAGTCTTTCCATGTTAAATTTCAAGACTTTAACGAAGAGGTAGCTTTGACACTTGTCAAGTGCCCTGGAATAATTCAAGGGTTTACTCTTCTTAAAAGAAATATTTTAGGAAAAGAAATATTTTCAAACCAAATTACCCCAATCTAATATACTTGAAATCACTTGAAGCTTCATCAAATAAAAATTAATAACTGTGTTCTCTTTACATGCACGTATTTTAAATGTGATAAAAGTTTCACCCTCTAAGGGAGGGCAGGACAAAGTTGCTGAATACTTCTTAAGCAACATCAGATTATTCAGCAGCAGAATTTTAAGATGGGAGCCCTGACAGCCAGATCTTTAGACAGGCCAGGGGGTAGTGCAACATCTGGACTTCATAGGTCAAATGTATAAGTTTACTTACTTTGCTTTCTCAATAAAGATGCGTACTTTAGTCACTAAATAAATTAGCTTTTTACAATATAATCATGGTCTCATATAAACTCAGTTATACGAGAAGCAGATATTTTATTAGCAATTGGTTCTAACACAGTCCAGAGTAAAATTTCTGTACCTTTACAAATGAGCACTAGCCAAAAGAATGCTGTTTAAAAGTAAATTTTAAGCTCAATAAAAAGGAGAAATTTTTAAATCTCTTCTGCTACTATTTACAAGGAAAACAAAAAGTTATTATTGGAGCATTAAATCTCACCATTAATAAGACACCATAGAAAAAAGGGAATTACTTATACTTAATCTTTATGCATTGCACAATTGGCCAGCATACCTCTTATTGGTATTTCTGAAAAGGAACCAAGTTATATTTAAAAGAAAAAAAAATGTTTTTAAAAGAAACTCTCTAAATGTGGCCTAGAAATTACTCTGGGAGAAAAAACAGGAGCAGATTACCTTCAAAGATCTAGAAAACTGGAATTAAAAATAAATGTATTAGGCCTCATAAAGAAAAGTAAACCATTTGCATTTTGCCTCCGTAAACAACTCTTATGTCAATATACTCAAAGACTGATAGCAAAAACCCTATTAGTGTCATTTACTGTCCCCACCCAATGACAAAGTTAGGAAATAAGCCTTATTTTTGACTGATTTAAATTAGCAAATGAAAAAAAAAGAATATTCAGGGGAACTTAGTTGAATAGGCAGAAACCTATTCCTGGAGCAGTCACTGTTTTTACTGATAGTTCATCTCATGGTAAAGCTGCTTATAATGCAAAGAATTCAGACCAAGTCATTCAAACCAGTCATACTTCTGTGCAAAGAATCGAATTAGAAACGATCAAGGCTGACTTGCAGGATTTCCAAAAGCCTCTTCATATTATCTCTGATCTGCCTATGCTGCTGGCCTGGTAAACAGAACTGCAACTACTCAATTTAAATGTCTGTGACCGATGCCTATCTATACTATTTGAACAAGTCCAGGTCCTTTAACAAAAGGAAATGCATAGGCCTATCAATTAGTTATTTTATTAAACAGGCCACAGAATCTCATCAACTTTTACATCAGCCTGCCAAAATATTGTACAGCAGACATAACAGATTATCAAGAAATGTCCCCCTTGCATGTTATATCTGCTACAAGGGCCTCTAAATCCCAACTTGAAAAACAAAAGTGGGGGAATAGTGAAGAAATCTCCTGTAAATAGACTACACCAAGCCTTAATTACTTTAAAATTTTCCCTTGTAATGCTGATGGCAAGACACCCATAGAATTACACTGGTGTCAGAATAAGCCAAACCGAAATAGTCTGGTTAAATGGAAAGATACCGAGTCTGGTTTATAGAAGGGTCCCTTTATTAACCTTTGGTCGAGGATATACTTGTGTGTTTCCATAAAACTCCTCCAAGCCTGGATGGTTCCTGCAACATGAACCTGAGGGAGGAACTGACCAGAGTACTGCAACCACAGATAGCAGAGGCCCCAAGCAAAACGCTGAGGAGTCAGAGGAGAAACATCCAGAGATAGGGGATGGTGAAGACGCCTTGCCATGCTAGCACTCATCATCGGTGCATTGGTGCAGGTTGCCCATGACAAAGCCAAAAAAATTCAGACCTACATTGTCATTTCTCACCATTTGTCCACCATCCAGAACTCGAACATCATTGCTGTCATGTCACAAGCTAACAGTGACTGGGAAAGGGATCCATAAAAAACAAATGGCCCCACAAGAAGCCTGCTATGAATGAATTCCTTAAATACCTGACAATAATATTTAGAAGGACATGAAAGAACTCAATCCTTGTCGTCGAATCTCCCTACGTTTCCTTTTTAGAGTAACCGCTATTGTCTTTCTTTCTTGTTCTTCTATGTTTGCTTCCAGTCTGAAGATGCAGAATGAAAAGTTTTAAAAGGATCTGAGCCCAGCTAATGGCAGACACCTTTCTAAACTAATTAAGAAAGCAAAAAGGGGGAAATGTCAGGCCAGCAAAGACCAACAGTAGTGAACATATCAATGCGAGAATCCTACAGCAGGCGAATGGACTTTGATATTCAGCATGGCGGAAAATGAGCATTTTGCTACCCTGCTGTTGGCAAAATGGCTGTAAGCAACCTCCTACCATGATAATACTTTTATTGTTTACCAAACTTTACCATCGATATGCCTGTATGCTTTGCTAAAGGGCAAATGTGTATTAAAGTAAATAAAAACTGATGGGTCCTGAGTTTCAGAGAGCCTCTTTACTAGAGAGAAATGCCTTCACCTGGCTCCCCCACGCCTTCTAAATATGTAATTGTCGTATAGTGTATTCATTTCAGTTCATACACTTTTGCAGTTCCTGAATCTTTGCTGCAAAAGGTTGCTGCAGGGAAGGTAGGGGAAGGTGGGGTTAGAGAGATCAACTAAAGGACTTGAGGCATGCATATAAGCCTGACTAATGGACACTGACACCAGTGGGGGTGATGACATGAGGAGGAGGTAGGAGGGACAAATGGGGGATAAGGACACATATGTAATACCTTAATCAATAAAGAAAAAAATAGCCCTAGCTGGTTAGGCACTGTGGATAGATGATTGGCCTCCAGACTGAAGGGTGCCAGGTTCGATTCCGGCCAAAGACACATGCCTGGGTTGTGGGCTTGGTCCCCAGTGTGAGGAATGCAGGTGGCAGAGAATCAATGATTCTCACGCATCATTGATGTTGCTATCTCTCTCCCTCTCCCTTTCTCAGTGAAATCAATAAAAAATATTTCAAAACATAAAAGAATAAACAGATGAATAAAATAGAGCCAGAGTAAAAAATATATGTTTTAGAATCTAATAAAAGGAATCCTATTATTTTCATATATTTAATAATTCCTACAACTTTTGTGATAAAATAGGTTTGCACTGTTTTGGTAATATTATATTTAATATTTTTTCCTTAACATATTAATGTTTATTGCATGTAACACTATATTATAACAGACTAATATGCAAATTGTCCCTTCAAACAGGAGTTTGACCAGGAGATCCACCATGGGGTGGGACAGACTGGCTAGCATCCAGGGCTGCACCCTGCAGGCAGCCCCACACTGTTCTGTCCACGGCCCCCTTCCACCCCCGCAATGATCGAGGACGCGCCAGCCAGTAATCTGCCCACAGCCCCTTCCCCTGGCCTTCATCTTCCCCCATCTGATCCCCCACTCGATCTGGGTGGAGCCAGCCGGCCAAACACCTGTATCCCCTCCCCCTGGCCAACCTGGCGATTGGGGTGTGCAGGCCGGACACCACCCATGCATGAATTGTACACTGGGTCTCCAGTATTATTATATTTAAAATTGTTTTTCTTGGAATATTAATGCTTATTGCATGTAAAATTATTACATTTAAAAAAGTTTTCCTGGAAATATTAACATTTCTTCAATGTAACATTATGACACTAAAACCATTTTTCTTAAAATATTAAAAAAGTAAATATAAAAAAGAGGGACACTGTATCAACATGGATTAAAAGGAATGCATTCTTCACTCTGGTGTTATCTACTTATTACCTCACTAATCAGAAGATGAAGAATTATTCCTAACAATGAAACAATAAGATAGTGTTGAGTACAGATGCCCATCCACTACTCACTTTCCACATGGCTTCCAGAAATTAAAGTGTAGCATTCCTTTTAAAACAGCTCATTACTCTAATCCATGAGAGACTGTACCATTTACCTTGAAATCCCATCCCAGTAATGCTTTGCCTTGGATCAGAATGGGCAGGTCTTGTAGGTGGAGGATCCCAACCTCTTGAAGATGGAGTTCTTTTCAGTGGAAGGGAATCCACCCTGCAGCCACTTCTGTGAAGATTAATTGTATGTCCGCCATCCTCTGTGTCATAAATAACATCATTCTACGTGAGTAGGGTCAACATTTGTTAAATGGTCAAGTCTGGTTATTGTGTATAAATATTTACTAAACAGGATCATGGTCATAAGCATGCTGGTTAGCACAAAATGATAAAATTCTATCTTCACATGTCTTCAGTACAGTGCTCAGAGTTATTGAAAATCAGTTTGGATAACTGAGAAAGAACTGAAGCAGAATTATATATACATGCCAATAAAACAAAACAAAACACACACACACACACACACACACACACACACACACACCAGAATTTGAATGCAGAGAATCCAGATATACTAAGTGAAAGAAGTTATTTAAAAATACAAGAAAACAGTCTCAACTAGTCTTCAAACTAATTTCATCTCAATAAAAGCTTTTAAAACATGTAATGTCATAGTTAAAAATTAAAATATAAAAAGTCAAAACATGATGCATTACAAAAAAGTGTTATTTCACGAACGTTATCACATAATTCCTACAGTTCATTTATAAAATAACTCTTTGATCAGAATACTACACTCTATTTTAATAGCATTTAAAGAAAACATGTTGAATCATACATAATTAACAATCACTGTTTTCATTTTCAAATAGAAAAGAGGCTTATATTCCAATTCTGTAATTCGTCATGGGAAAGAAGAACTATGAGCATCCTCATATGTGGCCAAATATGAACTGGCAAACTCTTCTCAGTATCACCCAGATGGTATAAACAGGAACATTCACCTTCATCTTGCACAAACCCTGCAATAACACTAGGAAATTTCCCGTGAAATGTCACACACCTAATTATCACAAATGGACACTAAATCTTTGAAATTTGGAAAACTGGTTAATATGAAACCAACTTTTCCTGCTACAGATATGTTGAAATGAATATACTTTCCTTTCATTGTCAGTCAAATAAGTAATTAGATAAATTAATTAAAAGACAACTCCCTGAAAATAGCTCGTCAACATTTTTATTCATGTTTCATATTCCTCATATACAAGAAAGAAAGAAGGAAAGAAAGACCAATAAACTTGGTGAATCATTGGTTTTTAGCCTTTTCCTGAGTCAGAGTCCCCTTTGTGAATCTATTTAATACCATAGACATTTCTCTTATGTAGTTTCCAAATGGAAAGTTTTCTACATCAAACGTAAGTACAAGATCATCTTATCAATTTAATAATAGAGATTATTACTTTACACAGTACAGGGTTGCACATTCCTATACTCAAAACTAGTATTTCAAATCCAATTCTAAATAATGAAGTGTGTGTCCTTGACGTTTATATAGTTAGACCAACTTTTATTTCAGTGGGAATTTTCCAAGGTGAACTGATGTCCTTTTTTGAGACGAAAGAAGGGTACTTTCAGAACAAATTCTTAGTAGTTCAATAAGTATGAATCTTCACTTTAAACCTACATGACTTCCTGTTCCCAAAGTGTAACATTCTAAAATATGATCAATAGAATTAAGTTCTTCAGAGAACTGTTGAAGTGACTAGAGGCAAACAGTAATGCTAAAATAGACTGAATTTAGCTTGAGGTTTAAATCCTATCCGTGTAAGGTCATTAGGAGTGTTTCACACATTACATATTGCATTCACTATTAGAAGTGCGATACCTCTTTAGCAATTACAAATCATCTTGATCATCAGTATACATTCTCAATCTAATGAAAGGTATCATTTCTTTTGCTCTGAATGATATGAATGAAATTGAGGTGTATCTCTTCATTCAATGTTACTGTTTTCACATAAATAATGGTTTCATGCTCATATCTTTTTTTAATTTTTTAAAAACATTTGAGTTACTGACAGTAACTTTATGAATTTAAAGTTACTGAATTTATGGAAGTTAATATGATCTCATAGGCTTCAGGTACACAAGTCTATGATACCTCATTTGCATATTGTATTATGTGTTTACCTACCTCAGATCTCCTACCATCCCTAGATTTTGAAACATTACCTAAGTGTTTTCCACCTGAGGGTCCTTTTGCTTCTCTTACTTCCTCCTCTTCCACTTCTCAGACTTCTCACATCACCTCTATTTCTTGATGGAAGTGGTTCCCCCTAGCCACCCCCACTTTGAAAAGATGGTTTCTTGGTGTAGTCTACTTTAGTTGTTTTTCCACCCACAGACTAAAATGAGTACACATAATATCAACACTACATAACATTTAACCTGAACAAATGAGCAACTGTTTGAAACCTACTTATTATTGCAACTAAAATCAAGATCTACCTCAAATTCTTCTCCCAAACCAAGTGTTTCCTTCAAAAATGACAGAGTCCTTTTTCATGGTAAGTTTATGAAACACTTCATTATTAACAATATTCCATTGAAGTATTCAACACAGAACCATATATGTTGGTTAATAAAATTCCTCCAAAGACCCCTAGTAATAAGGACTAAAATGTATGTTGGTTAATAAAAGTCCTCCAAAGACCCCTAGTAATAAGGACGAAAACGTCTCACATTCCAGGGGAAAGCACATAAATTCCATTCTTGTTTTTTAGTAGGCTTATTCTTGGTTATCTGGAGAGAGGGATAGAGAGATGGAAACATAGATGAAAGAGAAATATTTTGATCAGCGGCTTCCTTAAATGGCTCCTACTGGCAAACCAGCCAGCACCCTGGGCATGTGTCCTCATCCGATATAGATGATGAGACATCTTGGTTCACAATTCTATCCTCAACCATTGAGCAATACTGACTGGGCAATGTGGATTACTTTTTAGAATGTGTCTGTTACTTCATTTATGTTTTGACACATCTATTTCATGTTTTCCAGTGCACCCGGCTTACATAAACTATTTATTTTTTAAAACAAACAATCGTTCATTCAAAATGATTAGGTACTTTATTCCTCCTCTACCGCTTCTCAGGTTTCTTAGTTTTACTATTTCTTCAGTAAAAATGACAGAAAACAATGTCCAGTATGAATGCAACTCTGTATACATAGTTCTGATTTGTTTCTCCATTCTATTTTTAATCGGCTCTTTGCACAATCTTTAGTATTTTTATGTTACTGCACTGTTTGATGTTAAATATGGTTCTAAGAAAACAAACCATCTTGAAGGGGAGAGCTGCTATGACTAGGAACCCAGCCTCACCTCTACCCAGATGGGCCTCACACATCACCTGAGAGCCACTCTGGCCAAAGACCTTTTTACGGCAGCAGCAGACCCACGGACACCGGGACTCCAGCCCCCCACCACTGCCATTGCCTCCTGTGAGTCTTGGAGTGTACAATTGAATTGCGGATCCACTCTGTGGCCATTGGCCCATCACACCCTGGCACCTGGGTTCTGACATGATAGCTAAAATGGGGAGACAAACAAACAACACCCAAAGGACAGAAAAGGAGGAATTGCCAGAAGAGGAACTCAATTAAATAGAGACATACAATATGTTCGAAAAGGAATTCAGAATAAGGGTCATAAAGTTGATACACCAGATGCATGGGAAATCCACAACTTACATAAGAATCAAGGAAAAATGAAAAACATTGATAATAGCTACAATAAAAAATACGATGGAAGGTTTCTATAGTAGACTAGAAGTAGCAAAGAATTGAATCAGCGATTTAGGAGACAGGGCAGAGTAACACACCCTGAACAACACAATCTGAACAGCAACTTGAGAGAAAAAATAGAAAGCAGGTGGATATCCTAAGGGAGATTGGGGATAACATGAAACAAATAACATGTGTATAATAAGGGTGTCAGAAGGACAAGATGAGGAACAAGGATTAGGAAACCTATCAGAAGAAATAATCACAAAACCTTCCTGATCTTGGGAAGAAAAAGTCACACAAGCACAGACAGTCCCAAAAAAGATGAAACCAATAAGACATATACCAAGACACATGGTAATTATAATGGCAAACAATAATGACACAAACAGAACCTTAAAGGCTGCAAGAGGGAGACAGAGAGTCACCTACAAAGGCTCTCCTGTTAGATTATCAAATGATTTTTAACAGAAACACATCAGGCCAGAAGGGAATGAAAGGAAATATACAAAGTGATGCAAAACAAGGGACCAAATCCAGGAATACTTATCCAGTAAGGCAATCATTCAAGACTATAGGGGAATTCAGTGTCTTTACAGAAAAAAAAAAAAATCTAAGGGAGTGTTTCACTACTAAACCATCAATGCAAGGAATGCTGAAGGGACTGTTGTAAAAAGAAGGAATAGAAGAGACAGAAGAAACACAGGCATGAAGAAAAAAGTGGCAACATATCAGTACCTATCAAAATAACCTTAAACCTAAATGGACTAAACACTCCATTCAAAAGATATATAATGGCCAAAATTATAATAAAACAAGACCCATATATATGCTGTCTATGAGAGACCCACCTCAGAATAAGGGACTCACATGGACTGTAAGTGGAAGGAGAGAAATACTTTTCAGGCAAAGAAGGGGAAAAAACTAGGGGATCAATAATTATATTTGAAGAAATAAATCTCAAGAAGCCAAGACGGTGATGGAATAGGCATACATGTCCCAGGGCACGTCCTGGAGCAAATGGAGTGAGCAGCTGAAACTAATAACACCCACCCGGAATTGGCAAAGTACACTCAGGTGGTGAGACAGTTTGCAGCCAGGAAGGGCAGGGTTCCTCTGGTAAGGTAAAAACCAGGGATTTGGGCAGGAAAGTTTGCCACACCTCTGAGCCCAGAAAGGATATAAGCACCCCTATGTTCATAGCAGCACAATTCACCAGAGCTAAGATCTGGAAACAGTCTAAGTGCCCATCAGCAGATGAATGGATTAGAAAACAGTGGTACATCTATATGATGGAATACTATGCTGTTTTAAAAAAGAAGGAATTCTTGCCATTTGCAGCAGCATGGATGGAACTGGAGAGCATTATGCTAAGTGAAATAAGCCAGTCAATGAAGGAAAAATACCACATGATCTCACTCATTTATGGATAATAAAGACCATTATAAACTTATGAACAAAAATAGATACAGAGGCAGAGCAGCTTCGAACAGACTGTCAAACTACAGCGGGAAGGCAGGGGAGGGTTGGGGGGTAGGCGGGGAGAGTAAGTGATCACCCGAAAGACTTGTATGCATGCATATAAGCATAACCAATGGACATAAGACACTGGGAGTTAGGGGAGGCCAGGGGAATGTCTGGGCGGGGTAGAAAGAGGAGACATATGTAATACCCTTTGTAATACTTTAAGCAATAAAACAATTTAGAAAAGAGAGAAAAAAGAAATCTCAAAGTAAAGGTCATAAAAAAGAGATAAGACTGATTGCTATGATGTGTTCTACCACCCAAGGGAGTAGACTCTCAATGCAAGAGCTGCCCTTGGGGATCAGTGAGCTCCCACAGGGCAGCGCCATTCAGCTGGATCCTGTGCTGACGACTGGCCAGTGGAGCAGCAGTGGCAGGAATCTCTCCCACCTCCACAGAGGCGCTAAGCATGTTTGGCAACTGGGATTAAGCCTAAGCCATCATTCAGATATCCCCTGAGGTCTCCCAGGCTGCCAGAGGGTGAGGGACTCCGCCAAGTGTACAAAGTTCGTTCACTGGGCCTCTTATATTGCTAATAAACTACAATAAGATATAACAAAATTCAAATACTTGGAGGCTAAATAGTCTTTTATTAAATAAATGGAGGCCCAGGGTATGAATTCCTGTATGGAAGCAGTCTGGTTGGCCTCCCCAGATGGGGGCACATGGGGCCAGGCCTGAAGCAGTTAGTGGCCATTGGCGGTTAACCAGAAGGCCATGCCTCCAATCTGGGCGTTAGCGCATATAGGGGGTGTGGCTGACCAGGGGAAAGGCTGTGAGTGGTTTTCTTATCAGTCCTGCCCCGAATGGAGGATTGGGGGCAGATGGGAAGCAAGGCTGGTCAGGGATATGGCCGATTGGGGCCCAGATAAGACTGCTTGGCTGCCGCAATGCAAGTCATAGCCACCAGCTATTCTGGTCATTCTGCCATTCCGGTCACAGGGCTTTTATGTACAAAGATAGATAACTGGGTTACGGAAGAGATTAAAGAAGAAATTAAAATCATCCTGGAAGTAAATGAAAATTAAAAATAAAAGTCCAAAATCTATGGGACACACTGAAAGTAGTCCTTAGAGGGAACTTCATAGCATTACAGGCCTAACTCAAAGAACAAGAAAAACAGTTAACAAATTATCTAACCCGCACAACTTAAAAAGTTAGAGAGAGCAACAAGCAAAGCCCAAACTCAGCAGCAGGAAGGAAATAATGAAGATCACAGCAGAAATAAATGACATAGAGACCAAAAACCGCACAAAAGATTAATAAAGACATGAGCTATTTCTTTGAAAGTATAAACCAGATTGACTAAGCTCTAGCTAGGCTCACCAACAGGACCCCAGTAAACAAAATCAGAAATGAAAGAGGCAAAATAGCAAAATACCCCACAGATATAAAAAGGATTGTAAATAAATACTATGGACAACTCTACTCCAACAAACTGATCAACCCTGAAGAAATGGACATATTCCTAGAAAAATACAATCTTCCTAAACTCAGTTAGGAAGAATAAAACATAGGACCACGCCAATAACTACTCAGGAAATTCAAGCAGTCACAAAAATAACTTGCAGCAAACAAAAGCCTGGGCGAGACGGCTTCACAGGGACTTTTACCAAGTGTTCAAAGAAAAACTAAATCCTTCTTCCTCAGACTATTCCATAAAATTCAAAGGAAGTACCATTTCCCAACACTTCCTATGAAGCCAGCATTACTCTAATCCCAAAGCCAGATAGAGAAAACACAAAGAAAGAAAAATGCAGGCCAATATATCTCTGATGACCATAGATGTTACAATCCTCAACAGAACTCTAACAAATGCGATGCAACATTACATTGAAATGAGCATACACCATGCCAAAGCGGATATATTCTGGGGAAGTAGGATGAGTCAACATCCAGAAATCAATAAGTGTGATGCATCACATAAACAAATTGAGAGAGATTCATATCCATTGGTGCAGGAAAAGCATTTGACAAAATCCAACACCCAATTTTGATAAAAACTCTAAGCAAACTGGGCATAGAGGGATCATACCTCAACATTAAAAAAAGCCTTATGTGACAAAACTACAGACAACATCATACTCAATGGGCAAAAGCAATTACTCTAAGAAGAGGAACAAGACAGGGATGCCCACTCTCACCACTTCTGTTCGACAGAGTACTGGTAGTGCTAGGCAATGCAGTCAGACAAGAAGAAGTCAAACAAGGCATGCTAAGTGGAAAAGAGGAAGTAAAACTGTCATAATTCGCAGATGGCATGGTATTGTCCATAGAAATACCTAAAGACTCCATCAAAAAAACTAGGAGATTTAATAAATGAATTTGGCAATGTAGCAGTGTACAAAATTAACACCCAGAATTCTATGGCTTTTTGATACACGGATAATGAACTCAGAAATAGAAACAAACAAAGAAAAATGCCATTTAGCAGTGCAACAAAAATTTAAGAAACCTAGGAATAAACTTAACTAAGGAGGTAAAAACCTGTTCTTGGAAAACTACAGGAAATTGAAAAAAAGTGATAGAGGAAGACTAAAGCAAATAGAAGAACATACCATATTCATGGTTTGGTACAATCAACATCATTAAAATGTTCATAGTACCCAAAGCAATGTACAGTTTTAATGTATTAACCATTAAAATGTCAATGGCGTATCTCACAGACCTAGAAGAAAGTTTCCAAAAATTCCTATGAATTTAAGAAAAGACCCCAAATAGTTACAGCAATCTGGACAAAGAAGAACAAATTTGGAGGGATCACAATACCAGATATCAAGCTATACTACAAGCCACCATTCTCAGAACTGCCTCTTACTGGAACTAAAACAGACATAAAGACCAATGGGACAGAACAGAAAACGTAGAAGTCGACCCGAACCATTATGCTCAATTAATATTTGACAAAGGAGGCAAAAGCATAGAATGGAGTCATACAGTCTCTTCAATAATTGGTGTTGGAACCTGGATGGCAGTGAGGCCTAGGCAGGGTTGGGTAGGTGGGGCGGCGCGGGGCGGGGCGGGGCATGGCGGGGCGGCTGCACACTGGGCTAGGACTCTGCTGGCACAGGCACTGCACTGGAGACTCTTGCCCTTCCCGCGGGGTCTGGGGCCTCCCAGCAGGGCCCCATGGAGGACCTTAGCCTGGACAGCTGCAGAGAGGAGGACGCGGCGCCAGGCGCCAAGGGGTGGCCCGAAACCCAGGTGAGGGTGCACTTCCGCGTGACAAGGTTCATCATGGAGGCAGGTGTCAAGCTAGGGATGTAGTCCATTCCCCTCGCCACCGCCTGTGCCATTTACCATAAGTTCTTCTGTGAGATCAACCTGGACGCCTATGACCCCTACTTGGTCGCCATGTCTGCCCTTTACTTGGCTGGCAAAGTGGAAGAACAGCCCCTGCGAACCCGTGACATCATCAACGTGTCCAACAGGTACTTCCACCCAGGCAGCGAGCCCTTGGAGATGGACTCCCTAGTCTGGGTGATCCGGGACAGCATTGTGCAGTGCGAGCTCCTTGTGCTGCGGGTACTGCGCTTCCAAGTCTCCTTTCAGCACCCACACAGGTACCTGCTCCACTACCTGATTTCTCTCAAGAACTGGCTGAATCCTTACAGCTGGCAACGGACCCCCATCTCCATCACTGCCTGGGCCCTGCTGCGGGACAGCTACCGCGGGGGGCTGTGCTTCTGGTTCCAGGCTCAGCACATAGCGGTGCTGGTGCTCCACCTGGCCCTGCAGGTCTGTGGGGTCCAGGTGCCCGCCGAGGCCATGGCCGAGAAGCCATGGTGGCAAGTGTTTAGTGGCGACCTTACCAAGCCAATCATTGATAACATTGTGTTTGATCTCACTTGCATTTATACCATGGACACAGAGATCCCCAAAGACAAGCCTGGGACACTCGGCTGCCAGGGGACAGCGCCACCACATCGCCCTGAGGGCGGGTCCCCAGAGCACTGGCAGGGAGGACTGGTTTTGTGCTGCTGGAGACAGGCCAGTGAATGCCGGGGTCCAACCCAGCAGGTCCAGGGGTTCCCAAAGGCGTTAGACGGAGTCGGCGAAGAAGGAATGACACGGAGACAGTGTTCAGTTGATCAGCAGCCTAGCCAGGATCTTCAGGCAAGTTCTGGCCTCGATCTCCAGAGAGGTTCTGCTGTTTATTGTCTTGTTACATCAGTATTTATCCCAGTTGATTTTAATCCTATCAATTTCTATTACAAAGGTTAGGGTGTTTCTTATCTCCATTCCAGGGAGTAAAGATTATGTAGCTTAAGCATGATTGTTTGTAGTTATTAACTACCCGCCTGGCACTTAGTTAAGGAGTTTCATCCCCTCCCTAACTTCAGGGAAAAATTCCTACCTGGGGAAGCAACCTTTCTAGGAGAGGCATCCTCTCCCTGACTTCAGGGAAAAGTTCCTACCTGGGGAAACAACCTTTCTAGGAGAGGTGACCTTGGTTAAAACACACAGCGCTAAGGGGAGCAAACATATTAAGAACAGTATGCTATATACGCCAGGTCCCTTGAAACATATGCTGTGCAGATATTTCTTTCCTGCAGCGACTGTGTCAAGCAGCAAGGATGGACCGCCTTCCGGCAGGTGAAGGCGATGACATGCTGCCACTTTGATTCTCAGGCTTTGACTCTCCCTGGCAGCCAAGGTCCAGATGGGGATGGGCACTGCACCTCCCGTGGGCAGGAGGGTGCCATGGGCAGGAGGGTGCTGCGGGCAGCTCTGAGGCCTCCGGGTCTGCTTTTGTCCTTTGAAAGAACGCAGACTACAGCAGAGGTTTGGGATCAGTGGAAGGAAAATCAAAGAACGGATGGGACTGTGCCCCAGGGGATTTTTTTAAAGGCCAGATTTAGAGAAAGTATGACTCAATTAACATAGAGGGAAATTTTATTTTGTTTCATTGAAGATATTACAAAGCCAAAATAAAAACATAATAATAATTGGTGTTGGACTTATAGCACAGATACATGCAAAAAAATTAGTCTACACCAACTTACACCACACATAAGTATAAATTGGGAATGAATAAAGGACTTAAACGTAAGTGGGTAACCATGAAAATCTTAGAAGAAGCAAAATATCAGGCATCTGTCTCAGCAATACCTTTACTGATACAGCTCCTAGGGCAATGGAAACTGAGGAGAAAAGAAACAAATGGGACGACGTCAAATTAAAACACTTCTGCAGAGAAGAAGCGGCCAACAAATACAACAACAACAACAACAACAAAACAAGGAAGTCCACTGCCTGGGAGAAGATATTTGCCAATGTTATATCAGATAAGGACCTAGTCTCCAAAATTCATACTGAACTCATCCACTAAACAAAAGGAAGATCAACATTCCAATAAAAAACTGGGCACCACCACCACAAAGGCCCCTTCTGACTTATGGTGGCCCAGTTCCTGTGATGATTATTACAGCCACACAGGAGATGGGTATGATGGGGGCATGGCAATTACTGCAACAGCCGATGGGACACCCCTGTAAGAGGTCCTGAGTGTGGTGCTGGCAGCGATCACAGGATACACCATGTACACAAGAGAGAGTGAATCATGCAGTACAGTAGCTCACCTGATTGGGCACTTGGGGAGTCAGAGGGGAAGCCCCTGTGACAGAAGAATTGTGACAGAAGAATTAGACACTGAAAATAAAAATGATAAGGTACAGACAATATTTTATTGTAAGCAATTTGGCTTCTGTTATTTAAGAATGACAAAAAGCAAATGGTAGGTTTGGGGGAAGCATCAAGAATTGTAGGTACCATTATGAAGTTTCAGGATTGGAGGCAAGGTTTGAATTGTACAAGGTTGCTTCCTAAGTGCTGATTTAAATTACAATATACTTAAATGTTTAAATTTTACATATTGTATTGTTAACATATTCAGAATATAAGCACAACCAACAGACCAACAGAGGCAAGACACTGGGAGTGGGTGACAAGAACAAGAGACTAGAGATAGAGGAAGCTGGAGGGAAGGTAAGTAAAAAAAAAAGAAAGAGACATATATATTACTTTTTGTAAAACCTTAAACACTAACATTGCAAAAAATTTTCAGAAGAAAGTGTTCTGCAACATGGGATTTCTTGTCTGATTTTACTACAAACACAGAAAAGCAGTCTGTTTGGATGGTGAGTTATATTCATGGCCCTAAATTTCCCAGGGTGTCTATGACCATATGTGCATAAAGTCTTTGAAGTGAACTGCATACAAAATGAAGCACTGTGTTATTTCGTCATGGCATGCTGCCCTGTTTTCCAGTTAGGGAGGGTAAACAAATGAGGTATTCTCCTTGGAAAACCTAAATGGATAAAAGGATTGAAGAACCTCTGACAAGGCTGCAAAACAAGGATTCCTCCAGCTCTGTGGCCCAGACTTTGCCCCCTAAGATACTGATCAGGAGCAGGCCGATCCCAGTGGCCCCAGGAGGAAGTGGAGACCCTGGGGAAATAGGAGATGGTGGTGAGCAGCAATAGGGCAATGTGGCGTGGCAGCACAGCAGCCTAGGCCTCAGCATGAGGAAGATTCACAGACACCTGTGGAAAGGAGTATAGGAAGAACATGTCATGCCAGCCCCTGTTGAGGGGCAGGTGGAAAGGCCTGAAGGTGCTGTGGGTGGCCTAGAGGGAGAGTTCAGAGGAGGGGCTGAGGTAATCTGCTTTGATTATGAGTGACAGTGCACATGCACACTCCCTCCTCCTGCCTAAGCCCCCCTGCCTGAGCTGGAATTGCACTGCCCTTGTTGTACTGGTAGTTCCTGTCAAAGGCACACACCCTGCGGCCCTGGTGTTACAGGCTGTTTCCCTCCCAGCATCCAGGTGTCCCTGTGAGAGAAAAATAATGGCCCAGGAACCTGGCAGCACACCAGGGGAGAGCCCAGGCAGCCCCTCCTCACCCGTCCTGTCCGCTCACTATGGGCCATCGTCCTCTCATAGTACTTCAGGGGATTGAGCCACAGGTCCTTGGTGATGATCTGGTAGGGCAAAGAGAGCTTGGTCAGGAGAACACAGGGACCCAAATAGAAACCCAAGCAGCAGGCGGACACAGGAATCTGGCATGGCCAGTGACATCCCACCTCAGCAATCCTGTCAGATGTTGTCACACTGTGGTCAGAGAACCAGTAGAAGAAGCTGGCGCTGCTGTCCTGGAGCCTGTGGCTGTAGACTTCTCGTTCACAATGCTGGTACCACTGAATGGGAGTGGCACGGGACAACCTGTATCCTGCAGGAGAGGGGTATGTGAAGCTGGGTACATCGCCTTCCATCCCTGCCTACCACCAGCTGCAGCCCATGCAGGGAGCCTCCTCTTACCTGTGAGGGTGATGAGATACTCCTTCACAATCACATGGTTGCGGAAGTAGGGGTTGCTGCGGAAGTACAGGCTAATGGTGCAGCAACCACAGGGATGCCTGACTTCCCTCACCTGCAGAAGGAAATGGATCCAGGGAGTGAAATCGCAGCCCAGTGCTGCCGCCTGTAGCTGTTTTCAGGGACAGGCCATTTCCCCACCTGCCCTCCACTACTCCTTGGAGCAGGTGCACTTACCTTCAAATCAATCACATGGCCGAGCATATTTTCATCTTGGACGCTGATCATGGCTGACAACTCTGGGTGGTTGACAAACTGCTTTGGGTCAAGGAGCCTGCAACCTGGGAGCTGGGCATGGACCAGCTAGAAAGAGCAGCCTGGCCTGGCCACTCCTTCCCTTAAGGCCACTCCTTCTCCATCAAGGGCAGGAAGGGGCACAGCACCACTCTGTTTCCTGACAGACCCTGATGCCCACCAGATTGTTTTGTGCTGAGGGCTTGACAGGCTACACATCACATATTCCTGCTTCTGACTGAGGAACTGGACATAGAGACGGCCTGTAAGGCAGCATTAGTTAGTCCCAGAACAGCCCGTGCAACACAGCCCAGTCTGTGGGCATCAGCCCCTGGTGTATGCGTGCCTCTGCGTTGGAGCTCTGCCCCTGGACACCCTGGTAATGCTTCTATGGTGCCTGTACAAGACAGAGGGTGTCTCCAGGATCCTGGGCCAGACCGGGATGCACTGCCCCTAGCTTGTCCTCAATGTTCTTTTCTATGGGAACCATCCCCGCTTACACCGTTCTCCTGCACTGTCCCATGCTCCTTGTGATCCTGCTCCTCTACCCTCAAGGATACAGCTGTGAGCCAGAACCCAGGGATGCGCCGGATATTGAGGCTTCTCCGTTTGAAATAGGGCTTGAGCCTCTGCCGAGTCCTGCACCTGAGCCGAGAGAAGGCCCTGCTGGCTTGCTCGTTCATGGTCTCCATCTCCAATTGAAGGGCCTGGAGCACCTCCAGAGGGGACCAGGTTAACTTGGCCCCGGGCCCTGACTGGGCCTGCTCCTGCTGCACTGGCTCCTCTTCTTCTGGCTTTGCTTTGGCCTTGGACTGAGGCTCCACCTCTCCCACCTGTTCCACTGCCTCCATGGTGCACTTCCCCTCCCCCTGCAGGACAAACTGCTCCCCTGCAATTAATTGCTCCTCCATCCACCCCTCCTCCTGGTGGTTACTCCCTTGCAGGTCACCTGGAGCCTGTGCCTCCAGCCTCAGCTCTTCACTCACCACCTCCTCCTGCCTCCCCACCTGCAGATCTGGGAAAACCTCCTCCCCTGCCCACTTGGCCTGCCATGGCACCACCTGCAGAAGGCCCTCGGTCCACAGGATAAACTGAGCCTGTGCCTGGAACTCCTCCCCCAGGCCCTCCTTGTCTTCCCCTTGCTCCTCACTCTGGGTTCCCTGCTGCACCTCACTCTCCTCTCCCTGCACACACTGCTCTGCAGCCACCCAGTCCTCCCCTCTCCCGCACTCAAGATCAATCCCAACATCCTGGCCTGTGTCCAACCTCAGCTCCAGGGTCTCAGCCTCCCCCACCTGCATGAAGTCCTCCCACTCCAGCCCCAAAGCTGCCCTCTGAACTTCCTGTGCCCTTGTGTCCTGGGTATCACCACTTCCCTGCACCGAGGTGAAGCTAAAAGCCTCCTGGATCATCCTGCTTGCCCTGTCCTTCCTGGTGCAATGGCCCTGGGGTGCACTGTGAGTCCTCAGGCGCCCTGCAGCTGAAGGCCCCCCAGTGGAACTGAGAGGAAGCACGCTGCCCCCAGGAGCCCCTCAGTCTCCCAACACAGCCTGACTCTGGATGCTCCCTGGCTCTGAGACTGGTGCTGTGAAGTAGCAGGTGGTGCAGAGCCTGCTGAGTCCAGGCAAGGTGCTTGCTCACTGTTGTATGCAACCAGGCCCTGGTGTGCTGACTGGGTGCACACTGGGCTCATGCACAGGCGCTGGCCATGTGAACATGTGGTACAGAAGGCACCTGGCCAGGCCCAGCCTGCTGTTTCTGTTTGGGCTCCTCAAAAGCCTCCTCCAATCACGGACAGGGCAGTGGGTGTCACCCTGCGCAACCCCGCCCCACACTCAAAGTTCTGGTGTAGGTAGATGGTAACTCGGAGGTATCCTCTTATCTCTTCATTAGCCAGAAAATGGAGATTTTGAAAGCTTAGAATCTTGACCTGACTGAAAAGAAGGAAGAAATGGTGGAACTTGAAAATGACTTCAGGTTTTCTCACTGTGCTGAATGAAGTCAAACACTGCTGCAGTTAAATATTTTACCCGTTGTTCTCCCCGCATGAACTACAATAATAATGTGCTTTGTGTTGACATTTACTGCTGTGTTGCTGACAATTACCTGGAAGAGAAGTTAAGGGGATTCAATGGGTTGGAAAAAGTTGAGCTAAATCAGAAAGCAGGTCTAATTAAGCAAGTTTATTCTCTATCTATCTAAAGACACACACACACACACACACACACACACACATATTTATATGGCTAAGGTGACTCGTGCATGTGCCATAAGTTTGAACCTCTTGCTGGCGCCAATTGCATGCATGTGTTTCAAATCGGCATTGTCAATCTGAATTTGGTTGACACTGCTATTATAGAGAAAGGGCAAATAGCAGTACTAAAATATTTCTTCTAATTAATCTCCTTTCAATGTGCACAAATCCATGCACCTGGCCACTGTTATTCTAATAGTGGCAAGATATCATCTGTAAATACTAATATTCTATTGGGCCAGGACATGCCAAATTGGTCACACATATCTATAAATATAATAGCGTAAGCGACATTATGAGTGGTTGGTACGATGCACACCGACCACCAGGACGCAGACGCTCAACACAGGAGCTTCCCCCAGGTGGTCAAGGCTCTCCCTCAGCGAGAGCATCACTCAGCCAGAAGGCGGGCTAAAGGCTGGAAAGTGCAGCTGTGACAGCAAGAGCCTCTGCTGCCTATGTGACAAGGCTACGAAGCAGTGGTGGCAGGTGGAGTGGGGCTTGGATGAGCGGGAACAGAGCACCTGACTCCAGCTTGGGCTCCTGCCCACCTGCCTGCCGTTTCGTGCACTGCTACATCCCTCAGGAGGTGTCAGACCTAACCTGGCAGTCCCACATCTCCCAAGGGGTCCCAGATTGTGTGAGGGTGCAGACCAGGCTGTGGGACGCCACTGGTGCTTGAATTTCATTCACCGGGCTTCTAGTCATTTTATTATTTATCACCGATTTAGCATGGTTCTCTTCTAATGCTGAATAATTTAAAGGTATAACCTGAATTTTGGTAATGATGGCCATTCAGATTTTACTGTTCTTTAGCGGTATTATTTAATGGCTTATATGAAGGGCACTCATCACCCTCAAAATATGAGAACTATTACATGTCCCACAAACAGTACTATGCTTCAGTGCTAATTCTTTCCACTAATGCCCCTAAGTGAGCCTTTCACTAATTTTCTTTGCTCACTAGCTCATCCAAAATTGAAATGGGCAGACTGCTTGTCTATATTCAAGTGCAGAGGCATATTCTTCTTAACTACACTGATGCTATCAATACTTTCAATTTTCCAACATAATTTATAGTGAGGGTCTCTATGTTAGACTTTAAAACATCTCTTTACTAATATGAATAAGTCACTTTTACCTTATTTCTTCACAACTATGTGCACGCTCTGATGTAGCAACTTTCAGTGTCTGACTCTTTCAAGTGTCCCTTTACACCCTTCTTTTCATTAAAAACAGGCCATCTGAATCCACACTGATCACTTTTCAGCCTGTTGTGATAATTCAGACATTCCTTGGGTTACGTTGGACTCGAGGTACATAAGTTTTGTGGTTACGTTGCCATTCCCCATTTATTTATTAAAAAAAAAAAGTTTGAGCATTTCTACGTATGTACATATGTGCTTTATGTTTTCTTATTATTCATTTACCACAAGAAAGGTCAGCAATTGTTCTCTTTCTTTTAATTATTTTTTAACTGTTGCACGCCATTACTGCTGTGTATGTGTCTCCATGTGAGTGACATAAGTGCTTATGTAGGTGAGTTCTGACTTACGCGAATATTGCATTACATCCCACTGCAGGAACGTGTCAACAATGTAACGTGAGGAACTACTGGACTTGTATCCTGTTGATTAAGATGTAGTTATTTGGTCTCCATATTTCTTCAATAAGTATATGATTGTTGGAAGTACAAATTATATCTTTATATATTAATGTGTTAATTAGAATTTTCACTCAATAAAAATAAATGCCTTGTCCTTACAAAAAGATCTGGCCTTATAATTGAATGGCCTAATACATATTAGAGTAGGGCACGACTACCAAAGTTTCTCAGAAGAACACGGGTTGAAATGAAGAGTATATCCTGCCTACCCCTACTTGAAACAAGAGCCTTAGTTGAGCTCCATCATGATCCAAACAGAAACAAACAGTAAGATACATGGCAGGATTCTGTTACTATATGCCTACTGAGCATGCCTCAGTGCATATTTCCTTACGGTGCTACTGATCAGAATGTGCACTCACAGGACATTAGGGCCTTCATGCACAACTCCATCCTGAAACCACATGAAAAGGAGCGTATTGGACAAGAATGTTAGCAGGGACTTTACAATGCAGAGGGATTCCGAAGAAGATTGTAAAAGGTGGCAGAACCCTAGCCAGTTGGGAACAGTGGAAGATCAACGACCTTCATACTGAAAGGCCCCAGTTTTGATTCAGGTCAAGGGCACTTGCCTGAGTGTGGGATCAATCTCGAGTCTGAGGCTTGCAGGAGGGAGCTGATCAAAGAATCGCTCTCATCACTGATGTTTCTAACTCTCACATGCTCTCTGTTTCTCTCTGAGATAAATAAAAATATATGTAAAAGCATGGTGGCAGAATAAGTGGATGCTACAGGGACATGCTCCCAGGAACAAACTGATATTCCAACTAAAATACAGAACAACTTCCGGAATAATCAATGGAAAACTCACAGGAGAGAACCCTGACACCTAGGACCGAAGGTGGAGGCCCCGTAGACACTGGTACGAGGAGAGGAGGCTTGAAGGGGCGGGCCTGACACCCACAGACAGCAACTGAAGTCTCGGAGAGATATCTCAACTATGGAGGACTGCCACTGAGAACTCTGGGTCTAATCTCCAAGCTACGCCTCCTAGCAGAGAGCACAGAACTGAGGAGGGTACCCATATAACCTGTGGATGTGAATAGCAGCAGGACACTGTCTGCCAGTGAGAGACAGCTGGAAATTCAGGTATCCTCTTAAAGGGCCAGCGCACAAATTTCCCTGTGGAGCCACACACCTTGTGCCCTGGCAAAGGGAGGGTGAAGTGGACTGGAGCTGTGAGGGAAAAAGCCAGAACTGGGGAGTCAAGGGTTCCAGCACAGAAGACAGACACTTCAAGTTTCCTTGGAGGAGTCATTTCCTCATGCAGCAGAAAAAATCTTTCCCATGCAGACATTTACCTTTCCTGGAGGGGAGACAATTAACACATGCTACTGGGAAACACCTTGCCCTGAGGACACTTAAGAGATTATAAATAACAATTAACCTCCACGCAGAGACAACTGTCCAACCCTGTTGAAACAAACTCTTTCTATAACCTGAGGACCATTGCCTTGGAGGCAAGTTAAGTTGGAATCCTATCAGTCTATAGACAGAGGAGGTCTCTGGAGGCTTTGAGTCTTTGCCTGACCTAATTAGTCAGAAACATCCTTTAACAATTTTCTGCACTAGAGACTGATAGGCAGACAGGTCTGCCTAACTTGTCACCACAAACCCACACAGAAAGCCAGAAAGAGGAATTAAATAAAAAATCCTCAAATGAGAGAACTGGAGAATTCTCCAGATATTGAGAGAGATGAAGCACACAGAAGACATTTATCTGAATCTGACTTCAGAGTTATGAAGGTAAAAGAGCTCAACAGCATGAAAAAAGATATAGTGACTACGAAAAGAAGAACAGTCCTAGATATAAAATGACATAATACAAATAAAGAACACATAGAAGGAATAGGCAGATATTAGGGAAAGCTGAGGATCCAATCACTGATATAGAACAGAGTTAAAAATATCACCCAATAAAAAAAAGGCAGAAAATTAAGATTTAAAACAAACAAACAAACAAACAAACATCAGGACCACTTACATCACAGTATTAGAATAGCCAGTGTGCCAAAAGAGGCAGGAGGGGAGAAAGGCATAGAGAAGGTCTTTGAAGAAACAATGGCAGAACACTTACCTAACCTGGTAAAGGAAAATCCCACACAAGATCAAGAGCCAAAGAGAACCCCAAAGAAGAAGTACCCAAACAAACACGTGACCAGACACATCATAATTAAAATGCCAAAAATTAAAGACAAAGACAGAATCTTCAAGGCAGCAAGACAAAAGAAAACTGTTAGCTATGAAGGAGTTCCCATAAGGCTGACTCCTGATCTCTCATCAGAAACTCTACAGGCCAGAAGAAGATGGCATGAAGTACTCAAGTTAATGGAAAGCAAGGATCTGAGACCAAGATTACTATATCTGGCAATTCTTTCATTCAAAATAGACGGTCAAATACAGAGCTTCCTAGACAGAAAAAGGCTGAAGGAGTACATCATCTCCAAGCCAGCTTTACAAGAAATGCTACAGAGATTGCTGTAATGAGAAGGAGAAACAGAGACAGAAACTTAGCCACACAGAAACAAAATGGAAAGAAATAAATACCTATGAATAATAACCCTAAATGTAAATAGGTCAATGCTCCAATCTAAAGGTGTAGTGGAGCCAAATGGATACAGAAACATGATGCAAGTATATGCTGTCTACAGGAGCACCATCTCAAAACAAAAGACACACACAGGATGAGAGTGAAGGAATGGGAAAAATTTCCATGCAAATGGAAAAGGAAAAAAAAGGCCGAAGTAACAATACGCATATCAGAAAAAAAAGACTTTAAAATAAAGGCCATCCCAAGAGATAAAGGTCACTGCATGATACTAAAGGGACCAACCAACAAGACGATATAACCCTAGTAATCATATATTCAGCCAACATAGGAGCACCTCAATATATATATCTCAAACAAACAAATAAACAAAAAATCAAAACAAACAAAAATTCTAGAAGACTTTAACAGAGAGTGTGACAAAAGGACAGTCACAGTAAGGGACTTTTATCACCCCTCTGACATCACTGGATAGATCTTCCATATGAAAAAATAACAAGGATGCAGAGCCTCTAATGGACACACTGGATCTATTAGATTTACGTGACATTTTAGAATAGCGGTTCTCAACCTGTGGGTTGCGACCCCTTTGTGGGTCAAATGGCCCTTTCACAGGAGTCGCCTAAGTAAAGGGTGTCCCACAATTCACGCAAGAAGTAATTTTGATAGAAAACAAGGTTTACAATTAAAAACTGTACATTTTTATTGATTCATAAAGAAAGTAAAAGAACTGCACTTGGAAAACTACAGGACATTGAAATGGAGATAAAGATATCAACCAATGGATTCATATACCATGTTGATGGGTTGGTAGACTTAACTTCATTAACATGTCCATACCACCCAAAGCAATCTATAGATTCATTGTTATCTCCAATAATATACCAACAGAATATTGCACAGACACAAAAAAATCCTTGAAAAAATTCAAATGGTGTAAAAATAGTCTGAGGAAGAAGAAAAAAGTTGGCGGGCTCACAATACCAGATATTAAGCTATATTATAAAGCCACCATTCTCAAAACTGCCTGCTACTGGCACTAGAAAAGACATATACTCCACTGAAACAGAACAGAGAACCCAGAAGTGGACCCAAGTCATTACGCTCTATTATTAATTTACAAAGGAGGCAAGAGCACACAATGGAGTCAAGACAGTCTCTTCAATAAATGTTAGGAAAATTAGAAAGATACATGCAAAATAATGAAACTAGACCACCAACTTACACCATTCACAAAAATAAACCCAAAATGGATGAAGGACTTAAACATCAGATGAGAACCTATAAAACAACCTTATAAGATTGCCTATGTAGCAATATATCAGATATGTCTTCGCAGTACCTTTATTGATACAGCTCCAAAGGCAATGCACACAGAGGGTAAAATAAACAAGTGGACTCCGTCAAAATAAAAACCTTCTGCACAGCAAACAAAATCCTGAACAAAACAACCAGAAAGCCCACTGCATAGGGAGAACATATTTGCCAATGGTATCTCGGATAAGTGTTGAATCTCCAAAGTTTTCAGGGAACTCACACAAATTAACAATAGGAAGATAAACAATCCAATCAAAACATGGGCAAAGGACCTAAATTAACACTTTTTAAAAGGAGACCTATAAAAGGCCAAGAGACATACGAAAAATGCTCAAAGGCACGAACAGTCCAAGAGATGCAAATCAAAACGACAATGAGGTACCATCCACACCTGTCAGAATAGCTGTCAGAAAAAAATCAACAAACCACAAGTGCTGGTGAGGATGCAGAGAAAAAGCAACCCTTGCGCACTGCTGGTGGGCATGCAGACTGCTGCAACCACTGTGGAAAACCATATAGAGTTTGCTTAAAAAATTAAAAATGGAGCTCCCCTTTGACCCAGTGTTCTCTCTTCTAGGTATATATCCCAAGAAATGAGAAAGGCCAATCAGGAAAGATATATGCAACTGTATGTTCATACCAGCCCAATTTACAATAGCTAAGAATTGGAAACAGTCTAAATGCCCATTAGCAGATGCACGGATGAAAAAACTGTGGAACATCTATACAATGGAATACTCAACTGCTGTAACAAAGAATGAACTCGTATAATTTGAAACAGCATGGATGGACTTGGAGAGCATTACACTAAGCAAATTAAGCCAGTCAGAGGACGATAAATATCACATTATCTCACTAATTTGTGGAATATAATGAACATTAGCTGATGAACAACAAGACATCCAGACACAAAGAAGCATTGATCACACTGTCAAACCTTAGAGTAAAGTGCTGGAGGCAAAGACCAACAGTAGTATGGGTGTGTGTATATGTGTGTGTGTGTATGTATACGTGTGTGTGTGTGTGTGTGTGTGTGTGTATGTATGGAGAGCTAATGAACTTTGACATGAACTTTGATATTCAGCAGGGCTGAAAATCAGCATTTTATTAAACGGCTGTTGGGAAAATGCTGAAGGCAATCTTGCTAACCTGATAATTAAACTTTACTACTGATATGCCTGTCTGCTTTGCTAAAGGGCATATATGAGAAACCTACAGCCAAGTAAATGAAAGCTGATGGGTGCTGCATTTCAGAGAGCCTCTCCCCAAGAGAAAAAGGTCTCCGCCTGGCTCCCCAATGCCTTCTAAATTTATATTTGTTGTCTAGTGTATTCATTTGTGTGCAGCTCCTTTCCCAGATCCTGAATCATTGCAGCAAAAGGTTGCAACATTCTGGCGCCCAATGTGGGACATCTGGAGAATAAGTCTCACCAGAGCAAAAAAAGAAGACTGTCAAGGGCATGTACCTTGGTTGTGGGGACATACCAAGTGGGGACTGTGCAGGAGGCAGCTGATTGATGTTTCTCTCTCATTGATGTTTCTAACTCTCTATCGCTGTACCTTCCTCTCTGTTAAAAATCAATAAAAATATCTTAAAAAAAAAACACAAAAAAACTCATTCAAGCATTAAATCTCACCATTAATAAGACACAATAAGTAAAAAGATAGTTTTACTTAAACTGTATGCATTACAGCATTTGCCAGCATATCTCTCTCCAATTGGTATTTCCGAAAAGAAACCAAGTTTGTAGCACTATTTAAAAGAAAGAAAAAGGTTTTTAAAAGAAACTCCATAACTGTGGCCTAGAAATTTCTCTGGAAGAAGAAACGGAAGGAGATTCCCTTCAAATATCTAGAAAACTGCATATAAAAATAAATGTATCAGGCCTCAAAAAGAAAACAATTTGCATTATGCTTTCCTAAAAAAAAAAATATGTCAATATACTCAAAGACTGATAGCAGAAATCCAATTAGTGTCATTCACTGTCCCCACCCAATGAGAAAGGAAGATAGGAAATAAGCCTTGTTTTAGACTGATTTAAATTAGCAAATGGAAATAAAAGAATATTCAGGGGAACATAGTTGGAATAGGCAGAAACCTATTCCTGGAGAAGTCACTGTTTTTACTGATAGTTCATCTCATGGTAAAGCTGCTTATACTGCAATGATTTCAGACCAAGTCATGCAGACCAGTCATACTTCTGTGCAAATAATCGAATTAGAAACAATCAAGGCTGACTTGCAGGATTTCCAAAAGCCTCTTCATATTATCTCTTTATCTGCTTATGCTGCTGGCTTTGTAAACAGAACTGCAACTACTCAATTTAAATGACTCGGTGACCGAAGCCTTTCTATACTATTTGAACAAGTCCTGGTCCTTTAACAAAAGGAAATGAATATGCCTGTCAGTTAGTTATTTTATTAAACAAGTCACAGAATTTCACAAGCTTTTACATCAGCCTGCCAAAATATTGTACAGCCGGCAAAACAGATTATGAAGAAATGCCCTCCTTGCATGTTACATCTACTACAAGGGCTCTAAAATCCCAACTTGGAAAACAAAAGTGGTGGAATAGTGAAGACATCTCTTGTAAGTAGACCACACCAAGCCTTAATTACTTTAAATTTTACCCTTGTAATGCTGATGGTAAGACACCCATAGAATTACACTGGTGTCAGAATAAGCCAAAGCAAAATGGTCTGGTTAAATGGAAAGATACCGAGTATAGTTCAAGGAAGGGTCCCTTTATTAATCTTTGGTCAAGGATATGCTTGTGTATTTGCAGAAAACTCCTCCAAGCCTGAGTGGATTCCTGCAACATGAATCTGAGAGAGGAACTGACCAAACTACTCCAACTACAGATAGCAGTGCCACAAGCAACATGCTGAGAAGACAGAGGAGAAACATCTAGAGATGGGGGATGGTGACCATGCCTTGCCACGCTAGCAGTCATCAGCTGTGCCTATGTGCCGGTGGCTCTTGACAAAGCCAAAAGAGGTCAGACCTGCATTGTCATTTCTCACCGTTTGCCCACCATCCAGAACTCGAACATCATTGCTGTCATGTCACAAGGGAACAGTGACTGTAAAGGGACCCATAAAGAACTGATAGCCCAAAAAGAAGCCTACTATGGACAAATTCCTTAAATACCTGAAAACGATATTTAAAAGGACATGAAAGAACTCAATCCTTTTCATTGAATCTCCTTACAGTTGCTTTTTAGAATAACCAATATTGTCTCTCTTTCTTGTTCTTCTA
Source organism: Myotis nattereri (assembly GCF_964212035.1). Taxonomy (NCBI): domain Eukaryota; kingdom Metazoa; phylum Chordata; class Mammalia; order Chiroptera; family Vespertilionidae; genus Myotis; species Myotis nattereri. The sequence continues at coordinate 33,822,048 of NC_138094.1, read as the reverse complement.
TGTTTTCTTCCAGTCTGAAGAAGAATCACAAGTCTTAAAAGAATCTGAGCCCAGAAGATGGCATTCACCTTTCTAAATTACTTAAGAAAACAAAAAGGGGGAAATGATGGGGCAAAGACCAAAAGTAGTTAACATATCAATGCGAGAAGTCCCACAGAAGGCGAATGGATTTTGATATTCAGCATGGCAGAAAATCAGCATTTTGTTATCCTGTTGTGGGGAAAATGGCTGAAGGCAACCTCCTAACATGAAAATTCTTCTATTGTTTACTAAACTTTACCATTGATATGTCTGTTTGCTTTGCTAAAGGACAAATGTGTATTCAAGTAAATAAAAGCTATTTTGTCCTGGGCTTCAGAGTGCCTCTCCATTAGAGAAAAAAGCCCACAGTACACAAAAAGAAAGAGATAAAAAAGGTCAGAACAGAAATAAATGACGTAGGGACGAAAAAAAAAATAATACAAAAAATCAATGAAACCCAAGCTGGTTCTTGGAAAGAATAAACAACACTGATGAACCTCTAGTCAATCTCAGCAAGAAACTAAGAGAGAGCACCCAAATAAACAAAAACAGAAATGAGAGAGGTGAAGTAACAAACGACCCCACAGATATACAAAGGATTATAAAAAATTACAATGAACAACTCTACTACAACAAACTGGACAAGCTCAATTAAATGGACACATTCCTACAAAAAGACAAGCTTTCAAAACTCAATCAGGAAGAAGCAAAAATCCTGAACAGACCGATAAATACTGATAAAATTGAAACAGTAATCAAAAAGCTTCCAAAAAACAAAAGCTCTGGACCAGATGGCTTCACAGGGGAGTTTGACCAAACATTCAAAGAAGAAGGAAAACCAAACTTTCTCACACTATTTCAAATAATTCAAGAGGACGGCATACTTCCAATCTATTTTTAAGAAGCCAGCATTACCATAATCCCAAAGCCAGAAAAAGACACTACAAAGAAAGTGACTTACAGGCCAATATTCCAGATGAACATTAATGCTGCAATCCTCAACTAAATTCAGCAAACTGGATTCAGCATTGCATTAGAAAGATCATACACCATGACCAAGTGGGATTTATTCCAGGGATGCAAGGATGGTACAAAATCAGCAAATCAATGAACGTGAAACATCACATAAACTATTTGAGGGAGAAAAACCACACAATCATATCAATTGGTGCAGAAAAGGCATGTGACCAAGTGCAACAGACTTTTCTGATAAAAACACTCAGCGAAGTAGGAATAGCAGAATCATCCTTCCACATAATAAAAGCCTTATATGACAAACCTACAGCCAACAACATACTCAAAGTGCAAAACAAAAACCATTTCCCTCTAGGACAGGAACAAGACAGGGACGCCCACTTTCATCACGCCTGTTCAACACAGTACTGGAAGTCCTAGTCAGTGTGATCACACAAGAAAAAGAAATAAATGGTTCCCAAATTGGAAAAGAAGAAGTAAATTGTCATTATTTGCAGATGACGTGATACTGTACATAGAAAACCACAAACACTCCTTCAAAAATTTAATAAACTTACTAAATGAATTTGTCAATGTAGCAGACTACATAATTAATGCCAAGAAATTTGCTAAAGGACAAATGTGTATTCAAGTAAATAAAAGCTGTTTTGTTCTGGGCTTCAGAGTGCCTCTCCATTAGAGAAAAAAGCCCACAGTACACAAAAAGAAAGAGATAATAAAGGTCAGAACAGAAATAAATGACGTTTATGGCATTTTTATACACCAATAGTGAACTTACAGAAAAGGAGATTGAAAAAAGAATCCTATGTATCATCCCACCAAAAAAAATAAGACACCTAGGAATAAATTTAGCTAAGGAGGTAAAAGACCTACACTCAGAAAACTAGAAGATGTTGAAAAAAGAGATAGAGGAAGACATAAACAGATGGAAGGACAAACCTTGTTCATGGATTGGTAGAAACAACCTCATTAAAATGGCTATAGTACCCAAAGCAATCTATACGTTCAATGCACTCCGCATTAAAACACCAACAGCATATTTCACAGACCTAGAATGAACTCTCCAAAAATCCATCTGTAATTAAAAAAAAAAGACCCTGAGCCCAAACAGGTTTGGCTCAGTGGATAGAACGTCGGCCTCCGGACTGAAAGGTGCCTGGTTCAATTCAGATCAAGGGCATGTACCTTGGTTGGGGGCACATATCAAGTAGGAGGTGTGCAGGAGGAGGCTGATCTATGTTTCTCTCTCATCGATGTTTCTAACTCTCTATCCCTCTCCTTTACTCTCTGTAAAAAATCAATAAAATATATTTAAAAAACAAACAAATCCCAAAGAGCTGCAGCGATCCTGAGAAAGAAGAACAAAGTAGGAGGTATCTCAGTACCAGGTATCAAGCTGTTTTACAAAGCCACTGTTCTCAAAACTGCCTGACACTGGCACAAGAATAGACATATAGGCCAATGCAATAGAACAGAGAACCCAGAAACCAATCCAAACCAATAAGCTGAATTAATATTTGACAAAGGAGGCCAAAACATACAATGGAGTTAAGACAGTCTCTTCAATAAATGGTGCTGGGAAATTTGGTCAGACACATGCAGAAAATGAAACTAGGCCACCAACTTACACCATGCACAATAATAAGGTCAAAATGGATAATGACTTAAACAGAAAGCTGGAAACCAGAAAAATATATAGAGGAATCCATAGGCAGCAGAGTCTCAGATATATGCTGAAGCAATCTCTTCACCAACGCAGCTCCTGGGGCAATGGAAAATAAAGTTAAAGTAAACAAATGGGACGACATCAAAATAAAAAGCTTCTTCATATCAAAAGAAACCATCAACAAGACAACAACAAAGCCCACTGCATGGGAGAACATATTTGCCAATGTTCTCTCTGATAAGGGTTTCATCTCCAACATTTACAGGGGACTCATACAACTTAACAAAAGGAAGATAAACAACCCAATCACAAAAATGGGCAACGGACCTAAATAGATACTTTTCCAGAGAGGACAAAAGGAAGGCCAAGAGACACATGAAAACATGCTCAGAGTCACTGATCACCCAAGAGATGCAAATCAAAAGGACAAGGAGGTACTACCTCACAGCTGTCAGAATGGCTATCACCAACAAATCAACAAAGGGCGAGTGCTGGTGAGGATGGGGAGAAAAAGGAACCCTCCTTCACTGCTGGTGTGAATGCAGACTGGTGCAGCCACTATGGAGAAGAGTATGGAGTTTCCTCAAAAAACTAAAAACGGAACTCCCATTTGACCCAGTGATCCCACTTCTAGGAATATATCCCAGGAACCTAGAATTACCAATCTGAAAGGATGCATGCTCCTCTATGTTCACTGCAGCACAATTTACAATAGCTAAGATTTGGAAACAGCCTAAGTGCTGGTCAGCAGATGAGTGGGTTAAAAAGCCGTGGTACATCTACACACTGGCATAGTATGCTGCCACAAAAAAGGAAGGGGCACTGACCATGTGCAACAGCATGGATGGAGCTGGACAGCATTATGCTAAGCAAAGCTAGTCAGTCAGTGAGTCCGAGAAAGAGAAATATCACATGACCTCACTCATCTGTGGATTATAATGAACAACATAAACCAATGAACAAAAACAGATCCAGAGACAGAGAAGCATGGATCAGACCATCACCCTCAGAGGGAAGGTAGGGGAGGGTGGGGCTAAGGGGGAGAGATCAACCAAAGGACTTGTATGCATGCCTATAAGCCTAGCCAATGGACGCAGACACCAGGGGGTGAGCGTGAGGGCATGCTTGTGGGGTGGGGGTGGAGGTGTGAGGGTAGTGGGGGATAAGAACACATATGTAATACCTTAATCAGTAATAGGAATGAAAAGGAACCCAGGAACATATCATCAGGTGAGAATTCACACACTCACACTCACGCACACTCAGGCACCCGCACACTCACACCAGGAGAGGGCTCTGCCGCTCTCAGTGGAAGTCACCTCTTATCTCCAAGCCTGACCACCGCTTTCTCACCAGCTGAACCAGAGGACAATGATGAGTGACGGGCCTGGTGCTCTGCGGAAAGCGACCTCTCCCTCCCGGACAGTTCCCACCATCCAGCAGCCTCTTTTCGGCCCCCTCTCTGTCCCCACGCCCTGAGCAGGGCTGGGCTGGCCTGAGAGCCCACAGACTTGAGGAGCCAGATCCCGGGGGAGTTGGCACCGGGGCCTGTGGGGGTCCCCTTGGTCAACTGGAAACTCGGCCAGCTGAGGTCACACAATAAAGGCCGACGCCAGAGTTCCATGAATTGTTGCGTGTAAGTCCCCTCAGCGAGCTCCCACTCTGGGGCAGCAAGCGGAAGGCTTCACGCCAGTGAGCCAGGTTTGGACCTCAGGCCTTCACTCCAACCAGTTGGGAACTCATTTTCAGATGGAAAAAGCGACTGGGGAGAGGCTGCGCGTTGCCAGTGACTAGAGCAAGTTCACCCCTGGAGACAGCAAGTTCACCCCCTGAGACAGCAAGAACCCAGAGTGTGCGCTTACCTTTTCCACAGGCCGTGCTCCTCACCACTTGGACTCCTGCACAGCAGGGAGGCTGGTGGAAAGGAAGAGGTGGGGGGCTGCGCCTGGCAAGCTTCCTGGGACTGCGCCCTGGTTCCTGCCAGGGCGAAATCTCGCGGGATCAGGAGATCAGGAACAAACCAAGATCAGGGGGCAGGAGGGGGGGCGTGTTTTAACAAGCCCACAGAAGGTGGGGAGAGGGGTGCCTGTGCCACTCCCACCAGGCTGCAAGGGGTGGCAGAGGGTGGGGGACTGTCAGGGGGACCCTGTGCTTCCAGGCATGAGGGTGGGGGCGGCCGTGGAAGTGGAGGGAGAAACAGGAGGCCGCGACCCCCAGCTAACCTCCCACTCGCCACCCCTGGTCTGTATTTCTGGGGACCCCTTTCCCTCTGTGGTTGTGGCTGCCACTTACCTACCTTGTTCCCTGGGCCAGGCTTGGCGCCCCACTCCCACCCCACCGCAGCCCTCTGTCTAGAAAAGAGCGCCCTGCCCTGGGCTAGCCCACTGTCCCTACTGTCTGGATGGGGACATTTTAGTAACCCCCGGGGCAGAGGAGAGCTGGCCAGATGCAATTACATTGTCTCTCTCCACAGGTGCCCTCCTCAGTCTACCCCTGGGGTATGGGTCACCAGAGCTCTTTGACAAGCCTGGAATCCAGCCTTTGCTCTGCTCACCTCCCCTAAGCCTTCAGGTGATGGCAGCCTCCCTGCCTTCCTCCCGCCTCAGGAAGGGGTTCTCCTCTCACCAACAAATCCCTTTGGCGAAGTCACACCTGGGCCTGAAAGCAGAAGAGTGGGCAGGGGGCTCCTGAGGAGGAGCAGGCCAACAAAGCTGAGGAGAGGTGGGGAGGCACCAGCCACAGCCTGGTGCTCAGGCGCTGGCAGAGCTGCCCCTTAGCTGAACCTTAACCCAGGTTTCTCCTCTCAGGTGACGCCTCCAGGGCACACAGGGGGCCTGGCATGCTCAGTCTGGCAGGTTTTGCTGCCTGCTTTTCCATAGTCTCTTTAGGAGACAAAAGTCAGGCTTGTGAGGAGAGAGGGAGAGGGGAAGAGCAAAGCTGAGGCAGAGCCTTGTCATCCAAGCTGGCCTGAGGCATCTCCTGGGCGTCCTTGGAAATCAGCTTCTCTTAGTGAGGAAGGGCTTGTAATAAGAATAGAGCCGCAGTTGTTTAATCATTACTTACAAACTATAAATACGAGGCCCTGGGACACTGGAGGATGAAACAGGCTCTACTGAAAACATAGGCTGCCTCCATGGCCCATTACTCAGAAAAGAATTGCATTTTGGGAAGAGACCAGGCACAGGACCGGCTTTGATTTGGCAGCTGTGCTGCACCCTGACCCCGTCCTGGGGTCTTCCTCAGGAGGGCTGACCATTCCAATCTCATCCCAGGAAAGGGCTGAGCTGTTCCTAAAGTCTTGGAAGATTAGCCACCTTGTGGTCAGCCTTTGAGCTCCTGAAGGGCAGATAGTAGGCCCTCCCCTCCCCTTTGCATGTGACACTTGCAGCTGGCAGCTACAGGTAGCTATCTTCTCTCCCAAGAGGCTGAGAGCTGAATTTCCAGGGTGAGGGACTGCTCTCCCCATACTGACCGCATCCTTGGATAAACACTCATTGTGTGGTTCAAACCTCTCTCTGCTTAACTTGGCTCAAGGAGTGACAGGCAGCCTCAGACACATTGTGCTGCCTTTCTCTTCCCCACTCAGCCTTGGGGAATATTCAGACTCTGCAAACTGTGAGACCTTATCTGAGAGGGAGAGTGGGCAGAGGACACTGTGTCCCTGTCATGCAGGTGACCCTGCATCTCTTCACCATAGGCTGTGGGGAGGTCGTGTGGACGGAGCGTAACAGCAGGGTGGTGAGGCTGGCTTCTTGTGTGTCCCTACCCTGCCATTCCTCCAGACGTTCCCCATGCCTATGAACGAGCAGAGTTTAAGGTTTCCAGCTACATAGATGGAGGAATGTGGACAAATGAGGCGACTGCTCTCAGCCCCAGTGGATCTGGGATTGTCACCTAGAGGAGAGCAGATAAAAAGCAGAAACAAACAAACAAACAAACAGAACCAACTCTATTATTTTATACTAGAGGCCCGGTGCACAAAAATTTGTTCACTTAGGGGTGAGGGGGATCCCTCAGTCCGGCCTCTGCCCTCTTGTAGTCTGGGACCCCTCGGGAGATAATGACCTGCTGGCTTAGGCCTGCTCCTGGGTGGCAGAGGGCAGGCCCAATCCCTAGGTGCAGACCCTGGTCAGGCTCAGAGCAGGGCCGACTGGGGAGTTGGGGTGCTGCCTCCTGTCATGCACAGAGCAGGGCCTATTGGGGAGTTGGGGCGCCGCCCCCTGTCATGCACAGAGCTGCAGGGTGATCAGGGGTTTGGTCGCTCCCCCTGTCATGCTGATCCCGGTGCTGGGAGGTCTCCTTGCTCCGCTGACCCTGGGGCCAGGACCCCTCTCGCTCCGCTGATCCAGGGTCCTGAGGCCTCATGGCTCCGCTGATCCCAGGGGCTGGGAGGCCTCTTAGCTCTGCTGATAACCTGGACAGGGAGGCCTCTTGGCTCCGCTGATAACCTGGACAGGGAGGCCTCTCGGCTCAGCTAATCCCAGGGGCCGGTAGGTCTATCAGCTCAGCTGATAACCTGGACAGGGAGGCCTCTCAGCTCAGCTAATCCCAGGGGCCGGTAGGTCTATCAGCTCAGCTGATAACCTGGACAGGGAGGCCTTTCGGCTCCACTGATCCCCGGGTCCTGAAGCCTCTTACACTGCTGATCCCGGGGTCCTGAGACCTCTCGGCTCTGCTGATCCCTGGGCTGGGAGGCCTATCGGCTCCGCTGATCCTGGTGCCGGGAGGCCTCTCGGCTCCGCTGATCCCCGGGTCCTGAGGCCTCGGGGCTCCGCTCATCCCGGGGTCCTGAGGCCTCTCAGCTCCGCTGATCCCGGGGTCCTAACGCCTCTTGGCTCCACTTATCCCCGGCCAGGAGGCCTGTCTGCTCCACTGTTCCCGGGGCCCTGTGGCCTCTCTGCCCTGCTGCTTCAGGGCTGTATGGCTTCGCTCAGCTTGCAGCCTGAGTATGCAAATTAACCGCCATCCTTTAGCCTCTATAATTAAAACATTGTATCTTTTGGAGTTGTTGCTTCAGGAGCTCAGAGCCCCCCAGCTGCAGATGGGGAACCTTCGCATCCTCATGCTGGGGCAAGCAAGCCTCCCTGTTCCCATCAACTGCCTGGCTGCCGGCGGCCATGTTGGCTGCCAATTAATTTGCATATCTCGCTGATTAGCAAATGGGAAGGGTAGCGGTTGTACGCCAATTACCATGTTTCTCTTTTATTAGTGTAGATTGGAACTAGATATTCAGCCTAGCTCTCCCACCTCTTTCCTAGATGCATTTGGCAATTATTTGTCCTGGTGGGGTCTCCCCCATGGCCTGGGCTCTACTCCCTTCTTTCTCCTCAGGACACACGTGACCGTTCCCAAGGCAAGTTCATGTGGGTGCCTGCACTGACGCCTCTCCCTCCCCTCCAGGTTCACCTGAGTCATCCCCCTCTTCTCCTCTGCATTTCCCCCTCTTCTCCAGGCCCTGGGCCCAGCAATCCTGGACCCAGCCTCTGCCCTGTCCAGCTGTGGGCCTACGAGGTGTGCTGGGTGAGCTGAACTGCCACCAATTCCAGTACTGGACACAGCAGACACTGGAATTTATAACCCTGCCTCCTGGGGCCAACAATGTCTGGGAATCGCTCCCACACTCCTGATTGATGGTGACAGGGGAGGAGGGGTATCTAGCTAATAGACATCTGCTGAAGCCCTCTTGTTTACTATGTTTCACTCCAATCAGGCAAAGGCAACAACCGTCTGAAGAAGGTCTCTCCCTCTCTCTCTTTTGGCCAGGAGGGTGCTGGGGTGCCCAAAGGTGCTCTCTGACACTTTGGCTACTTAATAAACAGCTGAAAATCAATATCCCCAAAAGAAGCTTCAGGGTGGCAGAAACTTGGTTTCCTTTATTTCTTAACCGTTGGCTAAGAGGGTTCAGACTGGTGTCAGTTGGCTAGTTAACCCGTGTCTCATGGTTTCTTAATTTTCCTGACACGTGTGCTCTGTTCTTCCTCAACTACCTGCAAATTGCCCATTCTCACTTCTGAAAAATAACGTCCCCCCTTTCTCCTTTGTTCAAAATATATACTACATAGTCCAATCGGCCTGGCTCAGTAGTTGAGCATGGACCTATGAGCCAGGCATCAGCATTCATTTTCCTATCAGGGCACATGACAGTTTTCAGGCTGGATCCCCAGGGTGGTGCCCACGGAAGGCTGAGGATCAATGATTCTCTCTCATTGTTAATGTTCCTACGTCTCTTTCCCACTCCTTCCTCTCTGATATCAATAAAAAACTTGCTTTAAAAACTTTAAAAATGTCATATACCCAATGTTGCTTCAATGAGTTTGTAATTTTATGGCTACGTCAATTCTATGTGAAACCTTCTTGCACATGTACTAACCCCTGATGTTCTGCTGTTTATCTCTGTGTGTTAATTTGTCTATTCGCCTGGCCTAGAAGAACCAAGCAGCCACAAATAAAGGACTTGTATGCATGCATACAAACAAAACCAATGGACATAAGACACTGGGGGGTAGGGGAGGCCAGGGGATTGTCAAGGGTGGGGGGAAAAAATTAGACATATGTAATACTCTTTGTAATACTTTAAGCAACAACAACAACAAAAAATGTTAATGAGGTATTTTACCTTTAAGTTTTGCACAAAGTCTTCTTAGTTTGATGTCTCTCACAGGCCATCTCACTAAGGATTGAGTGCTAAATTGTATCTTTTTAAATCAGGAATGCTGAGTCTGTATTTGCATTCCCTAGCATTTGATAAAATAGATTCATTGACACACTCAAGGTGTTCTAAACAATAACCAAAGTATATGTTACCTTGATAGATTAAAATAAAAACTCAGCTCCTCAAGTGCACTGCATATATTTCAAGGGCTTAATCATCACATGGGGTTGGTGGCTACCGTACTGGACAGGGAGGCCCTGACCATCTGCTATGTGCAGCACAGCAGGTACTACAAGGCTGAGTACCTTGTTTCCAGGGGTGGGGAGGGCTGCTGTTGGTGAAACTGGTCCCAGGGGAGATGCTGCAAGCACTGGTCAAGGGAAGACACTGCAAGGGTAGATGCTGCAGCTCTGTTTGGCTGTGTGGCAGCTGCAGCCACAATTAGGGACACAGCAGGGAACCTTTGTTTGGGCCTCAGTGTCCCCAATCTCAGTCCAGGGCTCACTAAGTTTTGTGCTGAGCAGAGGTCTCTGGGCTCTGCAAACCTCCAAGTGGGGTGTGTGTGGGGGTGTGGGGTGAGGCTCCGGGCTCCCTAAACTGCTCCTTATATTTGATTTGCACCCATAGATGAGAAAGTGAATCATGCGCAGGTATCATGAATGTTTGTTTACCAGCTGTTGTCAACCTCTGGGTCAGGAACAATGGAACTACATCCTGCATATCAGATATGTACATTACTATTCATAACAGTAGCAAACTTACAGTTATGAAGTAGCAACGAAAATAATCTTATGGTTGGGGGTCACCACACATGAGGAAATTTATTAAATGGTCGCAGCATTAGGAATGTTGAGAACACTGGTTTAGACAGTTGTGGAACTTTGGAACAAACCTTGGCTCACACTTATTGGGTCCTGCGGTCTCAGCTCTTCGCCCTGAATAACTCTGCTCAGGGGCCTTGTCTCCATGGGGAGCCCCTCCCAGATTTATTTTTAAACATATATACCAGACACACCCTCTTGGCCAGGTCCCAAGGAGGCAGGACACTCTTTGAGGTCCCACCTTTAGGGGTCTGAAGTGAGGGGGGACAGTGAAGACAGTCCAGGCTCAGAGAAGGCCTCTGAATGAATAGGCATGAACACCTTCCCACCTCCACCGCCAACACAGGACAGCCTGCTGAGACCAATAACCCCAGGGGTAGGCTGCCCTGTCCAGCTCTGGGCTCAGGAGGCACTCTGAGAGCCTCTAGCATGGCTGGGTTCCTGTGCTCCTCACCACCCTTGATCACTGCACAGGCATAGTTTGTTTCTTGGGTGACCAGTTATTTCATTGAGGCTCAACTGGAGCCATGGTCCTGGACTTGCAATCTGCCTGTGCCTTTGTCTTCATTTTCAAGTTCATGAACTCTCTCTTCATGACTCAACCTCCCTCAGCATTCAGGTCTCTGAAGCAGAAGCTCCAGAAGAGCCAGTGACACTGGGTGGGGAGGAGTGCGGGTTATAATGAGGTGGCCTAGCCCCAATAAGGCAGGGCCACTGCCTCTCAACTTCTGATGGATCCTGTCAGTTTGTAGCCTTCAGGGATCTCAGACCATTCCTCTGGCTACCGGTTCAGCACTCCAGCCTCTGTGACCATCTCTAGGCTCCAGCTTGGAAGGGGGCTGATGTCATTGTTTCATATCCCATCTGTGGCACTTACCACAGTGCCTCAAGCAACTGGGGGAAATGAGAGCAAACCTGCCTGAGCTCCCAGGATCCCTGCTCACTGAATTCCTGTTTCCCTGTGTCCAGGGACATTTATGTCTCCATGGCTGGAGTTCTCTCTGAACTCCTCTCACCTCTCATCATGGACACGAGGAACCTACTCCAGTTTGGTGGCCCCTTGAAAAAGAAGCGTACCACAAGAGACACCACAGATGAGAACTTCCTTTAGGCTCTCTGTCTCCTTTGACACAACAATCAGTCAATATTTCATGAGGACTGAGCTGGGGGAGAGTTGGAGGGACAAATCCTGTGCACTGTACAGAACTGACCCCCCCAAGGCCCTACCCGCTGCCCTCGTACCAAGCTTGGCACAGTGTCCTTTCCATCTTGATGAAATATTTCCCAATTGGCTCCTTTGCCCCATCTATCAAAAGATAGCATGGGGCTTTGTCTGTTGAGCAACTTTCTCCTAACTGCATTCACCTAATTTGCCTGGATGAAAGCATGAAGAAATTCATCCACCCACAGGTGTCATGAATGTGGAGTCTATGAAGAACTTCTGAACAAACTTGGGCTTGAGCTTCTGGAGCCTTGTGTACCCGGTTCTTCTCTCTTCCGTATTTTCCCAAACTCAGAGTATAGCCATCAGTCCCAGCTTGAGGAATCTCCTTGCCCCTCCTGGAACAGAGCCTCACAGGGACCAGGGGGAGCCTCTCCTCTCTCAGGTGGAGTCACACCCTGATCACCTGTCCTTCAATTCTGTAATGCCAGGTAGGTGCTGGGCCCAGTGCCTCCTTAGACATCAAGGAAGGAAAGGGCAGAAAGTTGAGAGGTGCCAATGGATGTCACCCAGGCTCCACACGGAAAGCATCTTCCTGCCCGTGATGGGAGGGAAGGAATTCCTTAAACAAAGAACCACATGGGAACCAGTGTGGGAATTCATAAGCGACGTCCTAAAATGTCATTGATTGTAGGAGGAAAATGTCCTCTTTGGTTTATGGTAAGGCATAATTCAATGGGAAGCACTAGTGAAGGCTACAGAAGCTAGACTGTGAGCAAGGTTATACTGATGGATATTTCTAGGTCCTTCCCTTACTTTGTGTGCAGTCCTAAGCAGTGGGAACAGACTCTCAGGTTTCCATTAATATTAAAAGTATTTCAAGAAAAGGACAGCCAGGTCAATTTAAACGCTGTTTAAAAGTTGGTTTGGGGTAGCTCCTGTGTCTGGAACACCTCCATGTGCCACTGTGCAAAACATCCTGAGAACAGCCTCTCAGAGCCGTGTGTGTGTGTGTGTGTGTGTGTGTGTGTGTGTGTGTCACTGTGCAGGACTGGAAGGCTGGTTCCAGAGCCTAGGTAATGAGGCCACAAAGATATCCTGGTGTTAATCCCTGGGATCTGGGAATGTTACCTAATAAGGCAAAAGGGAGTTTGCAGATGGGATGAAGGCTTTGAGATGGGGACTGGGATTGTTAATTGTATGCCTTGGTTTCACAGCCCACAGGACAGGAGAGCAGCCCAACCTAAACATGATTTCTGGGTGTGTCTCTGAGCTAGTTTCAAGAGAAGATTAGCATTTGAAGTGGTGGACCCTAAAAGGATATCACCCTCCCTATGTGCACAGCATCAATGCACTGAGAACCTGACTAGAACAAAAGGAGGAACTCACCCCTATATTCATGAATCACTGTAGGGTTGGGACATCACATCCCATCTCACAGGCCTCTGTCCTCACACTGGATCTTAAACCATCAGCTCCTCCGGTTCTCAGGTCCTTAGTCTCAGGCCAAATTAGACCAACAGCTTTCCTGGGCCCCCCAGCTTGCAGATCTTGGGGTTTCTCAGTCTTTGGAATCACACCAGCCAAGTCCTCATATCCTCCTGCTGCTCTGAAGAACCCTGACTAATACAGTGGATTACGAATGTGTGCATGCAGAGTTGGGGACAGAAGATGAGCAGGAGATGGGACCACAGAGCAGAGATTGGAGTCATGTTGCTACAGCCATGGAATGCTGGCAACCTAGCAACTGGAGGAGCCAGGAAACAGACTCTCCCTGAAACTCCACAAGGAACCAGCGCATCTCTCACCTTGACTTCTGCTATTCTAAGCCTCTGGGTCTTCTCAATCTCACAGAGCCTTTGCTTCTTTGTACAATATTTTTCTCCTCACAATTTGAGAAGTCAGTGTGTCTTCACCTGGCACCATGTTTCTTATCCAGCCTTGCTATTCGGTGTTTTTAGGTAATGTGTCCTCAGCCTTGAGCCAAGAGCTGCCTCACAAGCAGCACCATGGTGCCTAGTCTATGGTGGGGCATACTAATAAGCCCTGATAATAGCATCTGGGCCACCTGGTGTGGCAGGCAACACCTTCCAGTCTAGAGGAAGTTGATGGACAAAGGGCAATGGGCTCACTGGGAAATAGAAGGGGTCAAGGAACCTGGTGCTGAGCTGGAAGGGACAGAAGATGGGAAGGAAGTAATCTGGGAATTGTCCCTTCCCTCTCAGCTTCCTTCCCTGAGGAATGCAGTCTTGGCACCCCAGGGGGATGTATAGTCTTAGGACCCTAGGGGCACAAGAGCCTGGATGTGGGGAAGGTACTTGCTGGGCTTTATGCTGTCCTGTGATGAAGTTTGAAGTGCTGCTTCCCTGCAAGCCCATGAGGTCCCCAAACTGTTGTGCCCGATACATCATCTCTTAAAAGAGCTAATACATTCAAGGGCTCTGCTTCAGAATAAAACCACTGCAAAGACAGAGGATGGAGCCATGCAGAGGAGCCATCCTCACTAAGGGGAATAAGAAGGAGTGGAGGGCAATATGCAGACCCCAGCTCTGCCATTGACACCCAGGAAATGGAGTGCCCGAACCTGCCTCAGTCAAGCTGTCTTTACCTTTGCCCACACCACACAAAGGGAAGTCCTGGGATAGCTCATCCTTGATACACCAGGACTCCCCGAAGAGAATAGGTAGGTATCCCTTGACTGGCTCCATTACTGCATGCTGTCCTGGGCTCTGTCTGACCTTACTTAGAGTATATGAAAGAGTTTGACTGTTTTGAAAGCATTTACTGATTGAATTTAGGGAGAGAGGGGAGGAGAGAGAAGGACGTGGAGGTTTTGTTCTGATTTCCTAAGCACTCATTATGAATTCCTTTATGTGCACTGGCCAGGCATCAAACACCCAACCTTGCCATACCAGGATGATGCTGTGACCCACTAAGCCACCCAGCCAGGGCAAGAGCTTCATTCTTGGGAAAGCTCTTCTTTCCAGGGTTGCAGGTGTATGTAGACTCCAGGTCAGTATGGAGTGGAATGTGTTGAGGCAGGAGAAGGAAGCAGATTTGCATGGAGGCCCCTCCCTCCTCTGAGGCAGGGGAGTAGATAAGAGAAGTGTGTGGAGCCAGGCTCAGGCTTGGGGTGTCAGAAGGCAGCATTGTTGGTGTAGCTCCACCATGACCTGGCCTCTGCTCCTGCTCACCGGCCTCACTCAGGGCCCAGGTGAGGCCTCCATGGTAGGGACCGTGGGTTCACCTTGGCCTGATTCTTTGCCTCCTCTTCAGGCTCACCAGGTCCCCAGCACTGCACCCACCAGTGAGTGCTTTTGCTGTTTTCAGGGCCCTTGGCCCAGTCTGCCCTGACTCAGCCTCACTCAGTGTCCAGGGCTCTGGGACAGGCAGTCTCCTCCACCTGTGCCAGACACAGCGATGATTTTAGTTGTTATGAACATGTCTCCTAGTAAAAAGAATGACCAGGCATGGCCCTAAACTGCTGGTTTATAAAATCCAAAAATGGCCATCACTGATCCCTTATTTATTCTCTTGATAAAAATGTGGAAAAAGAGCTACACTGCCCAATCCTGGGCTGCCATTACAGGATGGGGCTGATTAGTACTGTTGTTCTTCACATGAGCCATGGCACTACCCACTGCCGGAGTCCATTCATTGTCTTCACTAGCTGAGTTTAGACAGAGACCCCCCAAAAGCTAGTAGCCCTTGAAAGTCCTAGTAAAGGTCAGGGCTTGAAAGTCCTAGCAAAGGTCAGGGCTGTGCACCACCCAGTTAATCTAGGAACCACTCAGTTAATTTAGGTAATAATAGTTGAAGCATCCCCACCTTAGTTCCCTTAATTCCTTAGATACTTATGTAGATCCTTCTTGATTATTGTTAATCAGATACTCCCAGAAATCTATTGATGGGCTAATCAGATACTTTGTCTATTCCTGGAAATTTTCTGCTGATCTGTGTGTCATTGAAACCTCCTTACCCTAAGGGCTACTCCAGATCAATAAAAGATTGGAGCGGCCTGACCAAGGAGGAAGTCCTTCGGGACTTGCCGCCTGGTCCCCCAATATTGCAAAATTATCTCGCATCTTTTTCTCTCATTTGCTGTGCGGCTCCTCTTTCAGATACCGAACCCTACTCCACGCAGAACGTGGAGGGAGTCTCACTCGACAATCCACAGTGGTGCTTGTTTGTGAGAACATGAGACCAACACCTGCCCTGGGCTCACAGGCGCCCTCCTTGCTCTGAAGATGCTTCACCACCCCGAGCAGGTGCTCATACAACATGGCTCTGAGGAAAATTCATCCTCTCTGTGTCCTTCCTCCTCTCACAAAGCATTGAGAGCACAGTTGTTTTCTTCAGATAGTGTTCTCTCTCACACACAATCCCAAAGCAAACTCTCCGTTACTGGCTGGTTGTCTTTACTTGTGTTTTGTGCTTCCAGATGACCACTCATTCAACCTTTCATTGTAACAGCCACAAGGAGGCCCCTCGTGTGCTTATTGGGTAGGTTTCCCACAATCCTCTGGGAAATCCCCACTTTAAATCCCTTAGCCTCTTGAAGGGAGAGAACGGAACTTGAAAGAACTAAGCAGAACTAAGCAGCAATGCACCCTACTCCCTCTTCAAGGACGAAGTCGGGACATACTCTTCTCCCTCTCCTCTATCTTGTCTTGCAAGGCTGGGCCCTCAGCCCAAGCCGCTCCCCCCCGAGAGTGACCACAAGAATGCTGGTATTGTCCTAACTCTCCCAACCACCCACCTGAGTGGACCAATGAAGCTCCAGAAATGTAGCGACGGTCCTAATAAGCCTACAGTGGAGGACGGCACCAACCTTCAGAATATGATGGTCACTTCCTGACCCTTATGCTGTAAAACCCTGACCAATCTCTGTAACTCACGCCACCCCTAAAGCCCACCCCAAATAGCTAGCCCTATATAACCTTTGTTCTCCTGGGACACTCTCTCTCGCCTCACCGCTGTGCCATATAGAGGCTGGGAGCCAATTCTAGAATTGATCAATAAAGACTCGTTGCTTTTGCATCGGAGGAGGCTCCCTGGTGGTGGATTATTGGGGACCCCGAGCTCTGGGCATAACATTTTGGGGGCGCGTCCGGGATCCCCAAGAAAAACCCATGAGGGACCCAACTCCCAGAGTCTGCTGTCCGCGGTAAGTGTCTATGTGTTATCGGTTCTGTCTTATGCGAGCTCGCTTCTGCAATCTGGCCTGATAAAGATCTAAGTGGACGCACTGGCGGGTCTCGGGAAGGGGGAGGCAACGGATCCCTTGCACCTCCATCTGGCGGGGTGTAAAAGCCCCCATCAGTTTTTTTTTTGTTTTTTTGTGTTTTTTTTTTCAGTTTTTCTTCTGCGGGGTCGGAAGGCTGTTCTTAGGTGTCTTTGTTTGTTTGGTGTCTGTGTTCTTTTGTTTGATTTTGTGGACTCACTGGACAAAGGCTATGGGACAGACTCAAACTACTCCTTTAAGCATTATTGTTGATCATTTTAAAGAGGTTAAGGGAAGGGCTAACAACCTCAGTGCAGAAGTGAAGAAGGGTCAATGGCGGACTTTCTGTTCCAGTGAGTGGCCGGCTCTCAATGCCGGGTGGCCGCCGGAGGGGACGTTCGACCTCCCCACCATTCGCCGGGTCAGGGAAGTCGTAGCTCGGCCGAAGGGGGGTCATCCCAATCAACTCCCTTACATTATTACTTGGCAGGACCTCGTGGAGGACCCTTCCTCCTGGCTCAAGCCCTTCCCGGCTCCACGCCCTCCGGAGCCGGCACCCATACTTGCCTTGCAGGATGCAGAAAAGAAGAAGGTGGTTCCCGGCGTAGATGGGAATCCAACTACCAACCAGGCCCTGATAGATGTCTCTTTCCCTTTAACCAGGCCTGAATGGGACTTCAACACGGCTGAAGGTAAGGAGAGGCTCAAAATCTACCGTCAGACTTTGATGGGGGGGGTCTTCGTATGGCTGCTAGGAAGTCTACCAATTTGGCCAAGGTAGGGAACGTACAACAGGAAAGGGATGAATCTCCAGCTGCCTTTCTAGAACGGATCATGGAGGCATATTGCACCTATACCCCCATGGATCCAGAAGCTCCTGAAAATAAGGCGGCTGTGGTTATGAGCTTTATAAACCAGTCAGCCACAGACATTAGAAGGAAACTGAAGAGGATAGATAGATTAGGGGAAAAGAGTTTTCAGGACTTGTTGGAGGTGGCTGAAAAGGTGTATAACAACCGAGAATCTCCTGAGGATAGGCAAGCCCATGCCATGGTGGCTGCCAGTGACAAGCAGACCCGAAACCTGGCCAAGATTCTGCTGGCCACCACCACGGAGAACCCTGAGGAGCGGACCCGCCACCTTCGCCAGCTTGCCACTGACCAAGAGGGAGGTAAAGGGACCGCCCGGGGCGGGAAGAAGAAGCTGCAACGAAACCAGTGTGCTTACTGCAAAGAGATAGGACACTGGGCCCGGGAATGAACAAAGAAGGCCGGTAAAAAAGGAAACAAGACAGATCAGGTGGAGGTCTTGGAGCTGGGAGGACTGAGTGATTAGGGGAGTCGGGGTTCGGACCCCCTCCCCGAGCCCAGGGTAACTCTTAGACTGGAGGGGACGCCTATTAACTTCCTTGTCGACACTGGGGCACAACATTCGGTCCTACGCACACCTCAAGGGAAGCTAGCCAGCAAGAAGTCCTGGGTGCAAGGGGCAACTGGCATAAGCCAGTATTCATGGACTACCCGAAGAACAGTAGATCTAGGAACGGGCCGGGTATCCCATTCCTTCATGGTAATACCGGAGTGCCCCTACCCCCTATTAGGATGGGACTTGCTGACCAAGATCGGAGCCCAAATAACTTTCAGACAAGGGGGGCCCCAGGTCACTGATGGCAAAGGCCATCCCATCCAGGTTCTGACTCTGAGACTGGAGGATGAATATCGCCTCCACCAGGGGGCGCCCCCAGGAGAGAACAATATGGACAGATGGCTACAAGAATTCCCCACCGCCTGGGCAGAGACGGGGGGCCGGGGGGGGGGGGAGTAGGACTGGCCGCTCACAGGGCCCCAACCCTGGTAGAGTTAAAACCAGGGGAAAGTCCGATAAGAGTCAAACAGTATCCAATGCCCCAGGAGGCCCGGAAGGGGATTCAGCCTCATATCCGAAGACTGCGAAGCCTAGGGATACTGGTTCCATGCCAATCTGCCTGGAACACCTCCCTCCTGCCAGTCAGAAAGCCCCACACGAATGACTACCGACCAGTCCAGGACCTCCGAGAAGTAAATAAAAGAGTTATGGATATACACCCAACCGTTCCTAACCCGTACACTCTCCTAAGCTCTTTAACACCCACTAGAGTGTGGTACACTGTATTGGATTTGAAGGATGCTTTTTTCAGCCTGACGCTCGCGCCTCAAAGCCAACCCCTGTTCGCCTTCGAATGGCACGATCCAGAGGGTGGCTACAGTGGACAATTAACCTGGACTCGGTTACCCCAAGGGTTCAAGAATTCGCCCACCATCTTTGACGAGGCACTGCACAAGGATCTCGGTGAGTACAGGAGAGAACACCCTAGTCTCACCCTCCTGCAGTATGTAGATGACATCCTGGTTGCTGCAGACACTGCCGAGGACTGTGAGCAGGGGACCAAAGACTTGTTGACCACCCTAGGGACCTTAGGGTACCGGGCCTCTGCGAAGAAAGCTCAGATATGCCAAGAAAGGGTGAGTTACCTGGGGTACATACTGGAGGGCGGACAGCGGCGGTTGTTGGACGCTAGGAAGGAGACAGTCCTGAAAATCCCTATTCCCACCACCCGGAGGGAAGTAAGGGAATTCCTAGGATCAGCTGGCTATTGCCGCCTCTGGATCCCAAGTTTTGCAGAGATCGCCAGGCCCCTATATGAAGCTACCAAAGAGGGAAAGGCCTTTGAATGGACTGAGACAGAGGAAATTGCCTTTAATCAGATAAAGAGAGCTCTTTTGGCTGCTCCAGCCCTGGGCCTGCCAGACATTACAAAACCCTTCCGCCTCTTTGTAGATGAGCGCAAGGGAATAGCAAAAGGGGTTTTAACTCAGGCTTTAGGCCCCTGGAGCAGCCCGGTAGCGTATTTGTCCAAAAAGCTGGACCCCGTAGCCGCCGGCTGGCCACCATGCCTAAGAATCATTGCAGCAACCGCGCTCTTAGTCAAGGATCCCGACAAATTGACCCTGGGACAGGAAATCTGGATAACAACCCCCCCATGCCCTTGAGGGAGTCCTAAAACAGCCTCCTGACCGATGGATGAGCAATGCACGCATGACCCACTATCAGAGCTTATTGCTCAACCCTCCTAGAGTGCGGTTCCATCCCAGCGAGGCTCTCAACCCCACTACCCTGCTGCCTGACCCCGACCTAGATGCCCCGCTGCACGACTGTGCGGGGATCCTGGAGCAGGTACATGGACTTCAGAAGGACTTGACCGACCGGCCCCTCCCTGATGCAGAGGCCACCTGGTTCACGGATGGAAGCAGCTTCGTGCGGGACGGATGCAGGTACGCGGGTGCAGCGGTGGTCACCGACACAGACACTGTGTGGGCAGAAGCACTGCCCCCTGGGACATCAGCCCAGCGAGCAGAACTCATTGCTCTCACCAAGGCACTGACACTGGGGGCGGGGAAGCGGCTCAACATTTACACAGACAGCCGTTATGCATTTGCTGCGGCTCATGTTCACGGGGCGATTTACCAGGAAAGAGGGCTGTTGACAGCAGAAGGACGAACAGTGAAAAACAAACAGGAGATTCTCGACCTGCTTGGGGCCCTATGGCTTCCCACGAAGCTAGCCATTATCCACTGTCAAGGGCACCAGAAGGCAGATGACCCAGTAGCAAAAGGTAACCAAAAAGCTGATCAGGCAGCCAAGGCAGCGGCCTTCACCCCGGTCCCTGCAATGGCCATACAACTACCAGACCCCGGGGACCCAGTTCTACCAGATCAGCCTAAATACTCTCAGGAAGAGCTGCAGCAGATCAGAAAACTCCCCCTCGCTAAGGAAGTGAAAGGATGGTGGTACACCTCAGATGGGAAACTCACACTACCGGACTGGCTTGGGGTCACAGTATTAGAACGCATGCATCGGTCCACCCACTTGGGAGCCTGGAAGTTAAAGGACTTAATTCAGCATGCCAAAATCAAGATCCACCAACAAGACTCCAAAATCAATCAAATTATAACCTCCTGTAAGACCTGCCAACTCACAAATGCAAGAGCTGGGTCAGGTGGACAAGGAACCAGGCTCAGGGGCACCAAACCAGGAGCAAACTGGGAGGTTGATTTCACTGAAGTCAAACGAGGGAAGTATAGTTATAAATATCTTTTAGTATTCATAGATACCTTTTCTGGCTGGGTAGAGGCATACCCAACTAAGCATGAGACGGCCCAGACGGTGGCCAAGAAGCTGCTGGAAGACATCTTACCCAGGTATGGTTTTCCTGCTATGATAGGCTCCGACAACGGGCCAGCCTTTATTTCGCAGGTAACACAGGCAGTAGCCAAAGTCATAGGGGCGGATTGGAAATTGCATTGTGCTTACAGGCCCCAGAGTTCAGGGCAGGTAGAAAGAATAAATAGAACTCTAAAAGAGACCCTTACCAAATTAACCATGGAGACTGGCGGGGATTGGGTGGCTCTCCTTCCATATGCCCTTTACCAGGTGAGGAACTCTCCTTACACCCTGGGACTCACCCCTTACGAGATCATGTTTGGTAGGCCCCCTCCTATCATCCCTAATCTAAAAGCTGAACTTCTTATTGAGTTTGAAAATCAGGAGATATCTTCTTTCCTAAGAGAATTGCAGAGGGTGCATGAGGACATTTGGCCGCGCCTCCGCGCCATCTACGAGGCTGGCCCCACCCCGACGCCTCATCAGTACAAGCCAGGTGACTGGGTGTTCATCAGAAGACACTGCCGGGAGATCCTCAAACCACGCTGGAAAGGCCCCTACATCGTCCTGCTGACTACACCCACCGCTCTCAAGGTAGACGGCATCGCGACTTGGGTCCATCACTCCCACGTTCGCCCAGCTGACCCCTCTGCAATCCAGGAAGACTTCATCACACAATGGAGCATCGACCAAGACCAGCGCAACCCGCTCAAGCTCAAGCTGCGGTGCACTCGACCTACCTGATGTTGGTTACTTTACTCGTGAACACTCCTGCCACCGGGAGCCCGCACACTCCTTATAATATCACCTGGCAGATCATAGACACTAACTCAGGGGTGATCCTTAATCAGACTTCTCAAATCCATCCCAAAGACACCTGGTTCCCTGAACTGCGAGTAGACCTCCTAACTCTCCTTCCCAACCCACTCGACACCAGCGATTACTGCCTGGGTGCGGCAATACGCCAGGCTTTTGAGGACTCAAAACCAAGGAGAACCCTCTATTTTTATGTCTTCCCCGGACACTCACAAGCTCAGTCCCGGGGAAATGACCCTTGTGGAAGTGCTGGAGACTACTTCTGTGCTTCCTGGTCATGTGTGTCAACCGGACACATCTGGTGGAAGGCCCCCAAGAAGGGTGACCTAATCACCGTTGGGTGACCGGCTGCTCCACCGTGTCCCCAGAGTGGCCGTGTCTACTGCAACCCTGTGAGCATTTCCTTCACAAAAGAGGGTAGAAAGGCTACAGGATGGGACACCGGAAAGACTTGGGGATTCCGAATCTATTCTTGCAGGGGGGCTTTGCGTAGGGCGGACCCTGGGATGTTGTTCACCCTCCGGGTTCAAAATACCCCCCTTCACTATCATTCCCCTGTGGGAATGGGGCCCAACAAAGTACTAGCTCCTCAACCTCAGCTGACCACTCCCCGGGTATCTACAACTGAAGGAGCATGGGCCCCGGCATCACTGCCTAACACCCTACTCGCACCTACCATGAAGAACCTGACTCTGAGTCATTCCCCCCCCCCCGCCTGAAGTAGACCCACTTATAAGCATGGTTATAGGAGCTTATTATGTTTTAAACGCCTCCAGGCCTGACCTGACCAAATCTTGCTGGCTCTGTCTAGACGTTGAGCCACCGTATTATGAGGGTATCGCGGTTAAGGGTAACTATACAACCGCCACGATTGTCAGCTCCTGCAGGTGGCAGCAAACTGTTGCAAGGCTAACCCTCCAGGCAGTAATGGGGCAGGGGGCCTGCGTAGGCAACGTACCCCCTGAGCAGTTGCATCTCTGCAACGAAACTCTGACTATCCCTGAAGAGGCAGTATACCTTTTGCCTCCCAAGAATGCATGGTGGGCCTGCTCCAGTGGCCTCGCTCCTTGTGTCCACTCCCTGGTCCTTAATTCCCAGAAGGAGGGCTGTTGCGTGCTCGTGCAGTTAATTCCCAAGTTAATATACCATTCAGAGAAAGAGGTATATGAATTTGTTAAGAGGTTCCTTAACAAATTCAGCGCTGCCAATCCCCGAAATAAAAGAGAGCCCATCACAGCCTTAACTATGGCCGCCCTCTTGGGATTGGGACTAGCGGGAGCAGGGACTGGAATATCCTCACTTGTCATACAAGACAAGAATTATGGAGCCCTAAGAGCAGCCATTGACCTAGACATAGAAAGAATTGAAAAATCTATTACCCATTTACAGGATTCTCTCACCTCCTTATCTGAGGTAGTGCTCCAAAACAGAAGAGGACTAGACTTGCTATTCCTGCAGCAGGGGGGCTTATGTGCAGCTTTGGGAGAGGAATGTTGTTTTTATGTTGACCACTCAGGTGTTGTTAAAGAGTCTATGGCCCTCAAAAGGGAAGGATTGCAGAAGCGGAAGTTGGAAAAAGAGCGGTCTCAGTCCTGGTATAAATCCCTGTTTAATTGGTCCCCATGGTTAACCACTCTCATTTCTGCCCTCGCCGGGCCCCTTGTAATCCTCCTAATGTTGCTAACTTTTGGCCCCTGCATTATTAACAAGATAGTTCAATTTGTCAAGGAACGCATAGGGGTAGTTCAATTAATGGTCTTACAAGCTCAATACCGGCCTCTAGCGACAGAGGGAGAGGTAGAAATGCAGTCCGTCTCATGACTGAGCCATGAGTTCCAAGACAAGGGGGGAATGAAGGGACAGAACGGAACTTGAAAGAACTAAGCAGAACTAAGCAGAAATGCACCCTCTTCCCTCTTCAAGGACGAAGCAGGGACATACTCTTCTCCCTCTCCTCTATCTTGTCTTGCAAGGCTGGGCCCTCAGCCCAAGCCACTCCACCACCCCCCCCCCCCCGAGAGTGACCACAAGAATGCTGGTATTGTCCTAACTCTCCCAACCACCCACCTGAGTGGACCAATGAAGCTACAGAAATGTAGTGACGGTCCTAATAAAGCTACAGGGAGGACGGCTCCAACCTTCGGAATATGATGGTCACTTCCTGACCCTTATGCTGTAAAACCCTGACCAATCTCTGTAACTCACGCCACCCCTAAAGCCCACCCCAAATAGCTAGCCCTATATAACCTTTGTTCTCCTGGGACACTCTCTCTCGCCTCACTGCTGTGCCGGATAGAGGCTGGGAGCCAATTCTAGAATTGATCAATAAAGACTCGTTGCTTTTGCATCGGAGGAGGCTTCCTGGTGGTGGATTATTGGGGACCCCGAGCTCTGGGCATAACACTCTCATACCTGTGCAGACCACCTGGATTCAGTTCTCCACAAATGAAGTGGGAATGAGAATAAAGGAAAAAAAATTATTTCCTTCTCTTCCTTTCTCCCCTCCTTCCAATTTGATTTTCTGTCTTTTTATGCTCGCAATACTTCCCAGAACCTAGGAAGGTTTGAGGCTGTGTTTTGAGTGAAAGGTTCTGTGTCCTCTCAGAATCACCTCTGCACTCAGGTATCTAAAGGATGCTTCTAAAAGCAGCCCATGGCTGCTTGGATCTTGCAGAATCTGTGGGAGGTGGCCCCATTCCTCAGGGGTCCCCAAAGATTTCCGTGATGCTGCAACACATTTCCAGTGATAATCCCAGTTAAAGTTCATCAAACAGTACAAGTACACATAACTATCAGGCCAAGAAGTTCAGGACTGTTGAAGGAAGCTGAGCCAAGGTACCACAAGCCCTGGTGTGTGACCTCATGATCCAAAGGCTGTAAGCCATCTCTGACTTCCAGCCCTGCAGATGTCAGCTCTTAGAAATGACATGGATGATCACCCTACCTGGAAGTTAAGTCTTTGCTATAATTTTCTCCATTTAAGTCACTTGGTGACATTTTCCCAAGTACTGCTTTGTTTACCATCATGCTTTAATCGTCCAAGCTGCAACAGTGACCCATGTAGACCCTCTCCAGTTGTGTCACAGCGCAGTGGGAAAGGGTCCCTGCTAATGAAGACGCGGAGAAGATCCTGAGTCCCAGCCCCACATCTGTGTAAAGCTGGTCAGAGGGGTGAGCCTGCCTATAGGGTGTGTGTGTTTGTGTGTGTGTGTGTGTGTGCGTGTGTGTGTGTGTGTGAGGGGGCGGGGGGCGAGCAATGTAGCTATGCTGGACACCAGTACGAACCAGAGAGTAATGGCTCTGCTGACCCTCCACCGTGGCATTTGAGATTGGTTGTGGCTCCTGACTGTAACAGCAGGGTCCATAGGTTGCATGTTATTTCGATGTTCATACGACTGTGGGAGCCCCCACTGGCCCTTCTAGTGTTTCTCCTCAAAGGTGGACCACCATTTCCTTTTAAGAAGGTAGTCACTATTTCATAAGAGGGACTATTACCAGGAGAACCAGGACAAGCTGTTGGGTGCTCAGGGTCTCTCTGATGAGACCTTGCTGGAGTAAGAAGCACACTGTTCCCTGGGTATTTGGGGTCTCAGATGGTAGACATGGTCCCTGCATTTCTCAAGTAACACCATTGGACACCTGTTTAATTTTTATTGGATGTGGAAGAAGGGTCATTTTTGATGGAAGGGATTAGAAGTGCTTTAGGTGTCACTATGGCCAATGTACCCATCACTCTTCTCCCATAAGATTCAGTCAGAGACTCAGCACCATAGAGCATGACCTTTCATGTGTCACAGAACCTCCGTGTCAGGTGCTCTCTCTTTATCATGTACTATTTCCGGATGTTTCATCTTTCTCCCTAGTTGGCATTCTGAAAGGAAATTATTATATCTCTTTGACCTGAAAGTATGGGTTTGGGAATAAATATTAGTGTGTTTAAATGTATTTGTTTGGCTCTATTGGTTATTAACTATTTTTGCAAGTGGTCCTTTTGCCTGCTATGGCAGCCATCATGCTTAGCATGTCTACGTCACGTGTTATCATGTGGGCACACGGGTAGAGGATGGTGTTAAATGAGAGTGGTTACTCCTGCAGCACTGGCCCTGGGTCCCTGTGGTCCTGACAGAACAAGGCGCAATGAACGAGGACAAGGTGCAACTCCATGAAGGTCAGAGGTCTGCTTCCTGCAGGAAGGATGAGGATAACTGGAATGTGCCTAGGGCTTCCCACACTTTTCCCAGGAGATGAGGATTCAGTCTACTTGGTCCACAGGTCCAGCTGATGGATTTAAGAACAGGTCAGGGATTAGTACCATTTCACTGTTATCTCACACCAAAGACATTACTGTGGAAACTGACTTAATGGAGCACATACAGGTTTAGGCACTGACACTGAAGCCATGGTATCACATAGAATATTGTCACTGCCTAACATATCCAATTTACACGGCTCTGCTCCATCACAGATGTCTGACCTCCCTTAGCCAAGTTGTCACCACCCTTTGCTCTTCAGAATGTCTGTG
The DNA here is from genome assembly GCF_964212035.1 of Myotis nattereri. Taxonomy (NCBI): domain Eukaryota; kingdom Metazoa; phylum Chordata; class Mammalia; order Chiroptera; family Vespertilionidae; genus Myotis; species Myotis nattereri. The sequence continues at coordinate 33,795,989 of NC_138094.1, read as the reverse complement.
CTGTGGTATGAACAATAATACAAACTTTGTGCCCTAGCTTTGTGGGAGCATCTTGATCCATAGGACTTCCAGTCATTACCTGAGTACAGTGCCATGTCAATCTGGCAAGGACCACTCGGTTCTGACTTGTCTGTTCTCCAATTCCAACTCTTTCCAGAAGAATACACCCCGCCAACCATCTCTCTGTGCATGAGGCAGATTTTGCCACCAGAAGTCACATGGCTCAGAGGTGAGGATTCCCAGTGGATCATGTAGGGGGTACAGTGAAGAACATGGTGTGCCCCATTTGAGATCCTGCCACACTCTTGGGAGAAGACCTGGGGTTAGGTTTCTTGCCAAGTCACCTCCCTGAATCTCAAACTCAGGATCCCACTTCGTGTTTTCCTCTCACTGCAATCAATCCTACTGAGCTCTCTCCATCATGGGTATTGTGACCTTCAACGTTGTGGGAAGTCATTCTGTCTTCCCTTGATCCCATTTTCTTTTCACCCACTTGCCCTCCTGCAATTGATTTTACTCAACGTCTAATGTCTCCTCAGGCAAGGCAAAGAGCTACCTCAGGAGCACTAACCCTCTGCCAAAACTACCTAGAAACAAGCAAAATGGTCCTAAGGGGAGGGTCTGGTCCACCTCCTGTGGCCGGTGACAGCCCATGCAAAAGGAAGTGGGATACAAAGGTAACTGGGCTCAGATGCATGTAGGAGTTATCGAGGGGCCAGGTACTGAGCTGGATTGGACTTGAAAGAGTAAGAGAAGCAGACAGAGCAGAGTCTGCCACCTCCCTCTCAGCTGCCTTCTCTGACTCTCAGGGTGAATCATCTTAGGCCGTCAGGGGGCACCGCTGTCCTCATACGGGGAGGAAGTTTGCTGTGGTTTACCCCTGACCTGTATGAAGTCCTCACTGGTGTTTAACAGGAGATTCTCTTGAGTCTGTGTCTGCCACAGAGGGGTATGCCCTGTGTCTGCTGTGTCCCAACATTTCAACTTCCCAATATTTCTACTTCTGGAAGTGGCAATAACGGGCCCCGAGCATCAGACACTGTGCAGATTGGGACAAGGGGGGCATGAGGACTCATTGCAACTGAGAGTGTCAAGGAAATGGCTGAGAAAGAATAAAAGAGTCCAGATTTGTCCATGGTTCTGGAGTAACCAAGCGATTGGATGTTTTCCGAGACAACCTCAGTCACTGTCCGCTCTTTCCTCCCAATGTCACATGAGGGAAGTCCTCAATTCCTCAGTCAAGTACCATGTTGATGCCCACAGGAGAAAAGACAAGGACATCAGAGGTTGGATCCAGTCACCAGGTCTCAGTGTGTCCTGAGTAAGAAGAAACACTCAAACTATTCCCATTCTCTCAGGTTGGCTCGCCAGATTGTGTTCGTGGTCTTTTCAGGGTCCTGTGTCCTTGTCTGCCCTCAGGGTCCTGTGCCTTGTCCGGCACACCTGGAAAGTAGGTCACCATCTGCTTGCTGGAAGAAGTGATGGCACTGGGTTATGTGACCTGGTACCGTTTATGTCTCTGACATGGCCCCTAACCTCCTGATTTATGGGGTCACACTGGCCCTCAGGAATCCCTGAGCACTTCTCTGGCCCCAAGTCTGGCAACACAGCCATGCTGACCATGCCTGCGCTGCAGTTGGAGGACGAGGCTGATCATTACTGTTGCTCACACACAAGGAGTGACAATCTTTACACAGTGGAGCCAGCTCATGGGACACTGGGAACTCAACTGGCCCTGTGCTCACAGGCTCCCTTCGTGCCCTGAAGATGCTTCCACAGCCTTCATTCACAATGGGCTGGAGAAACATTGCAGGAGCCTCTCTCACCATGGCACGCAAACCGTCTCTCTAGCTTATTCTTTTGGGACAGTGACGGTTTCCTCTTTACCTGTGTGTCAGAGTCCCAGAACATGCAACTCTTTCCACCTCTTCAACTGCAGTCATGGGGAGAAGAGGGCGAGCATGCATGGGGCCATTTTAGAGCTCTCAGGAGAATCTCCACTTTAAGTGTTTTCATCTCTACCGCAGAGCAGAGCGCCAGAGATGGATTTTCTTCTACTGTTGCCCACTTCAATTCTGAGTGCCCAGGCTCTCTTGGCAGGATGGCCCTCCTCAGTGGGTGGTCCCTCTCTGGGCCCGTTGCTGAAAGAAGAGCAACTGAGAAAAGGGGACTGTGTTGCTGAGGGACTGAGGAGAGTCAGGTGCTCTCAGTCTTTTGGGATATCTCATTGTGACACCATATCCAAGGAGACTGAGCAGTAAAGGTCTGGAGATGCAACTCTGTTTTACGGAGAATGTCCTCTCCCTTAGAGCAATGGACTCCTAATCTGGAGGCGGTTCTCACAATGCCTGTCTCCCTATCACCTGACCTCTTTCCAAAATGGCTCCTTTTTCCCCACAAGGGAAGAGATACAGGGTGTGTGTGTGCCCTCTTTGCAAGGACCCTCAAGGGGTCTGCGATACGTCGATGAGTTTCTACCTGGCACATATGTATTTCTGCTGTGTATATACAATGCCAAGAACTGTTTGCATGTCTCAATCAGCCTGGCAGAAGCACTGAAAAAACTGCACTGTGACCGATTCTTGCCATTTTTCCAGGATTTCCCCGGTTTTAGCACTGAAAGCGTATATCTTAGCAAGGTCCTCATTCTCCGGGCAATTAGGATAGGTGTTCATGGTGAAGATTAATTTCATGGTGATCTCGAGAGGGCTACGGGGTTCTGGGATTACACATTATTTCTGGGTGTATCTGTGAGGGTGTTCCTGGATGTGATGGACATGTCACTGGCTGACTCAGTTTAGCAGACACATTGCCCTCCCGTGAGATTGAGCTCAAACAACCCGCTGAGGATCTGAGAAGAACAAAAGGCCAGGTAAGAAGGATCTGACCCCCCCGTGTCTCATGGATTGAATGGGGACATCTCATCTCACCTTCTCCTGCCCTCAGACTGAAATTTACATAATCTTCTCCCCTGGTTCTCAGGCCTTTGTAGTGAAATTGAGTGGCAACACCAGCTTTCCTGTCTCTGTAGCTTAGTGGGCAGCTCCTGGGACTTTCCTGCCTCAGTAATCAATAACCATGTGAGAGCCTATTTTATATATCCAGGGTGGAGCAAAAGTAGCTTAACAGTTGTTCATGTGGAAAAGAATACCATGATTAATAAATAATAATACAGGCATAAACTCTGTGTTTCCCATACTCACAGCTGGAAACCTGCCTGTGCCCCATCCGTGTGTTTCTGAGTCAGGACAGACGGAGCCCAATGACAGAGCCGAGGGAATCAAGCCCGCCTTAGGGTGTCCTTACTTTCCTACTGCAGGAGTTACAGTGCTGAAGGCAGAGGAATCCTAGGACATCCCCCATTGCTGTGTGGGACAAAGGTAACAAGAACATCACAGGATGGCTGGGGTTAGGGCGATCCAAATCCTGCCCTTCTCGGGGACCACGGGCAGAGCTGGAGATTGGAAATTCTCCCTCAACCCCTTCTTGATCCCGCTCTGTTGGGAGATGCTTACTGGCACTTCCAGAAAAGGAATTATCCTGACACAATCAACATTGATACAAACAGTAAACATTCTTTGTGTCCCACTTAGGAATGGCTCAGCATGCAGCTAATGAGACTCTACACAGCAAAGGATAACAACGAAAGTACCTTTCCCAACTACAGGCCCTTGCTGACCCCTTGCGGCCTTAGATAGTGAATACCGAGCACCATGCTCTGCTCCTACTCCTGGCATCCCTCCCCAGCTCATGACCAGGGCCCTGGCCCCTCTGATCCAATTCATGATCCTTTAAAGTCCGCCAGAAAGGCTTATGTTGGGCAAAGATGTGTCGCCCATGGTAAAGCCTTTCTTCTTTGAAAGCAAGGATATACCTTCGCACAGACCCCAGTCCATTTTGAGATGTGTCAACAGCACCCTCTCCTTAATGGTTTCCCCACCTTGGTAGGAACACCTTGGAACTTAGAGGGGATGGAAGCCACCTCTGATGCCCAGAGAAGACCTCTGACAGAGCATGGAACTATAGACTCCCCACAGGTCTCTGGGTAATGAGAATCCCATGGAGCTTGGCCTAGAGGTTAGCTCATGTCAGCTATCCACAAACCAGTGAACCATGACGATCAGGGTTGCTACCTTCTGGGTCTAGTTCCACGGCTTCTGGTTTAGCAGTGATGGCAACTAGAAAACGTCACCTGTCTTCTGTGCTGACAAGGGTAGGTGTCTGAGAAAATTGCAATGTCAGTGACTACCCAAGTCAAAGGTATTGAGAAGCTATGGACCGGGAGCTAACATCAGGCCCCTGTCCTCCTGAAGTGTACACAGCCCCTGTCCCCTGAAAACGTATAACATGTCCTTTTTCTTTCCATTATGTTTTTCATGGCAGTTATTTTTTAAAAATCTTTATTGTTGAAAGTATTACATATGTCTGTTTCCTTCCCCCCAGCGACCCTTCCAGGCCACTCCAGCTCCCTTCCCCAGGCCCTGACCACACCCATTGTCTGCTTCTGTGGGTTGTGCATACATTCACACAAGGTCCTTGGTTGGTTATGTCTCAGCCATCACCCACTCACCCTCCCCTGCCTTCCCTATGAGTTTCCACAGCCTGTCCATGCTTCCATGTCTCCGCCTCCATGATTTTTAAATCAATGTATTTTGATCATGAGATTCCAAATAAGAGTGAGATCACACGATACTTGTGTAGTTCTGGCTTGCTTATTCCCTGAGCATAATGCTCTATAGGTCCACCCATGCTTAGCAAATGAAAGAGTTCTTCCTTTTTTTCTGCTGAGTAGTATTCCATTGTGTCAATGTACAGCAGTTTGTTTGTCTTATCCACTCACCTGTTGATAGGCACTTAGGTGCTTTCCAAATCTTAGCAATTGTAAATTATGCTGCTATGAATATAGGGGAACATGTATCCTTAATGATGTGTGTTTTGGGTTTCCTAAAATGTATTCCTAGGAGTGAGATGGCAGGGTCATATGGGAGTTCCGTTTTCAATTTTTTTATGGGCATGCCATTTTGTTTGTCATTATGGCTGCACCAGTCTGCTTTCCCATCATCAGTGTGCTAGGGTTCCCTTTCCTCCACAACCTTGCCAGCACTTGTCATTTGTCGATGGTACCCATTCTGACAGGAGTGAGGTGATTCCTCATTGTCCTTTTAATTTGCTCAATGTCCTTTTGGTTTCTGGTGTGTTGAAGGTGCTCTTTACATATTGACCTTTATACCCTACGTTCATATTTAGGGTTTTGTAGTAGCTAATAATTAGATTTGCCTCATAATTTTTGTTGAGTTCAAAGATCCATTTATTTGACTTATGAAGAATAATTGATGGTCATTCCCTTTTTGCTACTTTCTAAGCACAACAAAATGTAGTTTGTGTAGACGTTATTCCTCAATTTCTTCTTTCAACAGATATTTACATGTGTGCCTTCTGAGTGCTAAGTACGAGAAACACCATATTTTATTCAGCAATGAGTTTTGTGGTAAAGACAACAGATATTCAAGGAAAAGAAAGTAAGTACTATTATGCACAAGAATGTTGAGAAGGAAAATAAGGGTGGTAATTTAGGCGGAATCAGTGGGGGCACTTGAAAACGCTTTTATTCATAAAAAATCAAGGGAACCAAGGGTATTAGCTAAATCTTGAATGTTGGGGATGTGGCAGAGGTGCGTAGATCTCGAGGGAATATTTTAGACCCAGAATATGTGAATGGCTCTTATGGCTGTCACTTTGTATCAGGGCCCCTGTGTGGCAGAAATTTTATTGGGATTTGTTTACAAAAGTAATACCAAATTTTCCTTCTGAAGTTGTTTATGTGCATCAGTTACTATCCCATCAGTTATGTTTACACAGCCAATTTGACTTTGGGACATCAGCGAATTTAAGTATTTATGAAAATGAAAATGCTACATTTTAAAATGTTATATTCATAGACCCATTTAAGTAAAAATAGCTGAGTGATGTAAACATACGATAGATTATGTAATGATTCTATTTCATAATAGAAGAGATGAAATCATTTTAAGCTGTAAGCAAAGAATGCAATTCAAATGGAGAATTTTTACTTCTGGCATTTTAACCGGAGAAGTAATAAAAATAATACAGACTATAAGTAAAATAACAAAGCACTCTGAACGAATGATTCAATACTTTATTTCCAAGCTAGTACACACTTGTTGACCACCTGGGCACACTTTAAAATGAATAAAAGCTGACAATGCAAAAATGAAGAGAGGGCAATGCATGTAATCTCTCATCATATGGGAGACATGTAAAACTTTGCTTATTTCTAGGGGGCATTTGCATAACTTTTAATAATCAATATATATGGCCCACACTTTTTCCTCCACCTTAGTGGTTTCCTGAGTCCGCACCCCATCTAATTAGCAGCTCCAGCCAAGCTGTTTGTAGCAGCTTTTCCATATGCATGGCCTGGCCTGGCTCAGGCTTCAGACTCTCTAACACCTCTCAAACAAGCAGCAGCTGGCATCAGAAAAAAATGTTAAAAACAACCCAAGATCCAGCACTAGCAGAAATCTGCATTGCTTCATGCTGGGTCTCTCCAGGGCATTTCCAAGCCCAATAAAAATAGCAGCTGGTGGTGGGCACGGTTGGAAGGTGCTGTGCCCAGCTTCACAGACCCCTCTCTTGCAGGATACAGGGTGTCCCGTGCCTCTCCCATTCAGTGGTTCCAGCATTGTGAATGAGAAGTCTCCATGCACAGGCACCAGGACAGGAGGCCCAGCTTCTTCTACTGGTTCTCTGACCACAGTGTGGCAGCATCTGGCAGGATTGCTGAGGTGGGATGTTGCTGGCCATGCCAGCATGCAGCTTCCTGTGTCCGCCTGCTGCTTGGGATTCTATTCGGGTCCCTGTGCTCTCCTAACCCAGGTCTGTTTGCCCTACCAGATCATCAACAAGGACCTGTGGCTCAATGCCCTAAAGAACTATGAGTGGGCGATGGCCCCCAGTGAGCGGACAGGACGGGTGAGGAGGGGCCGCCTGGGTCTCCCCCGGTGTGCTGCCAGGTTCCTGGGCCATTGCTTTTCTCTCACAGGGACACCTGGATGCTGGGAGGGAAACAGCCTGTGACACCAGGGCCGCAGGGTGTGTGCCTGAGACAGGAACTACCAGTACAACAAGGGCAGTGCAATTCCAGCTCAGGCAGGGGGGCTTAGGCAGGAGGAGGGAGTGTGCATGTCCACTGTCACTCAGAGTCAAAGCAGATTCCATGAGCCACTCCTCTGAACTCTCCCTCTAGGCCGCCCACAGCACCTTCAGGCCTTGCCACCTGCCCCTCAACAGGGGCTGCCATGACATATTCTTCCTATACTCCTTTCCACAGGTGTCTGCAAATCCTCCTCATGCCGTGGCCTAGGCTGATGCGCTGCCACGCCACATTGCCCTATTGCTGCTCACCACCATCTCCTATTTCCCCAGGGTCTCCTCTTCCTCCTGGGGCCACTGGGATCGGCCTGCTCGTTATCAGTATCTTAGGGAGAAAAGTGTGGGCCACAGAGCTGGAGGAATCCTTGTTTTGCAGCCTTGTCAGAGGTTCTTCAATCCGTTTATCCATTTAGGTTTTCCAAGGAGAATACCTCATTTGTGTACCCTCCCTAACTGGAAAACAGGGCAGCATGCCCTGAAGCAGAAACACAGTGCTTCATTTTGTATGCAGTTCACTTCAAAGACTTTATGTACGTATGGTCATAGACACCCTGGGAAATCTGGGCCATGAATATAACTCACCATCCAAGCACATTGCTTTGTATGTCTGTAGTAAAGTCAGACAAATTCAATTTTGTGGGAAACTTTATTCTGAAAATTTTAACACAACAAGTATTCAAATTAAACATTTAAGTATATTGTAATTAAATGAACACCTATGAAAAAACCTTGAATAATTCAAATTTTGCATTCTCTGCAGAAATTTCATAAAGGGTCGATAATTCTTGCTTCTTCCCCATCCCACCGTTTGCTTTTAGTCATTCTTAAATAAAAGAAGGCAATATCTTTACAAATTAAATGTCAACCAAACCTTAGCATTATTTTTTATTTCAGTGTCTACTTCCTTTGTCACAGGGGCTTCCCCTATGACTCCTCCAGAGGAGCCCAATAGTTTAGCTACTGCACTGTATGATTCACTCTCTCCTGCGTAGATGGTGAATCCTATGATCCCCGCCAGCATCACGCTCAGGACCTCTTACAGGGGTGTCCCATCGGCTGTTGCAGTAATTGTTATTCCCCCTCCATCATATCCATCTCGTCTGCGGCTGTAATAATCATCCCAGCGACTCCTTCCACCATAAGTCAGAGGGGCCCTCATGTTGGTGGTGCTCCACCTGAGCTTCCTGGAAAGTCAGTGACCAGATAATAACACTTTCACATCTTAACGAATAAGTTTAAGTCAGTATGACATGACCCTAGTAAAGCCTTAAATAGTTGGAAAACCTATGCTTTTATACATACACCTGTGCTAAAAATATGTCAGTATTGCTGAGGCAGGCAAGGGAGCTTACATTTATCTAAAATACAGCTGAAGAATAATGTTTTAACTGAAATAATTGATTATGAATATATGTGAAGGCACATTTTCTGGAAACAGGCTGAAATCCTGACCTTCGTATTATCTCTATGCTTCACACTGTCAAATTCTCCTTCTGAAAAAGAAAAAAGTGAAAAGAGCCCCCTGGATGTTGTGCCTAAGTGTGTTGAGCACCAGCCTTTGCACTGCAGGATACCGGGTTTGACTCCAGGTCAAGGGCATGACCCTGATTTTCAGGGTCCATTCCTGTCGCTGGATGGGGATTGTACATGAAGAAACGAAACAAAGTATCTCTCTCACATTGATGTAGAGTTCTCTCAGCCCCACTCCCTCCGTACCACTCTCCCGAGGTCAATGATATATATCCTCAGGTGAGAAAAAAATAAAAAGAAAAAGAAAAAGTTGTACTTTGTTTCATTAATAAAGACAATAAATGAGTGTGATCCTTCACCCCAGAAAGAATTGCACTGTTCGAATTGAGCTGCTAACAAAAGAAAACAAGACCTCCCAGATAATACAAAACCCATACTGCATATAGTCCTCCCTGTGGCAAATGGAAGTAAAATTAGAGTAAATCACAAGGCGGCCTGTTAAATCCAATCCTGTCACTTACACACAGTCTGTCTGGACACTTACCATAGCTCTCATAGGAACCTCTGTAAGAGCCTCCAGTTCGATATTCAGAATAATATCTACCAGGACTGCTGCCACAGCCATCAAGATCACTACGTTAAAAAAACACGGTATTAATTTTGTCCAAGTTAACAACTGCAGTGTGCTACTAGATAAAAAGAGAGAAGGCTTTTAAACACCTGTGTCTCCTACAGGAGTGCTCATCTCCAGAACCTGAAAGGCCATGGTCACAGTGTGCATCCTCCCTAGATGGTGGGCCATAATGCTTCCTGACTCGGGAACCTGGATCAGCTCTGCCGGAATAACTGAAGGAAATAAAGCAGAAGTATTTTGAAATCACCTTCTAAGATACAGAACAGGGACACACTCTGACTACACAGATAGGAAAATGCCAATGGGCAGAAGGCTTCAAGAGACATTTCTCCAAAGAAGATAGACAAACAGCTAACAAGTTCATGAAAGGATGGGTCATTAGGGAAGTGCCAATCAACTAAAATGAGATACTTTATTCCTAAGTAGGTTCCAATGTTTGAAGAGGAAAACATCAGGAAATGTTGGGGATTTAGAACAACTGGAATCCTGTGCACAAGGAACAGGAAGGTGACAAGGTCTGGCTGCTGTTGGAAATAATGGAAATTAGGACTCTGAATATACTACATGCTACTTAGTCGGTCAATGGTAAATATTTAGTGTTATGATAGATGAATTTCACCTCACCAACAACAGTCCCTAGCATATATTAGGTGTCCTTATGTTTTGTTGCCAGTTACCTATAACTAGTAGTGCCATCATCATTTCTTGGAGACAAATGGTAATTTCTCCTGGAAGGGGTTTTCTCTTTGCAAGGAACGCCTGCATAATTCTCTCTCACACATGACAGCGGTGCTGTAAATGACAAATACTTACCTGAGGGTATCACAATGGAGATCAATGTTTTAAGGAAAAAGCAACTATTCAAAGCACCACTTTATTTCCTCTTTCAATGAAAATGTTTACATTTCCTCTAAGACTCCAATAAGCTCATGGTTAAATGCACTGTAGAATGTTATTCTGGAATGTATTATCTTTTGACATCTTGTCCTCCCTCTATATCTTCCTTAATTTCTTAAATTACCATCGGTGGGAAAAACCTGTCCACTCCTGAACAAAGTGCAAGCAATTTCCATGATGTCCACATACATATTTATCAGTGCCTTCCTATATCTTGACACGCATTTGTCAATTTTTCTCCTTCTCTACTTTGCACTGTCTTTCTCACAATCCCTTGTTGACATTACTAAAAGATTCTTAATCGTCCTGCTACACTCACTCACCATGCACTTTCACTTATGAACTAATAATTCCTTCATTATGCAAGTATTGAATTATTAGCTTCTCGGTGAAAACACTTTCCATTGCTCCCGGAAGTCCATAATATGCCAAGTAATGCACATGCAATTTCAAAATCAACTTCCTCACTTATCTAAGAACATTTCGTGGTGTACTTTCAAAAACATTTTGGACAGAGGATAAGCCTTGTGCTCTTGTTGTGCACTTGGGTATATCTATATATCCTATCTAATAAAAAAACAATATGCAAATTAACCATCACTCTGTCACAAAGATGACAGCAGCCACAGAGCTGGAGCAAGGAGGAGGCTTGGGTTTCCCCAGGCGATGGAGCAAGCCAAGCTTCCCATCTGCCCTGGCTGGCCGTGGGCTCTGCTCAAGGCTACAAATTTTTTACTAATAGAAGATAAATAAATCCCCAATATCTGCTTCCAGCCAGCGCTGGTTTCCACTCAAGAAGAGTCTGGGAGCTTGGGAAGCCGGGGGGCGTGGCCAGCCTGAACATGGCTTTCAGCCCCTCACCCAGGCTGGCCAGGCATGCCAGCGGGACCCCAAGCTTGATCCGGGACAACCTTCAGGGCATACCAGACAGCACCCACCCATGCACCAGGCCTCTATCCTATATACTAAAAGGGTAATATGCAAATTGACCCTAACAGCAGAACAACTGGGAATGACTGGTCCCTACGACACATACTGACCACCAGAGGGCAGACGCTCAATGAAGGAGCTGCCCCCAGTGGTCACTGTGCTCCAACAGGGGGCGTGCTGCTCAGCCACAAGCCTGGCTGATGGCTGCCAGCACAGCGATGGTGGTTGGAGCCTCTCCTGCCTCCTCAGCAGCACTAAGGATGTTCGACTGCGGCTTAGGCCTACTCCACACTGGCAAGTGGACATCCCGGGCTGCCAGAAGGATGTCTGACTGCTAGCTTAGGCCCAGTCTCCTGGGGAGTGAGCCTAAGCCAGCAGGTGGACATTCCTCGAGGTGTCCCAGACCACAAGAGAGCACAGGCCAGGCTGAGCAACCCCCTCAGAGTGCAAAAATATTGTGCACCAGGCCTCTAGTCTACACTAAGAAAACAGAAAGATGCAAATCAACCATCATTCCATCACTCTGCTACACCCACAAGACACGCCCACCAGCCAATCGGGAGGAACTATACAAATGAATCCAAGTAAGATGGCGGTGGCCACAGAGCTGGAGCAAATAGGAGGCTTGGGTATCCCCTGGAGATGAGGAAAGAAAAGCTTCCCACCAGCCCTGACTGGCCCTGGGTTCCGATAAAGGCTACAAAGTTTCAATTATAAACTACCCCCAAAAAAACAATAAATCCCCCAAAAACTAAAAAAAGGAGAGTCTGGGAGCTTGGGTCACCAGGAGGTTAAAAACAGCCCTCAGCCCCTCACCCCGGCTGGCCAGGCATACCAGCAGGATCCTCACCCTGATCCGGGACACCCTTCAGGGCAAACTCGCTAGCCCCTACTGGTGCACCAGGCCTCTGTCCTATATAACAAAAGGGTAATAGGCAAATTAACTCTATCAGCAGAACAACTGGAAATGACTGATCACTATTACACACGCTGACCACCAGGGAGAAGATGTTCAATGCAGGAGCTGCCCCCCTGGTTGTCAGTGCACTCCCACAGGGGGAGCTCTACTCAGTCACAAGCCAGGCTGATGGGGGCCAGCACAGTGGTGGTGTTGGGAGCCTCTCCAGCCTTCTCAGCAGTGCTAAGGTCGTCCTACTGCAGCTTACGCCTTCTCCCTGCTGGCAAGTGGACATTCCTGAGGGCTCTCGGGTGGCCAGAAGGATGTCTGACTTCCAGCTGAGGTGGACATGCTAAGCCAGCAGGTGGACAACCCCCGAGGGAGTCCCAGACTGCAAGAGGGTACAAGCTTGGCTGACGGGCCTCCCCGAGTGAACAAATTTTTGTGCACCAGGCCTCTAGTCTACACTAGTAAAGGACAAACTTGCAAATTGACCGTACCTTCACTACACCTAAGCCATGCCCACACGCCAATCAGAGTGACTATATGCAAATTAAACCAACCAATAAGGCAGCTGGCAGCCATGGAGCTGGAGCGAGCAGGAGGCTTGGTTGCCCCAGTGATGGAGGAAGCCAAGCTTCCTGCTTGCCATGACTGGATCTGAGCTCCACTCAAGGCAACAAATTTTCAATTATAGAAGATAAATTAATCCTAGATTCCTGCTTTAAGCTGGACGTGGCCTCGGAGCTGGAGCGAGCAGGAGGCTTGGGCTGCCCCTGGTATGGAGGAAGCCAAGCCTCCCGCCCGCCCTGGCTGGCTCTGAGCTATACTCAAGGATACAAATTTTCAATTATACTAGGTAAATAAATCCCAGAATATAAAAAAACAAAGACAAAAACAAAAAAGTGGAGAGGCTGGGAGCTTCCATCGCCAGGGTCTTGGCCAACCTAAAAGCAGCCCTCAGCCCCTCACCCAGGCTGGCCAAACCTTTATGGGGTTAGGGTATCACTGGGGTGGGGCTTGACCAGCCTGAAAGAGCCATCAGCCCCTCATCCAGGATGGCCAGGCACTCCAGTGGGCACCCCCACCCTGACGGGTGTGTGACCTCCTGCAAACAGCAATCATCCCCTCATCCAGGCAGGCCAGGCAGCCCAGTGGGGACCCCAACCCTGATCCAGGACACCCTTCAGGGCAAACCAGCCGGCCCCCACCCGTGCACCAGACTTCTATCCTATATAGTAAAAGGGTACTATGCCTCTCAGCACCGGGATCAGCTGAGCCTCGAGGCCTCCCGGCACCGGGATCAGCGTGACAGGGGGCAGCGCCCAAACCCCCTGATCGCCCTGAGGCTCTGTGTGTGACAGGGGTCGGGGCCATAACCTCCCTATCCGCCCTCTCTCTTCGTGACAGGGGAAGGTGCCCCAACAGCCCAATCAGCCCTGCTCTGAGCCCGACCAGGGGCTGCACCTAGGGATTGGGCCTGCCCTCTGCCACCCGGGAGCAGGCCTTAGCCAGCAGGTCGTTATCTCCCGAGGGGTCCCAGACTGCGAGAGGGCACAGGCCGGGCTGAGGGGACCCACCCTCCCCCTCGAGTGCACAAATTTTTGTACACCGGGCCTCTCTCTACATATAAAAGACTGAGTGACTGACTGTATGTCTTTGTGACCATCAGACCCACAGCCAGTATACATGATGTGCACTGGCAATCTACATTTATAAAAGGCAAATATGCTAAGTGTCCATCTGAGTAATGACATCATGTAGCAATGCCAGGCTTCCTCTCCCCAGCAACTCACCTCCTTGCAGTTTCTTCAGTCCTGGAACATGACTTGGTTTAGAGCCAGGTGGGAATATTTTACACTAACCAAATGTCTGTGAAGCATTTTCCCGTGTGTCTTTTGATCCTCACAGAAGTCGTGGAATAGGTAGATGGTAGACTCGGTGGTATCCTATTTTCTCTTCATTAGCCAGAAAACAGAGATTTAGAAAGCTGAGAAACTTGACCTGACTGAAAATAAGGAAGAAATGATGGAACTTGTAAATGACTTCAGGTTTTCTCACTGTGAAGAATATAGTCAAACACTGCTGCAGTTAAATGGTTTACTCTTTGTTCTCCCTGGGTGAGCTACAATAATAACCTGCTTGTGTTGAAATTTACTGCTGTGTTGCTCACAATTACCTGAAAGAGAAGTTGCGCTGCTTCACTGGGTTGGAAAAAATTTAGCTACCTTAGACAGCAGGTCTAATTAAGCAAGTTTACACCCTCTCGCTCTCTCTCTGTCACTCTAGGTTGACCTGCCCACGTGCGAAACATATGCAGCTCTTGCTGGCGCCAATGGTATGCATGTGTTTCAATTTGTCATGGTCAATCCTGAATTTGGTTGACACTTCTATTATAGAGAAAGGGCAAATAGCGGCATTACAATATTTCTTCTAATTAATTCCTTAGTATTAATTAGTATTTCCTTAGTATTAATTAATTAATTAGGGCCACAAGTATTCTAATAGTGGCAAGATGTCATCTGTGAATAGTAAGGTTTTATTGGGCCAAAAGCCTAAGGGACCATTATGAGTCGTTGCTATGATGCACACTGACCAGCAGGTGGCAGATGCTCAACACAGGAGCTTCCCCCTGGTGGTCAGGGAGCTCCCAGAGTGGGACCCTTGCTCAGGCAGAAGCCAGGCTCATACCTGGAGAGTGCAGCTGTGGCAGGAGGTGCCTTCGCTGCCTATGCCACAGTGCTACCAATTGGTGGTGGCAGGAGGAGTGGGGCTTGGATGAGCAGGAACACAGCACCTGGCTCCAGCTTGGGCTCCTGCCCACCTGCCCGCCGTTTTGTGCACTGCTACATCCCTCAGGAGATGTCAGACCTAACCTGGCAGTCCCACATCTCCCAAGGGGTCCCAGATTGTGTGAGGCCGCAGGCCAAGCTGTGGGATGACACCGGTGCTTGAATTTCATTCACCGGGCCTCTAATCATTTCATAATTTATCACCCATTTAGCATGGTTCTCTTCTAATGCTGAATAATTTAAAGTAGAAACTGAATTTTGGTAATGATGGCCATTGAGATTTAACTGCTCTTTAGCGGTATTATTTAATGGCTTATATGAAGGGCACTAATCTCCTTCAAATATGAGAAATATTACATTCCCATAAATATTACTATGTTCCAGTGCTAATTCTTTCCACTAATGCCACTAAGTGAGCCTTTCACTAATTTTCTTTGCTCACTAGCTCATCCAAAATTGAAATGGGAGGCTGCTTGTCTATATTCAAGGGCAGAGGCATATTCTTCTTAACTACACTGATGCTCTCAATACTTTCATTTTTCCAACATAATTTATAGTGAGGGTCTCTATGTTAGATTTTAAAACATCTCTTTACTAATATGAATAAGTCACTTTTACCTGATTTCTTCACAACTGTGTGCATGCAATGATTTGGAACTTGCAATGCCTGACTCTTTTAAGTGTGCCTTCCCACCCTTGTTTTCATTAAAACACCATCAGAACCCACATTAATCACTTTTCAGTCTGTTAAGAAAATGCAGACCATCCTCGGGTTACATTGGACTCGAAGTACATCATTTTGTGGTTACAGTGCCATCCTCTGAGTATTTATTTTAAAAAAACTTCCATCATTTATATGTATTTACATATGTGCTTTATGTTTTTTATTATTTACTAGAGGCAAGGTGCACAAAAATTTGTGCACTGGAGTGGGGCCCCTAGGCCAGCTTGGCCCCTATCACATACTGGGAGCCCTCAGGGGATGTCCTACTCCCTGCTCCATGCTCCCTTTGGGGAGTGGGCCTAAGCCACAGCCTGGCCTCCCTTTGTGGGCGCCGACCGGGCTTATCAGGCAAAGATATCAGCTCAATCACCCCGCTGTTGCAGCCACTGCCAGTCAACCTCAGCCACCAAGGTGTTTTCATCAACACGGACTCCAGTCCCTTTACTATGAAAAAAATGACAACTTTTTTTAGGCATTCTCAAGATGTGTCTTTCATAGGATATGACATTTCTTTCTTTTTTCCTTTTCTTCCTTCCTTCCTTCCTTCCTTCCTTCCTTCCTTCCTTCCTTCCTTCCTTCTCACCTGAGAATATGTTTCCATTGATTTTTCAAGAATGTGGAAGAGAAAGGGAAAGACAGAGAGAAACATCAAAGTGAGAGGAACACTTTGATTGGTTGCCGCCTGCATGAGCCCTGACCTGGGCCCAGGCCAGGGAGGAGCCTGCAACCTATGTACATGCCCTTAGCCAGAATTGAACCAAGACTCAGCAGTGGGCAGGCCAAGGCATTATCCACTCCGCAAAACCAGCAAGGATAGGATATGACATTTCCTACCCCTCCAGGAGTGGACTTTCCTTTTTTCTCCAGGAGTGGGGTAAAAAACCCTACATCACCTATTTTGATTCTTATTACCCAATTTACTAAGAATATTACCACTGGCATAGAGGGAGCTTAACCAATGAGCAGTCAGAAAAGGTGTTTCCTCTGGAGTTCACACCAATTGCCGGCTTGGTCCCTGCCCAGGCCTAATGCCTGTGGTCCAGTCATTAGCTCTGGGCAGGGGACCACCAACTCCCTCAATCGCCTGCTCAGACCCTGCTCCCCATGATCACTGGCTCTGCCCCTGCTCCCGGCCATGGCCAGCTGCCTCCCTGCTCCCCGAAATTGCTGGCTCTGTACCTGCACAGGGCGAATGCCTCTGGCCGGGGCATTAGGCCTGGGCAGGGGACCCCCAACTCCCCAGGATTGTCAGCTCCACCCCTGCCAAGGCCTAATGCCATGGGCAGGAGACCCCATGCTCCCCTCAATCACAGGCTCCTCCCCTGCTCAAAACTAACGCCTCTAGCAAAGGCATTAGACCTGGGAAGGCACCAATAGTACCCCTGCAATTACCGGCTCCAGCCCTGCCCAGGCCTAATGCCTCTGACAAAGGCATTAGGACTGGGCAGAGGACCCCCAGCTCCCACCAACGCCAACTCCTCTCCTGCTCCCCACCATCGCTGGCTTACCCCCTGCTACCCACCATCCCAGCTCCGCCCTTGCCCAGGCCTAACACTTCTGACCAAGGCATCAGGCCTTGGCAGGGGACCTCTCAGCTCTGATTGCAGGCTCCAATAGCCTATAGCCATTGGGCACCTACTTATGCAAATTAACCGCCATGTTGTTGGTGGTTAATTTGCATATCATGCTGATTAGCCAATGGGAGGTTAAGGGAAGATACTGTCAGTTACCCTGTTTGTCTATTATTAGATAGGATTTAGCACAAGTAAAGGTCAGGAATCATTATTTTACTTTTAATTTTTTACTTTTATATTTTATTTTTTTTAATTGTTTCACCTCATTACTGCTGTGTATGTGTGCTCCATGTGAGTGATGTAGATGCTTATCTAGGTGGGTTCTGACTTACGGCAAAAACCATTATGACGTGCTGCAGGAATAGATCTTAATTGTAACATGAGGACCTATTGTACTTAAATTCTCCTGATGAAGATGTCGTTATTTGGTCTTCATATTTCCTCATTAAGTACATGATTGTTGGAAGCACAAAGTATATATATATCTATGTGATTCTTAGACTATTAATTCAATAAGAAATAAAAACTGGTGTGGGGGGGGGAAGCTGGGAAGGTCAAGGGGAGAAAACAAAAAAAAAATGGACACATCTCTAATACGCTTTGAAATACTTTAAGGAATAAAAAAAAATTAAAAAATGAAAGCCTTATTCTTATAAAAAGATCTGGCCTTATAATTAAATGGCCTAATACATTTTAGAGTAGGGCACCTTTCCAAAGTATTCTCAGAAGAACATGGCTTGAAATCCAGGGTGTATCCTTTAACACCCTATTGGAAACAAGAGCCTTAGTTGGGCTCCATCATGATCCCAACAGAGACAGAAACAGCAAGAGACATGGCAGGTTTCTGTTACTATATTCCTACTGAGCATCCCTCAATGCACATTTCCTGATGGTGCTATTGATCAGAATGTGCACTCACAGGACATTAGGGCCTTCATGCACAACTCCGTCATGAAACCACATGAAAGAGAAGCCTATTGGACAAGAATGTTAGCAGGGACTTTACAATGCAGAGGGATTCTGAAGAACATTGAAAAAGGTGGCAGAACCATAGCCAGTTTGGAACAGTGGACAGATCACTGGCCTTCAGACTGAAGGGCTCAGATTTGATTCAGGTCAAGGGCACTTGCCTGGGTGTGGGCTCAATCTCCAGTCTTGGGCTTGCAGGAGGAACTGATCAAAGAATCGCTCTCATCACTGAAGTTTCTAACTCTCACAAGCTCTCCTTTCCTCTCTGAGATAAGTACAAATATATTTAAAAGAATGGTGGCAGAATCATGGATGATGCAGGGACATGCTCCCAGGAACAAACTGATATTCCAACTAAAATACAGAACAACTTCCTGAATAATCAATGGAAAACTCACAGGAGAGAACCCTGAAACCAGAAGACCGAAGGTGGAGGCCACTTAGACACTGGTAGGAGGAGAGGAGGCTTGAAGGGGCGGGCCTGACACCCACAGACAGCAACTGAAGTCTCGGAGAGATATCTCAGCTGTGGAGGACTGCCACTGAGAACTCTGGGTCTAATCCCCAAGCTGCGCCTCCTAGCAGAGAGCGCCAGAACTGAGGAGGGTACCCATATAACCTGTGGATGTGAATAGCAGCAGGGCACTCTCTGCCAGGGAGAGACAGCTAGAAATTCAGGTATACTCTTAAAGGGCCAGCACACAAATTTCCCTGTGGAGCCACACACCTTGTGCCCTGGCTAAGGGAGGGTGAAGTGGACTGGAGCTGTGAAGGAAAAAGCCAGAACTGGGGAGTCAAGGGTTCCAGCACAGAAGACAGACACTTCAAGTTTCCTGGGAGGAGTCATTTCCTCAGGCAGCAGAGAAAATCTTTCCCACGCAGACATTTGCCTTTCCTGGAGGAGTGACAATTAACACACACTACTGGGAAACACCTTGCCCGGAGGACACTTAAGAGATTATAAATAACAATAAACCTCCACACAGAAGCAACTGCCCCACCCTGTTGAAACAAACTCTTGCTATAACCTGAGGACCATTGCCTTGGAAGCAAGTTAAGTTGGAATCCTATCAGTCTATAGACAGAGGAGGTCTCTGGAGGCTTTGAGTCTTTGCCTGATCTAATTAGTCAGAAACATCCTTTAACAATGTTCTGCACTAGAGACTGAGAGGCACAGAGGATCTACCTAACTTGTCACCACAAACCCACACAGAAAGCCGGAAAGAGGAAATAAAGAAACAACCCCCAAATGAGAGAACTAGAGAATTCTCCAGATATTGAGAGAGATGAAGCACAGAGAAGACATTTATCTGAATCTGACTTCAGGGTTATGAAGGTAAAAGAGCTCAACAGCATGAAAAAAGATATAGTGACTATGAAAAGAAGAACAGTCCTAGTTATAAAATGACATAATACAAACAGGAGGACCACTTACATAACAGTATTAGAATAGCGAGTGTGCCAAAAGAGGCAGGAGGGGAGAAAAGCGTAGAGACGCTTTTCATTGTTTCTTTGAAGAAACAATGGCAGAACACTTTCCTAACGTGGTAAAGAAAAATCCCACACAAGGTCAAAAGCCAAAGAGAACCCAATAGAAAAAGTTCCCAAACACGTGCCCAGACACATCATAATTAAAATGCCAAAAATTAAAGACAAGGAGAGAATCTTCAAGGCAGCAATTAAAAAGAAAACTGTTAGCTACGAAGTCGTCCCCATAAGGATGAGTCCTGATATCTCATCTGAAACTCTACAGGCCAGAGGGATTGGCATGAAGTACTCTAGTTAATGGAAAGAGAGGATCTGAGACCAAGATTACTATATACGGCAATTCTTTCCTTCAAAATAGACAGTCAAATACAGAGCTTCATAGACAGAAAAAGGCTAAAAGTGTAAATTGTCACCAAGCCAGCATTACAAGAAATGCAAAGGGATTGCTGTAATGAGAATGAGAAACAGAGACAGAAACTTAGCCATACAGAAAGATAATGGAAAGAAATAAATACCTATCAATAATAACTCTAAATATAAATAGGTAAATGCTCCAATCAAAAGGCATAGGGTATCAAAATGGATACAAAAATATGATGCAAGTATATGCTGTATACAGGAGTGCCATCTGAAAACAAAAGACACACAAAGGATTGGAGTGAAGGAATGGGAAAATTTCCATGCAAATGGAAAGAAAAAAAGGCTGGAGTACCAATATTCATATCAGACAAAATAGACATTTTAATAAAGGACATCACAAGAGACAGAAAGGTCACTGCATGATACCAAAGGGATCAACCAGCAGAAAATATTACCCTAGGAAACAAATATTCATCCAACATAGGAATATATGTATATCTCCTATATAATAAAAGAGAAACATGGTAATTAGCATACGACCAGTACTCTTCCCTTTGGCTATCAGCGAGATATGCAAATTAGCTGCCTGCCAAGATGGCGGCCGGCAGCCAGGCAGCTTGAAACTAACATGAGGCTTGCTTGCTTCAGTGACAGAGGACACCAACGTTCCTAGCCTGCCTTGCCGGCCTCTGAGCTTGCAGTTTAAGAAACATTGTAACAAATATAGAAGCTAAACAAAGCCCCAGAAACATGCTTTCAGTGAGCCCGGGATCTCAGAGCTGGAGTTCTATATTGTTTCGATTATAGAACCCAAACAAACCAGATACCTTCCTTCAGCAGCAGAGGCCTCAGAGCTGGAGCCAGAGCTAAAGCTGGCCCAGAATAAAAACAAGAGAAAAAAAATAGCATTTGGGAGCTTCAGTAGGCCAGAAAACAGCCCTCAGCCCCTCACACAGGCTGGCCACGCACCCCAGTGGGGACCCCCACCCTGATCCAGGACACCCTTCAGGGCAAACCAGCCAGCCCCACCCATGCATCAGGCCTCTATCCTATACAGTAAAAGGGTAATATGCCTCCCAGCACCGGGATCAGCAGAGCTGAGAGGGCTCCCGGCACGCAGGGGGATCAGCGTGACAGGGGGCAGCACCCAAAACCCCTGATCGCCCTGAGGCTCCATGTGTAACAGGGGATGGGACCTCAACCTCCCTATCCGCTGTGCTCTGTTCATGACAGGGGAAAGCGCCACAACCTCCTGGTCAGCCCTGCTCGGTGCCTGATGGGAGGAGCTCCCCAACCGCCTGATCGCCCTGCGGCTCTGTGTGTGACAGGATGCGGCACCTCAAACCCCTGATCAGCCCTGCTCTGTGTTTGACAGGGTGCTGGGCCCCAACCCTCTCCTCCCCCTCGGGCCCTGCTCTGTGTGTGACGGGGTAGAGCCATAACCTCCCCATCAGCCCTGCCCTGAGTGTGACTGGGGGCTGTGGCCCAACCCCCCAATCGGCCCTACCCTGAGCATGAGTGAGGGTGGCATCGCAACCTCCCAATCTGCCCTGCTTTGTGCATGGCAGGAGAAGGCACCCCAACTCCCCAATCAGCCCTGCTCTGAGCCCGACAAGGGGCTGAACCTAGGGATTGGGCCTGCCCTCTGCCACCCAGGAGTAGGCCTAAGCCAGCAGGTCGTTTTCTCCTGAGGGGTCCCAGACTGCGAGGGGGCACAGACCCAGGTGATGGACCCTCCTTTCCCCACCAAGTGCACAAATTTTTGTGCACCGGTCCTCTAGTATATACATGCCAATTCAAAGCTATATGCCAAAATGCTGGACAATGTGGATGAAATAGATGAAGTCAGTAAAAAATGCGAACTACCAAAATTGATTCAGAAAGAATTACTTATACATCTGAAACAAACAAACAAAAATCAAACAAAGAGACTTCCAGGGGACTTTAATGGAGAGCCTGAAAACAGGACAGTCATAGGAGCAGACTTTTATCACTCCTATCACTTCACTGGATAGATCTTCCATGTGACAAGACAATGATTCAGAGACTCTAAAGGACACACTGCATCAGATGGATTTAATTGACATTTTAGAACGTTCACCCCAACAGAGCAGAATATACTTTCTTCTCAAGTGCACAGGGGTCATTCCCAAAGATAGACCACATGGTAGGACACATAACAAGTCCCTACAAGTTCAAGAAGATTTAAATCATATAAAGCATCTTCTTGGATCTCAGTGGAATGAAATGAGAAATCAACTAGCGTAAAAACACCCCAAAACATTTAAACACTTAGAGGCTAAATAGCATGCTATTAAACAATGAATTTGTTACAATGAGATCAAGAAAATATCAAAGACTTTTTGGAAAAAAAGGAAAATGAACAAATAACAACACAATATCTCTGGGAAACAGCAAAAGCAGTCCTGAGAGGGAACTTCATAGCACTATAGACCTATCTCAGAAAATAACAAAAATCAGCAATAAACTATTTATCCCTACAACTGAAGAATTAGAAAGAAACCAACAAGAAGAGCCCAGAGTAAGTAGCGGAAGGAAAAAATAAAGATTACAGTAGAAAAAATAACAGAGAAAAAAAATTCAATGAAACCAAAAGCTCGTTCCATGAAAGGATAAACAAAATTGATAAACCATTAGCAAGACTCATGAAGAAACAAACACGCATGATTCCAATAAGTAAAATCAGAGACAAGAGTGGAGGAGTAAGCACTGACACCACAGAAATTCAAAGGATTGTAAGAAAATACTATGAACAACTATATGCCAAAATGCTGGACAATGTGGATGAAATAGATGAAGTCAGTAAAAAATGCAAACTACCAAAACTGATTCAGAAAGAATTAAGAAAACTCAATAGGCTCATAACAACTGATGAAATAGAAGAAGTAATCAAAACACTTCCAACCAACAAAAGCTCAGGTCTGGACAGCTTCACAGGGGAGTTCTACCAAACAGTCAGAAAACTACAATCTATACTCCTCAAACTGTTTCAGAAAATCAAAGAGGAAAGAATACTTCCAAACTCTTTGTATGAGGTCAGCATTATTCTAATTCCAAAAGAAGGTAAAGACACTACAAAGAAAGAGAATTACAGGCCACTATAGCTGATGATGACAGATACTAAAATCCTCAACCAAGTATTAGCAAATCACATCCAGCATTATATTAAAGGACCAAATGACATGATCAAGTGGGATATATTCCAGGGATGCAAGGCTGGTATGATATTCACAAATCAATAAATGTGATACAACTCATAAACAAACTGAAGGTTAAAAATCACGTGATCATATTGATAGACACAGAAAAAGAATTGGAAAAAACCCAACCCCCAATTTTGATAAAAAGTCTCAGCAATGTGGTAATAGAGGGAGCATACTCAACATGATAAAGGCCATATATGAGAAACCCACAGCCAACATCATACTCAATAGGCAAAAACTAAAACCATTTCCCATGAAAGAACAGGAACATGACAGTGATGCCAATTTTCACCATTCCTGTTCAACATAGTATAGGAAGTGCTACCATAGTGCTCAGACATGAAGAAATAAAAGTCATCCCAACCGGAAAAGCACATAATAAATGAATTTGGTCATGAATCAGGATACAAAATTAACACCCATAAATATATGTATTTTTATTTACCAAGAATGAACTCCCAAAAAGATAAACTAAGAAAAGAATCCCACTTACCATTGCAATAAAGGAATTAAGGAAAAAACTCAATTAAGGAAGTAAAAGAACTCAATTAAGGAAGTAAAAGAACTGCACTTGGAAAATGACAGAATATTGAAAAGGAGATAAAGATATCAACCAGTGGATTAATATACCGTGTTGATGGGTTGGTAGAATTAACATTATTAAGATGTCCATACTACCCAAAGCAATTTATAGATTCAATGTAATCTCCATTAATATACCAACAGAATATTTCACAGACAAAGAACAAACCCTCCAAAAATTCATATGGAGTAAAAATAGCCTCAGCAATCCAGGGAACTACAAAAAAATATGGAAGGCTCACAATACCAGATATTAAGCTATATTATAAAGCCACCATTCTCAAAACTGCCTGCTACTGGCACTAGAAAAGACATATACACCACTGAAACAGAACAGAGAACCCAGAAGTGGACCCAAGTCATTACACTGTATTATTAATTTACAAAGGAGGTGAGAGCATTCAATGGAGTCAAGACAGTCTCTTTGATTTTCTACAAGATGGCAGCGATATAGGCAGACGCGACCCAGGTCTTGTGCCAGAGCAGATGGAGTAAGCAGCTGAAACTAATAACACCCACCGCGAATTGGGGAAATTACTCAGCTGGTGAGACGGTTTGCAGTAGGGAAGGGCAGAGCTCCTCTGGAAAGGTAAAAGAACCAGGGATCTGGGCAGGAAAGTTTGCCAGACCTCTGAGCCCAGAGGGTCAGAGGGAGACCGCATGGCACTGGGACAGGCACAGCCCCTGACTGGGGAAAAGAGATCCGCGGGATTCCTGGCACAGGGGGATTTGAGATCTGGGTTCTGTGATTACGGAGGACTGAGCCTAGAGGGGGCTGCCTCAACAGCTGAATAGACCATGCAGTGCTGGTAAGAGAGGAGCTTACAGAAATTCAGACTTCCTCATTTCTGTGGCCAGCATTTGTTTGTTTATTTTCACTGAACCCTGTTCATAGGACATTTCAGATACAGACACTCACCTGTGCTGAAGAGAGGGAGAAGGTGCAGATGAGTGGAATCTGGGGAGAGGCTGGGGAGAAAGGGGGCGCCGGGAGAGGTGCCAGCGAATATAGTGCTGAGACACCCTTGGGCCAGGACTAGGGCAGCCATTCTTTCCGGAGTGTGGGACTCCTCCACCTAGCCCCCAGGCAAGGAGCACAGCCACACCCAGATTAGACCCTGAACGAGATGAAGGATTAAAATAATCTGATCAGTCCCTGGGCATTAACAGGGTCTGGCCTATAGAGGGACTTTCAGTCCCAGCAATAACACAGACCAGGGCCACGATTAAAGAACCAGTTCTGGGGAGTTGACCTCCCCAAACCAGTTTTAAGTGCAATAGAGAAAATAAACCCTTGCTACTGGATAGAGAAGCTGTATAGCCTCAGAGACAAACCCAAAAATACTGCCACCCAGAGGCTAAGCCACAACCTTAATCTCAGCTAAACACAAATTAAGGCAGTCTGGGACAAAAATACGGCCTGCTTTAAAATCAGGACTATGGTTTACAACACTGAGGAACAGTGTATCGCAGGGAAATTCAACACTCCCCTGAATAACTGGCAAGACCAAGGCGAGCCAGACTGAAGAGTAGAAGAACCGAATTACCTTCACTCCTGCAATTTTTTTTTCTTTTTTCATCTTTTAACTAAGAAAGCAATTTTTTTCTTCTTTTTCCATCAGCTGATTTTATCCTTTTAATTACCACATTTTTATGTTTAACCAGTATTATTGCTGCTACCACTTTACCATTTTTTTAAAGTGACATTTTATTGTCTCTCTATTTTATTTTGGGATTAGTTTTCTCCATTCTATTTTCATCGTTCCTATAGCATCAATTTTCCCTACCTCAATTTTACCTCTATGCTAAAACCCTCTTCCCCACTTTTCCCTTTTTGTTGTCCTGTTTCCCTTACCCTATTCCTGCTTTAGATTTTCCTGATTCCTTCTTTTTCCCCCTGTCAAAATTTCACCCTAATTATATATCCCATTTCCACTCCACTGCTCTAAATCCTTATACACCTATCCCTTATCTTTCTTCACTATCCAAAATTTTTTCCCTTCTTTTATCTTTCTATGTTTTGTTGCTGTTTGCTTGATTGTTGAGTATTTTGTTTTTTTTGGTGTTTTTTTTGTTTGTGTGTGTGTGTGTGTGTGTGTGTGTGTGTGTGTGTGTGGGGTTTAGGACTGGTTGTGAGGTTGTTTGCTTTTTCCTTTTTTTTCTTTTGCTGGCTTTTCCCCTCTCTCCACCCCCACTCCCCTCCAGTTATTTTTGTGCTTCTGTTTTCCCTTGGCTCTCTTGATATTATTGATTATTTGTAGTTTGCATTCATCTCCAGTGATCTGTTCCTGGAATCTGTTGGGATTAGTGGCGGTTCTTTCAGAGTTTTCTCCTCATATAAATAGTCTCTTCCCCTCTTCTACTTCGTTCTCTCTTTTCACTCTTTTTTTTTCTTTTTTTCCGCGTCATTTTTCCCAATTTCATTTTTGAACTCCTTTTTTTTCTTACTTTTCTTTTCTTTTCTCTCTTTTATATTTTTCTCTTCTTTCTTCCTTATCCCCTAATCCTCTTAATTTGGGCAGTCACCTTTATTTGGGGTTAATAATATTGTGAATATATTTGTCTTTAGTGCCTGGTACGTTGTGGCTTGATTTGTTGCATTATGTGCCCTTAAATCAGCGCAGCAGATCCAAGCCGCAGAAGCCTCCTGATCACCATACCCTCTGAGGATCAGCAGCTGTATGTGAAGACTCCCCCCACCAGCAAGAAGAGCCACCAAAGCTGTGAACAGCACACATAAGAGGAGCTGCCAACTGAGGAAAAGCTGCTATCGCAACCGCCCAAGGAGCAACCACAGCCCAAGGAGCCACTGCC
Source organism: Myotis nattereri (assembly GCF_964212035.1). Classification (NCBI taxonomy): domain Eukaryota; kingdom Metazoa; phylum Chordata; class Mammalia; order Chiroptera; family Vespertilionidae; genus Myotis; species Myotis nattereri. Next base: position 33,769,460 of record NC_138094.1, on the reverse strand, counting down.
ACCCAGGGAGCAGCTCATGAATGACTCAACGTCTACATATGTCAGTCAGATCAAACATGGGTAGACAAAGAAATCCCGAAAGGAAAGAGAAGGAGGATTCGCCAGAAAACCAGCTAAGTGATACAGAGGCATGCAACATGAGAGGAAAAGAATTCAGAATAAGGGTCCTAGAGTCCATAAACCGAATGGACGAAAAAATCAAAAACATATAGAAGAACCAAGAAAAAACAGATGAAAAAATCAACTACTTAAGCAAGAATCAAGAAGTAAGAGATAAAAAATCAACAACTTAAGTAAGACCCAAGAAGAAATGAAGAGTGATATAGCTGCAATGAAAAACTCCATTGAAAGTATCAACAGTAGACTAGGAGAAGCGGAGGACCAAATTAGTGAATTAGAAGACAAGGAAGCAAACACACCCAAACTGTACTGCAATTGGATAAAAAAATTAAAAGACAGGAGGAGAGCGTAAGTGACATTGGGACAACATGAAACGAAACAACATATGGATAATAGGGGTGCCAGAACAACAGAAAGAGGAACAAGGATTAGAAAACCTATTGGAAGAAATAATATCAGAAAACTGCCCTGTGTTGGGGAAGAAAAAAGTCACACAAGCCCAGAGAGTCCCAAACAAGGTGAACCCGAAAAGACCGACACAAGACACATCATAATTATCATGGCAACTGTTCAGGACAAAGAGAGAATCTTACAGGCTGCAAGAGAGAGACGGAAAGTTACATACAAGGGATCTCCCATTAGATTATCCAATGATTTCTCAACAGAAACACATCAGGCAAGAAAAGAATGGACAGAAATTTACAAAGTGATGCAAAGCAAAGGACTGAATCCAAAAATACTCTATCAAAGGCTATCATGCAAAATTGAAGGGGAAATAGGAAGCTTCACAGACAAAAAAAGGCTACGAGAGTTTATCACCACCAAGCCGGCAATGCAAGAAATTCTAAAGGGACTGGTGTAAAAAAAGGAACAAAAAGCTCAGAAAGAAAACAGCCACACACACAAAAAAGAAATGGCTACAAACATGTACCTTTCAATAATAACTTTAAACTTAAATGGACTAAATGCTCCAACCAAAAGACATCGAGTGGCTGAATGGATAAAAAAAACATGACCCATACATTTGTTGTCTACAAGAGACCCTCCTCAGAAGAAGGGACTCACACAGACTGAAAGTGAAGGGATGGAAAATTATCTTTCAGGCAAATGGAAAGGAAAAGAAAGCTGGGGTAGCAATACTTATATCGGACAAAATAGACCTCAAAGTGAAGGCCATAACAAGAGATAAGGAAGGCCACTTCATAATACTAAACGGATCAATACATCAAGAAGATATAACCCTGGTAAACATATATGCACCCAATGCAGGAGCACACAAATACATAAAAATAACTCCTGGAAGATATCAAAGGAGAGATCGACAACAATGCAATCATAGAGGGGGACTTTAATACACCACTGACATCATTGGATAAATCCTCTAGGCAAAAAATCAGCAGAGAAACAGCCATCCTAAATGACTCACTAAATCAGATGGACTTAATTGACATCTTCAGAACGCTTCACCCCACAGCCAAGGAATATACATTCTACTCAAGTGCTCTTAAGACACATTCAAAAATAGACCACATATTGGGTCACAAACAAAGTCTCCCCAAATTCAAGAAGATTGAAATCATACCAAGCATCTTCTCAGACCACGATGGCATAATATTAGAAATAAACTACAATAAAAACAACCCCAAATACTCAAACACTTGGAAGCTGAAGAGCATGTTATTAAATATTGATTGGGTTACCAATGAGATCAAAGAAGAAATTAAAAACATCCTGGAAACTAATGACAATGAAAACACTACAATCCAAAACCTATGGGACACATAGAAAGCAATCCTGAGAGGGAAGTTTATAGCTCTACAGGCCTATCTCAAAAAACAAGAAAAAATGGTAGTAAATCATCTAACTTACATCTCAAAGAATTAGAAAGAGAGCAACAACAACAACAAAAAAAAACCCAGAGTGAGCAGAAGGAAGGAGATAATAAAGATTCGCACAGAAATAAATGACATAGAGACCAAAAAAATAATACAGAAAATCAATGAAACCAAGAGCTGGTTCTTCGAAAGGATAAACAAGATTGACAAACCTCTATCCAGACTCACCAAGAAGCAGAGAGATAGGACCCCAATAAACAAAATCAGAAACGATAGGGGTAAAATAACCACAGACCCCACAGAAATACAAATGATTGTTAAAAAATATTGTGGACAGCTCTACTCTAAAAAACTAGACAACCTGGAGGAAATAGATAAATTCCTAGAAAAATACAACATTCCAAAACTCAATCAGGAAGAATCTAAAAATCTCAACAGGCCAATAACTATGGAAGAAATTGAAGCAGTCATCAAAAAGCTTCCAGCAAACAAAAGCCCAGGACCAGATGGCCTCACAGGGGAATTTTACCAAACATTCAAGGAAGTACTAAAACCTATCCTCCTCAGACTACTACAAAAAAATCAGGAGGAAGGAACACTTCCAAGCTCATTCTATGAAGCCAGCATCACCCTAATACCAAAACCAGGTAAAGACAACACAATGAAAGAGAATTAAAGGCCAATACCCTCATGAACATAGAAGCGAAAATCCTCAACACAATCTTAGCAATCGGATCCAGCAGTACATCAGAAAGATCATACAACATGACCAAGTAGGATTTATCCCAGGGATGCAAGGATGGTACAATATCCGCAAGTCAATAAACGTGATACATCACATAAACAAATTGAAAGAAGAAAAACACATGGTCCAATCAATTGATGCAGAAAAAGCATTTGACAAAACCCAACACCCATTTTTGATAAAAACTCTCAGCAAGGTGGGAGTAGAAGGATCATACCTCAACATAATAAAAGCCATATATGACAGGCCCACAGCCAACATCATACTCAATGGACAAAAACTAACACCATTTCCCCTAAGAACAGGAACAAGACAGGGATGCCCGCTCTCACCACTTCTGTTCAACAAAGTATTGGAAGTATTAGCCATTGCAATTAGACAAGAAGAAGAAATAAAAGGCAACCAAATTGGAAAAGAGGAAGTAAAACTGTCCTTATTTGCAGGCGACATGATATTATACATACAAAACCCTAGAGACTCCATCAAAAATTTCTAGACTTAATACATGAATTTGGCAGTGTAGCAGGATACAAAATTAACCCCAAGAAATCTGAGGCATTTCGATATATCAATAGTCAACTTTCAGAAAGAGAGATTACAAAACCAATCCCATTTACCATTGCACCAAAAAAATTAAGCTACCTAGGAATAAACTTAAGTAAAGAGGTAAAAGGCCTCTACTCACAAAACTACAGGACATTGAAAAAAGAGATAGAGGAAGACATAAACTGATGGAAGAACATACCTTGTTCATGGACTGGTAGAAGCAACATCATTAAAATGTCCACACATCCCAAAGCAATCTATAAATTCAATGCACTTCCCATTAAAATACCAACAGCATACTTCACAGATCTAGAACGAACTCTCCAAAAATTCATCCATAATAATAAAAAAAAGACCCCAAATAACTGCAGCAATCCTGAGAAAGAACAAAGTAGGTGGGTATCAATACCACATATCAAGCTGTATTACCAAGCCGCTGTTCTCAAAACTGCCTGGTATGGGCACAAGAACAGACATATAGATCAATGGAATAGAATAGAGAGCCCAGAATTCGACCTGAACAAATATGCTCAATTAATATTTGACAAAGGAGGCAAGAACATACAATGGAGTCAAGATAGTCTCTTCAATAAATGGTGCTGGGAAAATTGGACTGGTATATTCAGGAAAATGAAACTAGACCACCAACTTACACCATACACAAAAATAAACTCAAAATGGATAAAGGACTTAAATGTACGACGGGAAACCATAAAAATTCCAGAAGAATCCAAAGGCAACAAAATCTCAGACATATGCCGAAGCAATTTCTTCACTCATACAGCACCTAGGGCACTTGAAACTAAAGGGAAAATGAACAAATGGGACTACATCAAAATAAAAAGCTTCTGCACAGCAAAAGAAACCATCAATGAAACAACAAGAAAACCCACTGCGTGGGAAAACATATTTGCCAATGTCATATCAGATAAGGGCCTAATCTCCAAACTTTATAGGGAACTCATACAACTTAACAAAAGGAAGATAAACAATCCAATCAAAAAATGCACAAAGGTTCTAAATAGACACCTTTCAAAAGAGGACATTCAGAAAGCCAAGAGACATATGAAAACACGCTCAAAGTCACTAATCATCTGATAAATGCAAATCAAAACAACAATGAGGTACCATCTCACACCTGTCAGATTGTCTATCACCAACAAATCAACAAATGACAAGTGCTGGAGAGGAGGTGGAGAAAAATGAACAGTCGTGCACTGCTGGTGGGTTGCAGACTGGTGCAACCACTATGGAAGGCAGTATGGAGCTTCCTCAGAAAACTACAAATGGAACTGCCATTTGACCCTGTGATCCCACTTCTAGGAATATATCCCAAGAAACCAGAAACACCAATCAGAAAGGATATATGCACCCATATGTTCATAGAAGCACAATTCACCATAGCTAAGATCTGGATACAGCCTAAGTGCCCATCAGTAGATGAATAGATTAGAAAACTGTGATACATCTACATGATGGAATACTATGCTGCTGTAGAAAAGAAGGAACTCACCATTTGCAACAGAATGGATGGAAGTGGAAAGCATTATGCCAAGTGAAATAAGCCAGTCAATGAAAGAAAAATAGCACATGATCTCACTGATTCATGGAAAATAAAGACCATTATAAACTTATGAACAATAATAGATACGAGGCAGAGCTGCCTCAAACTGATTGTCAAACTGCAGCGGGAAGGCAGGGAAGGGTTGGGGGGCAGAAGGGAAAGGGGTAAGAGATCAACTAAAGGACTGGTATGCATGCATACAAACATAACCAACAGACATAAGACACAGGGGAGGGGGAAGTGGAGGCCAGGGGATTGTCAAGGACGGAGAAACAAAAAGGACACATATGTAATACTCTTTGTAATACTTTACGCAATAAAATTAAAAAAAAGACAGTCTCTTCAATAAATGATGAAAATCAGACAGAAACATGCAAGAAAATTAAACTAGACCACCACCTTTCACCATACACAAAAATAAACTCAAAGTGGATAAAGGACTTGAACGTTAGTTGGAAATCTATATGAAGAAATCTCAGAAGACTGCACAGGCAGCAAATTATCAGACATATGTCTTGGCATCTCTTTACTGACACAGCTCTGAGGGCAATGCACACAAAGGAGAAATTAAACAAATGGTCCACATCAAAATAAAAATCTTCTGCACGGCAAACTAAATCCTGAACAAAACAACAAGAAAGCCCACTGCATAGGAGAACATACTTGCCAATGGTATCTCTGATAAGTGTTGAATTCCAAAGTTGACAGGGAACTCACACAAATTAACAATAGGAAGATAAACAATCCAATCAAAACATGGGCAAAGGACTTAAATGGACATTTTTTGAAAGGGGGCCTACATAAGGCCAAGAGACATAGGGAAAAATGCTCAAAGGCAATAACAGTCCAAGAGATGTGAATCAAAATGAGAGAAGTACCAATCCACCAGTCAGAATAGCTGTCAGAAAAAAATAAAAAATAAAAAACCGCAAGTGCTGGAGAGGATGCAGAGAAAAAGCAGCCAGGCAGCTGCAGCGAACAGGAGGCTATCTTGCTCCAGTGAAGGAGGAAGCCATGGTTCCCTGCCTGCCACTGCTGGAAAGTGAGCTTGTACTCTAAGCAACTATGTTGCAATTATAGACACTAAACAAACCCCATGCTTTCAGCCAGCCAGCAGATCTGGAGTTGCAACAGAGTTTCGATAACAGAACCCAAACAAACACAGATACCTGCTTTCAGCAGCCGAGGCCTCAGAGCTGGGGCTGACCCTCAGAGCTAAAGCCAGCCCTCAGTTCCAGTGACAGCCATAGAAGATAAATAAATCCCAGAATAAAAAAAAATTAAAAAAAGGAGAGGTTGGAAGCTTCAGTCACCCACCTGCTGAAAAGAGCCCTCAGCCCCTCACCCAGACTGGCCAGGCACCTGAGTTGGGACCCTGACCATAAAGGCGGTGTGACCAGCTGCAAACAGCTATCATCCCCTCATCCAGGCTGGCCAGGCACCCAAGCGGAACCCCCACCCTGATCCAGGACACCCTTCAGGGCAATCCAGCCGGCCCCCACCTGTGCACCAGGCCTATATCCTATATAGTAAGAGGGTAATATGCCTCCCAGCACCAGGATCAGCAGAGCCATGAGGCCTCCGGAACCCGGGATCAGCGGAGCCACGAGGCCTCCTGGCACCGGGATCAGCAGAGCCTGCTAGCACCAGGATCAGCAGAGCAGCAAATGCTCACTGCCCATGTGTCAAGCACAGCTGCGAGGCCTCCCAGCACCAGGATCAGTGGAGCAGTGAGACCTCATTACCCCTGTGTCAAGCGGAGCTTCAAGGGCTCCCAGCACTAGGATCAGTGGAACCTCCAGGCCTCCTGGCCCCTGGAGCAGCATGACAGGGGGCAGCGCCCAAACCCACTGATCACCCTGCGGCTCTGTGTAGGACAGGGTGCTGCGCCCCAACCACCCCATGGGCCCTGCTCTGTTTGTGTCGGGGTGGAGCCACAACCTCCTCCTTGGCCCTGCCCTGAGTGTGACAGGGTACGGCGCCCCAACTCCCCGATTCGCCCTGCTCTGTGTGTGACAGGGACAGTGCCCCAACTCCCCTATCTGCCCTACTCTATGCATGACAGCGGGGAGCACCCCAACACCCTGATTGGCCGTGCTATGTGTGTGACAGGGTACGGAGCCCCAAACCCCCTGATGGGCCCTGCTCTGTGCGTGACAGCAGGTGTTGCTGCAACCTCCCCATCAACCCTGCCTTGAGTGTGACAGGGGGTGGTGCCCCAACCTTCCAATCAGCCCTACCCTGAGCCTGACTGGGGATGGCATCCCAACCTCCCAATCCGCCCTGCTCTGTGCATGACAGGGGCAGCACCCAACACCCAATCAGCCCTGCTCTAATCACAACCACGGGCTGCACATAGGAATTGGGCCTGCCCTCTGCCAGGCAGGAGCAAGCCAAAGAGGGCATGTCATTATCTCCTGAGGGATCCCAGACTGTGAGAGGGGACAAGTGGGGCTGAGGGACACCCCCCCCAACCAGTGCACAAATTTTTGTGCACTGGGCCTCATATATACACACAGACACACACACACACACACATAGGCAGACACACACACACACACACACACACACACACACACACACACACACATATACTAGAGGCCCGGTGCACAAAAATTTGTGCACTCAGTGGGGAGAGGGGTTCTCTCATGCCAGCCTGTGCCCTCTCGCAGTCTGCGACCTCTCAGGACATAATGACCTGCTGGCTTAGGCCTGCTCCTGGGTGGCAGATGGCAGGCCTAATCCCTAGGTGCAGCCCTTGGTCGGGTTCAGAGCAGGGCCGATTAGGGAGTTGGGGCGCCGCCCGCTGTCATGCACAGAGCAGGGTGGATCAGGAAGTTGCAATGCCACCCTCAGGCACACTCAAGGCATGGTCGATGGGGAGGTTGCGGCGCCACCCCTTGTCATGCACAGAGCAGGGCCAACAGGGGATTGGGGTGCTGCCCCTTGTCAAGCACAGAGCAGGGTCCATCAGGTGGGTTGGGGCTCCCCCCTGTCACTCACAGAGTAGGGCCGATAGGAAGGTTGAGGCCCCGCCCCCTGTCCACACAGAGCCTCAGGGCGATCAGGGGGTTTGGGCGCTGCCCCCTGTCACACTGATCCCGGTGCCGGGAGGCCTCGAGGCTCTGCTGATCCCAGTGCTGGGAGGCATATTACCATTTTACTATATAGAATAGAGGCCTGGTGCACTGGTGGGGGCTGGCTGGTTTGCCCTGAAGGGTGTCCTGGATCAGGGTGGCGGTCCCCACTGGGGTGCCAGGCCAGTCTGGATGAGGGGATGATGGCTGTTTGCAGCTGGTCACACACCCTTCAGGGTGGGGGTCCCCACTTGGGTGCCTGGCCAGTCTGGGTGAGGGGCTGAGGGCTGTTTTCAGGCTGGGACTGAAGCTCCCAACTGCTCCTTCTTTTTTTTTTTTTTTTATTCTGAGCCACTTTTAGCTCTGAGGCTCCAGCTCTTAGGCCTCCACTCTCGAAAGCAGGTGTCTGGTTTGTTTGGGTTCTATAATCGAAACTCTGCATCAACTCCAGCTCTGAGATCCCAGCCGGCTGAAAGCTGGTTTCTGGGGTTTTGTTTAGCTTCTATATGTTACAATGTTTCTTAAACTGCAAGCTCAGAGGCTGCAAGGCAGGCGGGGAATGTTGTAGTCCTCTGGCATGGAAGCAAGCAAGCCTCATGTTCAGTTTAATCTGCCTGGCTGCCGGCAGCCATCTTGGCTGGAAGTTAATTTGCATATCACCCTGATTAGCTAATGGGAAGGGTAGCAGTCGTACGCCAATTACCATGTTTCTCTTTTATTAGGTAGGATATGCACACACACATATACATACATACGTATATATATGTATATGTACATGTGGGTGTGTGTATATATATATAGATATGTATATATATATATAGATATATATATATATATATCTCATAGAGGGCTAATGAACTTTGATATTCAGCAAGGCTGAAAATCAGCATTATATTACCCTTCAGTTGGCAAAATGGCTGAAGGAAATCTCCTAACCTGATAACCCTTTTAATGTTTAGCATACTTGACTGCTGACATGCCTGTTTGCTTTGCTAAAGGGCATATATGAGAAACCTAAAGCCAAGTCAATAAAAGCTGATGGGTGCTGGGTTTCAGAGAGCTTCTCTGCTAGAAAGAAAGGTCTCTGCCTGGCTCCCCCATGTCTTCTAAATTTCTATTTGTTGTCTAGTGTATTCATTTGTGTTCAGCTCCTTTTCCAGATCCTGAATCCTTGCTGCAAAAGGTTGCAGCATTCTGGCGCCCAATGTGGGGCATCTGGAGAGGAAATTTCACCAGAGTGAAAAATGAAGACATTTCACCAGAAAGCTGAGAAGTGCACTGAAAAGGTGGGGAAAATTCTCTGTGCACAGAGCCCATGCCAGCTTTGGAAATTGTGAAACATAAAGTGGGCGGAAAATCTTTCTTTTCTGCCAGGCTATAATGAGCGAAAGTTTGATTATAAAGCAAAATAAATAAATAAATAAATAAATAAATAATTGTAAACATTTACTTGTATGCTCAAGGATAAAGAAATTAAAATATCAAAAGGTACTCTCTGAGATCAGGCTCAAGGAAAAATGTAACATTGCCATCTTGAACTATGTGTGCTCTTGTTCGCACTGCATTATGCCTAATTCGTATTGGGGATCAAAAGTCTGTAATACCTAAGCCCTGGGTCCTCCACCTCTAGTGTGGAAAGGCACAGCAGCTAGAGAAAACGGTGTTAACAGTCATTTTACAAAAGGACCCTTTAATGCTTTGTCTGAAAATTACCATATGACACCTTGGGACAGGCAGATTTTAGGTAAAATAACTTGAGAGGATAGCCAATGCCATGAAGAGCAGAATAAGATCGATGAAAACTACTCTGATTCATTAAGCCTTGTCTCTATGTTATGAGCGCATGTCAGTTGATTATTATTAATCTGTTTTGGTTGTTTATTGTTAGTCTATTAAGCATGCCTTCAATTTAATTTAATAAGAAAAGAAACAGTAGATGGACAGGCCATTACTAAATATCTAAAACACCTCCCAACCCATTAATTACTAGTCTTTTGGTGATCCTGTAAAATGTATGCCCAGTCTCGAGAGTGTTATTAAAAGTCTCATTTTACTTCCCAGACTGTCATTTGAAATTTGGATAGATGAGACATTCCTCACAATTTAAGGGATATCTCTGGGATTTCTGTACCCATGAAGAGAAAAACACTAGGTTAAGAGAAGTCGCACCCCACCCGATTTTGGGTGCCTCTTGGACTGACCCCCATCTCTTCATAGATGCTATAGTACAAACCCAAGACTGTTTTTCTTTATAAGATGGTGAAAATGACACAAGGAAAATATACAGGCTGTGTTTAAGAAATAAGATTAGTGTTTCCATAAGAAGGGGCAGTTCTTAAATAATAATGGTCCATATTCCAAGGTTAATATTAAAGCCAATGAAAGCCAGTAAGTTTTCTCTGCTGCAAAATTTGCCAATGTGAAACGCCCTTAGATGGTGATAACCGCTACCGTTTCATTGTCTAATCAGGGCGATATGCAAATTAACTGCCAACTAAGATGGCAGTGAACCGCCACCAAAGATGGCGGTTAATTTGCATATGTAGGCACAATGCAGGGAGGCGAAAGGGAAAGCATGAAGAAGCCCACTGTCGCTGACAGGAATCGGAAACCCAGGGGGGAGCTAAGAGCCCTGCACCCCATCCATGGTCGGAGAATTGGGCACCTTTGCCACCCTGGCCAGTGATAGCGGGAAGTAGGGTTGGAGCCAGTGATGGGAGTTGGGCACGGGCAAAGCCGGTAGTCCCAGCAGCTAGGGGTCCCTTGCCTGGGCCTAAAGCAGAGCCCGCGATCACGGGGCCGCTGCCGCTGCCGCTGCGGGTACCCGCTGCCCAGGCCGGATGCCTTGGCCAGAGGCGTTATCCTGGGCAGGGGCAGAGCCTGTAATGGTGGGTAGCTGGGGATGCCCTGCCCAGGCCTAATGCCTCAGCCAGAGGCGTTAGGCCTGGGTAGGGGCAGAGCGGGATATCGTGGGGAGCTCGGGGTCCCCTGCCCAGGCCTACTGCCTTGGCCAGAGGCGTTAGGCCTGGGCAGGGGCAGAGCCACCTGCAACTGAGGGGAGCTGGGGGTCCCCTGCCCAAACCTGACACCTCTGCCAGAGGCCTCAGGCCTGGGCAAGGGGCCGATCTGGTGATTGGTGATCAGAGGGTGATGAGGGTCAACTCCTCTGGCCGAGGCATCAGGCCTGGGCAGGGGATGGAGCCAGCAATTGGAGGGGGGTGGGGGCCCTCTGCCGAGGCCTGTTGCCTGGGCCAGAGGCATCAGGCCTGGATGGGGGGTGGATCCAGTGATTGGGGGGATATGAGGGTTCCCTTGCCTAGGTCTGAAGCCTGGGTCAGAGGCGTCAGGCTTGGGCGGGGGGTGGAGCAAGCGATCAGAGGGAGATGGGGGTCCCCTGCCCAGGCATAATTCCTGGCCAGAGGCCTCAGGCCTGGGCGGGGGCCAGAGCCAGTTATCGGGGGGAGATGTGGGTCCCTTGTCCAAGCCTGACACCTCTGGCGGAGGTGTCAGGCCTGGGCAAGGGGCCGATCCTGCAATTGGAGGGTGATGGGGGTCAACGTCTGAGGGCTCCCAGTAAGTGAGAGGGGGCAGGCTGGGCTGAGAGACACGCTCCCCCCTCGCCCCAGTGCATGAATTTCGTGCACCGGGCCCATAGTTATAAATAAATATATTGATGGTGAGGGTGCAGTCCCTGAGGAGAGGGCAGACTGCACTCTCTGTTGGAGGAAAGGGCCAGTGGATATTCTCCCTGTAAAAGCAGAGAACCTGGAAAAGCACTCTTAGATGTTATCTCTGAAGGAAAAATGTGGTGGTTTTAAAATTCCAATGGCTACAGGCCTTCTTCCTTTCTCCCCCTACTTCTTTGGCAACCTCATATGTCTAAACATACTTTTCGAAAGTCTTTGGTAACTTAAAAAATTGTAGTTGCTTACATTAAGTAAAAAAACTTATTAAAACTCTAAAGGTTTTGAAATAACAAAATTTTGCAAAATTTATTTGAGTTTGACTCGAATGAAAAAACAAAGGACAGATTTGAATCTATTAATTAAATAAGTCTTTGTTAATTTTATTGGAAATATATCCCTAAAAATGTGAAGGTATTACTAAACTAAGAAATGCTAAGTATTTAACTTACCACCTAAAATTTAAGGCTTCCAAGAGTTAAAAGTTCAAATTAAATTGGGAGAAATTATGTGCTCGTAATGATACAATGCATAAAGTTTAGAAATTCATTATCAAGAAAAATATTTCATGTGATTTCTCTGGAAAAACTTAGTAGTACAAAGTATATTGTAGTCCTTATGTGTACTATGTGTGGTAAAATGTCAACCTAGGATATAATATTTTATTGGACTGATTAAAAAAGAGGATTAATTCTATGGTCTGAACCAAATTTTTAATAAAAAAACCAGTTTAAATTTTATTGATCTATTTTAGCATAATTACAACAAACGTATAATGTAATGTTTGGGTTACACATATTTGTGATAGTCTTTCCATGTTAAATTTCAAGACTTTAACCAAGAGATAGCTTTGAAACTTTTCAAGTTCCCTGGAATAATTCAAGGGTTTACTCTCTTCTTAAAAGAAATATTTTAGGAAAAGAAATATTTTCAAACCAAATTACCCCGATCTAATATACTTGAAATCACTTGAAGCTTCATCAAATAAAAATTAATAGCTGTGTTCTCTTTACATGCACGTATTTTAAATGTTATAAAAGTTTCACCCTCTAAGGGAGGGCATGACAAAGTTGCTGAATACTTCTTAAGCAAAATCAGATTATTCAGCAGCAGAATTTTAAGATGGGAGACCTGACAGCCAGATCTTTAGCTAGGCCCGGGGGTAGTGCAACATCTGGACTTCATAGGTCAAATGTATAAGTTTACTTACTTTGCTTTCTCAATAAAGATGCGTACTTTAGTCACTAAATAAATTAGCTTTTTACAATATAATCATGGTCTCATATAAACTCAGTTATACGAGAAGCAGATATTTTATTAGCAATTGGTTCTAACACAGTCCAGAGTAAAATTTCTGTACCTATGCAATAACCAAAAGAATGCTGTTCAAAAGTAAATTTTAAGCTCAAAAAAAGGAGAAATTTTTAAATCTCATCTGCTACTATTTACAAGGAAAACAAAAAGTTATTATTGGAGCATTAAATCTCACCATTAATAAGACACCATAGAAAAAAAGGAGTTACTTTGACTTAATCTGTATGCATTGCACAATTGGCCAACATACCTCTTATTGGTATTTCTTAAAAGGAACCAAGTTTGTAGCTCTATTTAAAAGAAAAAAAAATGTTTTTAAAAGACACTCCCTAAATGTGGCCTAGAAATTACTCTGGGAGAAAAAACAGGAGCAGATTCCCTTCAAAGATCTAGAAAACTGTAATTAAAAATAAATGTATTAGGCCTCATAAAGAAAAGTAAACCATTTGCATTTTGCCTCCGTAAACAACGCTTATGTCAATATACTCAAAGACTGATAGCAAAAACCCTATTAGTGTCATTTACTGTCCCCACCCAATGACGAAGTTAGGAAATAAGCCTTATTTTTGACTGATTTAAATTAGCAAATGAAAATAAAATAATATTCAGGGGAACTTAGTTGGAATAGGCAGAAACCTATTCCTGGAGCAGTTACTGTTTTTACTGATAGTTCATCTCATGGTAAAGCTGCTTATAATGCAAAGAATTCAGACCAAGTCATTCAGACCAGTCATACTTCTGTGCAAAGAATCGAATTAGAAACGATCAAGGCTGACTTGCAGGATTTCCAAAAGCCTATTCATATTATCTTTGATCTGCCTATGCTGCTGGCTTGGTAAACAGAACTGCAACTACTCAATTTAAATGTCTGTGACCGATGCCTATCTATACTATTTGAACAAGTCCTGGTCCTTTAACAAAAGGAAATGCATAGGCCTATCAATTAGTTATTTTATTAAACAGGCCACAGAATCTCATCAACTTTTACATCAGCCTGCCAAAATATTGTACAGCAGGCAAAACAGATTATCAAGAAATGTCCCCCTTGCATGTTATATCTGCTACAAGGGCCTCTAAATCCCAACTTGAAAAACAAAAGTGGGGGAATAGTGAAGAAATCTCCTGTAAGTAGACTACACCAAGCCTTAATTACTTTAAAATTTTTCCTTGTAATGCTGATGGCAAGACACCCATAGAATTACACTGGTGTCAGAATAAGCCAAACCAAAATGGTCTGGTTAAATGGAAAGATACCGAGTCTGGTTTATAGAAGGGTCCCTTTATTAACCTCTGGTCGAGGATATACTTGTGTGTTTCCATAAAACTCCTCTAAGCCTGGATGGTTCCTGCAACATGAATCTGAGGGAGGAACTGACCACAGATAGCAGAGGCCCCAAGCAAAACGCTGAGGAGTCAGAGGAGAACCATCCAGAGATAGGGGATGGTGAAGACGCCTTGCCATGCTAGCACTCATCATCGGTGCATTGGTGCAGGTTGCCCATGACAAAGCCAAAAAAATTCAGACCTACATTGTCATTTCTCACCATTTGTCCACCATCCAGAACTCGAACATCATTGCTGTCATGTCACAAGCTAACTGTGACTGGGAAAGGGATCCATAAAAAACTAATGGCCCCAAAAGAAGCCTGCTATGAATGAATTCCTTAAATACCTGACAATAATATTTAGAAGGACATGAAAGAACTCAATCCTTGTCGTCGAATCTCCCTACGTTTCCTTTTTAGAGTAACCGCTATTGTCTTTCTTTCTTGTTCTTCTATGTTTGCTTCCAGGGTTAAGATGCAGAATGAAAAGTCTTAAAAGGATCTGAGCCCAGCTAATGGCAGACACCTTTCTAAACTAATTAAGAAAGCAAAAAGGGGGAAATGTCGGCCCAGCAAAGACCAACAGTAGTGAACATATCAAAGCGAGAATCCTACAGCAGGCGAATGGACTTTGATAATCAGCATGGCGGAAAATCAGCATTTTGCTACCCTGCTGCTGGCAAAATGGCTTTAAGCAACCTCCTACCATGATAATACTTTTATTGTTTACCAAACTTTACCATCGATATGCCTGTATGCTTTGCTAAAGGGCAAATGTGTATTAAAGTAAATAAAAACTGATGGGTCCTGGGTTTCAGAGAGCCTCGTTACTAGAGAGAAATGCCTTCACCTGGCTCCCCCACGCCTTCTAAATATGTAATTGTCGTATAGTGTATTCATTTCAGTTCATACACTTTTGCAGTTCCTGAATCTTTGCTGCAAAAGGTTGCTGCAGGGAAGGTAGTGGAAGGTGGGGTTAGAGAGATCAACTAAAGGACTTGAGGCATGCATATGAGCCTGACTAATGGACACTGACACCAGTGGGGGTGATGACATGAGGAGGAGGTAGGAGGGACAAATGGGGGATAAGGACACATATGTAATACCTTAATCAATAAAGAAAAAATAGCCCTAGCTGGTTAGGCACTGTGGATAGACTATTGGCCTCCAGACTGAAGGGTCCCAGGTTTGATTCTGGCCAAAGACACATTCCTGGGTTGTGGGCTTTGTCCCCAGTGTGAGGCATGCAGGTGGCAGAGAATCAATTATTCTCACGCATCATTGATGTTGCAATCTCTCTCCCTCTCCCTTTCTCACTGAAATCAATAAAAAATATTTCAAACAATCAAAGAATAAACAGATGAATAAAATAGAGCCAGAGTAAAAAATATATGTTTTATAATATAATAAAAGGAATCCTATTATTTTCATATATTTAATAATTCCTACAACCTTTGTGATAAAATAGGTTTGCACTGTTTTGGTAATATTATATTTAATATTTTTTCCTTAACATATTAATGTTTATTGCATGTAACACTATATTATAACAGACTAATATGCAAATTGTCCCTTCAAACAGGAGTTTGACCATGAGATCCACCATGGGGTGGGACAGTCTGGCTAGCATCCCAGGCTGCACCCTGCAGGCAGCCCCACACTGTTCTGTCCACGGCCCCCCTCCACCCGCTCAATGATTGAGGACCCACCAGCCAGTAATCTGCCCACAGCCCCTTCCCCTGGCCTTCATCTTCCCCCATCTGATCCCCCACTCGATCTGGGTGGAGCCAGCCGGCCAAACACCTGTATCCCCTCCCCTTGGCCAACCTGGCGATTGGGGTGTGCTGGCCGGAAACCACCCATGCATGAATTGTACACTGGGTCTCCAGTATTATTATATTTAAAATTGTTTTTCTTGGAATATTAATGCTTATTGCATGTAAAATTATTACATTTAAAATAGTTTTTCTAGAAATATTAACATTTATTGAATGTAACAATATGACACTAAAACCATTTTTCTTAAAATATAATAAAGTAAATATAAAAAAGAGGGACACTGTATCAACATGGATTAAAAGGATTGCGTTCTTCACTCTGGTGTTATCTACTTATTACCTCACTAATCAGAAGATGAAGAATTATTCCTAACAATGAAACAATAAGATAGTGTTGAGTACAGATGCCCATCCACTACTCACTTTCCACAAGGCTTCCAGAAATTAAAGTGTAGCATTCCTTTTAAAACAGCTCATTACTCTAATCCATGAGAGACTGTACCATTTACCTTGACTTCCCATCCCAGTAATGCTTTGCCTTGGATCAGAATGGGCAGGTCTTGTAGGTGGAGGATCCCAACTTCTTGAAGATGGAGTTCTTTTCAGCGGAAGGGTATCCACCCTGCAGCCACTTCTGTGAAGATTAATTGTATGTCTGCCATCCTCTGTGTCATAAATAACATCATTCTACTTGAGTAAGGTCAACATTTGTTAAATGGTCACGTCTGGATATTGTGTATAAATATTTACTAAACAGGATCATGGTCATAAGCATGCTGGTTAGCACAAAATGATAAAATTCTATCTTCACATGTCTTCAGTACAGTGCTCAGAGTTATTGAAAATCAGTTTGGATAACTGAGAAAGAACTGAAGCAGAATTATATATACGTGCCAATAAAACAAAACAAAACACACACACACACACACACACACACACACACACACACATACACCAGAATTTGAATGCAGAGAATCCAGATATACTAAGTGAAAGAAGTTATTTAAAAGATACAAGAAAACAGTCTCAACTAGTCATCAAACTAATTTCATCTCAATAAAAGCTTTTAAAACATGCAATGTCATAATTAAAAATTAAAATATAAAAAGTCAAAACATGATGCATTACAAAAAAGTGTTATTTCACAAATGTTATCATATAATTCCTACAGTTCATTTATAAAATAACTCTTTGATCAGAATACTACACTCTATTTTAATAGTATTTAAAGAAAACATGTTGAATAATACATAATTAACAATCACTGTTTTCATTTTCAAATAGGAAAGAGGCTTATCTTCCAATTCTGTAATTCGTCATGGGAAAGAAGAACTATGAGCATCCTCATATGTGGCCAAATATGAACTGGCAAACTCATCTCAGTATCACCCAGATGGTAAAAACAGGAACATTCACCTTCATCTTGCACAAACCCTGCAATAATATTTTAGGAAATTTTCCCTGAAATGTCACACACCTAGTTATCACAAATGGACACTAAATCTTTGAAATTAGGAAAACTGGTTAATATGAAACCAACTTTTCCTCCTACAGATATATTGAAATGAATATACTTTCCTTTCATAGTCAGTCAAATAAGTAAATAGATAAATTAATTAAAAGACAACTCCCTGAAAATAGCTCGTCAACATGTTTATTCATGTTTCATATTCCTCATATACAAGAAAGAAAGAAGGAAAGAAAGACCAATAAACTTGGTGAATCATTGGTTTTTAGCCTTTTCCTGAGTCAGAGACCCCTTTGTGAATCTATTTAATACCATAGACATTTCTCTTATGTAGTTTCCAAATGGAAAGTTTTCTACATCAAACCTAAGTACAAGATCATCTTATCAAATTAATAATAGAGATTATTATTTTACACAGTACAGGGTTGCACATTCCTATACTCAAAACTAGTATTTCAAATCCAATTCTAAATAATGAAGTGTGTGTCCTTGACGTTTATATAGTTAGACCAACTTTTATTTCAGGGGGAATTTTCCAAGGTGAACTGATGTCCTTTTTTGAGATGAAAGAAGGGTACTTTCAGAACAAATTCTTAGTAGTTCAATAAGTATGAATCTTCACTTTAAACCTACATGACTTCCTGTTCCCAAAGTGTAACATTCTAACATAAGATCAATAGAATTGAGTTCTTCAGAGAACAGTTGAAGTGACTAGAGGCAAACAGTAATGCTAAAATAGACTGAATTTAGCTTGAGGTTTAAATCCTATCCGTGTAAGGTCATTAGGAGTGTTTCACACATTATATACTGCATTCATTATTATATGTGCTATACCTCTTTAGCAATTACAAATCATCTTGATCATCAGTATACATTCTCAATCTAATGAACGGTATCATTTCTTTTGCTTTGAATGATATGAATGAAATTGAGGTGTATCTCTTCATTCAATGTTACTGTTTTCACATAAATAATGGTTTCATGCTCATATCTTTTTTTAATTTTTTAAAAACATTTGAGTTACTGACAGTAACTTTATGAATTTAAAGTTATTGAATTTATGGAAGTTAATATGATCACATAGGCACTCTTTATTGAATTTATGGAAGTTAATATGATCACATAGGCTTCAGGTACACAAGTCTATGACACCTCATTTGCATATTGTATTATGTGTTTACCTACCTCAGATCTCCTACCATCCCTAGATTTTGAAACATTACCTAAGTGTTTTACACCTGAGGGATGTCCTTTTGCTTCTCTTACTTCCTCTCTTTCACTTCTCAGACTTCTCACATCACCTCTATTTCTTGATGGAAGTGGTGCCCTCTGCCCACCCCCACTTTGAAAAGATGGTTTCTTGGTGTAGTCTACTTTAGTTGTTTTTCCACCCACAGACTAAAATGAGTACACATAATATCAACACTACATAACATTTAACCTGAACAAATGAGCAACTGTTTGAAACCTACTTATTATTGCAACTAAAATCAAGATCTACCTCAAATTCTTCTCCCAAACCAAGTGTTTCCTTCAAAAATGACAGAGTCCTTTTTCATGGAAAGTTTATGAAACACTTCATTATTAACAATATTCTATTGAAGTATTCAACACAGAAACATATATTTTGGTTAATAAAATTCCTCCAAAGACCCCTAGTAATAAGGACTAAAATGTATGTTGGTTAATAAAAGTCCTCCAAAGACCCCTAGTAATAAGGACGAAAATGTCTCACATTCCAGGGGAAAGCACATAAATTCCATTCTTGTTTTTTAGTAGGCTTATTCTTGGTTATCTGGAGAGAGGGATAGAGAGATGGAAACATAGATGAAAGAGAAATATTTTGATCAGCGGCTTCCTTAAATGGCTCCTACTGGCAAACCAGCCAGCACCCTGGGCATGTGTCCTCACCCGATATAGATGATGAGACATCTTGGTTCACAATTCTATCCTCAACCATTGAGCAATACTGACTGGGCAATGTGGATTACTTTTTAGAATGTGTCTGTTACTTCATTTATGTTTTGACACATCTATTTCATGTTTTCCAGTGCACCCGGCTTACATAAACTATTTATTTTTTAAAACAAACAATCATTCATTCAAAATGATTAGGTACTTTATTCCTCCTCTACCGCTTCTCAGGTTTCTTAGTTTTACTATTTCTTCAGTAAAAATGACAGAAAACAATGTCCAGTATGAATGCAACTCTGTATACATAGTTCTGATTTGTTTCTCCATTCTATTTTTAATCGGCTCTTTGCACAATCTTTAGTATTTTTATGTTACTGCACTGTTTGATGTTAAATATGGTTCTAAGAAAACAAACCATCTTGAAGGGGAGAGCTGCTATGACTAGGAACCCAGCCTCACCTCTACCCAGATGGGCCTCACACATCACCTGAGAGCCACTCTGGCCAAAGACCTTTTTACGGCAGCAGCAGACCCACGGACACCGGGACTCCAGCCCCCCACCAGTGCCATTGCCTCCTGTGAGTCTTGGAGTGTACAATTGAATTGCGGATCCACTCTGTGGCCATTGGCCCATCACATCCTGGCACCTGGGTTCTGACATGATAGCTAAAATGGGGAGACAAACAAACAACACCCAAAGGACAGAAAAGGAGGAATTGCCAGAAGAGGAACTCAATTAAATGGAGACATACAATATGTTCGAAAAGGAATTCAGAATAAGGGTCATAAAGTTCATACACCAGATGCATGGGAAATCCACAACTTACATAAGAATCAAGGAAAAATGAAAAACATTGATAATAGCTACAATAAAAAATACAATGGAAGGTTTCAATAGTAGACTAGAAGTAGCAAAGGATTGAATCAGCGATTTAGGAGACAGGGCAGAGTAACACACCTGGAACAACACAATCTGAACAGCAACTTGAGAGAAAAAATAGAAAGCATGTGGATATCCTAAGGGAGATTGGGGATAACATGAAACAAATAACATGTGTATAATAAGGGTGTCAGAAGGACAAGATGAGGAACAAGGATTAGGAAACCTATTAGAAGAAATAATCACAAAACCTTCCTGATCTTGGGAAGAAAAAGTCACACAAGCACAGACAGTCCCAAACAAGATGAAACCAATAAGACCTATACCAAGACACATTGTAATTATAATGGCAAACAATAATGACACAAACAGAACCTTAAAGGCTGCAAGAGAGAGACAGAGAGTCACCTACAAAGGCTCTCCTGTTAGATTATCAAATGATTTTTAACAGAAACACATCAGGCCAGAAGGGAATGAAAGGAAATATACAAAGTGATGCAAAACAAGGGACCAAATCCAGGAATACTTATCCAGCAAGGCAATCATTCAAGACTATAGGGGAATTCAGTGTCTTTACAGAAAAAAAAAAAAATCTAAGGGAGTGTTTCACTACTAAGCCATCAATGCAAGAAATGCTGAAGGGACTGTTGTAAAAAGAAGGAATAGAAGAGACAGAAGAAACACAGGCATAAAGAAAAAAGTGGCAACATATCAGTAACTATCAAAATAACCTTAAACCTAAATGGACTAAACACTCCATTCAAAAGATATATAATGGCCAAAATTATAATAAAACAAGACCCATATATATGCTGTCTATGAGAGACCCACCTCAGAATAAGGACTCACATGGACTGAAAGTGGAAGGAGAGAAATACTTTTCAGGCAAAGAAGGGGAAAAAACTAGGGGATCAATAATTATATTTGAAGAAATAAATCTCAAGAAGCCAAGATGGCGATGGAATAGGCATACACGTCCCAGGGCACATCCTGGAGCAAATGGAGTGAGCAGCTGAAACTAATAACACCCACCCGGAATTGGCAAAGTACACTCAGGTGGTCAGACAGTTTACAGCCAGGAAGGGCAGAGTTCCTCTGGTAAGGTAAAAACCAGGGATCTGGGCAGGAAAGTTTGCCACACCTCTGAGCCCAGAAAGGGTATAAGCACCCCTATGTTCATAGCAGCACAGTTCACCATAGCTAAGACCTGGAAACAGTCTAAGTGCCCATCAGCAGATGAATGGATTAGAAAACGGTGGTATATCTACATGATGGAATACTATGCTGTTGTAAAAAAGAAGGAATTCTTGCCATTTGCAGCAGCATGGATGGAACTGGAGAGCATTATGCTAAGTGAAATAAGCCAGTCAATGAAGGAAAAATACCACATGATCTCACTCATTTATGGATAATAAAGACCATTATAAACTTATGAACAAAAATAGATACAGAGGCAGAGCAGCTTCGAACAGACTGTCAAACTACAGCGGGAAGGCCGGGGAGGGTTGGGGGGCAGGAGGGGAGAGTAAGAGATCACCCGAAAGACTTGTATGCATGCATATAAGCATAACCAATGGACATAAGACACTGGGAGTTAGGGGAGGCCAGGGGATAGTCAGGGCGGGGAAGAAAGAGGAGACATATGTAATACCCTTTGTAATACTTTAAGCAATAAAACAATTTAGAAAAGAGAGAAAAAAGAAATCTCAAAGTAAAGGTCATAAAAAAGAGATAAGACCGATTGCTATGATGTGCTCTGACACCCAGGGAGTAGACTCTCAATGCAAGAGCTGCCCTTGGGGATCAGTGAGCTCCCACAGGGCAGCGCCATTCAGCTGGATCCTGTGCTGACGACTGGCCAGTGGAGCAGCAGTGGCAGGAATCTCGCCCACCTCCACAGAGGCGCTAAGCATGTTTGGCAACTGGGACTAAGCCGAAGACATCATTCGGACATGCCCTGAGGTCTCCCAGGCTGCCAGAGCGTGAGGGACTCCGCCAAGTGTACAAAGTTCGTTCACTGGGCCCCTTATATTGCTAATAAACTACAATAAGATATAACAAAATTCAAATACTTGGAGGCTAAATAGTCTTTTATTAAATAAATGGAGGCCCAGGGTATGAATTCCTGTATGGAAGCCGTCTGGTTGGCCTCCCCAGATGGGCACATGGGGCCAGGCCTGCAGTGGTTAGTGGCCATTGGCGGTTAACCAGAAGGCCATGCCTCCAATCTGGGCGTTAGCGCATATAGGGGGTGTGGCTGACCAGGGGAAAGGCTGTGAGTGGTTTTCTTATCAGTCCTGCCCCGAATGGGGGATTGGGGGCAGATGGGAAGCAAGGTTGGTCAGGGATATGGCCGATTGGGGCCCAGATAAGACTGCTTGGCTGCCGCAATGCAAGTCATAGCCACCAGCTATTCTGGTCATTCTGCCATTCCGGTCACAGGGCTTTTATGTACAAAGATAGATAACTGGGTTACCGAAGAGATTAAAGTAGAAATTAAAATCATCCTGGAAGTAAATGAAAATTAAAAATAAAAGTCCAAAATCTATGGGACACACTGAAAGTAGTCCTTAGAGGGAACTTCATAGCATTACAGGCCTAACTCAAAGAACAAGAAAAACAGTTAACAAATTATCAAACCCGCACAACATAAAAAGTTAGACAGAGCAACAAGCAAAGCCCAAACTGAGCAGCAGGAAGGAATAATGAAGATCAGAGCAGAAATAAATGACATAGAGACCAAAAACCGCACAAAAGATTAATAAAGACATGAGCTATTTCTTTGAAAGGATAAACCAGATTGACTAAGCTCTAGCTGGGCTCACCAACAGGACCCCAGTAAACAAAATCAGAAATGAAAGAGGCAAAATAGCAAAAGACCCCACAGATATAAAAAGGATTGTAAATAAATACTATGGACAACTCTACTCCAACAAACTGATCAACCCTGAAGAAATGGACATATTCCTAGAAAAATACAATCTTCCTAAACTCAGTTAGGAAGAATAAAACATAGGACCACGCCAATAACTACTCAGGAAATTCAAGCAGTCACAAAAATAACTTGCAGCAAACAAAAGCCTGGGTGAGACGGCTTCACAGGGACTTTTACCAAGTGTTCAAAGAAAAACTAAAACCTTCTTCCTCAGACTATTCCATAAAATTCAAAGGAAGTGCCATTTCCCAACACTTCCTATGAAGCCAGCATTACTCTAATCCCAAAGCCAGATAGAGAAAACACAAAGAAAGAAAAATGCAGGCCAATATATCTCTGATGACCATAGATGTTACAATCCTCAACAGAACTCTAACAAATGCGATGCAACATTACATTGAAATGAGCATACACCATGCCAAAGCGGATATATTCTGGGGAAGTAGGATGAGTCAACATCCAGAAATCAATAAGTGTGATGCATCACATAAACAAATTGAGAGAGATTCATATCCATTGGTGCAGGAAAAGCATTTGACAAAATCCAACACCCAATTTTGATAAAAACTCTAAGCAAACTGGGCATAGAGGGATCATACCTCAACATTAAAAAAGCCTTATGTGACAAAACTACAGACAACATCATACTCAATGGGCAAAAACAATTACTCTAAGAAGAGGAACAAGACAGGGATGCCCAATCTCACCACTTCTGTTCGACAGAGTACTGGTAGTGCTAGGCAATGCAGTCAGACAAGAAGAAGTCAAACAAGGCATGCTAAGTGGAAAAGAGGAAGTAAAACTGTCATAATTCGCAGATGGCATGGTATTGTCCATAGAAATACCTAAAGACTCCACCAAAAAAACTAGGAGATTTAATAAATGAATTTGGCAATGTAGCAGGGTACAAAATTAACACCCAGAATTCTATGGCTTTTTGATACACGGATAATGAACTCAGAAATAGAAACAAACAAACAAAAATGCCATTTAGCAGTGCAACAAAATTTTAAGAAACCTAGGAATAAACTTAACTGAGGAGGTAAAAACCTGTTCTTGGAAAACTACAGGAAATTGAAAAAAAGTGATAGAGGAAGACTAAAGCAAATAGAAGAACATACCATATTCATGGTTTGGTACAATCAACATCATTAAAATGTTCATAGTACCCAAAGCAATGTACAGTTTTAATGTATTAACCATTAAAATGTCAATGGCGTATCTCACAGACCTAGAAGAAAGTTTCCAAAAATTCCTATGAATTTAAGAAAAGACCCCAAATAGTTACAGCAATCTGGACAAAGAAGAACAAATTTGGAGGGATCACAATACCAGATATCAAGCTATACTACAAGCCACCATTCTCAGAACTGCCTCTTACTGGAACTAAAACAGACATAAAGACCAATGGGACAGAACAGAGAACATAGAAGTCGACCCTAACCATTATGCTCAATTAATATTTGACAAAGGGAGGCAAAAGCATAGAATGGAGTCATACAGTCTCTTCAATAATTGGTGGTGGAACCTGGATGGCAGTCAGGCCTAGGCAGGGCTGGGTAGGTGGGGCGGCGCGGGGCGGGGCAGAGCGCGGTGGGGCGGGGCGCGGTGGGGCGGCTGCGCACTGGGCTAGGACTCTGCTGGCACAGGCACTGCACTGGAGACTCTTGCCCTTCCCGCGGGGTCTGGGGCCTCCCAGCAGGGCCCCATGGAGGACCTTAGCCTGGACAGCTGCAGAGAGGAGGACGCGGCGCCAGGCGCCAAGGGGTGGCCCGAACCCCAGGCGAGGGTGCACTTCCGCGTGACAAGGTTCATCATGGAGGCAGGTGTCAAGCTAGGGATGCAGAACATTCCCCTCGCCACCGCCTGTGCCATTTACCATAAGTTCTTCTGTGAGATCAACCTGGACGCCTATGACCCCTACTTGGTCGCCATGTCTGCCCTTTACTTGGCTGGCAAAGTGGAAGAACAGCCCCTGCGAACCCGTGACATCATCAACGTGTCCAACAGGTACTTCCACCCAGGCAGCGAGCCCTTGGAGATGGACTCCGTAGTCTGGGTGATCCAGGACAGCATTGTGCAGTGCGAGCTCCTTGTGCTGCGGGTACTGCGCTTCCAAGTTTCCTTTCAGCACCCACACAGGTACCTGCTCCACTACCTGATTTCTCTCAAGAACTGGCTGAATCCTTACAGCTGGCATCGGACCCCCATCTCCGTCACTGCCTGGGCCCTGCTGCGGGACAGCTACCGCGGGGGGCTGTGCTTCCGGTTCCAGGCTCAGCACATAGCGGTGGCGGTGCTCCACCTGGCCCTGCAGGTCTATGGGGTCCAGGTGCCCGCTGAGGCCATGGCCGAGAAGCCATGGTGGCAGGTGTTTAGTAGAGACCTTACCAAGCTAATCATTGATAACATTGTGTCTGATCTCACTCGCATTTATACCATGGACACAGAGATCCCCAAAGACAAGCCTGGGACACTCGGCTGCCAGGGGACAGCGCCACCACATCGCCCTGAGGGCCGGTCCCCAGAGCACTGGCAGGGAGGACTGGTTTTGTGCTGCTGGAGACAGGCCGGTGAAGGCGATGACATGCTGCCACTTTGATTCTCAGGCTTTGACTCTCCCTGGCAGCCAAGGTCCAGATGGGGATGGGCGCTGCACCTCCCGCGGGCAGGAGGGTGCCGCGGGCAGGAGGGTGCTGCGGGCAGCTCTGAGGCCTCCGTGTCTGCTTTTGTCCTTTGAAAGGACGCAGACTACAGCCGAGGTTTGCGATCAGTGGAAGGAAAATCAAAGAACGGATGGGACTGTGCCCCAGGGGATTTTTTTAAAGGCCAGATTTAGAGAAAGTATGACTCAATTATCATAGAGGAAATTTTATTTTGTTTCATTGAAGATATTACAAAGCCAAAATAAAAACATAATAATAATTGGTGTTGGACTTTTAGCACAGATACATGCAAAAAAAATTAGTCTAGACCACCAACTTACACCATACACAAGTATAAATTGGGAATGAATAAAGGACTTAAAAGTAAGTGGGTAACCATTAAAATCTTAGAAGAAGCAAAATATCAGGCATCTGTCTCAGCAATACCTTTACTGATACAGCTCCTAGGGCAATGGAAACTGAGGAGAAAAGAAACAAATGGGACGACGTCAAATTAAAACACTTCTGCAGAGAAGAAGCGGCCAACAAATACAACAACAACAACAACAACAACAACAACAAAACAAGGAAGTCCACTGCCTGGGAGAAGATATTTGCCAATGTTATATCAGATAAGGACCTATTCTCCAAAATTCATACTGAACTCATCCACTAAACAAAAGGAAGATCAACATTCCAATAAAAAACTGGGCACCACCACCATGAAGGCCCCTTCTGACTTATGGTGTCCCAGTTCCTGTGATGATTATTACAGCCACACAGGAGATGGGTATGATGGGGGCACGGCAATTACTGCAACAGCCGATGGGACACCCCTGTAAGAGGTCCTGAGTGTGGTGCTGGCAGCGATCACAGGATACACCATGTATGCAAGAGAGAGTGAATCATGCAGTACAGTAGCTCACCTGATTGGGCACTTGGGGAGTCAGAGGGGAAGCCCCTGTGACAGAAAAATTAGACACTGAAAATAAAAATGATAAGGTACAGACAATATTTTATTGTAAGCAATTTGGCTTCTGTTATTTAAGAATGACAAAAAGCAAATGGTAGGTTTGGGGGAAGCATCAAGAATTGTAGGTACCATTATGAAGTTTCAGGATTGGAGGCAAGGTTTGAATTGTACAAGGTTGCTTCCTAAGTGCTGATTTAAATTACAATATACTTAAATGTTTAAATTTTACATATTGTATTGTTAACATATTCAGAATATAAGCACAACCAACAGACCAACAGAGGCAAGACACTGGGAGTGGGTGACAAGAACAAGAGACAAGAGATAGAGGAAGCCGGAGGGAAGGTCAGTAGAAAAAAAGAAAGAGACATATATATTACTTTTGGTAAAACCTTAAACACTAACATTACAAAAAATTTTCAGAAGAACGTGTTCTCCAACATGGGATTTCTTGTCTGATTTTACTACAAACACAGAAAAGCAGTCTGTTTGGATGGTGAGTTATATTCATGGCCCTAAATTTCCCAGGGTGTCTATGACCATATGTGCATGAAGTCTTTGAAGTGAACTGCATACAAAATGAAGCAGTGTGTTATTTCGTCATGGCATGCGGCCCTGTTTTCCAGGTAGGAAGGGTAAACAAATGAGGTATTCTCCTTGGAAAACCTAAATGGATAAAAGGATTGAAGAACCTCTGACAAGGCTGCAAAACAAGGATTCCTCCAGCTCTGTGGCCCACACTTTGCCCCCTAAGATACTGATCAGGAGCAGGCCGATCCCACTGGCCCCAGGAGGAAGAGGAGACCTTGGGGAAATGGGAGATGGTGGTGAGCAGCAACAGGGCAATGTGGCGTGGCAGCACAGCAGCCTAGGCCTCGGCATGAGGAAGATCCGCAGACACCTGTGGAAAGGAGTATAGGAAGAACATGTCATGCCAGCCCCTGTTGAGGGGCAGGTGGAAAGGCCTGAAGGTGCTGTGGGTGGCCTAGAGGGAGAGTTCAGAGGAGGGGCTGAGGTAATCTGCTTTGACTCTGAGTGACAGTGGACATGCACACTCCCTCCTCCTGCCTAAGCCCCCCTGCCTGAGCTGAAATTGCACTGCCCTTGTTGTACTGGTAGTTCCTGTCTCAGGCACACACCCTGCGGCCCTGGTGTCACAGGCTGTATCCCTCCCAGCATCCAGGTGTCCCTGTGAGAGAAAAATACTGGCCCAGGAACCTGGCAGCACACCAGGGGAGAGCCCCGGCAGGCCCTCCTCACCCGTCCTGTCCACTCACTCAGGGCCATCATCCTCTCATAGTACTTCAGGGGATTGAGCCACAGGTCCTTGCTGATGATCTGGTAGGGCAAAGAGAGCTTGGTCAGGAGAACACAGGGACCCAAATAGAAACCCAAGCAGCAGGCGGACACAGGAAGCTGCATGCTGGCATGGCCAGTGACATCCCACCTCAGCAATCCTGCCAGATGCTGTCACACTATGGTCAGAGAACCAGTAGAAGAAGCTGGTGCTGCTGTCCTGGAGCCTGTGGCTGTAGACTTCTCGTTCACAATGCTGGTACCACTGAATGGGAGTGGCACGGGACAACCTGTATCCTGCAGGAGAGGGGTATGTGAAGCTGGGTACATCACCTTCCATCCCTGCCCACCACCAGCTGCAGCCCATGCAGGGAGCCTCCTCTTACCCGTGAGGGTGTTGAGATACTCCTTCACAATCACATGGTTGCGGAATTAGGGGTTGCTGCGGAAGTACAGGCTAATGGTGCAGCAACCCCAGGGATGCCTGACTTCCCTCACCTGCAGAAGGAAATGGATCCAGGGAGTGAAATCGCAGCCCAGTGCTGCCGCCTGTAGCTGTTTTCAGGGACAGGCCATTTCCCCACCTGCCCTCCACTACTCCTTGGAGCAGGTGCACTTACCTTCATATCAATCACATGGCCGAGCATATTTTTATCTTGGACGCTGATCATGGCCAACATCTCTGGGTGGTTGACAAACTGCTTTGGGTCAAGGAGCCTGCAACCTGGGAGCTGGGCATGGACCAGCTAGAAAGAGCAGCCTGGCCTGGCCTCTCCTTCCCTTAAGGCCACTCTTTCCACATAAACGGCAGAAAGGGGCACAGCACCACTCTGTTTCCTGACAGACCCTGATGCCCACCGGACTGCTTTGTGCTGAGGGCTTGACAGGTTACACATCACACATTCCTGCTTCTGACTGAGGAACTGGACATAGAGACGGCCTGTAAGGCAGCATTAGTTAGTCCCAGAAGAGCCCGTGCAACACAGCCCTGTCTGTGGGCATCAGCCCCTGGTGTATGCGTGCCTCTGCCTTGGAGCTCTGCCCCTGGACCCCCTGGTAATGCTTCTATGTTGCCTGTACAAGACAGAGGGTGTCTCCAGGATCCTGGGCCAGACCGGGATGCACTGCCCCTAGCTTGTCCTCAATGTTCTTTTCTAGGGGAACCATCCCCGCTTACACCGTTCTCCTGCACTGTCCCATGCTCCTTGTGATCCTGCTCCTCTACCCTCAAGGATACAGCTGTGAGCCAGAACCCAGGGATGCGCCGGATATTGAGGCTTCTCCGTTTGAAATAGGGCTTGAGCCTCTGCCGAGTCCTGCACCTGAGCCGAGAGAAGGCCCTGATGGCTTGCTCGTTCATGGGATCCATCTCCAATTGAAGGGCCTGGAGCACCTCCAGAGGGGACCAGGTTAACTTGGCCCCGGGCCCTGACTGGGCCTGCTCCTGCTGCACTGGCTCCTCTTCTTCTGGCTTTGCTTTGGCCTTGGACTGAGGCTCCACCTCTCCCACCTGTTCCACTGCCTCCATGGTGCACTTCCCCTCCACCTGCAGGACAAACTGCTCCCCTGCAATTAATTGCTCCTCCATCCGCCCCTCCTCCTGGTGGTCACTCCCTTGCGGGTCACCTTGATCCTGTGCCTCCAGCCTCAGCTCTTCACTCACCACCTCCTCCTGCCTCCCCACCTGCAGATCTGGGAAAACCTCCTCACCTGCCCACTTGGCCTGCCATGGCACCACCTGCAGAAGGCCCTCTGTCCACAGGATAAACTGAGCCTGTGCCTGGAACACCTCCCCCAGGCCCTCCTTGTCTTCCCCTTGCTCCTCACTCTGGGTTCCCTGCTGCACCTCACTCTCCTCTCCCTGCACACACTGCTCTGCAGCCACCCAGTCCTCCCCTCTCCCGCACTCAAGATCAAGCCCAACATCCTGGCCTGTGTCCAACCTCAGCTCCAGGGTCTCAGCCTCCCCCACCTGCATGAAGTCCTCCCACTCCAGCCCCAAAGCTTCCCTCTGAACCTCCTGTGCCCTTGTGTCCTGGGTATCACCACTTCCCTGCACCGAGGTGAAGCTGAAAGCCTCCTGGATCATCCTGCTTGCCCTGTCCTTCCTAGTGCAATGGCCCTGGGGAGCCCTGTGAATCCTCAGGCGCCCTGCAGCTGAAGGCCCCCTAGTGGAACTGAGAGGAAGCACGCTGCCCCCAGGAGCCCCTCAGTCTCCCAACACAGCCTGACTCTGGATGCCCCCTGGCTCTGAGACTGGTGCTGTGAAGGAGCAGGTGGTGCAGAGCCTGCTGAGTCCAGGCAAGGTGCTTGCTCACTGGTGCATGCAACCAGGCCCTGGTGTGCTGACTGGGTGCACACTGGGCTCATGCACAGGCGCTGGTCATGTGAACATTTGGTACAGAAGGCACCTAGCCAGGCCCAGCCTGCTGTTTCTGGTTGGGCTCCTCAAAAGCCTCCTCCAATCACGGATGGGGCAGTGGGTGTCACCCTGCGCAACCCCGCCCCTCACTCAAAGCTCTGGTGTAGGTAGATGGTAACTGGGAGGTATCCTCTTATCTCTTCATTAGCCAGAAAACGGAGATTTTGAAAGCTTAGAATCTTGACCTGACTGAAAAGAAGGAAGAAATGGTGGAACTTGAAAATGACTTCAGGTTTTCTCACTGTGCTGAATGAAGTCAAAAACTGCTGCAGTGAAATATTTTACCCGTTGTTCTCCCCGCATGAACTACAATAATAATGTGCTTTGTGTTGACATTTACTGCTGTGTTGCTGACAATTACCTGGAAGAGAAGTTAAGGGGATTCAATGGGTTGGAAAAAGTTGAGCTAAATCAGAAAGCAGGTCTAATTAAGGAAGTTTATTCTCTATCTATCTAAAGACACACACACACACACACACACACACACACACACACACACACACACTTATATTGCTAAGGTGACTCGTGCATGTGCCATACTTTTGAAGCTCTTGCTGGCGCCAATTGCATGCATGTGTTTCAAATCTTCATTGTCAATCAGAATTTGGTTGACACTGCTATTATAGAGAAAGGGTAAATAGCAGTACTAAAATATTTCTTCTAATTAATCTCCTTTCAATGGGCACAAATCCATGCACCTGGCCACTGGTATTCTAATAGTGGCAAGATATCATCCGTGACTACTAATATTCTATTGGGCCAGGACATGCCAAATTGGTCAAACATATCTATATATATAAAAGCGTAAGCGACATTATGAGTGGTTGGTACTATGCACACCGACCACCTGGACGCAGACGCTCAACACAGGAGCTTCCCCCAGGTGGTCAAGGCTCTCCCACAGCGAGAGCATCACTCAGCCAGAAGGCGGGCTAATGGCTGGAAAGTGCAGCTGTGACAGAAAGAGCCTCTGCTGCCTATGTGCCTATGTGACAAGGCTAAGAAGCAGTGGTGGCAGGTGGAGTGGGGCTTGGATGAGCGGGAACAGAGCACCTGGCTCCAGCTTGGGCTCCTGCCCGGCTGTCTGCCATTTCGTGCACTGCTACATCCCTCAGGAGGTGTCAGACCTAACCTGGCAGTCCCACATCTCCCAAGGGGTCCCAGATTGCGTGAGGGTGCAGACTAGGCTGTGGGACGCCACCGGTGCTTGAATTTCGTTCACCGGGCTTCTAGTCATTTTATTATTTATCACCAATTTAGCATGGTTCTCTTCTAATGCTGAATAATTTAAAGGTATAACCTGAATTTTGGTAATGATGGCCATTCAGATTTTACTGCTCTTTAGCGGTATTATTTAATGGCTTATATGAAGGGCACTAATCTCCCTCAAAATATGAGAAATATTACATGTCCCACAAACAGTACTATGTTTCAGTGCTAATTCTTTCCACTAATGCCCCTAAGGGAGCCTTTCACTAATTTTCTTTGCTCACTAGCTCATCCAAAATTGAAATGGGAAGGCTGCTTGTCTATATTCAAGTGCAGAGGCATATTCTTCTTAACTACACTGATGCTATCAATACTTTCAATTTTCCAACATAATTTATAGTGAGGGTCTCTATGTTAGACTTTAAAACATCTCTTTACTAATATAAATAAGTCACTTTTAACTTATTTCTTCACAACTATGTGCACGCTCTGATTTAGCAACTTTCAATGCCTGACTCTTTCAAGTGTCCCTTTACACCCTACTTTTCATTAAAAACAGGCCATCTGAAACCACACTGATCACTTTTCAACCTGTTGTGATAATTCAGACATTCCTTGGGTTACGTTGGTCTCGAAGTACATAAGTTTTGTGGTTACGTTGCCATTCCCCATTTATTTATTAAAAAAAAAAGTTTGATATTTCTACGTATGTACATATGTGCTTTATATTTTCTTATTATTCATTTACCACAAGAAAGGTCAGCAATTGTTATGTTTCTTCTAATTTTTTTTTACTGTTGCACACCATTACTGCTGTGTATGTGTGCTCCATGTGAGTGACATATGTGCTTATGTAGGTGGGTTCTGACTTCCGCGAATATTGCATTACATCCCACTGCAGGAACGCGTCAACAATGTAACGCGAGGAACTACTGTACTTGTATCCTATTGATTAAGATGTAGTTATTTGGTCTCCATATTTCTTCAATACGTATATGATTGTTGGAAGTACAAATTATATCTTTATATATTAATGTGTTAATTAGAATTTTCACTCAATAAAAATAAATGCCTTGTCCTTACAAAAAGATCTGGCCTTATAATTGAATGGCCTAATACATATTAGAGTAGGGCATGACTACCAAATTTTCTCAGAAGAACATGGGTTGAAATGAAGAGTATATCCTGCCTACCCCTACTTGAAACAAGAGCCTTAGTTGAGCTCCATCATGATCCAAACAGAAACAGAAACAGTAAGATACATGGCAGGTTTCTGTTACTATACGCCTACTGAGCATGCCTCAGTGCACATTTCCTGACGGTGCTATTGATCAGAATGTGCACTCACAGGACATTAGGACCTTCATGCACAACTCCATCCTGAAACCACATGAAAAGGAGCGTATTGGACAAGAATGTTAGCAGGGACTTTACAATGCAGAGGGATTCTGAAGAAGATTGAAAAAGGTGGCAGAACCCTAGCCAGTTTGGAACAGTGGACAGATCACCGACCTTCATACTGAAGGGCCCCAGTTTCGATTCAGGTCAAGGGCACTTGCCTGAGTGTGGGCTCAATCTCCAGTCTGGGGCTTGCAGGAGGGAGCTGCTCAATGAATTGCTCTCATGACTGATGTTTCTAACTCTCACTTGCTCTCTGTTTCTCTCTGAGATAAATAAAAATATATTTAAAAGAATGGTGGCAGAATAAGTGGATGCTACAGGGACATGCTCCCAGGAACAAACTGATATTCCAACTAAAATACAGAACAACTTCCTGAATAATCAATGGAAAACTCACAGGAGAGAACCCTGACACCCAAGGACCGAAGGTGGTGGCCACTTAGACACTGGTAGGAGGAGAGGAGGCTTGAAGGGGCGGGCCTGACACCCACAGAAAGCAACTGAAGTCTCGGAGAGATATCTCAGCTGTGGAGGACTGCCACTGAGAACTCTGGGTCTAATCCCCAAGCTGGGCCTCCTAGCAGAGAGCACCAGAACTGAGGAGGGTACCCATATAACCTGTGGATGTGAATAGTAGCAGGGCACTGTCTGCCAGGGAGAGACAGCTAGAAATTCAGGTATCCTCTTAAAGAGCCAGCGCACAAATTTCCCTGTGGAGCCACACAGCTTGTGCCCTGGCAAAGGGAGGGTGAAGTGGACTGGAGCTGTGAAGGAAAAAGCCAGAACTGGGGAGTCAAGGGTTCCAGCACAGAAGACAGACACTTCAAGTTTCCTTGGAGGAGTCATTTCCTCATGCAGCAGAGAAAATCTTTCCCATGCAGACATTTGCCTTTCCTGGAGGGGAGACAATTAACACACACTACTGGGAAACACCTTGCCCTGAGGACACTTAAGAGATTATAAATAACAATAAACCTACACACAGAGGCAACTGCCCCACCCTGTTGAAACAAACACTTGCTATAACCTGAGGACCATTGCCTTGGAGGCAAGTAAAGTTGGAATCCTATCAGTCTATAGACAGAGGAGGTCTCTGGAGGCTTTGAGTCTTTGCCTGACCTACTTAGTCAGAAACATCCTTTAACAATATTCTGCACTAGAGACTGATAGGCAGACAGGTCTACCTAACTTGTCACCACAAACCCACACAGAAAGCCAGAAAGAGGAAATAAATAAACAATCCTCAAATGAGAGAACTGGAGAATTCTCCAGATATTGAGAGAGATGAAGCACAGAGAAGACATTTATCTGAATCTGACTTCAGGGTTATGAAGGTAAAAGAGCTCAACAGCATATAAAAAGATATAGTGACTATGAAAAGAAGATATAAAATGACATAATACAAATAAAGAACACATTAGAAGGAATAGGCAGATATTAGGGAACGCTGAGGATCCAATCACTGATTTAGAACAGAGTTAAAAATATCACCCAATAAAAAAAGACAGAAAAATTAAAATTTAAAACAAACAAACAAACAAACAGGAGGGACACTTACATAACAGTATTAGAATAGCCAGTGTGCCAAAAGAGGTAGGAGGGGAGAAAGGCATAGAGAAGGTCTTTGAAGAAACAATGGCAGAACACTTACCTAACCTGGTAAAGGAAAATCCCACACAAGATCAAGAGCCAAAGAGAACCCCAAAGAAGAAGTACCCTAACAAACCCGTGATCAGACACATCATAATTAAAATGCCAAAAATTAAAGACAAAGAGAGAATCTTCAAGGCAGTAAGATAAAAGAAAACTGTTAGCTATGAAGGAGTTCCCATTAGGCTGACTCCTGATCTCTCATCAGAAACTCTACAGGCCAGAAGAAGATGGCATGAAGTACTCAAGTTAATGGAAAGCAAGGATCTGAGACCAAGATTACTATATCTGGCAATTCTTTCATTCAAAATAGACGGTCAAATACAGAGCTTCCTAGACAGAAAAAGGCTGAAGGAGTACATCATCTCCAAGCCAGCTTTACAAGAAATGCTACAGAGATTGCTGTAATGAGAAGGAGAAACAGAGACAGAAACTTAGCCACACAGAAACGAAATGGAAATAAATAAATAAATACCTATGAATAATAACCCTAAATGTAAATAGGTCAATGCTCCAATCTAAAGGTGTAGTGGAGCAAAATGGATACAGAAACATGATGCAAGTATATGCTGTCTACAGGAGCACCATCTCAAAACAAAAGACACACACAGGATGAGAGTGAAGGAATGGGAAAAATTTCCATGCAAATGGAAAAGAAAAAAAAGGCCGAAGTAACAATACGCATAACAGAAAAAATGGACTTTAAAATAAAGGCCATCACAAGAAACATAAAGGTCACTACATGATACTAAAGGGACCAACCAACAAGACGATATAACCCTAGTAATCATATATTCAGCCAACATAGGAGCACCTCAATATATATATCTCAAACAAACAAATAAACAAAAAATCAAAACAAACAAAAATTCTAGAAGACTTTAACAGAGAGTGTGACAAAAGGATAGTCACAGGAAGGGACTTTTATCACCCCTCTGACATCACTGGATAGATCTTCCATATGAAAAAATAACAAGGATGCAGAGCCTCTAAAGGACACACTGGATCCATTAGATTTAATTGACATTTTAGAATAGCGGTTCTCAACCTGTGGATTGCGACCCCTTTGTGGGTCAAATGGCCCTTTCACAGGAGTCGCCTAAGTAAAGGGTGTCCCACAATTCACGCAAGAAGTAATTTTGATAGAAAACAAGGTTTATAATTAAAAACTGTACATTTTTATTGATTCATAAAGAAAGTAAAAGAACTGCACTTGGAAAACTACAGGACATTGAAATGGAGATAAAGATATCAACCAATGGATTCATATACCATGTTGATGGGTTGGTAGCCTTAACTTCATTAACATGTCCATACTACCCAAAGCAATCTATAGATTTATTGTAATCTCCATTAATATACCAACAGAATATTTCACAGACACAAAAAAATCCTCGAAAAAATTCAAATGGAGTAAAAATAGTCTGAGCAATCCTGAGGAAGAAGAAAAAAGTTGGCGGGCTCACAATACCAGATATTAAGCTATATTATAAAGCCACCATTCTCAAAACTGCCTGCTACTGGCACTAGAAAATACATATACTCCACTGAAACAGAACAGAGAACCCAGAAGTGGACCCAAGTCATTAGGCTCTATTATTAATTTACAAAGGAGGAAAGAGCATACAATGGAGTCAAGACAGTCTCTTCAATAAATGTTAGGAAAATTAGAAAGATACATGCAAAATAATGAAACTAGACCTCCAACTTACACCATTCACAAAAAAAAAACAAAAAAAACTCAGAATGGATCTACTTAAACATCAGATGAGAATCTATAAAAAAAAACTTATAAGATTGCCTATGTAGCAATATATCAGATATGTCTTCGCAGTATCTTTATTGATACAGCTCCAAAGGCAATGCACACAGAGGGGAAAATAAACAAGTGGACTACGTCAAAATAAAAACCTGCACAGCAAACAAAATCCTGAAGAAAACAACCAGAAAGCCCACTGCATAGGGAGAACATATTTGCCAATGGTATCTCGGATAAGTGTTGAATCTCCAAAGTTTTCAGGGAACTCAAAAAATTAACAATAGGAAGATAAACAATCCAATCAAAACATGGGCAAAGGACCTAAATTAACACTTTTTAAAAGGAGACCTATAAAAGGCCAAGAGACATACGAAAAATGCTCAAAGGCACGAACAGTCCAAGAGATGCAAATCAAAATGTCAATGAGGTACCATCCACACCTGTCAGAATAGCTGTCAGAAAAAAATCAACAAACCACAAGTGCTGGTGAGGATGCAGAGAAAAAGCGACCCTTGTGCACTGCTGGTGGAAATGCAGACTGCTGCAACCACTGTGGAAAACCATATAGAGATTTCTTAAAAAATTAAAAATGGAGCTCCCCTTTGACCCAGTGTTCTCTCTTCTAGGTATATATCCCAAGAAATGAGAAAGGCCAATCAGGAAAGATATATGCAACTGTATGTTCATACCAGCCCAATTTACAATAGCTAAGAATTGGAAACAGTCTAAATGCCCATTAGCAGATGCACGGATGAATAAACTGTGGAACATCTATACAATGGAATACTCTACTGCTGTAACAAAGAATGAACTCGTATAATTTGAAACAGCATGGATGGACTTGGAGAGCATTACACTAAGCAAATTAAGCCAGTCAGAGGACGATAAATATCACATTATCTCACTCATTTGTGGAATATAATGAACAACATTAGCTGATGAACAACAAGACATCCAGACACAAAGAAGCATTGATCACACTGTCAAACCTCAGAGTAAAGTGCTTGAGGCAAAGACCAACAGTAGTATGTGTGTGTGTGTATGTATATGTGTGTGTGTGTGTGTGTGTGTGTGTGTATGTGTGTTTATTTATGTATGGAGGGCTAATGAACTTTGACATGAACTTTGATATTCAGCAGGGCTGAAAATCAGCATTATATTACACGGCTGTTGGCAAAATGGCTGACGGCAATCTTGCTAACCTGATGATTAAACTTTACTACTGATATGCCTGTCTTCTTTGCTAAAGGGCATATATGAGAAACCTACAGCCAAGTAAATGAAAGCTGATGGGTGCTGCATTTCAGAGAGCCTCTCCCCAAGAGAAAAAGGTCTCCGCCTGGCTCCCCAATGCCTTCTAAATTTATAGTTGTTGTCTAGTGTATTCATTTTGTGCAGCTCCTTTCCCAGATCCTGAATCATTGCAGCAAAAGGTTGCAACATTCTGGCGCCCAATGTGGGACATCTGGAGAAGAAGTCTCACCAGAGCAAAAAAAGAAGACTGTCAAGGGCATGTACCTTGGTTGCGGGGACATACCCAGTGGGGACTGTGCAGGAGGCAGCTGATTGATGTTTCTCTCTCATTGATGTTTCTAACTCTCTATCGCTCTCCCTTCCTCTCTGTTAAAAATCAATAAAAATATCTTAAAAAAAAAACCACAAAAAAACTCATTCAAGCATTAAATCTCACCATTAATAAGACACGATAAGTAAAAAGATAGTTTTACTTAATCTGTATGCATTACAGCATTGGCCAGCATATCTCTCTCCAATTGGTATTTCCGAAAAGAAACCAAGTTTGTAGCACTATTTAAAAGAAAGAAAAAGGCTTTTAAAAGAAACTCCATAACTGTGGCCTAGAAATTTCTCTGGAAGAAGAAACGGAAGGAGATTCCCTTCAAATATCTAGAAAACTGCATATAAAAATAAATGCATCAGGCCTCAAAAAGAAAACAACTTGCATTATGCTTTCCTAAAAAAAAAAAAAATATGTCAATATACTCAAAGACTGATAGCAGAAATCCAATTAGTGTCATTCACTGTCCCCACCCAATGAGAAAGGAAGATAGGAAATAAGCCTTGTTTTAGACTGATTTAAATTAGCAAATGGAAATAAAAGAATATTCAGGGGAACATAGTTGGAATAGGCAGAAACCTATTCCTGGAGAAGTCACTGTTTTTACTGATAGTTCATATCATGGTAAAGCTGCTTATACTGCAATGAATTCAGACCAAGTCATGCAGACCAGTCATACTTCTGTGCAAAGAATCGAATTAGAAACGACCAAGGCTGACTTGCAGGATTTCCAAAAGCCTCTTCATATTCTCTCTTTATCTGCTTATGCTGCTGGCTTGGTAAACAGAACTGCAACTACTCAATTTCAATGGCTCAGTGACCGAAGCCTTTCTATACTATTTGAACAAGTCCTGGTCCTTTAACAAAAGGAAATGAATATGCCTGTCAGTTAGTTATTTTATTAAACAAGTCACAGAATTTCACAAGCTTTTACATCAGCCTGCCAAAATATTGTACAGCCGGCAAAACAGATTATGAAGAAATGCCCTCCTTGCATGTTACATCTACTACAAGGGCTCTAAAATCCCAACTTGGAAAACAAAAGTGGTGGAATAGTGAAGACATCTCTTGTAAGTAGACCACACCAAGCCTTAATTACTTTAAATTTTACCCTTGTAATGCTGATGGCAAGACACCCATAGAATTACACTGGTGTCAGAATAAGCCAAAGCAAAATGGTCTGGTTAAATGGAAAGGTACCGAGTCTGGTTTAAGGAAAGGTCCCTTTATTAATCTTTGGTCAAGGATATGCTTGTGTATTTCCAGAAAACTCCTCCAAGCCTGTGTGGATTCCTGCAACATGAATCTGAGAGAGGAACTGACCAGAGTACTCCAACTACAGATAGCAGTGCACCAAACAACATGCTGAGGAGACAGAGGAGAAACATCTAGAGATGGGGGATGGTGACCACGCCTTGCCACGCTAGCAGTCATCAGCTGTGCCTATGTGCCGGTGGCTCTTGACAAAGCCCAAAGAGGTCAGACCTGCATTGTCATTTCTCACCGTTTGCCCACCATCCAGAACTCGAACATCATTGCTGTCATGTCACAAGGGAACAGTGACTGGAAAGGGACCCATAAAGAACTGATAGCCCAAAAAGAAGCCTACTATGGCAAATTCCTTAAATACCTGAAAACGATATTTAAAAGGACATGAAAGAACTCAATCCTTTTCATTGAATCTCCTTACATTTGCTTTTTAGAATAACCAATATTGTATCTCTTTCTTGTTCTTCTATGTTTTCTTCCAGTCTGAAGAAGCAGAATCACAAGTCTTAAAAGAATCTGAGCCCAGTGGATGGCATACACCTTTCTAAATTACTTAAGAAAACAAAAAGGGGGAAATGATAGGGTAAAGACCAAAAGTAGTTAACATATCAATGGGAGAAGTCCCACAGAAGGCGAATGGACTTTGATGTTCAGCATGGCAGAAAATCAGCATTTTGTTACCCTGTTGTGGGAAAAATGGCTGAAGGCAACCTCCTAACATGAAAATTCTTCTATTGTTTACCAAACTTTACCATTGATATGCCTGTTTGCTTTGCTAAAGGACAAATGTGTATTCAAGTAAATAAAAGCTGTTTTGTCCTGGGCTTCAGAGTGCCTCTCCATTAGAGAAAAAAGCCCACAGTACACAAAAAGAAAGAGATAATAAAGGTAAGGTCAGAACAGAAATAAATGACGTAGGGATGAAAAAAAAAATAATACAAAAGATCAATGAAACCAAGAGCTGGTTCTTGGAAAGAATAAACAACATTGATGAACTTCTAGTCAGGCTCAGCAAGAAACTAAGAGAGAGCACCCAAATAAACAAAAACAGAAATGAGAGATGTGATGTAACAAACGACCCCACAGATATACAAAGGATTGTAAAAAATTACAATGAACAACTCTACTACAACAAACTGGACAAGCTCAATAAAATGGACACATTCCTACAAAAAGACAAGCTTTCTAAACTCAATCAGGAAGAAGCA
The DNA here is from genome assembly GCF_964212035.1 of Myotis nattereri. Lineage (NCBI taxonomy): Eukaryota > Metazoa > Chordata > Mammalia > Chiroptera > Vespertilionidae > Myotis > Myotis nattereri. The sequence goes on along the minus strand of NC_138094.1, from coordinate 33,728,868 downwards.
AAAATCCTGAACAGACCGATAAATACTGATAAAATTGACACAGTAATCAAAAAGCTTCCAAAAAACAAAAGCTCTGGACCAGATGGCTTCACAGGGGAGTTTTACCAAACATTCAAAGAAGAAGGAAAACCAAACTTTCTCACACTATTTCAAATATTTCAAGAGGATGGCATACTCCCAAGCTCTTTTTAAGAAGCCAGCATTACCATAATCGCATAGGCAGAAAAAGACACTACAAAGAAAGTGACTTACAGGCCAATATTCCAGATGTACATTAATGCTGCAATCCTCAACTAAATTCAGCAAACTGGATTCAGCATTGCATTAGAAAGATCATACACCATGACCAAGTGGGATTTATTCCAGGGATGCAAGGATGGTACAAAATCAGCAAATCAATGAACGTGAAACATCACATAAACTATTTGAGGGAGAAAAACCACACAATCATATCAATTGGTGCAGAAAAGGCATGTGACCAAGTGCAACAGCCTTTTCTGATAAAAACACTCAGCAAAGTAGGAATAGCAGAATCATCCTTCCACATAATAAAAGCCTTATATGACAAACACACAGCCAACAACATACTCAAAGTGCAAAACAAAAACCATTTCCCTCTAGGACAGGAACAAGACAGGGACGCCCATTTTCATCATGCCTGTTCAACACAGTACTGGAAGTCCTAGTCAGTGAGAGCACACAAGAAAAAGAAATAAATGGTTCCCAAATTGGAAAAGAAGAAGTAAATTGTCATTATTTTCAGATGACATGATACTGTACATAGAAAACCACAAACACTCCTTCAAAAATTTAATAAACTTTGAAAATGAATTTGGCAATGTAGCAGACTACAAAATTAACGCCAAGAAATATAAAGCATTTTTACACACCAATAGTGAACTTACAGAAAAGGAGATTGAAAAAAGGATCCTATGTATCATCCCACCAAAAAAATTAAGACACCTAGGAATAAATTTAGCTAAGGAGGTAAAAGACCTACACTCAGAAAACTAGAAGATGTTGAAAAAAGAGATAGAGGAAGACATAAACAGATGGAAGGACATACCTTGTTCATGGATTGGTAGAAACTACCTCATTAAAATGGCTATACTACCCAAAGCAATCTATACGTTCAATGCACTCCGCATTAAAACACCAACAGCATATTTCACAGACCTAGAATGAACTCTCCAAAAATCCATCTGTAATGAAAAAAAAGACCCTGAGCCCAAACAGGTTTGGCTCAGTGGATAGAGCATCGGCCTCTGGACTGAAAGGTGCCTGGTTCGATTCCGATCAAGGGCATGTACCTTGGTTGGGGGCACATATCAAGTAGGGGGTGTGCAGGAGGAGGCTGATCTATGTTTCTCTCTCATTGATGTTTCTAACTCTCTATCCCTCTCCTTTACTCTCTGTAAAAAATCAATAAAATATATTTAAAAAACAAACAAACCCCAAAGAGCTGCAGCGATCCTGAGAAAGAAGAACAAAGTAGGAGGGATCTCAGTACCAGATATCAAGCTGTTTTACAAAGCCACTGTTCTCAAAACTGCCTGACACTGGCACAAGCATAGACATATAGGCCAATGCAATAAAACAGAGAACCCAGAAACCAATCCAAACCAATAAGCTCAATTAATATTTGACAAAGGAGGCCAAAACATACAATGGAGTTAAGACAGTCTCTTCAATAAATGGTGCTGGGAAATTTGGTCAGACACATGCAGAAAATGAAACTAGGCCACCAACTTACACCATGCACAATAATAAGGTCAAAATGGATAATGACTTAAACAGAAAGCTGGAAACCAGAAAAATATATAGAGGAATCCATAGGCAGCAGAGTCTCAGATATATGCTGAAGCAATCTCTTCACCAACGCAGCTCCTGGGGCAATGGAAAATAAAGTTAAAGCAAACAAATGGGACGACATCAAAATAAAAGGCTTCTTCATAGCAAAAGAAACCATCAACAAGACAACAACAAAGCCCACTGCATGGGAGAACATATTTGCCAATGTTCTCTCTGATAAGGGTTTCATCTCCAACATTTACAGGGAACTCATACAACTTAACAAAAGGAAGATAAACAACCCAATCACAAAAATGGGCAACGGACCTAAATAGATACGTTTCCAGAGAGGACAAAAGGAAGGCCAAGAGACACATTAAAACATGCTCAGAGTCACTGATCACCCAAGAGATGCAAATCAAAAGGACAAGGAGGTACTACTTCACAGCTCTCAGAATGGCTATCACCAACAAATCAACAAAGGGCGAGTGCTGGTGAGGATGGGGAGAAAAAGGAACCCTCCTTCACTGCTGGTGTGAATGCAGACTGGTGCAGCCACTATGGAGAAGAGTATGGAGTTTCCTCAAAAAACTAAAAACGGAACTCCCATTTGACCCAGTGACCCCACTTCTAGGAATATATCCCAGGAACCTAGAATTACCAATCTGAAAGGATGCATGCTCCTCTATGTTCACTGCAGCACAATTTACAATAGCTAAGATTTGGAAACAGCCTAAGTGCTGGTCAGCAGATGAGTGGGTTAAAAAGCCGTGGTACATCTACACACTGCATAGTATGCTGCCACAAAAAAGGAAGGGGCACTGACCATGTGCAACAGCATGGATGGAGCTGGACAGCATTATGCTAAGCAAAGCTAGTCAGTCAGTCAGTCCGAGAAAGAGAAATATCACATGACCTCACTCATCTGTGGATTATAATGAACAACATAAACCAATGAACAAAAACAGATCCAGAGACAGAGAAGCATGGATCAGACCATCACCCTCAGAGGGAAGGTAGGGGAGGGTGGGGCTAAGGGGGAGAGATCAACCAAAGGACTTGTATGCATGCCTATAAGCCTAGCCAATGGACGCAGACACCAGGGGGTGAGCGTGAGGGCATGCTTGCGGGGTGGGGTGGGGGTGTGGGGGTAGTGGGGGATAAGAACACATATGTAATACCTTAATCAGTAATAGGAATGAAAAGGAACCCAGGAACATATCATCAGGTGAGAATTCACACACTCACACTCACGCACACTCAGGCACCCGCACACTCACACCAGGAGAGGGCTCTGCCGCTCTCAGTGGAAGTCACCTCTTATCTCCAAGCCTGACCAGCGCTTTCTCACCAGCTGAACCAGAGGACAATGATGAGTGACGGCCCTGGTGCTCTGCGGAAAGCGACCTCTCCCTCCCAGACACTTCCGACCGTCCAGCAGCCTCTTTTCGGCCCCCTCTCTGTCCCCCACGCCCTGAGCAGGGCTGGGCTGGCCTGAGAGCCCACAGACTTGAGGACCCAGATCCCGGGGGAGTTGGCGCCGGGGCCTGTGGGGGCCCCCTTGGTCAACTGCAAACTCGGCCAGCTGAGGTCACACAATAAAGGCCGACGCCAGAGTTCCATGAATTGTTGCGTGTAAGTCCCCTCAGCGAGCTCCCACTCTGGGGCAGCAAGCGGAAGGCTTCACGCCAGTGAGCCAGGTTTGGACCTCAGGCCTTCACTCCAACCAGGTGGGAACTCATTTCCAGATGGAAAAAGCCGACTGGGGAGGGGCTGGGGGTTGCCAGTGACTAGAGCAAGTTCACCCCTGGAGACAGCATGTTCATCCCTGGAGACAGCAAAAACCCAGAGTGTGCGCTTACCTTTTCCACAGGCCGTGCTCCTCACCACATGTACTCCTGTACAGCAGGGAGGCTGGCTGGAAGGAAGAGGTGGGGGGCTGCGCCTGGCAAGCTTCCTGGGACTGCGCCCTGGTTCCTGCCAGGGCGAAATCTCGCGGGATCATGAGATCAGGAACAAACCAAGATCAGGGGACAGGAGGGGTGGCGTGTTTGAACAGGCCCAGAGAAGGTGGGGAAAGGGGCGCCTGTGCCACACCCACCAGGCTGCAAGGGGTGGCAGAGGGTTTGGGACTGTCAGGGGGACCCTGTGCTTCCAGGCATGAGGGTGGGGGCGGTCGCGGAAGTGGAGGGAGAAACAGGTGGCCGCGACCCCCAGCTTACCTCCCACTCGCCACCCCTGGTCTGTGTTTCTGGGGACCCCTTTCCCACTGTGGTTGTGGCTGCCACTTACCTACCTTGTTCCCTGGGCCAGGCTTGGCGCCCCACTCCCACCCCACCGCAGCCCTCTGTCTAGAAAAGAGCGCCCTGCCCTGGGCTAGCCCACTGTCCCTACTGTCTGGATGGGGACATTTTAGTAACCCCCGGGGCAGAGGAGAGCTGGCCAGATGCAATTACATTGTCTCTCTCCACAGGTGCCCTCCTCAGTCTACCCCTGGGGTTTGGGTCATCAGAGCTCTTTGACAAGCCCCGAATCCAGCCTTTGCTCTGCTCACCTCCCCTAAGCCTTCAGGTGATGGCACACTCCCTGCCTTCCTCCCCCCTCAGGAAGGGGTTCTCCTCTCACCAACAAATCCCTTTGGCAAATTCACACCTGGGCCTGAAAGCAGAAGGAGTGGGCAGGAGGCTCCTGAGGAGGAGAAGGCCAACAAAGCTGAGGAGAGGTGGGGAGGCACCAGCCACAGCCTGGTGCTCAGGCTCTGGCAGAGCTGCCCCTTAGCTGAACCTTAACCCAGGGTTCTCCTCTCAGGTGACGCCTCCAGGGCACACAGGGGGTCTGGCATGCTCAGTCTGACAGGGTTTGCTGCCTGCTTTTCCATAGTCTCTTTAGGAGACAAAAGCCAGGCTTGTGAGGAGAGAGGGAGAGGGGAAGAGCAAAGCTGAGGCCCAGCCCTGTCATCCAAGCTGGCCTGAGGCATCTCCTGGGCGTCCTTGGAAATCAGCTTCTCTTAGTGAGGAAGGGCTTGTAATAAGAATAGAGCCGCAGTTGTTTAATCATTACTTACAAACTATAAATACGAGGCCCTGGGACACTGGAGGATGAAACAGGCTCTACTGAAAACAGGCTGCCTCCATGGCCCATTACTCAGAAAAGAATTGCATTTTGCGAAGAGACCAGGCACAGGACAGGCTTTGATTTGGCAGCTTTGCCGCACCCTGACCCCATCCTGGGGTCTTCCTCAGGAAGGCTGACGATTCCAATCTCATCCCAGGAAAGGGCTGAGCTGTTCCTAAAGTCTTGGAAGATTAGCCACCTTGTGGTCAGCCTTTGAGCTCCTGAAGGGCAGATAGTAGGCCCTCCCCTCCCCTTTGCATGTGACACTTGCAGCTGGCAGCTACAGGTAGCTATCTTCTCCCCAAGAGGCTGAGAGCCGAATTTCCAGCGTGAGGGACTGCTCTCCCCATACTGCCCGCATCCTTGGATAAACGCTCATTGTGTGGTTCAACCCTCTCTCTGCTTAACTTGGCTCAAGTGGTGACAGGCAGCCTCAGACACATTGTGCTGCCTTTCTCTTCCTCACTCAGACTTGGGGAATATTCAGACTCTGCAAACTGTGAGACCTTATCTGAGAGGGAGAGTGGGCAGAGGACACTGTGTCCCTGTCATGCAGGTGAGCCTCCATCTCTTCACCATAGGCTGTGGGGAGGTCGTGGGGGCGGAGCGTTACAGCAGTGTGGTGAGGCTGGCTTCTTGTGTGTCCCTACCCTGCCATTCCTCCAGATGTTCCCCATGCCTATGAACTAGCAGAGTTTAAGGTTTCCAGCTACATAGATGGAGGAATGTGGACAAATGAGGCGACTGCTCTCAGCCCCAGTGGATCTGGGATTGTCACCTAGAGCAGAGCAGATAAAAAGCAGAAACAAACAAACAAACAAACAAGAACCAACTCTATTATTTTATACTAGAGGCCCGGTGCACAAAAATTTGTGCACTTAGGGTTGAGGGGGATCCCTCAGTCCGGCCTGTGCCCTCCTGCAGTCTGGGACCCCTCGGGAGATAATGACCTGCTGGCTTAGGCCTGCTCCCGGGTGGCAGAGGGCAGGCCCAATCCCTAGGTGCAGCCCCTGGTCAGGCTCAGAGCAGGGCCGACTGGGGAGTTGGGGTGCCGCCTCCTGTCATGCATAGAGCAGGGCCTATTGGGGAGTTGGGGCGCCGCCCCCTGTCATGCACAGAGCTGCAGGGTGATCAGGGGTTTGGTCGCTCCCCCTGTCACGCTGATCCCGGTGCCGGGAGGTCTCCTTGCTCCGCTGACCCCGGGGCCAGGACCCCGCTCGCTCCGCTGATCCTGGGGTCCTGAGGCCTCGTGGCTCCGCTGATCCTAGGGGCCGGGAGGCCTCTCAGCTCCGCTGATAACCTGGACAGGGAGGCCTCTCAGCTCAGCTAATCCCAGGGGCCGGTAGGTCTATCATCTCAGCTGATAACCTGGACAGGGAGGCCTATTGGCTCTGCTAATCCCAGGGGCAGGGAGGCCTCTCACCTCCACTGATAACCTGTACAGGGAGGCCTCTCGGCTCCACTGATCCCCGGGTCCTGAAGCCTCTTGCTCCCCTGATCCCGGGGTCCTGAGACCTCTCGGCTCCGCTGATCCCTGGGCGGGGAGGCCTCTCGGCTCCGCTTATCCAGGTGCCGGGAGGCCTCACGGCTCCGCTAATCCCAGGGGCTGGTAGGTCTATCAGCTCTGCTGATAACCTGGACAGGGAGGCCTATTGGCTCTGCTAATCCCAGGGGCAGGGAGGCCTCTCACCTCCACTGATACCCTGTACAGGGAGGCCTCTTGGCTCCACTGATCCCCGGGTCCTGAAGCCTCTTGCTCTGCTGATCCCGGGGTCCTGAGACCTCTCGGCTCCACTGATCCCTGGGCCGGGAGGCCTCTCAGTTCCACTGATCCTGGTGCCGGGAGGCCTCTCGGCTCCGATGATCCCCGGGTCCTTAGGCCTCTCAGCTCCACTTATCCCCGGGTCCTGAGGCCTCTCAGCTCCGCTGATCCCCGGGTCCTGAGGCCTTTTGGCTCTGCTGATCCCCGGGTCCTGAGGCCTCTCAGCTCCGCTGATCCCCGGGTCCTGGGGCCTCGGGGCTCCGCTGATCCCGGGGTCCTGAGGCCTCTCAGCTCAGCTGATCCCGGGGTCCTGACGCCTCTTGGCTCCACTTATCCCCGGCCAGGAGGCCTGTCTGCTCCACTGTTCCCGGGGCCCTGAGGCCTCTCTGCCCTGCTGCTTCAGGGCTGTATGGCTTCGCTCAGCTTGCAGCCTGAGTATGCAAATTAACCGCCATCCTTTAGCCTCTATAATTAAAACATTGTATCTTTTGGAGTTGTTGCTTCAGGAGCTCAGAGCCCCCCAGCTGCAGATGGGGAACCTTTGCATCCTCATGCTGGGGCAAGCAAGCCTCCCTGTTCCCATCAACTGCCTGGCTGCCGGCGGCCATGTTGGCTGCCAGTTAATTTGCATATCTCGCTGATTAGCAAATGGGAAGGGTAGCGGTCATACGCCAATTACCATGTTTCTCTTTTATTAGTGTAGATTGGAACTAGATATTCAGCCTAGCTCTCCCACCTCTTCCCTAGATGCATTTGGCAATTATTTGTCCTGGTGGGGTCTCCCCCATGGCCTGGGCTCTACTTCCTTCTTTCTCCTCAGGACACACGTGACCGTTCCCAAGGCAAGTTCATGTGGGTGCCTCACTGACGCCTCTCCCTCCCCTCCAGGTTCACCTGAGTCATCCCCCTCTTCTCCTCTGCATTTCCCCCTTTTCTCCAGGCCCTGGGCCCAGCCATCCTGGACCCAGCCTCTGCCCTGTCCAGCTGTGGGCCTACGAGGTGTGCTGGGTGAGCTGAAATGCCACCAATTCCAGCACTGGACACAGCAGACACTGGAATTTATAACCCTGCCTCCTGGGACGAACAATGTCTGGGAACCGCTCCCACACTCCTGATTGATGGTGACAGGGGAGGAGGGGTATCTAGCTAATAGACATCTGCTGAAGCCCTCTTGTTTACCATGTTTCACTCCAATCAGGCAAAGGCAACAACCGTCTGAAGAAGGTCTCTCCCTCTCTCTCTTTTGGCCAGGAGGGTGCTGGGGTGCCCAAAGGTGCTCTCTGACACTTTGGCTACGTAATAAACAGCTGAAAATCAATATCCCCAAAAGAAGCTTCAGGGTGGCAGAAACTTGGTTTCCTTTATTTCTTAACCGTTGGCTAAGAGGGTTCAGACTGGTGTCAGTTGGCTAGATAACCCGTGTCTCATGGTTTCTTAAATTTCCTGACACGTGTGTTCTGTTCTTCCTCAACTACCTGCAAATTGCCCATTCTCACTTCTGAAAAATAACTTCCACCCGTTCTCCTTTGTTCAAAATATATACTACATAGTCCAATCGGCCTGGCTCAGTGGTTGAGCATGGACCTATGAGCCAGGCATCAGCATTCATTTTCCTATCAGGGCACATGACAGTTTTCAGGCTGGATCCCCAGGGTGGTGCCCACGGAAGGCTGAGGATCAATGATTCTCTCTCATCGTTAATGTTCCTACCTCTCTTTCCCACTCCTTCCTCTCTGATATCAATAAAAAACTTGCTTTAAAAACTTTAAAAATGTCATATACCCAATGTTGCTTCAATGTGTTTGTAATTTTATGGCTACGTCAATTCTATGTGAAACCTTCTTGCACATGTACTAACCCCTGATGTTTTCCTGTTAATCTCTGTGTGTTAATTTGTCTATTCGCCTGGCCTAGAAGAACCAACCAGCCACAAATAAAGGACTTGTATGCATGCATACAAGCAAAACCAATGGAAATAAGAAACTGGGGGGTAGGGGTGGCCAGGGGATTGTCAAGGGTGGGGGAAAAAAATTAGACATATGTAATACTCTTTGTAATACTTTAAGCAACAAAAAAAAAAAAAAGGAAAAAATGTTAATGAGGTATTTTACCTTCAAGTTTTGCACAAAGTCTTCTTAGTTTGATGTCTCTCACAGGCCATCTCACTAAGGATTGAGTGCTAAATTGTATCTTTTTAAATCAGGAATGCTGAGTCTGTATTTGCATTCCCTAACATTTGATAAAATAGATTCATTGACACACTCAAGGTGTTCTAAACAATAACCAAAATATATGTTACCTTGATAGATTAAAATAAAAACTCAGCTCCTCAAGTGCACTGCATATATTTCAAGGGCTTAATCATCACATGGGGTTGGTGGCTACCGTACTGGACAGGGAGGCCCTGACCATCTGCTATGTGCAGCACAGCAGGTACTACAAGGCTGAGTACCTTGTTTCCAGGGGTGGGGAGGGACTGCTGTTGGTGAAACTGGTCCCAGGGGAGATGTTGCAAGCACTGGTCAAGGGAAGACACTGCAAGGGTAGATGCTGCAGCTCTGTTTGGCTGTGTGGCAGCTGCAGCCACAATTAGGGACACAGCAGGGAACCTTTGTTTGGGCCCCAGTGTCCCCAACCTCAGTCCAGGGCTCACTAAGTTTTGTGCTGAGCAGAGGTCTCTGGGCTCTGCAAACCTCCAAGTGGGGTGTGTGTCGGGGGTGTGGGGTGAGGCTCCGGGCTCCCTAAACTGCTCCTAATATTTGATTTGCACCCATAGATGAGAAAGTGAATCATGCGCAGGTATCATGAATATTTGTTTACCAGCTGTTGTCAACCTCTGGGTCAGGAACAATGGAACTACATCCTGTATATCAGATATGTACATTACGATTCATAACAGTAGCAAACTTACAGTTATGAAGTAGCAACGAAAATAATCTTATGGTGGGGGGTCACCACAACATGAGGAAATTTATTAAATGGTCGCAGCATTAGGAATGTTGAGAACACTGGTTTAGACAGTTGTGGAACTTTGGAACAAACCTTGGCTCACACTTATTGGGTCCTGTGGTCTCAGCTCTTCGCCCTGAATAACTCTGCTCAGGTGCCTTGTCTCCATGGGGAGCCCCTCCCAGATTTATTTTTAAACATATATACCAGACACACCCTCTTGGCCAGGTCCCAAGGAGGCAGGACACTCTTTGAGGTCCCACCTTTAGGGGTCTGAAGTGAGGGGGGACAGTGAAGACAGTCCAGGCTCAGAGAAGGCCTCTGAATGAATAGGCATGAACACCTTCCCACCTCCACCGCCAACACAGGACAGCCTGCTGAGACCAATAACCCCAGGGGTAGGCTGCCCTGTCCAGCTCTGGGCTCAGGAGGCACTCTGAGAGCCTCTAGCATGGCTGGGTTCCTGTGCTCCTCACCACCCTTGATCACTGCACAGGCATAGTTTGTTTCTTGGGTGACCAGTTGTTTTATTGAGGCTCAACTGGAGCCATGGTCCTGGACTTGCAATCTGCCTGTGCCTTTGTCTTCATTTTCAAGTTCATGAACTCTCTCTTCATGACTCAACCTCCCTCAGCATTCAGGTCTCTGAAGCAGAAGCTCCAGAAGAGCCAGTGACACTGGGGGGGGAGGAGTGCGGGTTATAATGAGGTGGCCTAGCCCCAATAAGGCAGGGCCACTGCCTCTCAACTTCTGATGGATCCTGTCAGTTTGTAGCCTTCAGGGATCTCAGACCATTCCTCTGGCTACCGGTTCGGCACTCCAGCCTCTGTGATCATCTCTAGGCTCCAGCCTGGAAGGGGGCTGATGTCATTGTTTCATATCCCATCTGTGGCACTTACCACAGTGCCTCAAGCAACTGGGGGAAATAGAGCAAACCTGCCTGAGCTCCCAGGATTCCTGCTCACTGAATTCCTGTTTTCCTGTGTCCAGGGACATTTCTGTCTACATGGCTGGAGTTCTCTCTGAACTCCTCTCACCTCTCATCATGGAGACGAGGAACCTACTCCAGTTTGGTGGCCCCTTGAAAAAGAAGCTTACCACAAGATATACCACAGATGAGAACTTCCTTTAGGCTCTCTGTCTCCTTTGACACAACAATCAGTCAATATTTCATGAGGACTGAGCTGGGGGAGAGTTGGAGGGACAAATCCTGTGCACTGTACAGAACTGACCCCCCCAAGGCCCTACACGCTGCCCTCGTACCAAGCTTGGCACAGTGTCCTTTCCATCTTGATGAAATATTTCCCAATTGGATCCTTTGCCCCATCTATCAAAAGATAGCATGGGGCTTTGTCTGTTGAGCAACTTCCTCCTAACTGCATTCACCTAATTTGCCTAGATGAAAGCATGAAGAAATTCATCCACCCACAGGTGTCATGAATGTGGAGTCTATGAAGAACTTTTGAACAAACTTGGGCTTGTGCTTCTGGAGCCTTGTGTACCTGGTTCTTCTCTCTTCCGTATTTTCCCAAACTCAGAGTATAGCCATCAGTCCCAGCTTGAGGAATCTCCTTGCCCCTCCTGGAGCAGAGCCTCACAGGGACCAGGGGGAGCCTCTCCTCTCTCAGGTGGAGTCACACCCTGATCACCTGTCCTTCAATTCTGTAATGCCAGGTAGGTGCTGGGCCCAGTGCCTCCTTAGACATCAAGGAAGGAAAGGGCAGAAAGTTGAGAGGTGCCAATGGATGTCACCCAGGCTCCACATGGAAAGCATCTTCCTGCCCGTGATGGGAGGGAAGGAATTCCTTAAACAAAGAACCACATGGGAACCAGTGTGGGAATTCATAAGCGACGTCCTAAAATGTCATTGATTGTAGGAGGAAAATGTCCTCTTTGGTTTATGGTAAGGCATAATTCAATGGGAAGCACTAGTGAAGGCTACAGAAGCTAGACTGTGAGCAAGGTTATACTGATGGATATTTCTAGGTCCTTCCCTTACTTTGTGTGCAGTCCTAAGCAGTGGGAACAGACTCTCAGGTTTCCATTAATATTAAAAGTATTTCAAGAAAAGGACAGCCAGGTCAATTTAAACGCTGTTTAAAAGTTGGTTTGGGGTAGCTCCTGTGTCTGGAACACTTCCATGTGCCACTGTGCAAAACATCCTGAGAACAGCCTCTCAGAGCCGTGTATGTGTGTGTGTGTGTTTATGTGTGTGTGTGTGTGTGTGTGTGTGTGTGTGTGTGTGTGTGTGTGTTTGTGTGTCACTGTGCAGGACTGGAAGGCTGGTTCCAGAGCCTAGGTAATGAGGCCACAAAGATATCCTGGTGTTAATCCCTGGGATCTGGGAATGTTACCTAATAAGGCAAAAGGGAGTTTGCAGATGGGATGAAGGCTTTGAGATGGGGACTGGGATTGTTAATTGTATGCCTTGGTTTCACAGCCCACAGGACAGGACAGCAGCCCAACCTAAACATGATTTCTGGGTGTGTCTCTGAGCTAGTTTCAAGATAAGATTAGCATTTGAAGTCGTGGACCCTAAAAGGATATCACCCTCCCTATGTGCACAGCATCAATGCACTGAGAACCTGACTAGAACAAAAGGAGGAACTCACCCCTATATTCATGAATCACTGTAGGGTTGGGACATCACATCCCATCTCACAGGCCTCTGTCCTCACACTGGATCTTAAACCATCAGCTCCTCTGGTTCTCAGGTCCTTAGTCTCAGGCCAAATTAGACCAACAGCTTTCCTGGGCACCCCAGCTTGCAGATCTTGGGGTTTCTCAGTCTTTGGAATCACACCAGCCAAGTCCTCATATCCTCCTGCTGCTCTGAAGAACCCTGACTAATACAGTGGATTACGAATGTGTGCATGCAGAGTTGGGGACAGAAGATGAGCAGGAGATGGGACCACAGAGCAGAGATTGGAGTCATGTTGCTACAGCCATGGAATGCTGGCGACCTAGCAACTGGAGGAGCCAGGAAACAGACTCTCCCTGGAATCTCCACAAGGAACCAGCGTATCTCTCACCTTGACTTCTGCTATTCTAAGCCCCTGGGTCTTCTCAATCCCACAGAGCCTTTGCTTCTTTGTACAATATTTTTCTCCTCACAATTTGAGAGGTCAGTGTGTCTTCACCTGGCACCATGTTTCTCATCCAACCTTGCTATTCGGTGTTTTTAGGTAATGTGTCCTCAGCCTTGAGCCAAGAGCTGCCTCACAAGCAGCACCATGGTGCCTAGTCTATGGTGGGGCATACTAATAAGCCCTGATAATAGCATCTGGGCCACCTGGTGTGGCAGGCAACACCTTCCAGTCTAGAGGAAGTTGATGGACAAAGGGCAATGGGCTCACTGGGAATTAGAAGGGGTCAAGGAACCTGGTGCTGAGCTGGAAGGGACAGAAGATGGGAAGGAACTAATCTGGGAATTGCCCCTTCCCCCTCAGCTGCCTTCCCTGAGGAATGCAGTCTTGGGACCCCAGGGGGATGTATAGTCTTAGGACCCTAGGGGCACAAGAGCCTGGATGTGGGGAAGGTACTTGCTGGGCTTTATGCTGTCCTGGGATGAAGTTTGAAGTGCTGCTTCCCTGCGAGCCCATGAGGTCCCCAAACTGTTGTGCCCGATACATCATCTCTTAAAAGAGCTAATACATTCATGGGCTCTGCTTCAGAATAAAACCACTGCAAAGACAGAGGATGGAGCCATGCAGAGGAGCCATCCTCACTAAGGGGAATAAGAAGGAGTGGAGGGCAATATGGAGACCCCAGCTCTGCCATTGACACCCAGGAAATGGAGTGCCCTAACCTGCCTCAGTCAAGCTGTCTTTACCTTTGCCCACACCACACAAAGGGAAGTCCTGGGATAGCTCATCCAGGAGACACCAGGACTCCCCGAAGAGAAAAGGTAGGTATCCCTTGACTGGCTCCATTACTGCATGCTGTCCTGGGCTCTGTCTGACCTTACTTAGAGTATATGAAAGAGTTTGACTGTTTTGAAAGCATTTACTGATTGAATTTAGGGAGAGAGGGGAGGAGAGAGAAGGACGTGGAGGTTTTGTTCTGATTTCCTAAGCACTCATTATGAATTCCTGTATGTGCACTGGCCAGGCATCAAACACCCAACCTTGCCATACCAGGATGATGCTGTGACCCACTAAGCCACCCAGCCAGGGCAAGAGCTTCATTCTTGGGAAAGCTCTTCTTTCCAGGGTTGCAGGTGTATGTAGACTCCAGGTCAGTATGGAGTGGAATGTGTTGAGGCAGGAGAAGGAAGCAGATTTGCATGGAGGCCCCTCCCTCCTCTGAGGCAGGGGAGTGGATAAGAGAAGTGTGTGGAGCCAGGCTCAGGCTTGGGGTGTCAGAAGGCAGCATTGTTGGTGTAGCTCCACCATGACCTGGCCTCTGCTCCTGCTCACCGGCCTCACTCAGGGCCCAGGTGAGGCCTCTGTGGAAGGGACCGTGGGTTCACCTTGGCCTGATTCTTTGCCTCCTCTTCAGGCTCACCAGGTCCCCAGCACTGCACCCACCAGTGAGTGCTTTTGCTGTTTTCAGGGTCCTGGGCCCAGTCTGCCCTGACTCAGCCTCACTCAGTGTCCAGGGCCCTGGAACAAGCAGTCTCCTCCACCTGTGCCAGACACAGCGATGATTTTAGTTGTTATGATCATGTCTCCTAGTAAAAAGAATGACCAGGCATGGCCCTAAACTGCTGGTTTATAAAATCCAAAAATGGCCATCACTGATCCCTTATTTATTCTCTTGATAAAAATGTGGAAAAAGAGCTACACTGCCCAGGCCTGGGCTGCCATTGCAGGATGGGGCTGATTAGTACTGTTGTTCTTCACATGAGCCATGGCACTACCCACTGCCGGAGTCCATTCATTGTCTTCACTAGCTGAGTTTAGACAGAGACCCCCCAAAAGCTAGTAGCCCTTGAAAGTCCTACTAAGGGTCAGGGTTTGAAAGTCCTAGCAAAGGTCAGGGCTGTGCACCACCCAGTTAATCTAGGAACCACTCAGTTAATTTAGGTAATAATAGTTGAAGCATCCCCACCTTAGTTCCCTTAATTCCTTAGATACTTATGTAGATCCTTCTTGATTATTGTTAATCAGATACTCCCAGAAATCTATTGATGGGCTAATCAGATACTTTGTCTATTCCTGGAAATTTTCTGCTGATCTGTGTGTCACTGAAACCTCCTTACCCTAAGGGCTACTCCAGATCAATAAAAGATTGGAGCGGCCTGACCAAGGAGGAAGTCCTTCGGGACTTGCCGCCTGGTCTCCCAATATTGCAAAATTATCTCGCGTCTTTTTCTCTCATTTGCTGTGTGGCTCCTCTTTCAGATACCGAACCCTACTCCACGCAGAACGTGGAGGGAGTCTCACTCGACAATCCACAGTGGTGCTTGTTTGTGGGAACGTGAGACCAACACCTGCCCTGGGCTCACAGGCTCCCTCCTTGCTCTGAAGATGCTTCACCACCCCGAGCAGGTGCTCATGCAACATGGCTCTGAGGAAAATTCATCCTCTCTCTGTCCTTCCTCCTCTCACATAGCATTGAGAGCACAGTTGTTTTCTTCAGATAGTGTTCTCTCTCACACACAATCCCAAAGCAAACTCTCCGTTACTGGCTTGTTGTCTTTACTTGTGTTTTGTGCATCCAGATGACCACTCATTCAACCTTTCATTGTAACAACCTCAAGGAGTCCCCTCGTGTGCTTATTGGGTAGGTTTCCCACAATCCTCTAGGAAATCCCCAATTTAAATCCCTTGGCCACTTGAAGGGAGAGAACGGAACTTGAAAGAACTAAGCAGAACTAAGCAGCAATGCACCCTACTCCCTCTTCAAGGACGAAGCAGGGCCATACTCTTCTCCCTCTCCTCTATCTTGTCTTGCAAGGCTGGACCCTCAGCCCAAGCCGCTCCCCCCCGAGAGTGACCACAAGAATGCTGGTATTGTCCTAACTCTCCCAACCACCCACCTGAGTGGACCAATGAAGCTCCAGAAATGTAGCGACGGTCCTAATAAGGCTACAGTGGAGGACGGCTCCAACCTTCAGAATATGATGGTCACTTCCTGACCCTTATGCTGTAAAACCCTGACCAATCTCTGTAACTCACGCCACCCCTAAAGCCCACCCCAAATAGCTAGCCCTATATAACCTTTGTTGTCCTGGGACACTCTCTCTCGCCTCACCGCTGTGCCGGATAGAGGCTGGGAGCCAATTCTAGAATTGATCAATAAAGACTCGTTGCTTTTGCATCGGTGGAGGCTCCCTGGTGGTGGATTATTGGGGACCCCGAGCTCTGGGCATAACATTTTGAGGGCGCGTCCGGGATCCCCAAGAAAAACCCACGAGGGACCCAAATCCCAGAGTCTGCTGTCCGCGGTAAGTGTCTATGTGTTATCTGTTCTGTCTATTGTGAGCTCGCTTCTGCAATCTGGCCTGATAAAGATCTAAGTGGACGCACTGGCGGGTCTCGGGCAGGAGGAGGCAACAGACACCTTGCACCTCCATCTGGCGGGGTGTAAAAGCCCCCATCTGTTTTTTTTTTTTGTTTTTTTGTGTTTTTTTTTTTCAGTTTTTCTTCTGCGGGGTCGGAAGGCTGTTCTTAGGTGTCTTTGTTTGTTTGGTGTCTGTGTTCTTTTGTTTGATTTTGTGGACTCACTGGACGGACGCTATGGGACAGACTCAAACTACTCCTTTAAGCATTATTGTTGATCATTTTAAAGAGGTTAAGGGAAGGGCTAACAACCTCAGTGCAGAAGTGAAGAAGGGTCAATGGCGGACTTTCTGTTCCAGTGAGTGGCCGGCTCTCAATGCCGGGTGGCCGCCGGAGGGGACGTTCGACCTCCCCACCATTCGCCAGGTCAGGGAAGTCGTAGCTCGGCCGAAGGGGGGTCATCCCAATCAACTCCCTTACATTATTACTTGGCAGGACCTCGTGGAGGACCCTTCCTCCTGGCTCAAGCCCTTCCTGGCTCCACGCCCTCCGGAGCCGGCACCCATACTTGCCTTGCAGGATGCAGAAAAGAAGAAGGTGGTTCCCGGCGTAGATGGGAATCCAACTACCAACCAGGCCCAGATAGATGTCTCTTTCCCTTTAACCAGGCCTGAATGGGACTTCAACACGGCTGAAGGTAAGGAGAGGCTCAAAATCTACCGTCAGACTTTGATGGGGGGGTCTTCGTATGGCTGCTAGGAAGTCTACCAATTTGGCCAGGGTAGGGAACGTACAACAGGAAAGGGATGAATCTCCAGCTGCCTTTCTAGAATGGATCATGGAGGCATATTGCACCTATACCCCCATGGATCCAGAAGCTCCTGAAAATAAGGCGGCTGTGGTTATGGGCTTTATAAACCAGTCAGCCACAGGCATTAGAAGGAAACTGCAGAGGATAGATAGATTAGGGGAAAAGAGTTTTCAGGACTTGTTGGTGGTGGCTGAAAAGGTGTATAACAACCGAGAATCTCCTGAGGATAGGCAAGCCCATGCCATGGTGGCTGCCAGTGACAAGCAGACCCGAAACCTAGCCAAGATTCTGCTGGCCACCACCACGGAGAACCCTGAGGAGCGGACCCGCCACCTTCGCCAGCTTGCCACTGACCAAGAGGGAGGTAAAGGGACCGCCCGGGGCGGGAAGAAGAAGCTGCAACAAAACCAGTGTGCTTACTGCAAAGAGATAGCACACTGGGCCCGGGAATGAACAAAGAAGGCCGGTAAAAAAGGAAACAAGACAGATCAGGTGGAGGTCTTGGAGCTGGGAGGACTGAGTGATTAGGGGAGTCGGGGTTCGGAACCCCTCCCCGAGCCCAGGGTAACTCTTAGACTGGAGGGGACGCCTATTAACTTCCTTGTCGACACTGGGGCACAACATTCGGTCCTACGCACACCTCAAGGGAAGCTAGCCAGCAAGAAGTCCTGGGTGCAAGGGGCAACTGGCATAAGCCAGTATTCATGGACTACCCGAAGAACAGTAGATCTAGGAACGGGCCGGGTATCCCATTCCTTCATGGTAATACCGGAGTGCCCCTACCCCCTATTAGGATGGGACTTGCTGACCAAGATCGGAGCCCAAATAACTTTCAGACAAGGGGGGCCCCAGGTCACTGATGGCAAAGGCCATCCCATCCAGGTTCTGACTCTGAGACTGGAGGATGAATATCGCCTCCACCAGGGGGCGCCCCCAGGAGAGAACAATATGGACAGATGGCTACAAGAATTCCCCACCGCCTGGGCAGAGACGGGGGGCGGGGGGGGGGGGGGGAGTAGGACTGGCCGCTCACAGGGCCCCAACCCTGGTAGAGTTAAAACCAGGGGAAAGTCCGATAAGAGTCAAACAGTATCCAATGCCCCAGGAGGCCCGGAAGGGGATTCAGCCTCATATCCGAAGACTGCGAAGCCTAGGGATACTGGTTCCATGCCAATCTGCCTGGAACACCCCCCTCCTGCCAGTCAGAAAGCCCCACACGAATGACTACCGACCAGTCCAGGACTTCCGAGAAGTAAATAAAAGAGTTATGGATATACACCCAACCGTTCCTAACCCGTACACTCTCCTAAGCTCTTTAACACCCACTAGAGTGTGGTACACTGTATTGGATTTGAAGGATGCTTTTTTCAGCCTGCCGCTCGCGCCTCAAAGCCAACCCCTGTTCGCCTTCGAATGGCACGATCCAGAGGGCGGCTACATTGGACAATTAACCTGGACTCGGTTACCCCAAGGGTTCAAGAATTCGCCCACCATCTTTGACGAGGCACTGCACAAGGATCTCGGTGAGTACAGGAGAGAACACCCTAGTCTCACCCTCCTGCAGTATGTAGATGACATCCTGGTTGCTGCAGACACTGCCGAGGACTGTGAGCAGGGGACCAAAGACTTGTTGACCACCCTAGGGACCTTAGGGTACCGGGCCTCTGCGAAGAAAGCTCAGATATGCCAAGAAAGGGTGAGTTACCTGGGGTACATACTGGAGGGCGGACAGCGGCGGTTGTTGGACGCTAGGAAGGAGACAGTCCTGAAAATCCCTATTCCCACCACCCGGAGGGAAGTAAGGGAATTCCTAGGATCAGCTGGCTATTGCCGCCTCTGGATCCCAAGTTTTGCAGAGATCGCCAGGCCCCTATATGAAGCTACCAAAGAGGGAAAGGCCTTTGAATGGACTGAGACAGAGGAAATTGCCTTTAATCAGATAAAGAGAGCTCTTTTGGCTGCTCCAGCCCTGGGCCTGCCAGACATTACAAAACCCTTCCGCCTCTTTGTAGATGAGCGCAAGGGAATAGCAAAAGGGGTTTTAACTCAGGCTTTAGGCCCCTGGAGCAGCCCGGTAGCGTATTTGTCCAAAAAGCTGATCCCCGTAGCCGCCGGCTGGCCACCATGCCTAAGAATCATTGCAGCAACCGCGCTCTTAGTCAAGGATCCCGACAAATTGACCCTGGGACAGGAAATCTGGATAACAACCCCCCCATGCCCTTGAGGGAGTCCTAAAACAGCCTCCTGACCGATGGATGAGCAATGCACGCATGACCCACTATCAGAGCTTATTGCTCAACCCTCCTAGAGTGCGGTTCCATCCCAGCGAGGCTCTCAACCCCACTACCCTGCTGCCTGACCCCGACCTAGATGCCCCGCTGCACGACTGTGCGGGGATCCTGGAGCAGGTACATGGACTTCAGAAGGACTTGACCGACCGGCCCCTCCCTGATGCAGAGGCCACCTGGTTCACGGATGGAAGCAGCTTCGTGCGGGACGGATGCAGGTACGCGGGTGCAGCGGTGGTCACTGACACAGACACTGTGTGGGCAGAAGCACTGCCCCCTGGGACATCAGCCCAGCGAGCAGAACTCATTGCTCTCACCAAGGCACTGACACTGGGGGCGGGGAAGCGGCTCAACATTTACACAGACAGCCGTTATGCATTTGCTGCGGCTCATGTTCACGGGGCGATTTACCAGGAAAGAGGGCTGTTGACAGCAGAAGGACGAACAGTGAAAAACAAACAGGAGATTCTCGACCTGCTTGGGGCCCTATGGCTTCCCACGAAGCTAGCCATTATCCACTGTCAAGGGCACCAGAAGGCAGATGACCCAGTAGCAAAAGGTAACCAAAAAGCTGATCAGGCAGCCAAGGCAGCGGCCTTCACCCCGGTCCCTGCAATGGCCATACAACTACCAGACCCCGGGGACCCAGTTCTACCAGATCAGCCTAAATACTCTCAGGAAGAGCTGCAGCAGATCTGAAAACTCCCCCTCGCTAAGGAAGTGAAAGGATGGTGGTACACCTCAGATGGGAAACTCACACTACCGGACTGGCTTGGGGTCACAGTATTAGAACGCATGCATCGGTCCACCCACTTGGGAGCCTGGAAGTTAAAGGACTTAATTCAGCATGCCAAAATCAAGATCCACCAACAAGACTCCAAAATCAATCAAATTATAACCTCCTGTAAGACCTGCCAACTCACAAATGCAAGAGCTGGGTCAGGTGGACAAGGAACCAGGCTCAGAGGCACCAAACCAGGAGCAAACTGGGAGGTTGATTTCACTGAAGTCAAACGAGGGAAGTATAGTTATAAATATCTTTTAGTATTCATAGATACCTTTTCTGGCTGGGTAGAGGCATACCCAACTAAGCATGAGACGGCCCAGACGGTGGCCAAGAAGCTGCTGGAAGACATCTTACCCAGGTATGGTTTTCCTGCTATGATAGGCTCCGACAACGGGCCAGCCTTTATTTCGCAGGTAACACAGGCAGTAGCCAAAGTCATAGGGGCGGATTGGAAATTGCATTGTGCTTACAGGCCCCAGAGTTCAGGGCAGGTAGAAAGAATAAATAGAACTCTAAAAGAGACCCTTACCAAATTAACCATGGAGACTGGCGGGGATTGGGTGGCTCTCCTTCCACATGCCCTTTACCAGGTGAGGAACTCTCCTTACACCCTGGGACTCACCCCTTACGAGATCATGTTTGGTAGGCCCCCTCCTATCATCCCTAATCTAAAAGCTGAACTTCTTATTGAGTTTGAAAATCAGGAGATATCTTCTTTCCTAAGAGAATTGCAGAGGGTGCATGAGGACATTTGGCCGCGCCTCCGCGCCATCTACGAGGCTGGCCCCACCCCGACGCCTCATCAGTACAAGCCAGGTGACTGGGTGTTCATCAGAAGACACTGCCGGGAGATCCTCAAACCACGCTGGAAAGGCCCCTACATCGTCGTGCTGACTACACCCACCGCTCTCAAGGTAGACGGCATCGCGACTTGGGTCCATCACTCCCACGTTCGCCCAGCTGACCCCTCTGCAATCCAGGAAGACTTCATCACACAATGGAGCATCGACCAAGACCAGCGCAACCCGCTCAAGCTCAAGCTGCGGTGCACTCGACCTACCTGATGTTGGTAACTTTACTCGTGAACACTCCTGCCACCGGGAGCCCTCACACTCCTTATAATATAGCCTGGCAGATCTAGACACTAACTCAGGGGTGATCCTTAATCAGACTTCTCAAATCCATCCCAAAGACACCTGGTTCCCTGAACTGCGAGTAGACCTCCTAACTCTCCTTCCCAACCCACTCGACACCAGCGATTACTGCCTGGGTGCGGCAATACGCCAGGCTTTTGAGGACTCAAAACCAAGGAGAACCCTCTATTTTTATGTCTTCCCCGGACACTCACAAGCTCAGTCCCGGGGAAATGACCCTTGTGGAAGTGCTGGAGACTACTTCTGTGCTTCCTGGTCATGTGTGTCAACCGGACACATCTGGTGGAAGGCCCCCAAGAAGGGTGACCTAATCACCGTTGGGCGACCGGCTGCTCCACCGTGTCCCCAGAGTGGCCGTGTCTACTGCAACCCCGTGAGCATTTCCTTCACAAAAGAGGGTAGAAAGGCTACAGGATGGGACACCGGAAAGACTTGGGGATTCCGAATCTATTCTTGCAGGGGGGCTTTGCGTAGGGCGGACCCTGGGATGTTGTTCACCCTCCGGGTTCAAAATACCCCCCTTCACTATCATTCCCCTGTGGGAATGGGGCCCAACAAAGTACTAGCTCCTCAACCTCAGCTGACCACTCCCCGGGTATCTACAACTGAAGGAGCATGGGCCCCGGCATCACTGCCTAACACCCTACTCGCACCTACCACGAAGAACCTGACTCTGAGTCATACCCCCCCGCCTGAAGTAGACCCACTTATAAGCATGGTTATAGGAGCTTATTATGTTTTAAACGCCTCCAGGCCTGACCTGACCAAATCTTGCTGGCTCTGTCTAGACGTTGAGCCACCGTATTATGAGGGTATCGCGGTTAAGGGTAACTATACAACCGCCACGATTGTCAGCTCCTGCAGGTGGCAGCAAACTGTTGCAAGGCTAACCCTCCAGGCAGTAATGGGGCAGGGGGCCTGCGTAGGCAACGTACCCCCTGAGCAGTTGCATCTCTGCAACGAAACTCTGACTATCCCTGAAGAGGCAGTATACCTTTTGCCTCCCAAGAATGCATGGTGGGCCTGCTCCAGTGGCCTCGCTCCTTGTGTCCACTCCCTGGTCCTTAATTCCCAGAAGGAGGGCTTTTGCGTGCTCGTGCAGTTAATTCCCAAGTTAATATACCATTCAGAGAAAGAGGTATATGAATTTGTTAAGAGGTTCCTTAACAAATTCAGCGCTGCCAATCCCCGAAATAAAAGAGAGCCCATCACAGCCTTAACTATGGCCGCCCTCTTGGGATTGGGACTAGCGGGAGCAGGGACTGGAATATCCTCACTTGTCATACAAGACAAGAATTATGGAGCCCTAAGAGCAGCCATTGACCTAGACATAGAAAGAATTGAAAAATCTATTACCCATTTACAGGATTCTCTCACCTCCTTATCTGAGGTAGTGCTCCAAAACAGAAGAGGACTAGACTTGCTATTCCTGCAGCAGGGGGGCTTATGTGCAGCTTTGGGAGAGGAATGTTGTTTTTATGTTGACCACTCAGGTGTTGTTAAAGAGTCTATGGCCCTCAAAAGGGAAGGATTGCAGAAGCGGAAGTTGGAAAAAGAGCGGTCTCAGTCCTGGTATAAATCCCTGTTTAATTGGTCCCCATGGTTAACCACTCTCATTTCTGCCCTCGCCGGGCCCCTTGTAATCCTCCTAATGTTGCTAACTTTTGGCCCCTGCATTATTAACAAGATAGTTCAATTTGTCAAGGAACGCATAGGGGTAGTTCAATTAATGGTCTTACAAGCTCAATACCGGCCTCTAGCGACAGAGGGAGAGGTAGAAATGCAGTCCGTCTCATGACTGAGCCGTGAGTTCCAAGACAAGGGGGGAATGAAGGGACAGAACGGAACTTGAAAGAACTAAGCAGAACTAAGCAGAAATGCACCCTCCTCCCTCTTCAAGGACGAAGCCGGGACATACTCTTCTCCCTCTCCTCTATCTTGTCTTGCAAGGCTGGGCCCTCAGCCCAAGCCGCTCCGCGCCCCCGCCCCCCCGAGAGTGACCACAAGAATGCTAGTGTTGTCCTAACTCTCCCAACCACCCACCTGAGTGGACCAATGAAGCTCCAGAAATGTAGCGACGGTCCTAATAAGGCTACAGTGGAGGACGGCTCCAACCTTCAGAATATGATGGTCACTTCCTGACCCTTATGCTGTAAAACCCTGACCAATCTCTGTAACTCACGCCACCCCTAAAGCCCACCCCAAATAGCTAGCCCTATATAACCTTTGTTCTCCTGGGACACTCTCTCTCGCCTCACCGCTGTGCCGGATAGAGGCTGGGAGCCAATTCTAGAATTGATCAATAAAGACTCGTTGCTTTTGATTCGGAGGAGGCTTCCTGGTGGTGGATTATTGGGGACCCCGAGCTCTGGGCATAACACTCTCATACCTGTGCAGACCACCTGGATTCAGTTCTCCACAAATGAAGTGGGAATGAGAATAAAGGAAAAAAATTTATTTCCTTCTCTTCCTTTCTCCCCTCCTTCCAATTTGATTTTCTGTCTTTTTATGCTCCCAATACTTCCCAGAACCTAGGAAGGTTTGAGGCTGGGTTTTGAGGGAAAGGTTCTGTGTCCTCTCAGAATCACCTCTGCACTCAGGTATCTAAAGGATGCTTCTAAAAGCAGCCCATGGCTGCTTGGATCTTGCAGAATCTGTGGGAGGTGGCCCCATTCCTCAGGGGTCCCCGAAGATTTCCGTGATGCTGCAACACATTTCCAGTGATAATCCCAGTTAAAGTGCATCAAACAGTACAAGTACACGTAACTATCAGGCCAAGACGTCCAGGAGTGTTAAAGGAAGCTGGGCCCATTTGCCACAAGCCCTGGTGTGTGACCTCATGATCCAAAGGCTGTAAGTCCTCTCTGACTTCCAGCCCTGCAGATGTCAGCTCTTAGAAATGACATGGATGATCACCCTACCTGGAAGTTAAGTCTTTGCTATAATTATCTCCATTTAAGTCACTTGGTGACATTTTCCCAAGTACTGCTTTGTTTACCATCATGCTTTAATCGTCCAAGCTGCAACAGTGACTCACGTGGACCCCCTCGAGTTGTGTCACAGCTCAGTGGGAAAGGGTCTCTTGCTAATGAAGACTCGGAGAAGATCCTGAGTCCCAGCCCCACTCTGTGTAAAGCTGGTCAGAGGGGTGAGCCTGCATGTAGGGTGTGTGTGTTTGTGTTTGTGTGCATGTGTGTGTGTGGGGGGGGAGCAATGTCCCTTTGCTGGACACCAGTACGAACCAGAGAGTAATGGCTCTGCTGACCCTCTTCCTTTGCATCTGAAATTGTTTGTGGCCCCTGACTGTAACAGCAAGGCCCATAGGTTGCATGTTATTTCGATGTGTGTAGGACTGTGGGAGCCCCCATCGGCCCTTCTAGTGTTTCTCCTCAAAGGTGGACCACCTTTTCCTTTTGAAAAGGTAGTCACTATTTCATAAGAGGGACTATTACCAGGAGAACCAGGACAAGCTGTTGGGTGACCAGGGTCTCTCTAATGAAACCTTGCTGGAATAAGAAGCACACTGTTCCCTGGGAATTTGGAGTCTCAGATGGTAGACATGGTCCCTGCATTTCTCAAGTAACACGATTGGACACCTGTTTAATTTTTATCGGATGTGGAAGAAGGGTCATTTTTGATGGAAGGGATTAGAAGTGTTTTCGGTGTCACTATGGCCAATGTACCCAGCACTGTTCTCCCATAAGATTCAGTCAGAGACTCAGCACCACAGGGCATGACCTTTCATGTGTCACAGAACCTCTGTGACAGGTGCCTCTCTCTTTATCATGTACTATATCCAGATGTTTAATCTTTCTTCCTAATTGGCATTCTGAAAGGATATTATTGTATATCTTTGACCTGAAAGTATGTGTTTGGGAATAAATATTAGTGTGTTTAAAAATATTTTTTTTAGCTCTATTGGTTATTATCTATTTTTGCAAGTGGTCCTTTTGCCAACTCTGGCAGCCATCAATGCTTAGCATGTATATGTCACATGTTATCATGTGGGCACACGGGTAGAGGATGGTGTTAAATGAGTGTGGTTACTCCTGAAGCACTGGCTCTGGGTCCCTGTGGTCCTGACAGAATAAGGAGCAATGAATGAGGACAAGGTGGATCTCCATGAAGGTCAGAGGTCTGCTTCCTGCAGGAAGGATGAGGATAACTGGAATGTGCCTAGGGCTTCCAACACTTTTCCCAGGAGATGAGGACTCAGTCTACTTGGTCCACAGGTCCAGCTGATGGATTTAAGAACAGGTCAGGGATTAGTACCACTTCAGTGTTATCTCACAACAAAGACATTACTGTGGAAACTGACTTAATGGAGCACATACAGGTTTAGGCACTGACACTGAATGCATGGTATCACATAGAATATTGTCACTGCCTAACATATCCAATTTACACGGCTCTACTCCATCACAGATGTCTGACCTCCCTTAGCCAAGGTGTCACCACCCTTTGCTCTTCAGAATGTCTGTGCTGTGGTATGAACAATAATACAAACTTTGTGCCCTAGCTTTGTGGTAGCATCTTGATCCATAGGACTTCCAGTCATTACCTGAGTACAGTGCCATGTCAATCTGGCAAGGACCACTCGGTTCTGACTTGTCTGTTCTCCAAATCCAACTCTTTCCAGAAGAATACTCCACGCCAACCATCTCTCTGTGCATGAGGCAGATTTTGCCACCAGAAGTCTCATGGCTCAGAGGTGAGGATTCCCAGTGGATCATGAAGGGGGTACAGTGAAGAACATGGTGTGCCCCATTTGAGATCCTGCCACACTCTTAGGAGAGGACCTGGGGTTAGGTTTCTTGCCAAGTCACCTCCCAGAATCTCAAACTCAGGATCCCACTTCCTGTTTTCCTCTCAGTGGCAATCAATCCTACTGAGCTCTCTCCATCATGGGTATTGTGACCTTCAACGTTGTGGGAAGTCATTCTGTCTTCCCTTGAACCCATTTTCTTTTCACCCACTTGCCCTCCTGCAATTGATTTTACTCAACGTCTAATGTCTCCTCAAGCGACGCAAAGAACTCCCTCAGGAGCACTAACCCTCTGCCAAAACTACTTAGAAACAAGTAAAATGGTCCTAAGGGGAGGGTCTAGTCCACCTCCTGTGGCAGGTGACAGCCCATGTGAAAAAAACTGGGATACAAAGGTAACTGGGCTCAGATGCATGTAGGAGTTATCGAGGGGCCCGGTACTGAGCTGGATTGGACTTGAAAGAGTAAGAGAAGCAGACAGAGCAGTGTCTGCCACCTACCTCTCAGCTGCCTTCTCTGAAGCTCAGGTTGAATCATCTTAGGCCATCAGGGGGCACCACTGTCCTCATATGGGGAGGAAGTTTGCTGTGCTTTACCCCTGACCTGTATGAAGTCCTCTCTGTTGTTTACCAGGAGATTCTCTTGAGTCTGTGTCTGCCATAGAGGGGTAGTCCCTGTGTCTGCTGCATCCCAACATTTCAACTTCCCAATATTTCTACTTCTGGAAGTGGCAATAATGGGCCCTGAGCCTCAGACACTGTGCAGATTGGGACAAGGGGGGCATGAGGACTCATTGCAACTGAGTGTGTCAAGGAAATGGCTGAGAAAGAATGAAAGTGTCCAGATTTGTCCATGGTTCTGGAGTAAGCAAGCGATTGGATGTTTTCCTAGACCACCTCAGTCACTGTCCTCACTTTCCTACCTATGTCACATGAGGGAAGTCCTCAATTCCTCAGTCAAGAAACATGTTGATGCCCCAGGAGGAAAGACAGGGGCAACCAAGGTTTGATCCAGTCGCCAGGTCTCAGTGTGTCCTGAGTAAGAAGAAACACTCAAACTATCCCCATTCTCTCAGGTTGGCTCACCAGATTGTGTTCTTGGTCCTTTCAGGGTCCTGTGTCCTTGTCTGCCCTCAGGTTGGCACACCTGGAAAGTAGGTCACCATCTGCTTGCTGGAAGCAGTGATGGCAGTGGGTGTTACATTTATGTGTCCTGGTACCGTTTATGTCTCTGACATGGCCCCTAACCTCCTGATTTATGGGGTCACACTGGCCCTCAGGAATCCCTGAGCACTTCTCTGGCCCCAAGTCTGGCAACAAAGCCATGCTGACCATGCCTGGGCTGCAGTTGGAGGACGAGGTAGGTCATTACTGTTGCTCACATACAAGGAGTGACACTCTTTACACAGTGGAGCCAGCTCATGGGACAGTGGGAATTAAACTGGACCTGTGCTCACAGGCTCCCTTCATGCTCTGAAGATGCTTCCACAGCCTTCATTCACAATGGGCTGGAGAAACATTGCAGGAGCCTCTCTCACCATGGCACGCAAACTGTCTCTCTAGCTTATTCTTTTGGGACAGTGACGGTTTCCTCTTTACCTGTGTGTCAGAGTCCCAGAACATGCAACTCTTTCCACCTCTTCAACTGCAGTCATGGGGAGAAGAGGGCGTGCATGCATGGGGCCATTTTACAGTTCTCAGGATCATCTCCACTTTAAGTGCTTTCATCTCTACCGCAGAGCAGAGTGCCAGAGATGGATTTTCTTCTACTGTTGCCCACTTCAGTTCTGTGTGCCCAGGCTCTCTTGGCAGGATGGCCCTCCTCAGTGGGTGGTCCCTCTCTGGGCCCGTTGCTGAAAGAAGAGCAACTGAGAAAAGGTGACTGTGTTGCTGAGGAACTGAGTAGAGTAAGGTGCTCTCAGTCTTTTGGCATACCTCATTGTGACACCATATCCAAGGAGGCTGAGCAGTAAAGGTCTGGAGATGCAACTCTGTTTTACGGAGAATGTCCTCTCCCTTAGAGCAATGGACTCCTAATCTGGAGGCAGTTCTCACAATGCCTGTCTCCCTATCACCTGGCCTCTTTCCAAAATGGCTCCTTTTTCCCCACAAGGGAAGAGATACAGGGTGTGTGTGTGCCCTCTTTGCAAGGACCCTCAAGGGGTCTGCGATACGTCGATGAGTTTCTACCTGGCACATATGTATTTCTGCTGTGTATCTACAATGCCAAGAACTGTTTGGACATCTCAATCAGCCTGGCAGAAGCACTGGAAAAACTGCACTGTGACCGATTCTTGCCATTTTTCCAGAATTTTCCCGGTTTTAGCACTGAAAGAGTATATCTTAGCAAGGTCCTCATTCTCAGGGCAATTAGGATAGGTGTTCATGGTGAAGATTAATTTAATGGTTATCTTGAGTGGGCTACGGGGTTCTGGGATTACATATTATTTCTGGGTGTATCTGTGAGGGTGTTCCTGGCTGTGACCAACATGTCACTGGCTGACTCAGTTTACCAGGCACATTGCCCTCCCGTGAGATTGAACTCAAACAACCCACTGAGGATCTGAGAAGAACAAAAGGCCAGGTAAGAAGGATCTGACTCCTCCTGTGTCTCATGGATTGAATGGGGACATCTCATCTCACCTTCTCCTGCCCTCAGACTGAAATTTACATAATCATCTCCCCTGGATCTCAGGCCTTTGTAGTGAAATTGAGTGGCAACACCAGCTTTCCTGTCTCTGTAGCTTAGTGGGCAGCTCCTGGGACTTTCCTGCCTCAGTAATCAATAACCATGTGAGAACCTATTTTATATATCCAGGGTGGAGCAAAAGTAGCTTAACAGTTGTTCATGTGGAAAAGAATACCATGATTAATAAACAATAATACAGGCATAAACTCTGTGTTTCCCATACTCACAGCTGTAAACCTGCCTTTGCCCCATCCGAGTCAGGACAGACGGAGCCCAATGACAGAGCCGAGGGAATCAAGCCCGCTTTGGGTGTCCTTACTTTCCTATTGCAGGAGTTACAGTGCTGAAGGCAGAGGAATCCTAGGACATCCCCCATTGCTGTGTGGGAAAAAGGTAACAAGAACATCACAGGATGGCTGAGGTTAGTGCGATCCAAATCCTGCCCTGCTCAGGGACCTCGGGCAGAGCTGGAGATTGGTAATTCTCCCTCAACCCCTTCTTGATCCCGCTCTGTTGGGAGATGCTTACTTGCACTTCCAGAAAAGTAATTATCCTGACACAATAAACATTGACATAAACACTCAACATTCTTTGTGTCCCACTTAGGAATGGCTCAGCAAGCAGCTAATGAGACTCTACACAGCAAAGGAAAACAACGAAAGTACCTTTCCCAACTACAGGCCCTTGCTGACCCCTTGCGGCCTTAGATAGTGAATACCGAGCACCATGCTCTGCTCCAACTCCTGTCCTCCCTCCCCAGCTCATGACCAGGTCCCAGGCCCCTCTGATCCAATTCATGATCCTTTAAAGTCCTCCAGAAAGGCTTATGTTGGGAAAAGATGTGTGGCCCATGGTAAAGCCTTTCTTCTTTGAAAGCAAGGATACACCTTCGCACAGACCCCAGTCCATTTTGAGAGGTTTTGACAGCACTCTCTCCTTAATGGTTTCCCCACCTTGGTAGGAACACCTTGGAACTTAGAGGGGATGGAAGCCACCTTCGATGCCCTGAGAAGACCTCTGACAGAGCATGGAACCATCTACTCCCCACAGGTCTCAGGGTAATGAGAATCTCATGGAGCTTGGCCTAGAGGTTAGCTCATGTCAGCTATCCACAAGCCAGTGAACCATGACGATCAGGGTTGCTAACATCTGGGTCCACTTCCATGGCTTCTGGTTTAGCAGTGATGGCAACTTGAAAATGTCACCTGTCTTTGTGCTGACAAGGGTAGGTGTCTGAGAAAATTGTAATGTCAGTGACTACCCAAGTCAAAGGTATTGAGAACCTATGGATCAGGAGCTAACATCAGGCCTCTGTCCTCCTGATGTGTACACAGACCCTGTCCCCTAAAAATGTATAACATGTCCTTTTTCTTTCCATTTTTTTTCATGGCAGTTATTTTTAAAAAATCTTTGGTGCTGAAAGTATTACATATGTCTGTTTCCTTCCCCCCAGCGACCCTTCCAGGCCACTCCAGCTCCCTTCCCCAGGCCCTGACCGCCCCCATTGCCTGCTTCTGTGGGTTGTGCATACATTCACACAAGGTCCTTGGTTGGTTATGTCTCAGCCATCACCCACTCACCCTCCCCTGCCTTCCCTGTGAGTTGCCACAGCCTGTCCATGCTTCCATGTCTCCGCCTCCATGATTTTTAAATCAATGTATTTTGTTCATGAGATTCCAAATAAGAGTGAGATCACACGATACTTGTGTAATTCTGGCTGGCGTATTCCCTGAGCATAATGCTCTATAGGTCCACCCATGCTTAGCAAATGAAAGAGTTCTTCCTTTTTTTCTGCTGAGTAGTATTCCATTGTGTCAATGTACAGCAGTTTGTTTGTCTTATCCACTCACCTGTTGATAGGCACTTAGGTGCTTTCCAAATCTTAGCAATTGTAAATTGTGCTGCTATGAATATAGGGGAACATATATTCTTTCTGATGTGTCTTTTAGGTTTCCTAAAACATATTCCTAGAAGTGAGATGGCAGGGTCATATGGGAGTTCTGTTTTCAATTTTTTTATGGACATGCCATTTTGTTTGTCATTATGGCTGCACCAGTCTGCTTTCCCATCATCAGTGTGCTAGGGTTCCCTTTCCTCCACAACCTTGCCAGCACTTGTCATTTGTCGATGGTACCCATTCTGACAGGAGTGAGGTGATTCCTCATTGTCCTTTTAATTTGCTCAATGTCCTTTTGGTTTCTGGTATGTTGAAGGCGCTCTTTACATATTGACCTTTATACTCTACCATCATATTTAGGGTTTTGTAGTAGCTAATAATTAGATTTGCCTCATAATTTTTGTTGAGTTCAAAGATCCATTTATTTGACTTATGAAGAATAATTGATGGTCATTCCCTTTTTGCTACTTTCTAAGCACAACAAAATGTAGTTTGTGTAGACGTTATTCCTCAATTTCTTCTTTCAACAGATATTTACACGTGTGCCTTCTGAGTGCTAATGGTTCTAACTACGACAAACGCCATATTTTATTCAGCAATGAGTTTTGTTGTAAAGATAACAGATAATCAAGGAAAAGAAAGTAAGTACTATTATGCACAAGAATGTTGAGAAGGAAAATAAGGGTGGTACATTAGGCGGAATCAGTGGGGGCATTTGAAAACCCTTTTATTCATAAAAAATCAAGGGAACCAAGGGGTATTAGCTAAATCTTGAATGTTGGGAATGTGGCAGAGGTGCATAGATCTCGAGGGAATATTTTAGACTCAGAATATGTGAATGGCTCTTATGGCTTTCACTTTGTATCAGGGCCCCTGTGTGACAGAAATTTTATTGGGATTTGTTTACAAATATAATACCAAATTTTCTTACTGAAGTTGTTTATGTGCATCAGTTACTATCCCATCAGTTATGTTTACACAGCCAATTTGACTTTGGGACATCAGCGAATTTAAGCACTTATGATAATGAAAATGCTACGTTTTAAAATGTTATATTCATAGACCCATTTAAGTAAAAATAGCTGAGTGATGTAAACATATGATAGATTATGTAATGATTCTATTTCATAGTAGAAGAGATGAAATCATTTTAAACTGTAAGCAAAGAATGCAATTCAAATGGAGAATTTTTACTTCTGGCATTTTAACCGGAGAAGTAATAAAAATAATACAGACTATAGGTAAAATAACAAATCACTCTGAACGAATGATTCAATACTTTATTTCCAAGCTAGTACACACTTGTTGACCACCTGGGCACACTTTAAAATGAATAAAAGCTGACAATGCAAAAATGAAGAGAGGGCAATGCAAGTAATCTCTCATCATATGGGAGACATGTAAAACTTTGCTAATATCAAGGGGGCATTTGCATAACTTTTAATAATAAATATATATGGCCCACACTTTTTCCTCCACCTGAGTGGTTTCCTGAGTCCCCACCCCATCTATTTAGCAGCTCCAGCCAAGCTGTTTGTAGCAGCTTTTCCATATGCATGGCCTGGCCTGGCTCAGGCTTCTGACTCTCTAACACCTATCAAACAAGCAGCAGCTGGCATCAGAAAAAAATGTTAAAAACAACCCAAGATCCAGCACTGGCAGAAATCTGCATTGCTTCATGCTGGGTCTCTCCAGGGCATTCCCAAGCCCAATACAAATAGCAGCTGGTGGTGGGCAGGGTTGGAAGGTGCTGTGCCCAGCTTCACAGACCCCTCCCTTGCAGGATACAGGGTCCCGTGCCCCTCCCATTCAGTGGTCCCAGCATTGTGAATGAGAAGCCTCCATCAACAGGCACCAGGACAGGAGCCCCAGCTTCTTCTACTGGTTCTCTGACCATAGTGTGGCGGCATCTGACAGGATTGCTGAGGTGGGATGTCGTTGCCCATGCCAGCATACAGCTTCCTGTGTCCGCCTGCTGCTTGGGATTCTATTCGGGTCCCTGTGCTCTCCTAACCCAGGTCTGTTTGCCCTACCAGATCATCAGCAAGGACCTGTGGCTCAACCCCCTGAAGAACTATGAGTGGACGATGGCCCCCAGTGAGCGGACAGGACGGGTGAGGAGGGGCCTCCTGGGTCTCCTCCGGTGTGCTGCCAGGTTCCTGGGCCATTGCTTTTCTCTCACAGGGACACCTGGATGCTGGGAGGGAAACAGCCTGTGACACCAGGGCCGCAGGGTGTGTGCCTGAGACAGGAACTACCAGTACAACAAGGGCAGTGCAATTCCAGCTCAGGCAGGGGGGCTTAGGCAGGAGGAGGGAGTGTGCATGTCCACTGTCACTCAGAGTCAAAGCAGATTACCTCAGCCCCTCCTCTGAACTCTCCCTCTAGGCCGCCCACAGCACCTTCAGGCCTTGCCACCTGCCCCTCAACAGGGGCTGCCATGACATGTTCTTCCTATACTCCTTTCCACAGGTGTCTGCAAATCCTCCTCATGCCAAGGCCTAGGCTGCTGTGCTGCCACGCCACATTGCCCTGTTGCTGCTCACCACCATCTCCTATTTCCCCAAGGTCTCCTCTTCCTCCTGGGGCCAGTGGGATCGGCCTGCTCCTTATCAGTATCTTAGGGGGCAAAGTGTGGGCCACAGAGCTGGAGGAATCCTTGTTTTGCGGTCTTGTCAGAGGTTCTTCAATCCTTTTATCCATTTACGTTTTCCAAGGAGAATACCTCATTTGTTTACCCTCCCTAACTGGAAAATAGGGCAGCATGCCCTGAAGAAGTAACACACTGCTTCATTTTGTATGCAGTTCACTTCAAAGACTTTATGTATGTATGGTCCTAGACACCCTGGGAAATTTAGGGCCATAAATATAATTCACCATCCAAACACATTGCTTTGTATGTTTGTAGTAAAAACAGACAAAATCATTTTTGCGGGAAACTTTTTCTGAAAATTTTAACACTACAAGTGTTCCAATTAAACATTTAAGTATATTGTAATTAAATTAACACTTATGAAAAAGCTTTTAATAATTCAAATTTTGCATTCTATCCAAAACTTTCATAAAGGGTTGATAATTCTTGCTTCTTCCGTAATCCCACCATTTACTTTTAGTCATTCTTAAATAACAGAAGACAATATTTTTACAAATTAAATGGCAACCATACCTTAGCATTATTTTTTATTTCAGTGTCTACTTCCTTTGTCACAAGGGCTTTCCCTATGTCTCCTCCAGAGGAGCCCAATAGTTTAGTTACTGCACTGTATGATTCACTCTCTCCTGCATAGATGGTGAATCCTATGATCACTGCCAGCACCACGCTCAGGTCCTCTTAGAGGGGTGTCCCATCGGCTGTTGTAGTAATTGTTATTCCCCCTCCATCATATCCGTCTCCTCTGCGGCTGTAATAGTCATCCCAGTGACTCCTTCGACCATAAGTCAGAGGGGCCCTCATGTTGGTGGTGCTCCACCTGAGCTTCCTGTAAAGTCAGTGACCAGATAACAATACTTTCACATCTTAACGAATAATTTTAAGTCAGTATGACATGACCCTAGTAAAGCCTTAAATAGTTGGAAAACCTATGCTTTTATACATACACCTGTGCTAAAAATATGTCAGTAATGATGAGGCAGGCAAGGGAGCTTACATTTATCTAAAATACAGCTGAAGAATAATGTTTTAACTGAAATAATTGGTTATGAATATATGTGAAGGCACATTTTCTGGAAACAGGCTGAAATCCTGACCTTCGTATTATTTCTATGCTTCACACTGTCAAATTCTCCTTCTGCAAAAGCAAAAAGTGAAAAGAACCCCCTGGATGTTGTGCCTAAGTGTGTCGAGCACCAGCCTTTGCAGTGCCAGGATATCGGGTTTGATTCCAGGTCAAGGGCATGACCCTGGTTTTCAGGGTCCATTCCTGTCCCTGGATGGGGACTGTACATGAAGAAACCAAACAAAGTATTTGTCTCACATTGATGTAGAGCTCTCTCAGCCCCACTCCCTCCGTACCACTCTCCCGAGGTCAATGATATATATCCTCAGGTGAGAAAAAAAAAAGAAAAAAAAAGTTGTACTTTGTTTCTTTAATAAAGACAATAAATGAGTGTGATCCTTCACCCCTGAAAGAATTGCACTGTTCCAAATGAGCTGCTAACAAAAGAAAACAAGACCTCCCAGATAAAACAAAGCCCATACTGCATATAGTCCTCCCTGTGCAAATGGAAGTAAAATTAGAGTAAATCACAAGGCGGCCTGTTAAATCCAATCCTGTCACTTACACACAGTCTGTCTGGACACTTACCCTAGCTCTCATAGGAACCTCTGTAAGAGCCTCCAGTTCGATATTCAGAATAATATCTACCAGGACTGCTGCCACAGACATCACAATCACTACGTTAAAAAAACACGGTATTAATTTTGTCCAAGTTAACAACTGCAGTGTGCTACTAGATAAAAAGAGAGAAGGCTTTTAAACACCTGTGTCTCCTACAGGAGTGCTCATCTCCAGAACCTGAAAGGCCATGGTCACAGTGTGCATCCTCCCTAGATGGTGGGCCATAATGCTTCCTGACTCGGGAACCTAGATCACCTCTGCCGGAATAACTGAAGGAAATAAAGCAGAAGTATTTTGAAATCACCTTCTAAGATACAGAACAGGGACACACTCTGACTACACAGATAGGAAAATGCCAATGGGCAGAAGGCTTCAAGAGACATTTCTCCAAAGAAGATACACAAACAGCTAACAAGCTCATGAAAGGATGGGTCATTAGGGAAGTGCCAATCAACTAAAATGAGATACTTTATTCCTAAGTAGGTTCCAATGTTTGAAGAGGAAAACATCAGGAAATGTTGGGGATTTAGAACAACTGGAGTCCTGTGCACAAGGAACAGAAAGGTGACAAGGTCTGGCTGCTGTTGGAAATAATGGAAATTAGGACTCTGAATATACTACATGCTACTTATTTGGTCAATGGTAAATATTTAGTGTTATGATAGATGAATTTCACCTCACCAACAACAGTACCTAGCATATATTAGGTGTCCTTATGTTTTGTTGCCGGTTACCTATAACTAGTAGTGCCATCATCATTTCTTGGAGACAAATGGTAATTTCTCGTGAAGGGGTTTTCTCTTTGCAAGGAACGCCTGCATAATTCTCTCTCACACATGACAGCGGTCCTGTAAATGACAAATACTTACGTGAGGGTATCACAATGGAGATCAATGTTTTAAGGAAAAAGCAACTATTCAAAGCACCACTTTATTTCCTCTTTCAGTGAAAATGTTTACTTTTCCTCTAAGACTCCAATGAGCTCATGGTTAAATGAGCTATAGAATGTTATTCTGGAATGTATTATCTTTTGACTTCTTGTCCTAGCTCTATAACTTCATTAATTTCTTAAATTACCATCATTGGGAGAAACCTGTCCACCCCTGAACATAGTGCCAGCAAATTCCATGATGTCCACGTACATATTTATCAGTGCCTTCCTATATCTTGACAAGCATTTGTCAACTTTTCTCCTTCTCTACTTTGCACTGTCTTTCTCACAATCTCTGTTCGACATTACTAAAAGCTTCTTAATCGTCCTGCTACACTCACTCACCATGCACTTTCACATATGCACTAATAATTCCTTCATTATGCAAGTATTGAATTATTAGCATCTCGGTGAAAACACTTTCCATTGCTCCCGGAAGTCCATAATATGCCAAGTAATGCACATTCAATTTCAAAATCAACTTCCTCACTTATCTAAAAACATTTCATGGTGTACTTTCAAAAACATTTTGGACAGAGGACAAGCCTTGTGCTCTTGTTGTGCACTTGGGTATATCTACATATCCTATCTAATAAAAAAACAATATGCAAATTAACCATCACTCTGTCACAAAGATGACAGCAGCCACGGAGCTGGAGCAAGCAGGAGGCTTGGGTTTCCCCAGGCGATGGATGAAGCCAAGCTTCCCGTATTCCCTGGCTGGTCATGGGCTCTGCTCAGGGCTACAAAGTTTCACTTATAGAAGATAAATAAATCCCCAATATCTGCTTCCAGCCAGCGCTGGTTTCCATTCAAGGAGAGTCTGGGAGCTTGGGAAGCCGTGGGGTGTGGCCAGCCTGAAAATGGCTTTCAGCCCCTCACCCAGGCTGGCCAGGCATGCCAGCGGGGCCCCAATCTTGATCCGGGACAACCTTCAGGGCATACCAGACAGCACCCACCCATGCACCAGGCCTCTATCCTATATACTAAAAGGGTAATATGCAAATTGACCCTAACAGCAGAACAACTGGGAATGACTGGTCAATATGACACATACTGACCACCAAAGGGCAGACGCTCAATGCAGGAACTGCCCCCAGTGGTCACTGTGCTCCCACAGGGGGAGTGCTGCTCAGCCACAAGCCTGGCTGATGGCTGCCAGCACAGCGGTGGTGGTTGGAGCCTCTCCTGCCTCCTCAGCAGCGCTAAGGATGTCCGACTGCGGCTTAGGCCTACTCCACACTGGCAAGTGGACACCCCAGGCTGCCAGAAGGATGTCTGACTGCTAGTTTAGGCCCAGTACCCTGGGGAGTGAGCCTAAGCCAGCAGTGGACATTCCTCGAGGTGTCCCAGACCAAAAGAGAGGACAGGCCAGGCTGAGCGACCCCCTCAGAGTGCAAAAATATTGTGCACCAGGCCTCGAGTCTACACTAATAAAACAGAAAGATGCAAATCAACCATCATTCCATCACTCTGCTACACCCACAAGACACGCCCACCAGCCAATCGGGAGGAAGTATACAAATGAACCCAACTAAGATGGCGGTGGCCACAGACATGGAGCAAATAGGAGGCTTGGGTTTCCCCTGGCGATGAGGAAAGCAAAGCTTCCCACCTGACCACTCTGGGCCAGGGCTCCGATAAAGGCTACAAAGTTTCAATTATAAACTACCCTCTCAAAAACAATAAATCCCCCAAAAACTAAAAAAAGGAGAGTCTGGGAGATTTGGTCACCAGGGGGCTAAAAACAGCCCTCAGCCCCTCACCCTGGCTGGCCAGGCATACCAGCAGGATCCTCACCCTGATCCGGGACTTCACGGCAAACTAGCCAGCCCCTACTGGTGCACCAGGCCTCTGTCCTATATAACAAAAGGGTAATAGGCAAATTAACTCTATCAGCAGAACAACTGGAAATGACTGATCACTATTACACACACTGACCACCAGGGAGAAGATGTTCAATGCAGGAGCTGCCCCCCTGGTTGTCAGTGCACTCCCACAGGGGGAGCTCTACTCAGTCACAAGCCAGGCTGATGGGGGCCAGCGAAGTGGTGGTTTTGGGAGCTTCTCCAGCCTTCTCAGCACTGCTAAGGTTGTCCAACTGCAGCTTACACATTCTCCCTGCTGGCAGGTGGACATTCCTGAGGGTTCTCGGGTGGCCAGAAGGATGTCTGATTTCCAGCTGAGGTGGACATACTAAGCCAGCAGGTGGACAACCCCCGAGGGAGTCCCAGACTGCAAGAGGGTACAAGCTGGGCTGACGAACCTCCCCGAGTGAACAAATTTTTGAGCACCAGGCTTCTAGTCTACACTAGTAAAGGACAAACTTGCAAATTGACCGTACCTTCACTACACCTAAGCCATGCCCACCCGCCAATCAGAGTGACTATATGCAAATTAACCCAACCAATAAGGCAGGTGGCAGCCACGGATCTGGAGTGAGCAGGAGGATTGGTTGCCCCAGTGATGGAGGAAGCCACGCATCCTGCTTGCCATGGCCGGATCTGAGCTCCACTCAAGGCAACAAATTTTCAATTATAGAAGATAAATAAATCCCAGATTCCTGCTTTAAGCTGGTGGTGGCCTCGGAGCTGGAGTGAGCAGAAGGCTTGGGTTTCCCCTGGCAATGGAGGAAGCCAAGCCTCCCGCCCGCCCTGGCTGGCTCTGAGCTACACTCAAGGCTACAAATTTTCAATTATACTAGGTAAATAAATCCCAGAATATAAAAAAAAAGAGGAGAGGCTGGGAGCTTCCATCGCCACCGTCTTGGCCAGCCTAAAAGCAGCCCTCAGGCCCTCACACAGGCTGGCCAAACCTTCATGGAGTTAGGGTCTCCACTGGGGTGGGGCTTGAGCAGCATGAAAGAGCCATCAGCCTCTCATCCAGGCTGGCCAGGCACTTCAGTGGGCACCCCCATCCTGAAGGGAGTGTGATGAGCCTGCAAACACCCAGCAGCCCCTGACCCAAGATGGCCAGGGGAACCAGCAGGACCCCCACCCTGATCTGCAACACCCTTCAGGGCAAACCAGTAGGCCCACACCTGTGCACCAGGCCTCTATCCTATAAAATAAAAGGTTACTATGCAAATTGACCCTAACAGCAGAATGACTGGGAATGAGTGGTCACTATGACACATACTGACCACCAGGGGGCAGATCCTCAATGCAGGAGCTGTCCCCTGGTGATCAGTGCACTCCTACAGGGTGGGCTGTGCTCAGCCACAAGCCTGGCTAATGACTGCCAGCACCGCGCTGGTGGTAGGAGCCCCTCCCACCTCCTCAGCAGCACTAAGGATGTCCAACTGGAGCATAGATCTGCTCCCCGATGGTAAGTTGACATCCCCCGAGGGCTGCTGAGCAGCCAGAGGGATGTCTGACTGCCAACTTGAGCCTGATTGCCCAGGGAGTGGGCCTAAGCCAGCAGGTGGACTTCCTCCGAGGGGTCCCAGATGCAAGAGGGCATAGGACGAGTGGTGGGAACCCTCAGAGTGCACAAATTTTTGTGCACCTGGACTTTAGTCTATATATATAAAAAGCCAGTGACTGTGATGACCGAAACCACTTGTCCACCAAACAGCAGCTGCGTGTGGTGACCAGGCAGACAAGGGAAGCAGTGAGGGATGGCCAAATGACTGAACAGCAGTCTGTGTGGGGAGATAAGGCCAGCCGGAGGGCTGGTGAGGGACAACAAAAAAACTGAACAGCAGGCTGCGTGGGGCAACCAGGCCAGCAGGGTGGCCGGTGAGGGGCGACCAGGCCAGTGGAGGGGGCAGTTGGAGATGACAAGGCTGGCAGGGGAGGTAATTAGGCCTGACCAGACCAGCAGGCAGAGGTGGTTAGGAATGATCAGACTGGCAGGGTGGGGCAGTTAGGGGCAATCAGGCAGGATACAGGTGAGCAGTTATGAGCCAACAGTCCCAGATTGTGAGATTGATATCAGACTGCCAGTTTAGGCGTGATCCTTGACATTCCCCAAGGGGTTCCGGATAGGAGAGGGTACAGGCTAAACTGAGGGGACACCCCCGTGCATGAATTTCATGCACTGTGCCTCTAGTCTTATCTAATAAAAGAGAAACATGGTAATTAGCCGTACCTCCATTACCCTTCCCATTGGCTAATCAGGGTGATATGCAAATTAACTGCCAGCCAAGATGGCGGCCGGCAGCCAGGAGGGTTGAAGCGAACATGAGGCTTGCTTGCTTCAGTGACAGAGGACTCCAACGTTCCCCGCCTGCCACTGCCGGTCTCTGAGCTTGCAGTTTGAAACATTGTTACAAATATAGAAGCTAAACAAAACCCCAGAAACCTGCTTTCAGCCAGCCAGGATCTCAGAGCTAGAGTTGAAACAGTGTTTCGATTATAGAACCAAAACAAACCAGATACCTGCTTTCAGCAGCCGAGACCTATGAGCTGGAGCCAAGCCTCAGAGCTAAAGCTGGCCCAGAATAAAAAAGGAAAGGAAAAAAGGAGCAATTGGGAGCTTCAGACACCTGCCAGCCTGAAAAGAGCCCTCAGCCCCTCATCCAGACTGGCCAGGAGCCCCAGTGGGGACCCCCACCCTGAAGGGTGTCTGACCAGCTGCAAACAGCCATCATCCCCTCTTCCAGGCAGGCCAGGCACCCCAGTGGGGACCCCCACCCTGATTCAGGACACCCATCAGGGCAAACCAGCCGGCCCCCACCCATGCACCAGACCTCTATCCTATATACTAAAAGGGTAATATGCCTCCCAGCACCGGGATCAGCCGAGCCGCGAGGCCTCCTGGCACCGGGATCAGCATGACAGGGGGCAGCGCCCAAACCCCCTGATTGCCCTGCGGCTCTGTGTGTGACAGGGGGCGGGGTCACAAACTCCCTATCCGCCCTCTCTGTTCGTGACAGGGGAAGGCGCCCAACTCCCCAATCAGCCCTGCTCTGAGCCCGACCAGGGGCTGCACCTAGGGTTTGGGCCTGCCCTCTGCCTCCTGGGAGGAGGCCTAAGCCAGTAGGTCGTTATCTCCCAAGGGGTACCAGACTGCGAGAGGGCACAGGCCGGGCTGAAGGGACCCACCCTCCCCCTCGAGTGCACAGATTTTTGTACACCGGGCCTCTCTACATATAAAAGACTGAGTGACTGACTGTATGTCTTTGTGACCATCAGACCCACAGCCAGTATACATGATGTGAACTGGCAATCTACATTTATAAAAGGCAAATATGCTAAGTGTCCATCTGGGTAATGACATCATGTAGCAATGCCCGGCTTCCTCTCCCCAGCGACTCACCTCCTTGCAGTTTCTTCAGTCCTGGAACACGACTTGGTTTACAGCCAGGTGGGAATATTTTACACTAACCAAATATCTGTGAAGCATTTTCCCATGTGTCATTTGATCCTCACAGAGTCATGGAATAGGTAGATGGTAGACTTGGTGTCATCCTATTTTCTCTTCATTAGCCAGAAAACAGAGATTTAGAAAGCTTAGAAACTTGACCTGACTGAAAATAAGGAAGAAATGATGGAACTTGTAAATGACTTCAGGTTTTCCCACTGTGAAGAATATATTCAAACACTGCTGCAGTTAAATGGTTTACTCTTTGTTCTCCCTGGGTGAGCTACAATAATAATCTGCTTTGTGTTGAAATTTACTGCTGTGTTGTGGACAATTACCTGAAAGAGAAGTTGCGCTGCTTCACTGGGTTGGAAAAAATTTAGCTAACTCAGACAGCAGGTCTAATTAAGCAAGTTCACACCCTCTCGCTATCTCTCTGTCACTCCAGGTTGACCTGCCCATGTGCGAAACATATGCAGCTCTTGCTGGCGCCAATTGCATGCATGTGTTTCAATTTGTCATGGTCAATCCTGAATTTGGTTGACACTTCTATTATAGAGAAAGGGCAAATAGCGGCATTACAATATTTCTTCTCATTAATTCCTTAGTATTA
Source organism: Myotis nattereri (assembly GCF_964212035.1). Taxonomy (NCBI): domain Eukaryota; kingdom Metazoa; phylum Chordata; class Mammalia; order Chiroptera; family Vespertilionidae; genus Myotis; species Myotis nattereri. The sequence goes on along the minus strand of NC_138094.1, from coordinate 33,687,228 downwards.
ATTAGTATTTCCTTAGTATTAATTAATTAATTAATTAATTAATTAATTAATTAAATAGGGCCACTAGTATTCTAATAGTGGCAAGATGTCATCTGTGAATAGTAAGGTTTTATTGGGCCAAAAGCCTAAGGGACCCTTATGAGTCATTGCTATGATGCACACTGACCAGGGGATGGCAGATGCTCAACACAGGATCTTCCCCCTGATGGCCAGGGAGCTCCCAGAGTGGGACCCTTGCTCAGGCAGAAGCCAGGCTCATACCTGGAGAGTGCAGCTGTGGCAGCAGGAGCCTTCGCTGCCTATGCCACAGTGCTACCAATTGGTGGTGGCAGGTGGAGTGGGGCTTGGATGAGCAGGAACGGAGCACCTGGCTCCAGCTTCGGTTCCTGTCCAGCTGCCTGCCATTTCGTGCACTGCTACATCCCTCAGGAGATGTCAGACCTAACTATTATGCCCAGATTTCAAGATCCCCCAAGACAGACCACTAGGGAGCCGAGTCCGATGCAAACACATAGAGTCTTTTATTCAAGGCCGGTACTTGGTCCCCCCCCATGCCTCCATTACTGGATGCAAGAGAGAGCCCCGAGTCTCAAGGGAACAATGAATTTATAGGGCTTTGGGTCGGGCGTGGGGGCACACTCTGACCACTGTTTTGGGCGATTCTGGTTGGTTGAGTGAGGGCCGGAGGTTAGTGACACAAGGGCAGGGTGCAGCTAGGGTCTGGTTAGACAAAGACAGGGGGGTGGCTAGCATACTCTTGGTCTTGGGCTAGTTTCCCCCGCTTCCACATTGGCTGAAATAAGGGCAGGCTGAGTAACTGGTACATTCTGTGGCTTTCCTGGGAGAGGAGTTAGAGACACAGCTATCAGTTCTGTTCTGTCCCTTCATTCCCCCCTTGTCTTGGAACTTCCGGCTCAATCATGAGACGGACTGAACTATCAACTGAATTAATTTTATATACTTCTTGACAAATTGGACTAGTCTGTTAATAATGCAAGGGCCGAAAGCCAACAGCATCAGGAGGGTTGCAAGGGGTCTTCCGAGGTCCGCTGTCTTCTTGAGGGTGATCTGCAGCGGGTGTGTCTGGTTAGAGGTCATCTTCCACTCAGGCTCCCTGCTGTCCTGGGCACAGAAGGAGCTGGGCTTGTGACCTGGCAGAGACAAACTATAACAAATGGTTTGGTGGAAGGGAAAGAAGCTTTAACAACTTCTATTGAAATAGGATTTTTCTTCTTAAAGTCCTCTATGGCTATCAAAAAGCCAAATCAAGACCAATTTATCTACTGTATTTAATTTGGCCTGATGTTTGCATAAACACAACAAGAATGGTAACTGATTATCCTTGCTGGAATTTCATGATTGAATCTTAATGTGACCCGTAGGGCCAGGAAGCCAAGCCATCCAACTGCCATCAGGCCTGCCCGCAGTATCTGCTGCGTTAGGTGAATCCCTCACCAGGAGCAACTCCACCTGAGCCCTTGCTCTAGGCTTTAAGGCCCATATCAGTAGCCCTCCTACTCGTTGCAGTCCAGAGTGTGTGGGGGTTCCGCAGGGACACAGAGGCATCCTTATTGCTCCCCTTCTACTCTTACCCACCACCACTGATGGTAGGGCATGGGCCTGATGCTCCAGTGCCAGCCATCTTCAGGGCTCCCAAGCAGGATATCAGGCTTTCTCCGTCGCACTCTTATTGGCTTCAAGTCTTCAGAGCTCAGACAGGTTTCTTTAAAACATGATACTCCAGTCAAAGTTTCCGGTTAATTAAATCACTACTGAAAACCGGTCTTATTGATTTCATGCAAAGAAATGTATTGCCATGACTTATTAAGCATTGCCAGATTTCAGAGGAATTATATGAGGAGAAAAACATACTGATCTGCTCTAAGAGCTTCTGATTTTTCTTGTCAGTCTTTTAAAAATGTATAACTATGCCTCAGACCTTCCATTCTAAATAGGGCTTTCCCAGCTCTCTACAGCCGAGGTTTGTACCATCCCTGACATGGGCATGGTCAGGCAGGCCTGTAATACAGTACACAGGCTGCCAACTGTCAGCTTTTTCTCAATAGAGACCAAAACCTGATGGGTATTCTTCTTTGCCCAGTTGGGCATCTGCCCACTTGGCAGCCAGACACCCTTTACTTTTGGGGTTCATCCTATATAGTCCCCTTCCAGGACAGCTAACACATAGCTATAACAATGTCCCTCAGTGTGGGAGACTGGACACTTGCCAGTTATTCCCAAAGACTACCAAGGACTGTAGACCATCACTGGTCCACAGCTACAGCTATATTTAAATCTGTAAGAGAATTGAAGGTTAATACAACATATTAATACAATGAAACATAATATTGGCCCCATGGCCACTTCAGGCAGCTAAATCCTCCGCTACTAAACATGAGATATGGAACGGCTATACAAACATTTTATGGAGGTGACTAAAGTCCACTCTTTGACCTTTCTATATAAGGTAAAATTGTCCTTGTCTTTCTGAAGCCATGTCTATGAAGATGCAGGCATCATCTGAGTCTATTATACAATTTTCTGCAGGTATAGTCCTTTTCAAGTTGGGGTGAGTCCTGGGGTCGTGAACTTCTTTACCCACACCGAGTCCCCAGGCTGGAAAGGATGTACAGAGTCTGAGGTGGCACTGGCAGGGCATCTCGAACAAGCTTATGGGTGGCTTGTAACTTCTGTAAGGGATCACGTCCAAGTAAGGGGTACAGACATTCTGGCATGACTAGAAACGAATGAGTTACCATGTTCGTTCTGAGGTCCACAGTCCTCTTTGATGTACAAGGAAAAAGGCAGTTTGTCCCGTGGCTCTTAGAACTGTTGTCTTCTTAGATGTTACTGGTCCCATTGGCTCTGTCAAGACTGAATAGGCTGCTCCAGAATACGCCAGAAAATTAACCGGGGGTTCTACTTATCTACAAATATTTATACCTAAGTAGACATATAAGCATCAAATAAACATCCACATTTACACCTTTTCAGTGAACAAGTACTTTTACAGTATTAGGAATTTTGGCAGATAATAGGAACACTGCCCAAGTCCCCTGATGGGGGCCTGACAAGAATAGATGTGGGGGCTTTTGGCTGGGGGGTATAAAGTCTCCATTCTTTCTCTCTCTGCACTGCTAAGGACAGGATCATTGGAGAGGTTTCTTCACCTAGGCAAGGCTGTGCTGAGCCATCCGGGGCAAAAGTGGTTTCTGCTTCCATTTTGGCTAAAAGGTCTCTGTCCATTAGAGGGACCAGGTCAACTGGTAAATATAGGAATTCATGAACCACCTGATGGCCACCTAACTGATATCGGCAGGGGCGGCAGAACAGTCTGCAGCTGTGGTACCGTACCGGTAGCTCCAATAATAGTGACTTCCTGTCCTGAGAGGGGAGCTACCTTCTGAGTAACTACCAAGTGCTCTGCCGCTATATCAATCATAAAGTTCACAGTCTGGCCCCCGATATTCATTTTGACCATCGGCTCATGGGGGCCCAGTTGGAAAAAGCCCAGTCTGTCCTAGTCAGAGTCAGCTGTTGCCAATCCGAGGAGGTCTGCCTCAGGCGGCTCTGGCCAATAGTGGCTGGGTGGTTTGGATGGCCTTGCCAGCTTCTTCTGGCCTGCAACTAAACTACTCTGTCCCTTCTTACACACGCAGAACTGGACCCAAGGCAGTGAGGTTTGAGCAATTTTAAAATTCCTTAACATACATTTAATCATTCATGTAGCAGGGATGGACCGGGTTGGCTCCTCCTGAATAAAAGAACTAATCAAAATAAGGCTTATTTTCTAACTTCATTTGTCCCTGTGTGTGGACAACAAATGACACTAATCAGATTGACATACACGATTTAACCTTTGTTTAGGGAGGCAAATGCAAAGCATTTACTTCCAAGTGTCATTGGTTTAGGGAAGATAGGATTTCTGCTCAGTTTCCCTCTTTTACTTGTCCCAGCATACTGGTCTATCATGCATTCAATTTTCTTAAAATGTATTATGGCACAGGAGAAAGTTTTTTTGCTGTACACAGGTAGTTTAACCCCTATATAACTGGGCTTGGACCTCTGCCCAGAAAAAGGGAGTCTATCAGTTCAATATGCAGCCTCCGGTTTTTCTAACCCAACGAGGTTTCAGCCAGTCTCTGAGTCAGACTCCTCCTCTCTTGGAGAATTTCAAAGTCCTGATGGCTTCCAGGTCCAGGGAGAGTGCCTTTTTGTTAACGCTTAGTGCCCTGTTTTTTGCCTTTTTACCAGTTTCCTTCGTGGCAGAGCAGCAACCAGGCCTCCTTCCAGGGAGTGCACTAGAAGGGGATATCAGTCCCTCCTGTGAGCCAGCTGCTCCGCCTAGGGTCTCCCAGGGACCCAGCCAGAGCCTCCCCCAGCAAATCCAGGAAGCAACTGCCCTTTTGCAGTGGTATGAACTCAAGCAGGGGGTTCACTGGATGTAGCTGGCAGTGAAGTGCTTGCTGGCTTCTGCCTGCAGCTGCTGGCACCTGCAAGCTCTGCCCTGCAGCACTCCCGCAGCAGGCACTGTACCTTCAGCTCCAGCACCTCAGCATTCTCCAGCTTAGCCTGCACCTCAGTGCCTGCCAGCAGCTGCTGCAGCTCCTGTAGGCTCTCATTGATCCGCACGCACGCCACTTCTTCTCCACCAGGAGCTTCCTGGCCTTGCAGGCAGCTCAGGCATTCAGCCCCACCCCCACGCCCCTTCTTTGACCTGACTCTCAGGGGCTGAGTCTGCCTGGCAAACAGTTCTAAATCACCAGGGGGGCTGCGGATTCTAGCTTTGTTCCTCCTCCGCTTTTCTAGCGGGAGTTCAGTTGTTTTATTTTATTCTTAGAAACCTTAATCCTTTAATGATTACCAAAAGTGAACATTCAGCAATTTTAGATTAAAATTTATGTACGTATTTTAAATGTACTTTTACTCTTAAGATTTATCTAGACATTTTGTGATAAAACTAAGAACAGGTATCGGTTTGATTCAGCATTGGAGGGGTTAAAAGAACAAACCAGGGCAGAGAAAGACTGTGCTTACAGTTATTTTTTGTAACCTTGAAGTTCATTGATAAGACCTGTTAGGTTTGCAGCCAGCAGCATAACTGCCAACCCCCCCCCCCCCAACCCCACTTATCTCAGCCCAGGCTGCTTTTCCTCACAGATTTTTTGCTCTTTTACTCTTTTATAAGCAATCTCAGAACTAAGCAATCTTGGAATTACAGGGATTTACAACCCAGGTAAGAGCAACTGATAGACAGAAATTTATATTAACTAAGTGGGCTGATTCCTTCTGTAATGGCGAGCAAAAGACTGTGAGAACTGCTAGAGATTCTTGCAGCCCATCGCGGGTCCAGTCCAAATGTTCAGCCAGTTGAATTAACAGAAATGCAAAATAAATCAAAGTAACTTTCACTTCACACAGACTAGTAATGAGCAGCCAATATAGACAAAACATTCGTATTCACACTCTCTCAGTAGACTAGCCCAGACTGGAGCTGAGCAGATAAACAAAACAATGCCCAATTCCCCAGACGGGCATGGGGGCACTCCTGGCACCCATGTCCCAGAACAGAATTCTCGACCAACCTTTTGGTGAGAACCTACCAGAGGACTTAAGACTGCATCCAGTCCCCCCTCTCGGTAGCAAATTGGCTAGTCCCACACAAACAAACAGCTGTTCATTCAGGCTTCCTCAGTATTTCGGCATTCATCCAATTCCACAATCTCTACTGTACCCCTTTAAAAAAAATTTTTAACATGTAATTGAGAACAGCAGGTTTACTTTGTCCCGACCTCATGATGATCAGTGAGGAGAGACAGACAAGGGAGGGGGTGACCTGTTTTCACAGATCCTTACTCAGTTACCCACCTGACCTAAGTCGTGGAGCCACACAAAGGAGAGGAGAGGGCAGGCCCAAACCCTCCACATTCACATACTTTCACCAAACATTCATTCAGCAAAGGCATTTAGCTACCACAACACACATTTTTTCCCAATCAATCCGAACCTTAAACTTTTGGCAAATATTCAGCATTTCTCATTCAGTAACATTTTTAAGAATAAACTTCAAAAATGCAAGACATAAGTGTTTTTATCATTTGAATTCAGTAAGCTGCAAGGTCCCAAGTTCCCAGCAGTTCTGCAAAACCACACCTGAGGCTGGCAAGCAGGTTTGGCCAAATCCATGACTTTAAAGTGACCATAATGCTTAAAGGAGTAGTTTGAGTCTGTCCCATAACGTCCGTCCAGTAAGTCCACAGAAAACAGAAAAAAAATACAAACACAGACAAATACAGCCTTCCAACTCTAGGGAAGCAAAACCAAAACAAACTTCCGGCTCCGCGGAAGCAAAACTACAGATTAGACAATGGCCATGCACCACTCGTCTCAGATTGAGGGGTTTCTTGGCCCCTCCAGATGGAGGATCGGTGCGTCCCCCGCCTCCTCCTCCCCCGTGGCCCCCCAGTGCGTCCACCTAGGCCTTTACGGGCAATAGAGATTTCAGAAGTGAGCTCACACAGGACAGAACACACTAAATAGAATAGACAACACACAGACACTTACCGTGGTCAGTCAAACTCTCCCGATCAGGGTTCCTCGTGAGTCTTGGGGGTCGTGGACGAGCCCCCAAATCCTTTGCCCAGATTTCAAGATCCCCCAAGAGAGACCACTAGGGAACAGAGTCCGATGCAAACACATAGAGTCTTTTATTCAAGCCCGGGACTTGGTCCCCCCCATGCCTCCATTACTGGATACAAGAGAGAGCCCCAAGTCCCAAGGGAACAACGAATTTATAGGGCTTGGGGTCGGGTGTGGGGGCACACTGGGACCACTGATTTGGCCGATTCTGGTTGGTTGAGTGAGGGCCGGGGGCTAGTGACGCAAAGGCAGGGTGCAGCTAGGGTCTGGTTAGACAAAGACAGGGGGGTGGCTAGCATACTCTTGGTCTTGGGCTAGTTTCCCCCGCTTCCACATTGGCTGAGATAATGGCAGGCTGAGTAACTGATACATTCTGTGGCTTTCCTGGGAGAGGAGTTAGAGACACAGCTATCAGTTCTGTTCTGTCCCTTCAATAACCTGGCAGTCCCATAACTCCCAAGGGGTCCCAGATTGCATGAGGGCGCAGGTCAAGCTGTGGGATGACACTGGTGCTTGAATTTCATTCACCGGGCCTCTAATCATTTCATAATTTATCACCCATTTAGCATGGTTCTCTTCTAATGCTGAATAATTTAAAGTAGAAACTGAATTTTGGTAATGATGGCCATATAGATTTTACTGCTTTTTAGCTGTATTTAACGGCTCATATGAAAGGCACTGAATCGCCTTCAAATATGAGAAATATTACATTCCCATAAATATTACTATGTTCCAGTGCTAATTCTTTCCACTAATGCCACTAAGTGAGCCTTTCACTAATTTTCTTTGCTCACTAGCTCATCCAAAATTGAAATGGGCAGGATGCTTGTCTATATTCAAGTGCAGAGGCATATTCTTCTTAACTACACTGATGCTATCAATACTTTCAATTTTCCAACATAATTTATAGTGAGGGTCTCTATGTTAGATTTTAAAACATCTCTTTACTAATATGAATAAGTCACTTTTACCTGATTTCTTCAAAACTATGTGCATGCACTGATTTGGAACTTGCAATGCCTGACTCTTTCAAGTGTGCCTTCCCACCCTTGTTTTCATTAAATCACCATCAGAACCCACATTAATTACTTTTCAGTCTGTTGAGAAAATGCAGACCATCCTCGGGTTACGTTGGACTCGAAGTACATCATTTTGTGGTTACAGTGCCATCCTCTGAGTATTTATTTTAAAAAAACTTCCATCATTCATATGTATTTACATATGTGCTTTATGTTTTTTATTATTTACTAGAGGCAAGGTGCACAAAAATTTGTGCACTGGAGGGGGGCCCCTGAGCCCAGCTAGGCCCCTATCACATACTGGGAGCCCTCAGGGGATGCCCTACTCCCTGCTCAATGCTCCCTTTGGGGAGTGGGCCTAAGCCACAGCCTGGCCTCCCTTTGTGGGCGGTGACCAGGGTGATCAGGCAAAGGCATCAGCTCAATCACCCCGCTGTTGCAGCCACTGCCAGTCAACCTCAGCTACCCAGGTGTTTTCATCAACACGGACTCCAGTTCCTTTACTATGAAAAAAATGACAACTTTCTTTAGTCATTTTCAAGATGTGTCTTTCATAGGATATGACATTTATTTCTTTCTTACTTCCTTTTCTTTCTCCCTTCCTTCCTTCCTTCCTTCCTTCCTTCCTTCCTTCCTTCCTTCTTTCCTTCCTTCCTTCCTTCCTTCCTTCTCACCTGAGAATATGTTTCCATTGATTTTTCAAGAATGTGGAAGAGAAAGGGAAAGACAGAGAGAAACATCAAAGTGAGAGGAACACTTTGATTGGTTGCCGCCTGCATGAGCCCTGACCTGGGCCCAGGCCAGGGAGGAGCCTGCAACCTATGTACATGCCCTTAGCCAGAATTGAACCAAGACTCAGCAGTGGGCAGGCCAAGGCATTATTCACTCAGCAAAACCAGCAAGGATAGTATATGACATTTCCTACCCCTCCAGCAGTGGACCTTCCTTTTTTCTCCAGGAGTGCGGTAAAAACCCCTAAATCACCTATTTTGATTCTTATTACCCAATTTACTAAGAATATTACCAGTGGCATAGAGGGAGCTTAACTAATGAGCAGTCAAAAAAGGTGTTTCCTCTGGAGTTCACACCAATTGCCGTCTTGGTCCCTGCCCAGGCCTAATGCCTGTGGTCCAGTCATTAGCTCTGGGCAAGGGACCACCAACTCCCTCAATCATCCTCTCAGACCCTGCTCCCCATGATCACTGGCTCTTCCCCTGCTCCCCGCCAAGGCCAGTTGCCTCCCTGCTCCCCGAAATTGCTGGCTCTGCCCCTGCACAGGGCTAATGCCTCTGGCCGGGGCATTAGGCCTGGGCATGGGACCCCCAACTCTCCAGGATTGCCAGATCCACCCCTGCCAAGGCCTAATGTCATGGGCAGGAGACCCCATGCTCCCCTCAATCACAGGCACCTCCACTCCTCAAACCTAACGTCTCTAGCAAAGGCATTAGACCTTGGAAGGGACCAATAGTACCCCTGCAATTACCGGCTCCAGCCCTGCCCAGACCTAATGCCACTGGCAAAGGCATTTGGCCTAGGCAGAGGACCCCCAGCTCCCACCAACGCCAACTCCTCTCCTGCTCCCCACCATCGCTGGCTTACCCCCTGCTACCCACCAACCCAGCTCTGCCCTTGCCCAAGCCTAACGCTTCTGACCAAGGCATCAGACCTTGGCAGGGGTCCTCTCAGCTCTGATTGCAGGCTCCAATAGCCTATAGCCATTGGGCACCTAGTTATGCAATTTAACCGCCATCTTTGTTGGTGGTTAATTTGCATATTGTGCTGATTAGCCAATGGGAGGTTAAGGGAAGATACTGTCAGTTACCCTGTTTGTCTATTATTAGATAGGATTTAGCACAAGTAAAGGACAGGAATCGTTATTTTCCTTTTAATTTTTAATTTTTATATTTTATTTTTTTTATTGTTTCACCTCATTACTACTGTGTATGTGTGCTCCATATGAGTGATGTAGATGCTTATTTAGGTGGGTTCTGATTTACAGCAAAAATCATTATGACGTGCTGCAGGAATAGATCTTAAATGTAACATGAGGACCTATTATACTTATATTCTATTGATTAAGATGTAGTTATTTGGTCTCTGTATTTCCTCATTAAGTATATGATTGTTGGAAGCACAAAGTATATCTTTATATATTTATATGACTCTTAGATTACTCATTCAATAAGAAATAAAAACTGTGGTGGGGGGCAAGCCGGGGAGGTCAAGGGGAAAAAAAAAAAAAAAAAAAAAAAAGGAGACATCTGTAATATCCTTTGAAATACTTTAAGCAATGAAAAAAAAATTAAAAAATGAAAGCCTTATTCTTATAAAAAGATATGGCCTTATAATTAAATGGCCTAATACATTTTAGGGTAGGGCACCATTTCCAAAGTATTCTCAGAAGATCATGGCTTGAAATTTAGGGTGTATCCTTGAACACCCTATTGGAAACAAGAGCCTTAGTTGGGCTCCCTCATGATCCAAACAGAGACAGAAACAGTAAGAGACATGGCAGGTTTCTGTTACTATATGAATACTGAGCATGTCTCAATGCACATTTCCTGATGGTGCTATTGATCAGAATGTGCGCTCACAGGACATTAGGGCCTTCATGCTCACTCCATCCTGAAACCACATGAAAAGGAGCGGATTGGACAAGAATGTTAGCAGGGACTTTACAATGCAGAGGGATTCTGAAGAAGATTGAAAAAGGGGGCAGAACCTTAGCCAGTTTGGAACAGTGGACAGATCACCGACCTTCAGACTGAAGGGCCCAGATTTGATTCAGGTCAAGGGCATTTGCCAGGGTGTGGGCTCAATCTCCAGTCTGGGGCACGCAGGAGGAACTGATCAATGATTCTCTCTCATCATTGATGTTTCTAACTCTCACTAGCTCTCCTTTACTCTCTGAGATAAGTAAAAATATATTTAAAAGATTGGTGGCAGAATAAGTGGATGCTACAGGGACATGCTCCCAGGAACAAACTGATATTCCAACTAAAATACAGAACAACTTCCTGAATAATCAATGGAAAACTCACAGGAGAGAACCCTGACACCCGAGGATCGAAGGTGGAGGCCACTTAGACACCGGTAGGAGGAGAGGAGGCTTGAAGGGGCGGGCCTGACACCCACAGACAGCAACTGAAGTCTCAGAGAGATATCTCAGCTGTGGAGGACTGCCACTGAGAACTCTGGGGCCAATCCCCAAGCTGGGCCTCCTAGCAGAGAGCACCAGAACTGAGGAGGGTACCCATATAACCTGTGGATGTGAATAGCAGCAGGGCACTGTCTGCCAGGGAGAGACAGCTAGAATTTCAGGTATCCTCTTAAAGGGCCACCACACAAATTTCCCTGTGGAGCCACACAGCTTGTGCCCTGGCAAAGGGAGGGTGAAGTGGACTGGAGCTGTGAGGGAAAAAGTCAGAACTGGGGAGTCAAGGGTTCCAGCACAGAAGACAGACACTTCAAGTTTCCTGGGAGGAGTCATTTCCTCATGCAGCAGAGAAAATCTTTCCCACACAGACATTTGCCTTTCCTGGAGGTGACACAATTAACACACACTACTGGTAAACACCGTGCCCTGAGGACACTTAAGAGATTATAAATAACAATTAACCTCCAGGCAGAGGCAACTGCACCACCCTGTTGAAACAAACTCTTGCTATAACCTGAGGACCATTGCCTTGGAGGCAAGTTAAGTTGGAATCCTATCAGTCTATAGACAGAGGAGGTCTCTGGAGGCTTTGAGTCTTTGCCTGACCTACTTAGTCAGAAACATCCTTTAACAATGTTCTGCACTAGAGACTGATAGGCAGACAGGTCTACCTAACTTGTCACCACAAACCCACACAGAAAGCCAGAAAGAGGAAATAAAGAAACAACCCCCAAATGAAGAGAACTAGAGAATTCTCCAGATATAGAGAGAGGTGAAGCACAGAGAAGACATTTATCTGAATCTGACTTCAGAGTTATGAAGTTAAAAGAGCTCAACAGCATGAAAAAAGATATAGTGACTATGAAAAGAAGAACCGTCCTAGATATAAAATGACATAATACAAACAGGAGGACCACTTACATAACAGTATTAGAATAGCGAGTGTGCCAAAAGAGGCAGGAGGGGAGAAAGGCATAGAGAAGGTCTTTGAAGAAACAATGGCAGAACACTTACCTAACCTGGTAAAGGAAAATCCCACACAAGGTCAAGAGCCAAAGAGAACCCCAAAGAAGAAGTACCCAAACAAACCCATGCCCAGACACATCATAATTAAAATGCCAAAAATTAAAAAAAAGAGAATCTTCAAGGCAGCAATTGAAAAGAAAACTGTTAGCTACGAAGGAGTGCCCATAAGGCTGAGTCCTGATATCTTATCTGAAACTCTACAGGCCAGAGGGATTGGCATGAAGTACTCAAGTTAATGGGAAGTAAGGATCTGAGACCAAGATTACTATATTCGGCAATTCTTTCCTTCAATATAGACAGTCAAATACAAGCTTCATAGACAGAAAAAAGCTAAAGGAGTAAGTTGTCAGCATTACAAGAAATGTCAAAGGGATTGCTGTCATGAGAAAAAGAAACAGAGACAGAAACTTAGCCATACACAAAGGAAATGGAAAGAAATAAATACCTATCAATAATAACTTGAAATATAAATAGGTAAATTCTCCAATCAAAAGGCATAGGGTATCAAAATGGATACAAAAATATGATGCAAGTATATGCTGTCTACAGGAGTGCCATCTGAAAACAAAAGACACACAAAGGATTGGAGTGAAGGAATGGGAAAATTTCCATGCAAATGGAAAGAAAAAAAAGCTGGAATAGAAATATTCATATCAGGAAAAAAGACTTTTTAATAAAGACCATCACAAGAGACAGAAAGGTCACTGCATGATACCAAAGGGATCAACCAGCCGAAAATATTACCCTAGTAAAAATATATTCAACCAACATAGGAATATATATATATATATATATATATATATATATATATATATATACACACACACACATATATATATATAATCTCCTATCTAATAAAAGAGAAACATGATAATTAGCATACGACCGGTACCCTTTCCATTGGCTAATCAGCGAGATATGCAAATTAACTGCCAGCCAAAATGGCGTCCGGCACCAGGCAGCTTGAAACTAACATGAGGCTTGCTGGCTTCTGTGACAGAGGACTCCAACGTTCCCCGCCTGCCTTGCCGGCCTCTGAGCTTGCAGTTTCAGAAAGATTGTAACAAATATAGAAGCTAAACAAACCCCCAGAAACCTGCTTTCAGTGAGCCCGGGATCTCAGAGCTGGAGTTATACAAGCCAAACCAGCCAGATACCTTCTTTCAGCAGGAGAGGCCTCAGAGCTGGAGCCAGAGCTAAAGCTGGCCCAGAATAAAAAAAGAAAAAAAGGAGCAGTTGGGAGCTTCAGTTGGCCTGAAAACAGCCCACAGCCCCTCACCCAGACTGGCCAGGCACCCCAGTGGGGACCTCCACCCTATCCAGGACACCCTTCAGGGCAAACCAGCCAGCCCCAAACATGAACCAGGCCTCTATCCTCTATAGTAAAAGGGTAATATGCCTCTCAGCACTGGGATCAGCTGAGCCATGAGTTCTCTCAGCACCAGGATCAGTGGAGCCTAGAGTCCTCCCGGCACTGGGATCAGTGTGACAGGTGGCAGCACCCAAACCCACTGATCTCCCTGAGGCTCTGTGTGTGACGGGGCGGGGCCACAACCTCCCTATCCGCCCTGCTCTGTTCATGACAGGGGAAGGTGCCCCAAACCCCTGATAAGCCCTGCTCTGTGCCTGATAGGGGGGAGCTCCCCAACCCCCTGATCACCCTGCAGCTCTGTGTGTGACAGGGTGCAGCGCCCCAACCCCCTGATCTGCCCTGCTCTGTGTTTGACAGGGTGCTGTGCACCAACCCACCACCCAGGGGCCCTGCTCTGTGTGTGACGGGGTAGAGCCATTACCTCCCCATCGGCCCTGCCCTGAGAGTGACGGTGGCGGCGCCCAAACCCCCTGATCCGCCCTGCCCTGAGTGTGACCGGGGGCTGTGTCCCAACCCCCCAATTGGCCCTACCCAGAGCATCACTGAGGATGGCATCGCAACCTCCCAATGTGCCCTGCTCTGTGCATGACAGGGGAAGGCGCCCCAACTCACCAATCAGCCCTGCTCTGAAACTGACCATGGGCTGCACCTAGGGATTGGGCCTGCCCTCTGCCACCCGGGAGCAGGCCTAAGCCAGCAGGTCGTTTTCTCCTGAGGGGACCCAGATTGCGAGAGGACACAGGCTGGGCTGAGGTACCCCCTTCGCCCCGAGTGCACAAATTTTTGTGCACCAGGCCTCTAATATATATATATATATATATATATATATATATATATATATATATATATATATATATAAATTCAAAGAATTGTAAGAAAATAGTATGAACAACTATATGCCAAAATGCTGGACAATGTGGATGAAATAGATGAAGTCAGTAAAAAATGCAAACTACCAAAATTGATTCAGAAAGAATTAAGAAATCTGAATAGGCTCATAACAACTGATGAAATAGAAGCAGTAATCGAAACACTTCCAACCAACAAAAGCTCAGGTCCAGACAGCTTCGCAGGGGAGTTCTACCAAACATTCAGAAAACTACAATCTATACTCCTCAAACTTTTTCAGAAAAACAAAGAGGAAAGAATACTTCCAAACTGTTTGTATGAGGCCAGCATTATTCTAATTCCAAAACAAGGTAAAGACACGACAAAGAACGAGAATTACAGGCCAATATGTCTGATGATGACAGATAGTAAAATCCTCAACCAAGTATTAGCAAATCACATCCAGCAGTATATTAAAGGACCAAATGCCATGATCAAGTGGGATATATTCCAGGGATGCAAGACTGGTATGATATTAACAAATCAATAAATGCGATATAACTCATAAACAAACTGAAGTGTAAAAATCATGTGATCATATCGATAGACACAGAAAAAGAATTGAAAAAATCCCAACACCCAATTGTGATAAAAACTCTCAGCAATGTGGTAATAGAGGGACCATACTCAACATGATAAAGGCCATATATGAGAAACCCACAGCCAACATCATACTCAATAGGCAAAAGCTAAAACCATTTCCCCTAAAAGAATAGGAACAAGACAGTGATGCCTGGGTGGGGGGTGGAGCCGGTGATTGGGGGGATATGAGGGTCCGCTTGCCTAGGCCTGAAGCCTGGCTCAGAGGCGTCAGGCTCGGGCGGGGTGTGGAGCAAGCGATCAGAGGGAGATGTGGGTCCCCTGCCCAGGCATGATTCCTGGCCAGAGGCCTCAGGCCTTGGCGGGGGCCAGAGCCAGTGATCGGGGGGAGATGTGGGTCCCCTGTCGAAGCCTGACACCTCTGGCGGAGGTGTCAGGCCTGGGCAAGGGGCCGATCCTGCGATTGGATGGTGATGGGGGTCAACGTCTGAGGGCTCCCAGAATGTGAGAGGGGGCAGGCTGGGCTGTGAGACAGTATCCCCCCTCGCCCCAGTGCATGAATTTTGTGCACCGGGCCCATAGTTATAAATAAATATATTGATGGTGAGGGTGCAGTCCCTGAGGAGAGGGCGGACTGCACTCTCTGTTGGAGGAAAGGTCCAGTGGATCTTCTCCCTGTAAAAGCAGAGAACGTGGAAAAGCACTCTCTGAAGGAAAAATGTGGTGGTTTTAAAATTCCAATGGCTACAGGCCTTCTTCCTTTCTCCCCCTACTTCTTTGGCAACCTCATATGTCTAAACATACTTTTCCAAAGTCTTTGTTAACTTAAAAAATTGGAGTTGCTTACATTAAGTAAAAAAACTTATTAAAACTCTAAAGTTTTTGAAATAACAAAATTTTGCAATATTTATTTGAGTTTGACTCGAATGAAAAAACAAAGGACATATTTGAATCTATTAATTAAATAAGTCTTTGTTAATTTTATTGGAAATATATCCATAAAAATGTGAAGGTATTACTAAACTAAGAAATGCTAAGTATTTAACTTACCACCTAAAATTTAAGGCTTCCAAGAGTTAAAAGTTCAAATTAAATTGGGAGAAATTATGTGCTCGTAATGATACAATGCATAAAGTTTAGAAATTCATTATCAAGAAAAATAATTCATGTGATTTCTCTGGAAAAACTTAGTAGTACAAAATATATTGTAGTCCTTATGTGTACTATGTGTGGTAAAATGTCAACCTAGGATATACTATTTTATTGGACTGATTAAAAAAGAGGATTAATTCTATGGTCAGAACCAAATTTTTATTTTTAAAATCCAGTTTAAATTTTTGTAGTAGAGCTCAGGAAGTATGTCTCAATGCTGTGGCTGTTGCAATGGTGTGAGCACACTCCACCATGACATGCTTCCTCGGCACACCAGGAAGTAGCAAAGCCCGCCTGAACTAACTCCTAGAGCCACATGCATAGTACCCCAGCCTTTCAGCCATTGGTCGCCTATAGCAATGTGTCTCCCTCTGATTGGTCGCCTATAGCAATGTGTCTCCCTCTGATTGGTCCCCTCATGCTATATATACCCCTGTAGTTCCTCAATTAAACGGATCTGCGTCAATGAACCTGGTCCCCGGGGTCGTGCATGCAGACGCCCTAGCGCGTTGGGGCCCCGTCGTCCTCACCCCCGAGGGATCCCCTGCTTCAAATTTTATTGATCTATTTTAGAATAATTACAACAAATGTATAATGTAATGTTTGGGTTACACATATTTGTGATAGTCTTTCCATGTTAAATTTCAAGACTTTAACCAAGAGATAGCTTTGAAACTTTTCAAGTTCCCTGGAATAATTCAAGGGTTTACTCTCTTCTTAAAAGAAATATTTTAGGAAAAGAAATATTTTCAAACCAAATTACGCCGATCTAATATACTTGAAATCACTTGAAGCTTCATCAAATAAAAATCAATAACTGTGTTCTCTTTACATACACGTATTTTAAATGTTATAAAAGTTTCACCATTTAAGGAAGGGCAGGACAAAGTTGCTGAATACTTCTTAAGCAACATCGGACTATTCAGCAGCAGAATTTTAAGATGGGAGCCCTGACAGTCTGATCTTTAGATAGGCCAGGGGTAGTGCAAAACCTGGACTTCACAGGTCAAATGTATAAGTTTACTTACTTTGCTTTCTCAATAAAGATGCATACTTTAGTCACTTAACAAATTAGCTTTTTACAATATAATCAAGTTCTCATATAAACTCAGTTATATGAGAAGCAGATATTTTATTAGCAATTGGTTCTAACACAGTCCAGAGTAAAATATCTGTACCTATACAAATGAGCACTATCCAAAAGAATGATGTTTAAAAGTAAATTTTAACCTTAATAGAAAGGAGAAATTTTAAAATCTCTCCTGCTACTATTTACAAGGTAAACAAAAAGTAATTATTCGAGCATTAAATCTCACCATTAATAAGACACCATAAAAAAAAGAGTTACTTTTACTTCATCTGTATGCATTGCACAATTGGCCAGCATACCTCTCTCTTATTGGTATTTCTTAAAAGGAACCAAGTTTGTAGCTCTATTTAAAAGAAAGAAAAATGTTTTTAAAAGAGACTCCCTAAATGTGGCCTAGAAATTACTCTGGAAGAAAAAAACAGGAGCAGATTCCCTTCAAATATCTAGAAAACTGTAATTAAAAATAAATGTATTAGGCCTCATAAAGAAAAGTAAACAATTTTCACTTTGCCTCCGTAAACAACGCTTATGTCCATATACTCAAAGACTGATAGCAAAAACCCTACTAGTGTCATTTGCTGTCCCCAGCCAATGACAAAGGAAGTTAGGAAATAAGCCTTGTTTTAGACTGATTTAAATTAGCAAATGAAAATCAAAGAATATTCAGGGGAACTTAGTTGGAATAGGCAGAAACCTATTCCTGGAGCAGTCACTGTTTTTACTGATAGTTCATCTCATGGTAAAGCTGCTTATAATGCAAAGAATTCAGACGAAAGTAATTCACACCAGTCATACTTCTGTGCAAACAATAGAATTAGAAACAATCAAGGCTGACTTGCAGGATTTCCAAAAGCCTCTTAATATTATCTCTGATCTGCCTATGCTGCTGGCCTGGTAAACAGAACTGCAACTACTGAATTTAAATGGCTGTGATCGATGCCTATCTATACTATTTGAACAAGTTCTGGTCCTTTAACAAAAGGAAATGCATACGCCTATCAATTAGTTATTTTATTAAACAGGCCAGGGAAATTTCATCAACTTTTACATCAGCCTGCCAAACAGATTATCAAGAAATGTCCCTCTTGCATGTTATATCTGCTACAAGAGCCTCTAAATCCCATTTTGAAAAACAAAAGTGGGGGAATAGTGAAGAAATCTCCTATAAGTAGACCACACCAAGCCTTAATTACTTTAAATTTTTCCCTTGTAATGCTGATGGCAAGACACTCATAGAATTACAGTGGTGTCAGAATAAGCCAAAGCAAAATGGTCTGGTTAAATGGAAAGATACCGAGTCTAGTTTATAGAAGGGTCCCTTTATTAACCTTTGGTCGAGGATATACTTGTGTGTTTCCATAAAACTCCTCCAAGGCTGTGTGGTTCCTGAAACATGAATCTGAGAGAGGAACTGACCAGACTACTGCAACCACAGATAGCATGGCCCCAAGCAAAACACTGAGGAGTCAGAGGAGACACATCCAGAGATGGGGGATGGTGAAGACGCCTTTCCATGCTAGCACTCATCATCGGTGCATTGGTGCAGGTTGCCCATGACAAAGCCAAAAAAGTGCAGACCTACACTGACATTTCTCACCATTTGTCCACCATCCAGAACTTGAACATCATTGCTGTCATGTCACAAGCTAACAGTGACTGGTAAAGGTGCTGGAAGCCGGTCCATCCTTGCTGCTTGATACAGTCGCTGCCGGATAGAAACATCTGCACAGCATATGTGTCAAGGGGCCTAGCCTATATAGCATACTGTTCTTAATATGTTTGCTCCCCTTAGCGCTGTGTGTTTTAACCAAGGTCACCTCTCCGATAGGTTGTTTCCCCAGGTAGGGATTTTTCCATGAAGTTAGGGAGGGGATGAAACTCCTTAACTAAGTGCCAGGCGGGTAGTTAATCACTTTAACTACAAATAATCATGCTTAAGCTACATAATCTTTACTCCCTGGAATGCAGATAAGAAACGCCCTAACCTTTGTAATAGAAATTGACAGGATTAAAATCAACTGGTATAAATATGGATGTAACAAGACAATAAACAGCAGAACCTCTCTGGAGATCCAGACCAGAACTTGGCTGGAGATCCTGGCTAGGCTGCTGATCAACTGAACACTGTCTCCGTGTCCTTCCTTCTTCGCCGACTCTGTCTACGCCTTTGGGAACCCCTGGACCTGCTGGGGTTGGACCCCGGCATCTGGCGCCCAAACAGGGACCCTTAGGTAAGCCCCCCACCCCCCCACCCAGTACTTTGGAGGGATAGGACTCTACCGTAGGGTGCTGCAGACCCCCCACCCCCCATAGAGGATAAGTAGGGTAAGGGGTAGTTAGTAGAGAACTTAGATTGACAGGATGGGTCATACTGAGTCTAAAGAAAAAAGACTCTATTAATCTTTTAACGCATATGCTTGCTAGCAGAGGAGTTAAGGTTACTCCCAGTCAGACAGAAAGTTTTATAGAAGATGTATGTCAATGGCTTCCTGAGGATGGAACTGTTAATTTAGAAACTTGGACTAAAGCAGGAAAGCAATTAAAGAACTATTACAGCTATCATGGATCTGAGAAGGTCCTGCCAAATGTCTTTTCCCTCTGGAATTCAATCTGTGACACCTTGACACCAGAGGCAAAAACGATTGAACTTTCTCAAAATTTAAATAGTCCCTCGGCTCCACCCAGAGAGGATACATCATTATTGTCTTCAGCTCAATCTAAAAGCAATTTAGCTATGGCTACTGATCAGGAGGAGAATAAATATCATAAACATGACCATTGGTCCTTTCCAGTCAGTAGAGAGGAGAGAGGCCCTCCCGTTCAAAACAGGCTCCCCAAGTTAGAAAGGAAGCCTGTGGCTCCTAGGAGCTCCATGTCTAAATTTCAAAGGGTGATAAGAGAAGCTGAAGCTAATGGAGATCTTGAATTCTCACTCTGCTTCCCAGTTGCATATGATAATGAGTCTGGTGGGGACGGAAACCCCACCTGGGAGCCTATACCTTACATAGTACTTAAAGAATTAAAATTGGCCTGCTCTGAATATGGACCTCTAGCTCCTTACACACAAACCTTGGTAGAAACCCTAGCCAGTAAATGGATGACTCCTTATGATTAGTCACAGGTTTGTAAAGCCTGTCTCTCAGGAGGCCATTACTTATTATGGAAAACTGAATATGATGATCTTGCTAAGAAAGCTGTAGCCACTAGGAAAAAAACCAGAAAAGGAATAACCCTAGACATGATATTAGGAGAAGGTGATTTTAACACGGCTCTGGAGCAAATGAATATGCCCACAGAGGCACTTACCAAAGTAACCAGTTGTGCAGGAAATGCCTGGAAATCCCTACCTTATACAGCAGGAAAAACAACCACCCTTACAGAGGTTAAACAGAAGGTCGAGGAACCATATCAGGATTTCCTTTCTCGCCTCATACAGGCAGTCAAGAGAGTAATCAATAACAAAGAGGCAGCCGATATCCTAATCAAACAACTGGCTTTTGAAAATGCTAATAATACCTGTCAGGCTTTATTAAGGCCGATTCGCAGAACAGGAACTATAAATGATTTTATAAAACAGTGTGCTGATGTAAGTCCAGCAGGGTGTAGCTATAGCTGCAGCTCTCAAAGGGGAGACATACCCTCAATATGTACAGGGTATAGGACAAGCCAGCAATAATACAGGTAATAAAAGAAATATGAACTGCTACTCTTGTGACTTATCTGGGCACTTTAGCAGAGAATGCCCAAATAAAAATAATAATACTCAGGCCAGATGGCAAGCTCCTCGACAGCCTGGAAATACATTAGGGAATAATATTAATCCTCCAAAAACCGTTTGTCCCCGATGTCAGAAAGGATTCCATTGGGCAAAGGAATGTAGATCAAAATACCATAAAAATGGTCGGCCTTTAAACTCAAGAAATAGCTCCCAAGGAGGTTATATCCCATCACCTCAATTGGGAAACTTGAGAAGGGGCCAGCCCCAGGCCCCTGCAATAATAGGGGCATCAACCTTCAACCCCTCTGCAAATTTCGATCAGTCAGTGACCTCTTCAGGGCAACCCCACGCAGTGCAGGATTGGACCTGCACTCAACCACCCATGCAATACTAACCCCAGACTCGCCAGTAGCAGCCATTCCTACAGGAGTGTCTGGGCCGCTGCCTGAGGGAACTGTAGGTTTAATATTAGGACGGAGCTCCACCTCGTTACAGGGGATCTTAGTCATCCCAGGAGTTGTTGATGCAGACTACACAGGAGAAATACAGATTTTACTTTCCCCACCCACCACAACTATACAGATTCAGCCCAACCAGAGAACTGCCCAATTACTCCTGTTACCAATACATAAAATAGAGACAGCTGTTACCCAGAAAGCTAGAGGGGCCGGAGGCTTTGGATCTAGTGATGCAGCATTTTGGATACAAGAAATCCATGCTACTAGACCTACAGAAATTTTACAAATTCAGGGAAAACCAACTGGAGATCTATTGGATACAGGAGCAGATGTTTCCTGCATAGCAGGGAAGGATTGGCCCTCTTCATGGCCCACGCACACCACCTCTACTTCCCTAGTAGGACTAGGAAAGGCATCTAATGTAAAAAAGAGTTCTCAGATTTTAACTTGGGCTGATGAAGATCAACATTCAGGAACATTCTGTCAATATGTAATTACGACTATCCCCTTTACATTATGGGGAAGAGATATCTTATCTCAAATGGGAGTTCTATTATATAGCCCTAGTGATAGAGTAACATCACAGATGCTAG
Organism: Myotis nattereri; assembly: GCF_964212035.1. Lineage (NCBI taxonomy): Eukaryota > Metazoa > Chordata > Mammalia > Chiroptera > Vespertilionidae > Myotis > Myotis nattereri. The sequence continues at coordinate 33,665,576 of NC_138094.1, read as the reverse complement.
ACACGAGATTTAATCCAGGAAAGGGATTAGGAAAAGAAAGTAATACCTCACACTCCTCGACAGGATTTATAATTGGGGCCATTGCCCTTAGGACTGCTGATCCCATAGTCTGGAAATTGTCACAACCAGTATGGGTTGAGCAATGGCCCTTAACATCTGAGAAAATATCAGCAGCCCGACAATTAATTGATCAGCAATTAGCCGAGGGACATATAGAGCCATCAAATAGTCCCTGGAACACACCCATATTTGTAATAAGAAAGAAATCAGGCAAGTGGAGACTTTTGCAAGATCTAAGAGCCATAAATGCCACCATGGAAGATATGGGCTCCTTACAACCTGGATTGCCCTCCCCTGTGGCAATTCCACAGGAGTATTGTGTTGTTGTTATTGACTTACAGGATTGTTTTTTCACTATACCTCTTCACCTGGCTGATTGTCAAAGATTTGCATTCAGCATACCATCAGAAAACTTTAAACAACCTTATCAGAGATATCAATGGAAGGTTCTCCCACAAGGGATGAAAAATAGTCCTACATTATGTCAAAAGTTTGTAGATCAGGCATTGCAAGTTATTAGAAAGAAATTTTCAGATCTATATCTTATCCATTATATGGATGATATTTTACTAGCTCATAAAGATCGGGCTACTTTACAGGAAATTCTTACTCAGACCGCCCTTGCTTTAGAAGAACATGGTCTAAAAATAGCCCCAGAAAAGATTCAGATTGAACCTTCTTTTTCCTACTTAGGCAGAATATTACATACCTCTACTATCACCCAACAGCCTTTACAATTAAGAAAAGATCATTTAAACACATTGAATGATTATCAGAAACTATTACGTGATATCAACTGGGTCAGGTCATATCTAAAAATAACCACTATTGACTTAAAACCTCTATTTGACATTTTGAAGGGAGATTCTAACCCTAAGTCTCCCCGACAATTAACTGTAGAAGGAGAAAAGGCTATAGCAAAAATAGAACAGGCCATCAATAAACAGCAACTACAGTGTCTAGATTATTTCAAATCTTGGGCCTTAATTATTCTAGCCACTAAATATACTCCTACAGGATGCTTGTGGCAGGAAGGACCATTAGAATGGATACATTTACCTGTCACTCCTAAGAAGATTATACCACCCTATCCCTCCCTAGTGGCCACTCTCATTATCAAAGGTAGACAATGCAGTATCGAACTCTTTGGAAGAGAAGTTACTGAGATAATAATACCTTATAAAAGAGAACAATTAGACACACTATTACAATTTGAAGAAGAGTGGCAGATAGCTATAGGTAACTTCCCAGGACAAATTTTACATAATTTGCCAAGATCACCTATATTGCAATTTCTCTCCCTACATCCATTTATATTTCCTATTAAATGTTCAAAAGAACCATTATCACCTCCTGCCTCCTTGGTATTCACAGATGGTTCCTCTAATGGTAGGGCAGTAACAATCATTGACTCAATAATCCATGTTCAACAAACTCTAGAGACTTCAGCTCAGAGAACAGAGCTTTTGGCAGTCATTTATGCTTTTGAACAATTGCAATAGGTTCCCTTTAACTTGTACACTGACTCTCAATATATAGTTAAATTATTTCCTCATATTGAGACCGCCTCTCTCCCACAAGGAAGAACAGCCATTTTCTCTTTGTTAACTCAGCTACAAACTTACATTCATAAACGAGAAAAGGCTTTCTATATTGGACATATTAGAGCTCATTCCTGCCTACCAGGACCCTTAAGCGAAGGAAATTATCAGGCTGATTTACTAACTCACCCAGTAGTTTGTACAGCTCTAGAAGAAGCCAGGCGGTCTCATGCCATTCACCATCAAAATGCTTCTGCTCTCCGTCTATATTATCGCATATCTAGAGAAGCTGCTCGAAGTATTGTGCGTGACTGAGGCCATTGTCCTACTCATTTTCCTAGCCCTGCTACTGGAGTTAATCCAAGAGGACTTAGACCCTGTGACTTATGGCAGATGGATATTACTCATGTCCCATTTTTGGCAAACTTTGCTATGTGCATGTTTGTATTGATACCTTTTCTCATCTTATCCTTACTTCTGCACGTACAGGAGAAGCCTTTAAAGATGTAAGTCAACATCTATTCCAATGCTTTTCCTACCTAGGAATACCAAGGGCACTTAAAACAGACAATGGGCCTGCCTATACCTCTAGAGCTTTTAAAAACTTACGCTCTACATTCGGCATCGCACATACTACAGGAATACCCTACGATCCTCAAGGCCAAGCAATAGTAGAAAGGGCTCACCAAACTTTAAAAACACAAATTAAAAAATTACAAGAAAATGAGTTTAAATATTCCTCTCCTCATCATGTTCTACAACATACTCTATTTGTAATTAATATAATAAATGTAGATTCTGAGGGAAATTCCCCAATGTACAGGCATTGGAACCCTGATTTAACTAAACCTAAAGCCCTCGTCAAATGGAGAGACTTGCTTACAGGAGCCTGGAAGGGACCTGATGTACTTTTAACCTGGGGGAGAGGATATGCTTGTATATTTCCACAGGATGCAGACTCACCTGTGTGGATTCCAGACCGTCTAGTCCGACCTTATGTCTCACCGCCCGCCATCTCTGCCTCATCATAGCACACCGGACCAGTGCCAATCTGCAGCAGATGTGCAGCCCTGAGCTGGAACAATCTGTCCATTGGGAGGATCACATGTGCCTCCTTTTTGTCTTTCCACATGTCCCAGCTTTGCCCCACATCTCCTTTCCTTTTTTCCTTCTTTAAAAATCTAACTACTTGTTTGCTGCTTCTTTGGCCTTTCTCCTTCTTTCCTGAACACAGCCTTTTCTAGAATCTCCCTACCCTACTGTTCCAGGAAGGGCACCTCCCTTTTATGCCGTGACTAGGGGTGTTTGCTATATGTCCCATACAAGGAGTTGTCTTGTGCCAAGGGCCTGACATCCTGGGCTAGAAAGCCCTGTTCCGGGACTCTCCTTTGTCCTGTATTGGCCCCTCTTTTTTACCCTTGTGTCAAGAGGGACCATCTTCTTACAATCCAATTGCCCATAGCTGTTGCATGAGCTCTCTGTTAATGCTGTGGTTGAAGCCTCATGGTGGCTGGTACCATGGATATGTCTCTCACCCAATAGCGTGAGCTGGGCCCTCCCTGGAGAAGAAACCTGGGTTCCCCAAGATATGTGATCAATGCCGGGGCCCCGCCAGCAGGCAAGGGGATCCCAAGGCAGTTGCTGGGCATGGAGGCCAGAGGGACAGAGGCTACAAAGGAGACAGAACTGAACCTCACATCACCCTACTTGGCCCAGAGATGGCTGGTAGTCAAAGACAGGTAAGACCCCACAGGGTGGGGCAACCTAAGACAGGCACAGTAGGGAGGCCAGTAGGAGAGAACTTGGGGTTCAACAGAGGTGGGACACAGATCCTCACCCCCCCCCCAATGGTTCAGGGGCTTGAACACTCGCCCCTTCTGAGGAAGGTCTCCTGTCCCCATGGCTGCTTCCCACTTCCCAAGCCCAGCTCAGATCGGGACCCAGGTAAAGACAGAGACTGGCTGACAGCAGCTGCCCTCTCACTGCAACAGGACTTGTTTCCCATTTCTACCTTGGACCATAGGGAAAGGGGAAGCTGAAGGAAAGGGCTGTGTCAGGATGCTGCCTTCTCCCCTTTCTTCTCCCTCTTTTTTCTAAACACTTCCATGCCTTGTAGTTATTTTGCTTTCTCTTCTTTTTCTCTCTGCTACCCTCCATATTCCATATCAGCTGACCCAGAGGGCACAGCTTACTCCTCCTCAGACACCGACACCACCATCAACCACAGCCCTGATGTGCCGGGAGCCGGTCCATGCTTGCTGTTTCAAGGGACCTTGCATATATGGCATACTGTTCTTAATATGTTTGCTCACCTTCTTGGCACTATGTGTTTTAACCAAGGTCTCTGAGAAAGGTTGTTTCCCCAGGTAGGCATTTTCCCCTGAAGTTAGGGAGGGAATAAAACCTCTTAGCTAAGTGCCAGGCGTGTAATTAATCACTTTAACTATGAACAATCTTGCTTAAGCTACATAATCTTTACTCCCTGGAATGGAGATAAGAAACGCCTTAACCTTTGTAATAGAGGTTGATAGGATTGAATCAACTGGTATAAATACAGATGTAACAAGACAGCAAGACACAGAACTTAGAACACAGAACTTAGAAGACAGAACTTAGAAGACAGAACTCAGAAGACAGAACCTAGAGACAGAAGAACTTCGCTGGAGAGAACATGGCAAAAGATCCTGGACTGAACTTGACTACAGAAATTGGCAAGAGAACCTTACTAGAACCTGGTGACTGAACCTGGCTGGAGAACCTGCACAGAACCTGGCTGGAGAACCTAGCGAGGGAACTTGGCTACAGAACCTGGCTAGAGAACCTGGAGAACCTGGCTGGAGAACCTAGCAAGACAACATGGACACAGAACCTGGCTGGAGATCCTAAGCAGAACCTCTCTGGAGATCCAGACCAGAACTTGGCTGGAGATCCTGGCTGGAGATCCTGGCTAGGCTGCTGATCAACTGAACACTGTCTCCATGTCCTTCCTTCTTCGCAGACTCTGTCTACACCTTTGGGGACCCCTGGACCCACTGGGGCGGGACCCCGGCACTGATGGACACTTTGATGCAGCCCTCCAACTCGCTGACGCTTCGGGAAGCCCATCGCCAGTGATGCCACCCACTAGCCAGACCAACAAAGGCAATCAAACCAACAACTTGAGGACAGCTGTAAGCCCTTGACTGAAGAGGCCGGCAACCTTCTACAGGAATGGGGCTCCTTGTGCACTCCATCCACTATGTTTATAGTTATGCTCACTGTCATTGCTTGCCAGTCTTCTTCCGAGTTTTAAACGGCCCAATCTGAGAGGTGGACACTGATTTGCATGTGCTGTCATTTAAAAAATAAAAAAATGGGGGAATTTGCCAGAAGCTGGTCCATCCTTGCTGCTTGACACAGTCGCTGCCGGATAGAAATATCTGCACAACATATGTTTCAAGGGACCTGGCCTATATAGCATACTGTTCTTAATATGTTTGCTCCCCTTAGCGCTGTGTGTTTTAACCAAGGTCTCCTCTCCGAGATAGGTCGTTTCCCCAGGTAGGGATTTTTCCCTGAAGTTAGGGAGGGGATGAAACTCCTCAACTAAGTGCCAGGCGGGTAGTTAATCACTTTAACTACAAACAATCATGCTTAAGCTACATAATCTTTACTCCCTGGAATGCAGATAAGAAACGCCCTAACCTTTGTAATAGAAATTGACAGGATTAAAATCAACTGGTATAAATATGGATGTAACAAGACAATAAACAGCAGAACCTCTCTGGAGATCCAGACCAGAACTTGGCTGGAGATCCTGGCTGGAGATCCTGGCTAGGCTGCTGATCAACTGAACACTGTCTCTGTGTCCTTCCTTCTTCGCCTACTCCGTCTACGCCTTTGGGAACCCCTGGACCTGCTGGGGTTGGACCCTGGCAGAAAGGGATCCATAAAAAACTAATGGCCCCAAAAGAAGCCTACTATGAATGAATTCCTTAAATTCCTGACAATAATATTTAGAAGGACATGAAAGGACTCAATCCTTTTCATCGAATCTCCCTAAGTTTCCTTTTTAGAGTAACCGCTATTGTCTTTCTTTCTTGTTCTTCTATGTTTGCTTCCAGTTTTAAGATGCAGAATGAAAAGTCTTAAAAGGATCTGAGCCCAGCTAATGGCATACACCTTTCTAAATTAATTAAGAAAGCAAAAAGGGGGAAATGTTGGTGAGCAAAGACCAACAGTAGTGAACATATCAATGCGAGAATCCTATAGAAGGCGAATGAACTTTGATATTCAGCATGGCTGAAAATCAGCATTTTGTTACCCTGCTGTTGGCAAAGTGGCTGTAAGCAACCTCCTACCATGATAATACTTTTATTGTTTACCAAACTTTACCATTGATATGCCTGTATGCTTTGCTAAAGGGCAAATGTGTATTTAAGTAAATAAAAGCTGATGGGTCCTGGGTTTCAGAGAGCCTCCTTACTAGAGAGAAATGTCTTCACCTGGCTCCCCCATGCCTTCTAAATATGTAATTGTTGTCTAGTGTATTCCTTTCAGTTCATACACTTTTCCAGTTCCTGAATCTTTGCTGCAAAAGGTTGCTGCAGGGAAGGTAGGGAAAGGTGGTGTTAGAGAGATCAACTAAAGGACTTGAGGCATGCATATGAGCCTGACTAATGGACACTGACACCAGTGGGGGTGATGACATGAGGAGGAGGTAGGAGGGACAAATGGGGGATATGGACACATATGTAATACCTTAATCAATAAAGAAAAAATAGCCCTAGCTGGTTAGGCACTGTGGATAGATTATTGTTCTCCAGGCTGAAGGGTCCCAGGTTCAATTCCGGCCAAAGACACCTGTCTGGGTTGTGGGCTTGTTCCAAGGTGTGAGGCGTGCAGGTGGCAGAGAATCAATGATTCTCATGCATCATTGATGTTGCTATCTCTCTCCCTCTCCCTTTCTCACTGAAATCAATAAAAAATATTTCAAAAAATAAAAGAATAAAAAGATGAATAAAATAGAGCCAGAGTAAAAAATACATGTTTTAGAATATAATAAAAAGGAATCCTATCATTTTCAGATATTTAATAGTTCCTACAACTTTTGTGATAAAATAGGTTTGCACTGTTTTGGTAATATTATATTTAATTTTTTTTCCTTAACATATTAATGTTTATTTCATGTAACACTATATTATAAAAGACTAATATGCAAATTGTCCCTTCAAACAGGAGTTTGACCAGGAGATCCACCATGGGGTGGGACAGACTGGCAAGCAACGCGGGCTGCACCCTCCAGGTAGCCCCACACTGTTCTGTCCGCACCCCCCCCCCTCCGCCCCCGCAATGATCGAGGACCCACCAGCCAGTAATCTACCCACAGCTCCTTCGCCTGGCCTTCATCTTCCCCCATCTGATCCCCAACTCGATCGGCGTGGGGCCAGCCAGCCAAACACCTGTATCCCCTCCCCCTGGACAACCTTCATCTTGCACAAACTCTGCAATAACACTTTAGAAAATTTCCCATGAAATGTTACTCACCTAATTATCACAAATGGACACTAAGTCTTTGAAATTGGGAAAACTAGTTAATATGAAACCAACTTTTCCTGCTACAGATATATTGAAATGAATACACTTTCCTTTCATAGTCAGTCAAATAAGTAAATAGTTAAATTAATTAAAAGACAACTCCCTGAAAATAGCTCATCAACATTTTTATTCATGTTTTACATACCTCATGTACAAGAAAGAAGACAGAAAGACCAATAAAATTGGTGAATCATTGGTTTGTAGCCTTCTTCTGAGTCAGAGACCCCTTGGTGAATCTATTTAATACCATAGACATTTCTCTTATGTAGTTTCCAAATGGAAAGTTTTCTACATCAAACGTAGGTACAAGATCGTCTTATCAAATTAATAATAAAGATTATTATTTTACACAGTACAGGGTTGCACATTCCTATACTCAAAACTAGTATTTCAAATACAATTCTAAATAATGAAGTGTGTGTCCTTGATGTTTATATAGTTAGACTAACTTTTATTTCAGTGGGATTTTTCCAAGGTGAACTGATGTCCTTTTTCCAGACGAAAGAAGGGTACATTCAGAACAAATTCTTAGTAGTTCAATAAGAATGAATCTTCACTTTAAACCTACATGACTTCCTGTTCCCAAAGTGTCACATTCTAACATAAGATCAATAGAATTGAGTTCTTCAGAGAACAGTTGAAGTGACTACAGGCAAACTGTAATGCTAAAATAGACTGAATTTAGGTTGAGGTTTAAATCGTATCCCTGTAAGGTCATTAGGAGTGTTTCACACATTACATATTGCATTCATTATTAGAAGTGCTATACCTCTTTAGCAATTACAAATCATATTGATCATCAGTATACATTCTCAATCTAATGAATGGTATCCTTTCTTTTGCTTTGAATGATATGAATGAAATTGAGGTGTATCTCTTCATTCAATGTTACTGTTTTCACATAATTAAAGGTTTCATGCTCATATTATTTTTTAATTTTTTAAAAACATTTGAGTTACAGACAGTAACTTTATGAATTTAAAGTTATTGAATTTATGGAAGTTAATATGATCACATAGGCACTCTTTATTGAATTTATGGAAGTTAATATGATCACATAGGCTTCAGGTACACAAGTCTATGATACCTCATTTGCATATTGCATTATGTGTTTACCTAAGTCAGGTAAAAACCATGGAATTGGGCAGGAAAGTTTGCCACACCTCTGAGCCCAGAAAGGATATAAGCACCCCTATGTTCATAGCAGCACAATTCACCATAGCTAAGATCTGGAAACAGCCGAAGTGCCCATCAGCAGATGAATGGGTTAGAAAACAGTGGTACATCTACACGATGGAATACTATGCTGTTGTAAAAATGAAGGAATTCTTGCCATTTGAAGCAGCATGGATGGAACTGGAGAGCATTATGCTAAGTGAAATAAGCCAGTCAATGAAGGAAAAATACCACATGATCTCACTCATTTATGGATAATAAAGACCATTATAAACTTATGAACAAAAATAGATACAGAGGCAGAGCAGCTTCGAACAGACTGTCAAACTACAGCGGGAAGGCCGGGGAGGGTTGGGGGGCAGGCGGGGAGAGTAAGAGATCACCCGAAAGACTTGTATGCATGCATATAAGCATAACCCATGGACATAAGGCACTGGGAGTTAGGGGAGGCCAGGGGATTTTAAGGGCGGGGAAGAAAAAGGAGACATATGTAATACCCTTTGTAATACTTTAAGCAATAAAACAATTTAGAAAAGAGAGAAAAAAGAAATCTCAAAGTAAAGGTCATAAAAAAGAGATAAGACCGATTGCTATGATGTGCTCTGACACCCAGGGAGTAGACTCTCAATGCAAGAGCTGCCCTTGGGGATCAGTGAGCTCCCACAGGGCAGCGCCATTCAGCTGGATCCTGTGCTGACGACTGGCAAGGGGAGCAGCAGTGGCAGGAATCTCTCCCACCTCCACAGAGGCGCTAAGCATGTTTGGCAACTGGGATTAAGCCTAAGCCATCATTCGGACATCCCCTGAGGTCTCCCAGGCTGCCAGAGGGTGAGGGATTCCGTCAAGTGTACAAAGTTCATTCACTGGGCCTCTTATATTGCTAATAAACTACAATAAGATATAACAAAATTCAAATACTTGGAGGCTAAGTAGTCTTTTATTAAATAAATGGAGGCCCAGGGTATGAATTCCTGTATGGAAGCAGTCTGGTCGGCCTCCCCAGATGGGGGCACATGGGGCCAGGCCTGCAGTGGTTAGTGGCCATTGGTGGTTAACCAGAAGGCCATGCCTCCAATCATGGCGTTAGCGCATATAGGGGGTATGGCTGACCAGGGGAAAGGCTGTGAGTGGTTTGCTTATCAGTCCTGCCCCGAATGGGGGATTGCGGGCAGATGGGAAGCAAGCCTGGTCAGGGATATGGCCGATTGGGGCCCAGATAAGGCTGGTTGGCTGCCGCAATGCAAGTCATAGCCAACAGCTATTCTGGACATTCTGCCATTCCGGTCACAGGGCTTTTATGTACAAAGATAGATAACTGGGTAACCGAAGAGATTAAAGAAGAAATTAAAATCATCCTGGAAGTAAATGAAAATTAAAAATAAAAGTCCAAAATCTATGGGACACACTGAAAGTAATCCTTAGAGGGAACTTCATAGCATTACAGGCCTAACTCAAAGAACAAGAAAAACAGTTAACAAATTATCTAACCCCCACAACTTAAAAAGTTAGAGAGAGCAACAAGCAAAGCCCAAACTGAGCAGCAGGAAGGAAATAATGAAGATCACAGCAGAAATAAATGACATAGAGACCAAAAACCGCACAAAAGATTAATAAAGACATGAGCTATTTGTTTGAAAGGATAAAACAGATTGACTAAGCTCTAGCTAGGCTCACCAACACGACCCCAGTAAACAAAATCAGAAATGAAAGAGCAAAATAGCAAAAGACCCCACAGATATAAAAAGGATTGTAAATAAATACTATGGACAACTCTACTCCAACAAACTGATCAACCCTGAAGAAATGGACATATTCCTAGAAAAATACAATCTTCCTAAACTCAGTTAGGAAGAATAAAACATAGGACTAGGACAATAACTACTCAGGAAATTCAAGCAGTCACAAAAATAACTTGCAGCAAACAAAAGCCTGGGCGAGACGGCTTCACAGGGAGTTTTACCAAGTGTTCAAAGAAAAACTAATACCTTCTTCCTCAGACTATTGCATAAAATTCAAAGGAAGTACCATTTCAAATGGTTTCTATGAAGCCAGCATTACTCTAATCCGAAAACCAGATAGAGAAAATACAAAGATAGTAAAATGCAGGCCAATATATCTCTGATGACCATAGATGTTGCAATCCTCAACAAAACTCTAACAAATCCAATGCAACATTACATTGAAATGAGCATATACCATGCCAAAGCGGATATATTCTGGGGAAGTAGGATGAGTCAACATCCAGAAATCAATAAGTGTGATGCATCACATAAACAAATTGTCAGAGATTCATATCAATTGGTGCAGGAAAAGCACTTGACAAAATCCAACACTCAATTTTGATAAAAACTCTAAGCAAACTGGGCATAGAGGGATCATACCTCAACATTATAAAAGCCTTATGTGACAAAACTACAGACAACATCATACTCAATGGGCAAAAACAATTACTCTAAGAAGAGGAACAAGACAGGGATGCCCACTCTCACCACTTCTGTTTGGCAGAGTACTGGTAGTGCTAGGCAATGTGATCAGGCAAGAAGAAGTCAAACAAGGCATGCTAAGTGGAAAAGCAAAAGTAAAACTGTCAAAATTCTCAGATGGTATTGTGCTGTCCATAGAAATACCTAAAGATTCCATCAAAAAAACTATGAGATTTAATAAATGAATTTGGCAATGTAGCAGGGTACAAAATTAACACCCAGAATTCTATGGCTTTTTGATACACGGATAATGAACTCAGAAAGAGAAACTAAAAAAAAAAAAAAAAAAAAAAATGTCATTTGCCAGTGCAACAAAAAATTAAGAAGACTAGGAATAAACTTAACTAATCAGGCAAAAACCTGTTCTTGGAAAACTCCAGGAAATTGAAAAAAGTGATAGAGGAAGACTAAAGCAAATAGAAGAACATACCATATTCATGGTTTGGTACAATCAACATCAATAAAATGTTCATAGTCCCCAAAACAATGTACAGTTTTAATGTATTCCCCCTTAAAATATCAATGGCGTAACTCACAGACCTAGAAGAAAGTTTCCAAAAATTCCTATGGATTTAAAAAAAGACCCCAAAGAGTTACAGGAATCTGGACAAAGAAGAACAAGGTTGGAGGGATCACAATACCAGATATCAAGCTGTATTACAAAGCCACCATTCTCAAAAATGCCTGTTACTGGCACTAAACAAGACATAAAGACCAATGGGACAGAACAGAGAACATAGAAGTCAACCCTAACCATTATGCTCAATTAATATTTGACAAAGGAGGCAAAAACATAGAATGCAGTCTTACAGTCTCTTCAATAATTGGTGTTGGAACCTGGATGGCAGTCAGGCCTAGGCAGGTCGGGGTAGGTGGGGCCGCGGGGTGGGGCGGGGCGGGGTGGGGCTGGGCAGCTGCGCACTGGGATAGAACTCTGCTGACACAGGCACTGCACTGGAGACTCTTGCCCTTCCCTCGGTGTCTGGGGCCTCTGGGCAGGGCCCCATGGAGGACCTTAGCCAGGCCAGCTGTAGAGAGGAGGACGCGGCGCCAGGCGCCAAGGGGTGGCCCGAACCCCCGGCCCGGGTGCAATTCCGCGTGACAAGGTTCATCATGGAGGCAGGTGTCAAGCTAGGGATGCAGTCCATTCCCCTCGCCACCACCTGTGCCATTTACCATAAGTTCTTCTGCGAGATCAACCTGGACGCCTATGACCCCTACTTGGTCGCCATGTCTGCCCTTTACTTGGCTGGCAAAGTGGAAGAACAGCCCCTGCGAACCCGTGACATCATCAACGTGTCCAACAGGTACTTCCACCCGGGCAGCGAGCCCTTGGAAATGGACTCCCTATTGTGCGTGATCCGGGACAGCATTGTGCAGTGCGAGCTCCTTGTGCTGCGGGTACTGCGCTTCCAAGTCTCCTTTCAGCACCCACACAGGTACCTGCTCCACTACCTGATTTCTCTCAAGAACTGGCTGAATCCTTACAGCTGGCAACGGACCCCCATCTCCGTCACTGCCTGGGCCCTGCTGCGGGACAGCTACCGCGGGGGGCTGTGCCTCCAGTTCCAGGCTCAGCACATAGCGGTGGCGGTGCTCCACCTGGCCCTGCAGGTCTATGGGGTCCAGGTGCCCGCCGAGGCCAAGGCCAAGAAGCCATGGTGGCAGGTGTTTAGTGGCGACCTTACCAAGCCAATCATTGATAACATTGTGTCTGATCTCACTCGCATTTATACCATGGACACAGAGATCCCCAAAGGTCCTGGCCCAGGTCTGCCCAAAGAAAAGCCTGGGACGCTCAGCTGCCAGGGGAGGGTGCCACCACATCGCCATGACGGCCGGTCCCCAGAGCACTGGGTGGGAGGACTGGCTTTGTGCTGCTGGAAACAGGCCTGTGAAGGCGTTGACATGCTGCCACTTTGATTCTCAGGCTTTGACTGTGCCTGGCAGCCATGGTCCAGATGGTGATGGGCGCTGCACCTACCGTGGGCAGGAGCAGGCTGCGGGCAGCTCTGAGGCCTCCAGGTCTGCTTTTGTCCTTTGAAAGGACACAGACTACAGCAGAGGTTTGGGATCAGTGGAAGGAAAATCAAAGAACGGATGGGACTGTGCCCCAGGGGATTTTTTTAAAGGCAAGATTTAGAGAAAGTATGACTCAAATAACATAGAGGACATTTTATTTTGTTTCATTAAAGATATTACAAAGCCAAAATAAAAACATAATAATTATTGGTGTTGGACTTTTAGCACAGATACATGCAAAAAAAGTTAATCTAGACCACCGACTTACACCATACACAAGTATAAACTAGGAATGAATAAAGGATTTAAACGTAAGTGGGTAACCATGAAAATCTTAGAAGAAGACAAAATATCAGGAATCTGTCTCAGCAATACCTTTACTGATACAGCTCCTAGAGCAATGGAAACTGAGGAGAAATGAAACAAATGGGATGATGTCAAATTAAAACACTTCTTCAGAGAAGGAGAAGCCAACAAATACAAGAACAACAACAACAACAAAACAAGGAAGTACACTGCCTGGGAGAAGATATTTTCCAATGTTATGTCTGATAAGGACCTATTCTCCAAAATTCATACTGAACTCATCCAATTAAACAAAAGGAAGATCAACATTCCAGTAAAAAACTGGGCACCACCAGTACGAAGGCCCCCTCTGACTTATGGTGGTCCAGTCCCTGTGATGATTATTACAGCCACAGAGGAGATGGGTATGATGGGGGCACGGCAATTACTGCAACAGCCAATGGGACACCCCTGTAAGAGGTCCTGAGTGTAGTGCAGGCGGCAATTACAGGATACACCATGTATGCAAGAGAGAGTGAATCATGCAGTACAGTGGCTCACCTTATTGGGCTCAGGGAGTCAGGGGGGGAAGCCGCTGTGACAGAAGAATTAGACACTGAAATTGAAAATGATAAGGTACCGACAAAATTTTATTGTAAAGAATTTGGCTTCTGTTATTTAAGAATGACTAAAAGGAAATGGTAGGTTTGGGGGAAGCATCAAGAATTGTTTGGAAAACCAAGATGGTGGCATATGTTAACACTGGAGATTGCTGCCTTGAACAACTACTTCAAAAAACAACTAAAAGATGGAACGGACATCATCCAGTACCACTGGAATTCTGGCTGAGTGGAAATTCTACAACTAGGAGGAAAGAGAATATCATATCTGGACTCAGAGGAGGTGCGGTGCTGTAGTGAAATACTGAGGTGCGGAGTGCACGCAGAGTGGGCTGGAGTCGGAGGGTGCGGTTGTTGGTTTCAATCGGGAGGGAGTTTCAGACTCTGAGCTCCAGATCCGGGCGAGTCTCTAGGGACCCAGACTCAAACGGGAGAAGTGGGACTGTCTGGCTTTGGTCGGAACTCTAAGGCAGAGCCCCTAGGGATGGAACTGAGAGCAGCCATAACTGCTTGCTCTGACCCACCCTGTAGATCCCCGGGGACCTGCCCCACCCAAGCCCTGCACAGAGGCATTTGCTGGATAGCCTCAGGCAAACGTTAGATTAGCACCGCCCTAGAGATCCATCACAGAAGCTCTCCCACTGCCGACACAGCGGACTCTCATAGCCAGTTAGCCTAGAGGTGAAATCAACCCTGGTATTGCCAACAACAATCAAGACTTAACTACAACAAGACTGCGCACAAAGACCACTAGGGGGTGCACCAAGAAAGCATAAAAAATGCGGAGACAAAGAAACAGGACAAAACTGTCAATGGAGGATATTGAGCTCAGAACCACACTTTTAAGGTCTCTTAAGAACTGTCTAGAAGCCTCCGATAAATGTAGTGAGATCCTCAAGAAATCTAATGAGACCCTCGATGTTATGATAAAGAACCAACTAGAAATTAAGCATACACAGACTGAAATAACAAATACTATACAGACTCCCAATAGCAGACCAGAGGAGTGCAAGAATCAAGGCAAAGATTTGAAATGCAAAGAAGCAAAAAACACCCAACCAGAAAAGAAAATGAAAAAAGAATCTGAAAATATGAAGATAGTGTAAGGAGCCTCTGGGACAGCTTCAAGCATACCAACATCCGGATTATAGGGGTGCCAGAAGAAGAGAGAGAGCAAGATATTGAAAACCTATTTGAAGAAATAATGACAGAAAACTTCCCCCACCTGGTGAAAGAAATAGACTTACAGGTCCAGGAAGCACAGAGAACCCCAAACAAAAGGAATCCCAAGAGGACCACACCAAGACACATCATACTTAAAATGCCAAGAGCAAAAGACAAAGAGAGAATCTTAAAAGCAGCAAGAGAAAGAAACTCAGTTACCTACAAGGGAATACCCATACGACTGTCAGCTGATTTCTCAAACAGAAACTTTCAGGCCAGAAGGGAGTGGCAAGAAATATTCAAAGTGATGAATACCAAGAACCTACAACCAAGATTACTTTATCCAGCAAAGCTATCATTCAGAATTGAAGGTCAGATAAAGAGCTTCACAGATAAGGAAAAGCTAAAGGAGTTCATCACCACCAAACCAGGATTCTATGAAATTCTGAAAGGTATCCTTTAAGAAGAGGAAGAAGAAGAAAAAGGTAAAGATACAAATTATGAGCAACAAACATGCATCTATCAACAAGTGAATCTAAGAATCAAGTGAATAAATAATCTGGTGATCATAATAGAATCAGGGACATAGAAAGGGAATGGACTGACTATTCTTGGGGGGGGAAAAGGGGTGTGGGAGATGCGGGAAGAGACTGGACAAAAATCATGCACCTATGGATGAGGACAGTGGGTGGGGAGTTAGGGCGGAGGGTGGGGCAGGAACTGGGAGGAGGGGAGTTATGGGGGGAACAAAGAGGAACAAATGTAATAATCTGAAAAATAAAGATTTAATAAAAAATAAAAAAAGAAAGAATTGTAGGTACCATTATGAAGTTTCAGGATTGGAGGCAAGGTTTGAATTATACAAGGTTGTATCATAAGTGCTGATTTAAATTACAATATACTTAAATGTTTAAATTTTACATATTTTATTGTTAAAATATTCAGAATATAAGCACAACGAACAGACCAACAGAGGAAAGACACTGGGAGTGGGTGACGAGAACAAGTGACTAGGAATAGGGGAGGCCCGGGGGAGGTCAGTAGAAAAAAAGAAAGAGACATATATATTACTTTTTGTAAAACCTTAAACACTAACATTACAAAAAATTTTCAGAAGAAAGTGCTCTGCAAATGGGATTTCTTGTCTGATTTTACTACACATAAAAGCAATGTGTTTGGATGGTGAGTTATATTCATGGCCCTAAATTTCCCAGGGTGTCTATGACCATAAGTGCATAAAGTCTTTGAAGTGAACTGCATACAAAATGAAGCAGTGTGTTATTTCGTCATGGCATGCTGCCCTGTTTTCCAGTTAGGGAGGGTAAACAAATGAGGTATTCTCCTTGGAAAACCTAAATGGATAAAAGGATTGAAGAACCTCTGACAAGGTTGAAAAACAAGGATTTCTCTAGTTCTGTGGCCCACACTTCGCACCCTAAGATACTGATAAGGCGCAGGCTTCTCCCACTGGCCCCAGGAGGAAGAAAAGACCTTGGGGAAATAGGAGATGGTGGTGAGCAGCAATAGGGCAATGCGGCGTGGAAGCACAGCAGCCTAGGCCTCGGCATGAGGAAGATTCAGAGACACGAGTATAGGAAGAACATGTCATGCCAGCTCCTGTTGAGGGGCTGGTGGCAAGGCCTGAAGGTGCTGTGGGAGGCCTAGAGGGAGAGTTCAGAGGAGTGGCGCATGTAATCTGCATTTACTCTGAGTGACAGTGGACATGCACACTCCCTCCTCCTGACTGAGCGCCCCCGCCTGAACTGGAATTGCACTGCCCTTGTTGTGCTGGTAGTGCTGTCTCAGGCACACACCCTGCGGCACTGGTGTCACAGGCTGTATCCCTCGCAGCATCCAGGTGTCCCTGTGAGAGAAAAGTAATGGCCCAGGAGGGAGCCTGGCAGCACACCAGGGGAGAGCCCAGGCAGGCCCTCCTCACCCGTCCTGTCTGCTCACTGGGGGCCATCGTCCTCTCATAGTTCTCCAGGGGATTGAGCCACAGGTCCTTGCTGATGATCTGGTAGGGCAAACAGGAGACCACAGGGACCAGAATAGAAACGCAAGCAGCAGGCAGACACAGGAAGCTGTATGCTGACATGGCCAGTGACATCCCACCACAGCAATCCTGCCAGATTCTGCCACACTGTGGTCAGAGAACCAGTAGAAGAAGCTGGCGCTGCTGTCCTGGAGCCTGTGGCTCTAGGCTTCTCATTCACAATGCTGGTACCACTGAATTGGAGTGGCACGGGACACCCTGTATCCTGCAGGAGAGGGGTATGTGAAGCTGGGTACATCGCCTTCCATCCCTGCCCACCACCAGCTGAAGGCCATGCAGGGAGCCTCCTGTTACTTGTGAGGGTGATGAGATACTCCTTCACAATCACATGGTTGTGGAAGTAGGGGTTGCTGCAGAAGTACAGGCTAATGGTGCAGCAACCCCAGGGATGCCTGACTTCCCTCACCTGCAGAAGGAAAGTGGATCCAGGGAGTGAAATCACAGCCCAGTGCTCCCGCATGTAGCTCTTTTCAGGGACAGGCCACTTACCCACCTGCCCTCCACCACTCCATGGAGCAGGTGGACTGACCTTCAAATTGATCATGTGGCCAAGGATGTTTTCTTCTTGGACCCTAATCATTGCCGACAACTCTGGGTGGTTGACAAACTGCTTTGGGTCAAGCAACCTGCACCTTGGAAGCTGGGCATGGACCAGCTAGAAAGAGCAGCCTGGCCTGGCCTCTCCTTCCCTTAAGGCCACTCCTTCTCCATCAAGGGCAGAAAGGGGCACAGCACCACTCTGTTTCCTGACAGACCCTGATGCCCACCAGATTGTTTTGTGCTGAGGGCTTGACAGGCTACACATCACACATTCCTGCTTCTGACTGAGGAATTGGACATAGAGACGGCCTGTAAGGCAGCGTTAGTTAGTCCCAGAACAGCCCGTGCAACACAGCCCTGTCTGTGGGCATCAGCCCCTGGTGTATGCGTGCCTCTGCCTTGGAGCTCTGCCCCTGGACCCTCAGGTACTGCTTCTATGGTGCCTGTATAAGACAGAGGGTGTCTCCAGGGTCCTGGGCCAGACTGGGGCGCACTGCCCCTAGATTGTCCTCAATGTTTTTTTCTATGGGAATCATCCCCGCTTACAACGTTCTCCTGCACTGTCCCATGCTCCTTGTGATCCTGCTCCTCTACCCTCAAGGATACAGCTGTGAGCCAGAACCCAGGGATGCGCCGGATATTGAGGCTTCTCTGTTTGAAATAGGGCTTGAGCCTCTGCCGAGTCCTGCACCTGAGCCGAGAGAAGGCCCTGCTGGCTTGCTCATTCATGGGCTCCATCTCCAATTGAAGGGGCTGGAGCACCTCCAGAGGGGACCAGGTTAACTTGGCCCCGGGCCCTGACTGGGCCTGCTCCTGCTGCACTGGCTCCTCTTCTTCTGGCTTTGCTTTGGCCTTGGACTGAGGCTCCACCTCTCCCACCTGTTCCACTGCCTCCATGGTGCACTTCCCCTCCCCCTGCAGGACAAACTGCTCCCCTGCAATTAATTGCTCCTCCATCCACCCATCCTCCTGGTGGTCACTCCCTTGCGGGTCACCTGGAGCGTGTGCCTCCAGCCTCAGCTCTTCACTCACCACCTCCTCCTGCCTCCCCACCTGCAGATGTGGGAAAACCTACTCCCCTGCCCACATGGCCTGCCATGGCACCACCTGCAGAAGGCCCTCTGTCCACAGGACAAACTGAGCCTGTGCCTACAACTCCTCCCCCAGGCCTTCCTTGTCTTCCCCTTGCTCCTCACTCTGGGTTCCCTGCTGCACCTCACTCTCCTCTCCCTGCACACACTGCTCTGCAGCCACCCAGTCCTCCCCTGCACCCCACTCAAGATCTAGCCAAACTTCTTACCTGCATCCAACCTCAGCTCCAGGATCACAGCCTCCCTCACCTGCATGAAATCCTCCCTCTCCAGCCCTATAGCTTTCCTCCAAACCTCCTGTGCCCTTGTGTCCTGGGTATCACCACTTTCCTGCACCGAGGTGAAGCTAAAAGCCTCTGGGCCACCCTGCTTGCCCTGTCCTTCCTGGTGCAATGGCCCTGGGGTGCACTGTGAGTCCTCAGGCGCCCTGAAGCTGAAGGCCCCCTAGTGGAACTGAGAGGAAACGCGCTGCCCCCAGGAGCCCCTCAGTCTCCCAACACAGCCTGACTCTGGATGCCCCCTGGCTCTGAGACTGGTGCTGTGAAGGAGCAGGTGGTGCAGAGCCTGCTGAGTCCATGCAAGGCGCTCGCTCACTGGTGCATGCATCCAGGCCCTGGTGTGCTGAGTGGGTGCACACTGGGCTCATGCACAGGCGCTGGTCATGTGAGCATGTGGTACAGAAGGCAACTGGCCAGGCCCAGCCTGCAGTCTCTGGATGGGCTCCTGAAAAGTCTCCTTCAATCAAGGGCAGGGCAGTGGGCGTCACCCTGCACAACTCCGCCCCTTAGTCACAGCCCTGGTGTATGAACCTGGCCCCTGCAGCCCCAGGTTCCTGAGGAAGCCCACCCACTTTCACACACCAAAATCCTCCCCAAAACCTGAGTGTGAAGACTGGAATGGAGAAAGGCACGCCAGGCCCCCACTTCAACAAAAGGCAAGTTTTGTTCACGTGATTGCCTCCTTTGGGAATGGGTTTCCCATTTCATTCTTGCTTGACAGGAAAATAAACTTTGTTGTGTTGAGGTTCCCCCCTCTAGAATGTTCGGATTGGCTTATGCGGTTGTCTGTGTACAAGGAAGGCTTTGGTCTACTGACAGAGTTTTGACCTTTTCCCTTTCCCAAGTGCAACCCATGCAGGGTGCTGCAGTGCGCACCTGCCTCCATACACCCCAGGCCTTAGCACCCTCCCTGGCGTGTAACTCCTCTCCTCTGCCCCACACCCCACATCACTTCCATGCAAGTCTGCCCCACACAGGGAGGGTGGCTCTACCTGTAAACTTTCACGTTCACAGGACAGGCTCATGGCTTCTGTTGAGCAGTGCCTCCATCTTGAAAAGGCCAGCTGTCTTCTGTCTGACCATGGCATGTCTATGTGAGTGACCGCCCAAGCCAAGGGAGTTGAGAGCCTAAGAGACAGGATCTAAAGTCGCCCCCTGCACTCCTGCCCAAATTATAATACTTGTCATCAGAAGTCAGCCATTCTTCCTTCCTCCTCCCAGACAACACCCTGAAAGAAGGGAACAATATCAGAAGGCCTTCCGAGGCCTGGTGTCTCCTCTTCTGTAGCCCTGCCACTTTCCAGGCAGGCTGAAATGCTGGAGATGCTGCTCCCACAGCCCCTTGTGAGGTCTTTGCCCAATACTATTACATTTCCCTGCTACCAACAACGCAGAGTCAGCAACACCTTGCAAGCTTCTTTATGGTTCTTTCAGTGACACTCATGTTAGGTGGCATATGCTCTCTGACTCTTCCGCAGGCGATCCTTTTCTCCTCTTTTCCTCCTGTGTAAAGGGAATGGACAGAATCCCTCAGCCAACCTTGGTGTGTGCCCAAACACCACATCGTTTCGGTCCTTCGGGGCCATATTTGATGTTCTGCTCCATCTCCTCTGAATCTGGAGTGTCCCCTTCTATACACACACACCCACACTCACAGACACTGGCATGTGCCTGAAGGTGTGTGGGGCCCCTCTGAAGCACATGTCCACAGTCAGTACACCGTGCCTTTTCCTGGCCTGTTTAACTTTCCTACCCCAGGACTTCAATAGTCTCGTCCAGATCCTGCTGCCATTGCCAACATTGTGGGCTCAGCTCAGCGGAACTGAGCGGTGGGTATAAAAACAAAGAAACGTGAATTAGAGGCACTGAAAACGGGTAAGGCATGGGAAGGTAGGACTCCACTGGAGTGGCAAGAGGCCTAAGTGGGTGGTGAAAGCACCTACAACAGGATTGCAGAAACATGATGAAGAACCATGTTTGTTGCCCAGGGCCCGAGGCCAGTCATCCTGAAAGCCATGGTGCTTACAGCGCCCCCATCTGCTTACATTCTGTGGGCACCAGGACTCCCAGTTTCCCTTTGCTGCTCTCACACACATTCCTGGTGCACTAGGTTACCTCCAATTTACCCAGGCCCGGTTTTCCACATCCACTTTTCTAAGGAGATTCACAGGGGCAACTACTCACCTTTTAATGCCCAGCAGGGGGGCTCCTCCTCTCCAACAGGTCCCCTCTGTAGCTCCCTCCTCTGGGTCCTGAGTCTGCGAGGTAGTACTGCAAAGGATTGGGCCACAGGTCCTCGCTGATGATCTGGGAAGGAACACAGGGAAGAGGGGGACCAGACCAGTCTGCTACTCTGCTTTTCAAGCACGTGGGGCTTCCACCATTACATTTTCTGACAGTGGCCAGAGCAGTATCAATCACCTCAGCAATCTTGCCTGACCCGGGCAGGGTATGTTCAGACAACCATTTGAAGAAGCTGACGCTGCTTGTATCTTGCCGGCGGCTGGGGGCTCCACATTCATAATCCCAGAACCAGAGGATTGGAGTGGATCTGGAGGCCCTGTACCCTGCAGGAAGGAAGTTGGAAGGCTGGATTCCCATCGGTCCAATGTCAACACCCACCCACCATTTTCCTGCTCTTCCAAAGGCCCATCCTGGGAACTGTCACTCACCTGCAAGGCTGACATCATATTGCTTAACGATCAGGTCATTCAGGAAGTAGGGGTTGCTCCGGAAGTAAAACATCAACTTGCAGCGGTATTTGGGAAGGCTCACTTCCTTCACCTGCCAAGAGATGCAACTAGTAAAGTGTCTTGTCTGCCAGCTTCTGGAGTGAGCCTGCCTGCAGGAATCACCCACCTCCCCTCCCTTTCTTTATGCTGGGACACGTCCCACTGGGTGCCAAAGCCCTCATCCCACGCTCCACTCTGCCTCCCAGTCTGACCTCCACATTGATCAAGTAGTTCAGCAGGTCTTCATCTTCCTCAGTGATGATGGCTGATATCTGCGGGTGGTTCCGGATCTGCTTTTGGTCAAGGAGCTCTCAGAGGCTGTGAAACGAAATGGGCAGCTAAAAGACACGGAGCCATCCTAGGGGCATACGAGAGTTGGCCGTGGATGGCAGACATTGCCCCTGTTCCAACATCCTCACCAACTACACTTTCTTCACACATGCTCACAATAATGGTACCTGTGGGTTCATGATCACCTGAGCATGAACCTGCCCTAACAATCGTGGGTTCATTTCCAGACATGTTCTGAGCCCTCCCTGTCCTCCGTGTGCCTGTGCAGATGACGCAGTGCTTAGGGCAGCGGTTCTCAACCTGTGGGTCACGAACAATGAAAATACATCCTGTCTATCAGATATTTACATTATGATTCATAACAGTAGCAACATTACAGTGATGAAGTAGCAACGAAAATAATTTTATGGTTGGGGGTCACCACAACATGAGGAACTGTATTAAAGGGTCGTGGCATTAGGAAGGTTGAGAACCACTGGCTTAGGGTGTCTGCATGTACCCTGGCCTTGTCCCTTGGGATCGCCTACACGAAATGTATGGTCTCCAGAAACAGTGGCAGCACACATCTTCTAGAGGTCCATGTGGGTCACAAAGGCTGCATTCCGGGTTGGAAATAAGCCTTTTTTTGCACACGAGTTGCAATAAAAGGGTGTGTGTGTGTGTGTGTGTGTGTGTGTGTGTGTGTACCTCTGGTCCTTTGTGTATACCTGTGTTTGTGTGTCTGTGGAAGGAGGGAGGAAGCCTGCCTGGAATTCCTATGGGCATCTGATGTGTTGAGAGAGGACACTGGAAGCATTCGCCTTAAACCTGGCTAAAACGAGCTGAGTGTTTACACTGAGCTTTTTGGTCAAAAAGGGAGAAACACAAAACACTACCTCCAAGGATCTTTCCACTGCCCAGAAAAGGTGCCCTTCCACTATCTGATTGTGGTGTGGTACGTTGTGCCCATACTTCCTGACCTGACACCTAGAAGCCGGCCATCGCTTTGCCCAGTGCTGTGCCACTGGGGAGGGGAGGCCCTTTCCTCTGTCCTCCTCCGCTTCACCTTCTCCTGGCTCCTCCTCCGTTTACTCCCTGTGGTCTTTGTCAGCAGTGAAGCCAGAAGGGCTCAGGCAAGGATACAGCTTGGGCCCAGAAGTTGGGGATGCACTGGATGATGGCCCTTCTGCACTCAAGAATGGGCTTTCTACGCCGAGAGGTCTTGCGCTTCACCCGAAGGTAGGCTCTGCTGGCTCGGGCGCTCTCAATGCTCAGCTGGACCTGAAGGGCCGCCAGCACCTCCAGTGTGGGCCGGGTGCTTGTCCCACTGGGCCCTGGCTCTGCTCGCTGCTCCTCAGGCTTCGCCTCTGCTTCTACTTGGGACTCCGCCTCCTCTGCTGCACTCATTTTGTCCCCAGCCTCAGCTTCCACCACCTGGGAGAGAAGGTCCATGTCCAGTAGCTGCTCCGCCCCAGCAGCACCTGGGCCCTCGCCTCCTAGGACCTCGGTTTCTGCACAGCATCACGCTTAACTTGGAGGTCACCTCGCCACCACTCCTGCCCTGGGTTGCGTGGTCCCTCCCACGCCCCGCCCTGCACCTGTACACACAAGCTCCTGTGTTCACCCTAAGGGCCCTTGCGGGTACACTTCTGACACAAAGTGCTGGCGAGATCAGCAGTCTACTGACCCAGCAGGACCCGCCCCCTCCCCCCCACCCCCCACCTCCAGATGGCACTGGTCCTGAACTGGGCAGATGCCAACAAGCAGGTGGCAGTGCTTGGAGCTCACTTCATGTCCCCAGGTCCCTTATCTGGATCCTTTAGGCATAGTCTTGGTTTCATAGGGTGCGTCTCCTACACAGGGGGTTTGGGGCCTCCTCGTGGAAAGGAGGATGCACCAGCTATGCTGGGTGCACTGGCCATGCACAAGATGCTCTTTGCACATGAACTTCAATCAGTGAGCAAGACTGCACTTGGCCCCATTCTGCTCCACCCCTCCCTTCGCCAGCACCACTGCAGGCCACCAACCTCCATGCAAACTCCTCCTTGCACCCCCCTTCTGAAGTATAAATAATCCTCTGTCCTTTTCCTGACTGTTACCACCTGCTCTTCGCATTGATGCAAGCGTCAGAGTTTGCACATGGCGAATTTGCTTTCTGTGTCACTTACAGACTGGTACACATTTGCCCCTGGTAGAATGGACAGTCACAGTCCTGGCTGGTGTCTCCATGAGCTGGAGCCTGGTCCCAAACACCAGAGGTTGCTAGTCTGGCAGGTCAGGGAATTCACCTCGGTTTTGTGTTGGATTCCTGGTCAGGGTGATTAAGGGAAGCAAGGGATATCTCTCTCTCTCTCTCTCTCTCTCTCTCTCTCTCTCTCTCTCTCTCTCTCTCTCTCTCTCTCTCTCTCTCTCTCTCTCTCTCTCTCTCTCTCTCTCTCTCTCTCTCCTCTCACCAGTAAACATATCCTGGGATGAGAAATAAAAATGTAATAATAAACAGGTTCATAGGATCTAGGTAAGAGGGCACTTCAACATGGAAGGTCTCTGAGGTCCAAGTTGGAGCCAAGGGGAAGGCTTATGGCTATAGGGGGCTGTAGCCTCCATTCTTGCAGATCCAAGGCTTAGGAGAACAAAGCCAGGAAAAGGGCTCATTCTCTGGGCCTGCAGGTCATTGCTTTGCTATCTGCATCACATTTCTTTCATTCTCACTGGCTTTTCTTCTGAATATGTGGGTGCATATGCTCTTTCTGATTGGTGTTTGTCATTTCTTGAGATATGTTCCTAGTAGTGGGATTGCTGTTCAAATGGGAGCTCCATTTTTTCAATTTTTTGAGGAAACTCCATAGTATTCTGCATAGTTGCTACACCAGTCTGCATTCCCACAAGTAATGCAAGAGGATTCCTTTTACACCCCATCCTTGCCAGCACTTGTTGTGTGTTGAACTGTTGATGATAGCCATTCTGACCAGTGTGAGATGGTATCTCATTGTCCTTTTGACTTGAATCTCTTGAATGATTAGTGATTTGGAGCATGTTTTCATATGTCTCTTGGTTTTCTGTATGTTCACTTTCAAAAAGTATCTAAATCCTATGCCCACATTTTGAGTGGAATATTAATCTTCCTTTTGTTTGAATGAGATCATTATGAATTTTGGAGAATAGGTCCTTATTGGATATAACGTTGGTAAATATATTCTCCCAGGCAGTGGACTTCCTTGTTTTGTTGTTGTTGTTGTATTTTTTGGCTGCTTCTTCTCTACAGAAGCATTTTAATTTGACGTCGTCCCATTTGTTTCTTTTCTCCTCAGTTTCCATTGCCCTAGGAGCTGTATCAGTAAAGGTACTGCTGAGACAGATGCCTGCTATTTTTCTGCCTATGGATTCTTCTAAGATTTTCAAGGTTACCCACTTACCTTTAAGTCCTTTACCCATTTTCAGTTTATTTTTGTGTATGGTGTAAGTTGGTGGTCTAGATTCATTTTTTTTACATGTATCTGTGCTATTTGTCCAACATCAATTTTTGAAGAGACAGTATGACTCCATTGTATGATTTTGCCTCCTTTGTCAAATATTAATTGAGCATAACTGCTTGGATTGACTTCTGGGTTCTCTATTCCATTCCATTGGTCTATATGTCTGTTTTAGTGCCAGTAACAGGCAGTTTTGAGAATGGTGGCTTTGTAATATAGCTTGATATCTGGTATTGTGATCCATCCAACTTTGTTCTTCTTTGTCAAGATTGCTGTGACTATTTGGGGTCTTTTGTAATTTCATAGGAATTTTTGGAGACTTTGTTCTAGGTCTGTGAGACATGCCATTGGTATTTTAATGGGGAATACATTAAAACTGTAGATTGCTCTAGGTAGTATGAACGTTTAATGATGTTGATTCTACCAATCCATGAATGTGGTGTGTTCTTCTATTTGCTTTTGTCTTCATCTATCTCTTTTAAATTTCCTGTAGTTTTCCAAGAACAGGTCTTTTACCTCCTTAGTTAAGTTTATTCCTAGGTATGTTAACTTTTTGTTGCAAATGTAAATGAGATTTTTTGTTTTGTTTTGTTTTGGTTTCTTTAGTTTTTATTTCTGTAAGTTCATTATTGGTGTATCAAAAAGCCATAGAATTCTGGGTGTTAATTTTGTATCCTGCTGCATTGCCAAATTCATTTATTAAATCTCCTAGTTTTTTGATGGATTCTTTATGTATTTCTATGGACAGTACTATGCCATCTGTGAATAATGACAGTTTTACTTCTTCTTTTCCAGTGGGCATGCCTTGTTTGACTTCTTCTTGTCTGATTGCATTGCCTAGCACTACCAGTACTCTGTCGAACAGAAGTGAGAGTGGGCATCCCCGTCTTATTTCTCTTCTTAATGTTTTTTGCCCATTGAGTATGTTGTTGTCTGTAGGTTTGTCATATAGAGGGTATGATCCCTCTGTTCCCAGTTTGCTGAGAATTTTTATCAAAAGTAGAGGCCCAGTGCAGAAAAATTTGTGCACTTGGTGGGGAGGGAGGGGGGGAGTCATTCAGCCTGGCCTGAGGCCTATGCCTTCTTGCAGTCTGGGATCCTTGTAGGATGTCCACCTTCTGGCTAAGGCCTAATGCCTGAGGGATCAGGCCTAAGCTGGCAGTCAGATCTCCCTCTGGCAGCCCAGGAGCCCTTGGGGGATAGCCACTTGCCAGAGGGTGCAGGCCTAAGCTGCAATCGGATATCCTGAGCGGTGATGAGGAGGCGGGAGAGGCTACCACCACCAACACTGTGCTGGCAGTCGTCAGCCTGGCTTGTGGCTGAGCAGAGCTCCGCCTGTGGGAGGGTACTGACCACCAGGGGGAAGCTCCTGCATTAAGTGTCTGTCCACTGGTGGTTAGTGTGCATCATATTGACCAGTAATTCCCAGTCGTTTTGCTGTTAGGGTCAATTTTCATATTACCCTTTTATTATATAGGAGGACAGAGGCCTGGTGCACGGGTGGGGGCCGGCAGTTTTGCCCTGAAGTGTGTCCGGATCAGGGTGGGGGTCCCGCTGGGGTGCCTGTCCAACCTGGGTAAGGGGCTGATGGCATTTTGCAGTCTGTCGAAGCCCTCCAGTGGGGATCCTCAACCCGTGGGGGTGCCTGCCCCGCCTGGGTGAGGGGCTGAGGGCTGTTTTCAGGCTGGCCACATCCTCTTCAGGGTTGGGGGGTCCCTACTGTGGTGCCTGGCCACTGTGGGTGAGGTGCTGATGGCTATTTGCAGGCTGGCCGAGCCCCGCAGTAGGGACCGTCACCACATGGGTGTGTAGCCAGCCTGGGTGAGGGGCTCAGAACCATTTTCAGGCTGCTCACAGCCCCTTCAGGGTGGGAGAGTCCCGCTGGGGTTCGCGACAAGCATGGGTGAGGGGCTGATGGCCATTTCCAGGCCTGCCATGTCCCTGGGCAACCTACGCTCCCAGCCTCTCCTTTTTCTCTTTTTTCTGTTTTTCTGGGATTTAGCTATCTTCTATAATTGAAACTTATAGCCTTGAGCAGAGCCCAGGTCTGGCTGGAAACCTGCATTGTCCCTGGCAACCCAGGCTCCTAGCCCGTCCTTGAGTAGAGGTTGGCTGGAAGCAGGTATCAGAATTTATTTATCTTCTATAATTGAAACTTTCTAGCATTGAGTGAAGCCAAGCGCTTGCCAGAGCAGGCGGGAAGCTTGGCTTCCTCCATCGCAGGGAGCAACCCAAGCCTCCTGCTTACTCCAGCTCCATGGCCACCATCATCTTAGTTGGGTTAATTTGTAAACACACTCCTGATTGGCTTGTGGGTGTGGCGTGTAGGTGTGGCTTGAGCATAGCAGAGGGATGATTAAGTTGCATGTTTCTGTCTTATTATATAGGATTGGGTGTTGGATTCTATCAAATGCTTTTTCTGCATCAATTCCTATGAATATCTCTCAATTTGTTTACGTGATGCATCATGTTTATTGATTTCTGGATGTTGTATTATCCTACTTCCCCAGAACGTATCCACTTTGTCATGGTGTATGCTCATTCAAAAGTAATGTTAACCATGATGTCTCTCTCTCTCTCTCTCTCTCTCTCTCTCTCTCTCTCTCTCTCTCTCTCCTCACTCCCACCTCCCCTTCCATGCTTTCTGTTGAAAAAAAAACAATAGAAAAAGGTCCTCTACTTGGATTAGCAACAACAAAACACACAGATACATTATGCTGCCTACATATTATAAAACCAACATTGAAAAAATTCTGCAGCCACTGTGACTGAAAATTTTAAATTCATAAGCTCAGGTACAATAACATTTGCTATTTACTTGTAGAATTTTTCGGAGAATTTTCTGGGTTTTGAAGTAATGCTTTTAAAGAATATAAAACGATGTTCAAGGTTAACTATACTATAAATTATTTTATTGTAAGTGGAAGGTTACAAATTGTTTTAAGTGGGAGAAGGGGTGGAAGTATTTCTGAAGGTAAGATTTAGTCAAGAATTTCCTCAATATAGTTATTTTGATAAGATCCAGAATGCCTCTTTTTTGTCTGTTTTGATGTTGTCTTATAGCTCCAACTAAATGTACTTACCTGTGCAAAAGATTTATTAAAGCATAGAAAAAGTGAATGAAAAAAAAAAATGACTGAAAATCCCAGTGCACCAAAAGAGACTGAAAATGATACTAAGAAATGGATGATATTTAATTTTTAAAAAGTAGGTCTTCTGTTATTTAAGAATGGGTAAAATCAAATGGTGGGTTTGGGGAAGAAGCAAGACTAGAAGGTCCCTTTATGAAGTTGCAATAAAAAAACACCATTGAAAGTTTCAACAGTAGACTAGGAGAAATCGAGGACCGAATTAGCAAATTAGAAGACAGGGAAACAAAACACACCCAAACTGAACAGCAACTGGAGAAAAAAAATTAAAAGAGAGAAGGAGAGCCTAAGGGAACTATTGGACAACATGAAATGAAACAACATACGAATAATAGGGGTGCCAGGACTATAGCAAGAGGAACAAGGGTTAGAAAACCTACTGGAAGAAATAATATCAGAAAACTTCCCTGAGGTGGGGAAGAAAAAAAACACTCAAGCACGGAGAGTCCCAAACAAGGTGAACCTGAAAAGAAACACATCAAGACACATCATAATTACCATGGCAAAAGTTCAGGACAAAGAGAATATCTTAAAGGCTGCAAGAGAGAGACGGAAAGTTACATTCAAGGGATCTCCCATTAGATTATCAAATGATTACTCAAGAGAAACATCAGGCAAAAAAAAAAAAAAAAAAGGACGATATTTGCAAGTGATGCAAAGTAAAGGACTGAATTCAAGAATACTCTATCCAGCAAGGCTATCATTCAAAGTTGAAGGGGAAATAAGAAGCTTCACAGACAAAAAAAGGCTAAGGGAGTTTATCACCACCAAGCCAGCAATGCAAGAAATGCGAAAGGAACTGGTGCAAAAAAGAAGAAATAAAAAGCTCAGAAAGAAAACAGCCACACACAAAAAGAAATGGCTACAACAAGTATCTTTCAATAATAAATTTAAACGTAAATGGACCAAATGCTCCAACCAAAAGACATCGAGTGGCTGAATGGATAAACCAAACATGACACATACATTTGCTGTCTATGAGAGACCCACCTCAGAAGAAGGGACTCACACAGTCTGAAAGTGAAGGGATGAAAATATATCTTTCAGGTAAATGGAAACAAAAAAAAAGCTAGGGTAGCTATACTTATATCAGACAAAATAGACCTCAAAGTGAGGCCATAACAAGAGATAAGGAAGGCCACTTCATAATACTAAAGGGATCAATAAAACAAGAAGATATAACCCTGATAAACATATATGCACCCAATGCAGGAGCACACAGATACATTAAAAAAAAAAACACACACACACACACACAAAAAAAAAACCTCCTGGAAGATATCAAAGGAGAGATCGACAACAATACAATCATAGTAGGGGACTTTAATACACCACCTCCATCACTGATTAAATCCTCTAGAAAAAAAATCAGCAAAGAAACAGCAATATTAAATGACTCACTGGACCCGATGGATTGAATTGACATCTTGAGAACACTGCACCACAAAGCCAAGGAATATACATTCTTCTCAAGGGCTCATGGGATATATTCAAAAATAGACCACATATCGGGACACAAACAAAGTCTCCCCAAATTCGAGAAGATTGAAATCATACCAAGCATCTTCTCAGATCACGATGGCATAATATTAGAAATAAACGACAATAAAAACAACCCAAAATACTTAAACACTTGGAAGCTGAATAGCATGTTATTAAATATTGATTGGTTTACCAATGAGATCAAAGAAGAAATTAAAAACATCCTGGAAACTAATGACAATGAAAACACAACAATCCAAAACCTATGGGACACAATGAAAGCAATCTTGAGAGGGAAGTTTATAACTCTACAGGTCTATCTCAAAATACAAGAAAAAATGGTAGTAAATCATCTAACTCTACAACTCAAAGAACTAGAAAGAGAGCAACAAGAAAACCCCAGAGTGAGCAGAAGGAAGGAGATAATAAAGATTAGATCAGAAAAAAATGACATAGAGATCAAAAAATATATATATAAAATCAATGAAACCAAGAGCTGGTTCTTTGAAAGGATGAACAAGATTGATGAACCTCTAGCCAGGCTCACCAAGAAGCAAAGACAGAGGACCCAAATAAACAAAATCAGAAACGATAGAGGCGAAATAACAACAGACCCCACAGAAATATAAATGATTGTTAAAAAATACTATGGACAACTCAACTCCAACAAATTAGACAACCCGGAGGAAATGGTCATATTCCTAGAAAAATACAACATTCCAAAACTCAATCAGGAAGGATCAAAACATCTCAAAAGGCCAATAACTATGCAAGAAATTGAAGCAGTCATCAAAAAACTACCAACAAACTAAAGCCCGGGCCAGACGGCTTCACAGGGGAGTTTTACCAAACATTCAAGGAAGAACTAAAACCTATCCTGCTCAGACTACTAAAAAAAATCCAAGAGGAAGGAACACTTCCAAGATCATTCTATAAAGCCAGCATCACCCAAATACCAAAACCAGGTAAAGACAACACAATGAAAGAGAATTACAGGCCAATATTCCTCATGAACAAAGATGCCAAAATCCTCAACAAAATCTTAGCAAATCGGATCCAGCAGTATATCAGAAAGATCATACACCATGACCAAGCTGGATTTTTCCCAGGGATGCAAGGATGGTACAATATCCGAAAATCAATAAATGTGATAAATCATATAAACAAATTGAAAGAAAAAACCACATAGTCATATCAATTGATGCAGAAAAAACATTAGCCATAATCCAATACCCATTTTTGATAAAAACTCTCAGCAAGGTGGGAGTAGAAGGATCATACCTCAACATAATAAAAGCCATATATGACAAACCCACAGCCAACATCATACTCAATGGACAAAAACTAACACCATTTCCCCTAAGAACAGGAACAAGACAGGGATGCCCACTCTCACCACTTCTGTTCGATATAGTACTGGAAGTATTAGCCATTGAAATTAGACAAGAAGAAGAAATAAAAGACACCCAAATTGGAAAAGAAGAAGTAAAACTCTCCTTATTTGCAGATGACATGATATTAGAGATAAAACACTCTAAAGACTCCATCAAAAAACTATTAGACTTAATAAATGAATTCGACAATGTAGCAGGATACAAAATTAAGGTCAAGAAATGGATGGCATTTCTATACACCAATGGTGAACTTACAGAAAGAGAGACTAAAAAAATAATCCCATTTACCATCGCACCAAAAAAATTAAGCTACCTTGGAATAAACTTAACTAAGGAGGTAAAAGACCTCTACTCAGAAAACTACAGTGCGTTGAAAAATGAGATAGAGGAAGACATAAACACATGGAAGAACAGACCATGTTCTTGGACTGGTAGAATCAAAATCATTAAAATGTCCACACTACCCAAAGTAATCTATAAATTCAACGCACTTCCCATTAAATACCAACGGCATATTTCACAGACCTAGAACGAACTCTCCAAAAATTCATCTGGAATAAAAAGGTCCCCGAATAGCTGTAGCGATCCTGAGAAAGAACAAAGTAGGTGGGATCTCACTACCAGATATCAAGCTGTATTACAAAGCCACTGTTCTCAAACCTGCCTGGTATTCCCACAAGAACAGACATATAGATCAATGGAATGGAATAGAGAGCCCAGAAATCGGCCAGAACCAATATGCTCAATTAATATGTGGCAAAGGAGGAAAGAACATACAATGGAGTCAAGATAAATGGTGTTGGGAAAATGGGACAGATACATGCAAGAAAATGAAACTAGACCAACAACTTACACCATACACAAAAATAAACTCAAAATGGATAAAGGACTTAAATGTAAGACAGGAAACCATAAAAAATACTAGAAGAATCTAAAGTCAACAAAATCTCAGACATATGCTGAAGCAATTTCTTCTCTGATACAGCTCCTAGGGTATTGGAAACTAAAGAGAAAATAAACACATGGGACTACATCAAAATAAAAAGCTTCTGCACAGCAAAAAACCATCAACAAAACAACAAGAAAACCCACTGTGTGGGAAAACATATTTGCCAATGTCATATCTGATAAGGGCCTAATCTCCAAATTTATAGGGAACTCATACGACTTAACAAAAGGAACATAAGAAATCCAATCAAAAAATGGGCAAAGGACCTAAATAGACACCTTTCAAAAGAGGACATTCAGAAAGCCAAGAGACATATGAAAACATACTCAAAGTTACTAATCATCTGAGAGATGGAAATCAAAACAACAATGAGGTCCCATCTCACACCTGTCAAAATGGCTATCATCAACAAATCCACAAACGACAAGTGCTGGAGAGGATGTGGAGAAAAATGAACACTTGTGCACTGCTGGTGGGAATGCAGACTGGTGCAGCCACTATGGAAGACAGTATGGAACTTCCTCAAAAAACTAAAAATGGAACTCCCATTTGACCCTGTGATCCCTCTTCTTGGAATATATCCCAAGAAACCAGAAACACCTATCAGAAAGGATATATGAACCCATATGTTCATAGCAGCACAATTCACCATAGCTAAGATCTGGAAACAGCCTAAGTGCCCATCAGTAAATGAATGGATTTGAGAACTGTGGTACATCTACATGATGGAATACCATGCTGCTGTAAAAAAGAAGGAACTCTTACCATTTGCAAAGGCATGGATGGAACTGGAGAGCATTA
Organism: Myotis nattereri; assembly: GCF_964212035.1. Lineage (NCBI taxonomy): Eukaryota > Metazoa > Chordata > Mammalia > Chiroptera > Vespertilionidae > Myotis > Myotis nattereri. Next base: position 33,632,436 of record NC_138094.1, on the reverse strand, counting down.
TGCTAAGTGAAATAAGCCAGTCAGTGAAGGAAAAATACCACTCATTCATGGATAATAGAGACCATTGTAAACTTTTGAACAATAATAGATACAGAGGCAGAGCAGCCTCAAACAGATTGTCAAACTGTAGCAGGAAGGCCGGGAAGGAGTGGGGTGCAGGAGGGAGGGGGGTAAGAGATCAACCAAAGGACTTGTATGCTGCATATAAGCATAACCAATGGACATAAGACACTGGGGGGTAGGGAAGGCCAGGGGATTGTCAAGGTCGGGGGGAAAAAAAGGGACACATATGCAATACCCTTTGTAAGACTGTGAGCAATAAAATAAAATATAAATAAAATAAAATAAAGAAAAAAAAAGACAATTATAAACTTAAAATAAGAAGACTATCGGCTCATGAAAGAGTGCATTCATTCATTCTTTTAAAAACATACTGAGATCTTAATGTTTCCAAATGATACATATAGTTATTAAAAAAGAAAGAGAACTGTGCTTGCTTCGGCAGAACATATACTAAAATTGGAACAATACAGAGAAGATTAGGATGGCCCCTGCGCAAGGATGACATCAAAATTCATGGAGCGTTCCATATTTTTTTATAATTAATGCTGAAAGGTATTCTTTAAGAAGAGGAAGAAGAAGGAAAGGTAAAGATAAAAATTATGAACAACAGATACATATCAACAAGTGAATCTAAAAATCAAGTGAATAAAAATTCTGATCAGAGTAAACTGGTGAATATAATAGAATTGGGCATAGAGAGGGGGTGGACTGAAAATTTTTGCAAGGGAAAGGGATGTGGGGGGGTGTGGGGGGCATGGGAGGAGACTGGACAAAAATCGTACACCTATGGATGAGGACAGTGTCAGGGTAAGGGCAGAAGGTGGGGTGGGAACTGGGTAGAGGGGAGCTATGGGGGGAAAAGTGGAACAACTGTAATAATCTGAACAATAATGATAAAAGAAATAAATGAAGCAGTGTGTTACTTCTTCATGGCATACTGCCCTGTTTCCAGTTAGGAAGGGTAAACAATTTACATATTTTCTTTGGACAACCTAAATGGAAAAAGGATTGGGGAACCTCCACCAAGGCTGCAAAACAATTCTTGACCTCCTTCCTGTGACATTTTGTATGTCCTCAACCTTGAAAGGAATAGTAGAAATAGAGAAAAATTGAATACGGAATGATATAAAAGTTTGAAGAAGTATAAATGCAGGCATCCTTTTGCTTATTTAAATGACATCAGCACTTTCTGAAGTGGTTATACTAAGATTGAAATAGAGATTACCACTTAAATGGAACCAGTTAGCTTTCCGGACTATGCTTCTGGATGGAGTAAACAAAAGCGCCCCTAGATTGTGATATGTATTTTATTGGTGAACTATTCATGCACTTTCTCTGCAACTATTTGACATTTAATGCACCACAAAGGGTATGATCACTCAAACTCTGAGTTATCTTGAATCCTCAGTATTTTTATTAGTGAATATAAACAAACATCATGAATGGGAAAGGTTTTTAAAAACTCACCTCTTGGACTGTTGAGTGTATAGTTATCAACAAGCCTTCCAACTTCAATTTTAAATATTACCCCAATAATGTGTGTTTTTTTAACATTCTTTTCATTGAAATAGTGTATGTGAAATTAGTTGAAAATTTTGGAAGCTGGGACCTCAACTTTTTAAGGATTTTAAAATCTAGCCTGTCAGATTGCGCGTTGTGTGGTGGAACAAACCATGGATGGTATGGCTCAGTGAGCCCATTTTTCATTGCCAGCTGGTATGCTCCTGGATTGGTGAAATACTTAATAAAGCCATTTGGATGCCCAATTTACTCAGCCTAATTTTTCCACTGTAGGTTTGTACTGATAACGTATTATGGTACAGAGAAATACAACAAGACAAACAATACAAAACGTCCCAGCATGAAATAGATCACTTTATATACAATCCCATGGGGAAGTGGACTAGAAAGGAAGATTAAAGGGGAAGAAGGAACAGCATAAAAATCCTGACTATGACGCCGAAACCGGTTTGGCTCAGTGCATAGAGCGTCGGCCTGAGGACTGAGGGGTCCCGAGTTTGATTCCGGTCAAGGGCATGTGCGTTGGTTGCGGGCATATCCCTAGTGGGAAATGTGCAGGAAGCAGCTGATCGATGTTCCTCTCTCATCGATGTTTCTGACTCTCTATCTCTCTCCCTCCCTCTCTGTAAAAAGTCGATGAAATATATTAAAAAAAAAAAGACTGCTAAAAAAAAAAAAAGAAATCCTGACCATGACAAAAGGCTCATTCTTGTATTTCTAAACGGATATTCAGGGTATCAAAACCCTAAGCTATGTACATACTTTTAGATATATATTTTTTTATTGATTTCACAGAGGAAGGGAAAGGGAGAAAGAGTTAGAACCATCAATGGTGAGAGAGAATCATTGATTGGCTGCCTCCTACAAGACATCTACTGGTCTAAAAGCCCACAAAATGGGCATGTCACGATCTGGGAATTGAACCCTGACCTCCTGGTTCACAGGTCGAAACTCATCCACTGAGACAAGCAGGCCAGGCTTTGGCTCTTCTTTATTCAGAGTCTTCCCTTTGACATTCGTGTGCTCCAGCTGCCCTGTATCCAGCCTGCCTGACTGCTGGGCAGATTGTTGGACTCTGGGGTACATTCTAGTAGTAAGGAACCTACTGTGTGTGCCTTGCTCTCCCTGTTTGCTTTCTGATGGCATAGAGACCCTGCCCATAGGGCCTTCATGTACAAGATGCCTGTGCACCAGCAGTCACCTCCTATCCAGGCCCCTTCTGTGCCCATCTTCACAGATGTGGTCTCTATCTAAGCTTTCTAAGCCTCATTGCCTTAATACTATGCTTTTCTGAATATTTTGGTGGAAAAGTCCAGATTCCAATAAAGAATTGTGCTAGGTTTCTCATTGTGGTCTCGAGAACAAATAAAGCGTCAAGTGCAGGACACTTGGTTTTAGAGGCAACATGCAGCAATGAGTTTTCTTTTGTTGTGTTTTAATATGGTGGGTTTTTAAAATTAATTCTTTAGAGAGAGGTGAATGGAGAGAGACAGACACAGAAGCATGCATTCCTGTGAGAAAGAAACAATATTGGATGCCTGGGTCTGAACCTGCAACCTGGACATGTGCCCTGGCCAGAAATCAAATCAGTGAACTTTCTGGTGCACAGGACAATGCCCAGACACACTGGCCAGGGTGCACTGACTTTTATTTTCTTCCTTATCTAGCATGTGGTGGTTAATAAATACCATCAATGCTAATACCAGTGGGCAATTCCAGAGGAGGACATGCTGACAGGAGCTTTACATAAGTTGGCCCCACAGGTGAATCTCCACACAAGGTAATGGGCACGATCTCTTTGTGCAGAGGAATTAACACCCAGACCACAGGATGTTTTGCCTATGTCCTTCCTCCCTCAGAACCTGCCCATTTGTATACTTTTCCCCAAATTCCAAAGGTTCTGATTCCCATTATGGACACTATTTCCTGTGAAGGTTGGGATGGGAAAACAAGGTGCATGTCAGACAGAGGGACAGGGAGAGGGAGACGTAATAGGAGAGAGAGAGGATGAGAAAGAGAGCGTTTGCAGTAAGAGATATACCTTTTCTGAGCCTTGTTCTCTTATCCTCTTTTTTGGGGGGGTGGGGAGCTCACCGACTGTTACAGAGACTTTAGCATTTTCTCTTCCCACTAGAAGAAGCAGAGTGTGATGGCCAGTGTGGCTCAGTAGGCCTATGAACCAAGAGGATATAATTCAATTCTCAGTTGGAGCAGGGGCCGGAGTTCACAACTGGATCCCCAGGTGGATGTGCAGGAGAAAGCCAGCCAATGATTTTGTCTCATTATTGATGTTTTATCCATCTCTCCCTCTCCCTTCCTCTCTGAAATCAATAAGAAATGTACTTAAAAATGGGAAAATGAGCTCCCTCGTTGATGGGCCCAAGTTAGAAGAGTGGAAGGTAGAAGAAAAAGAAAGGAATAGCAATAAAAAGTGAACGAAGGGCCAGGTGCTGTGTGTGACAAGCTAGGAAGCTGCTGACACCCAGCAGAGAGCAGCAAGCACATGAGTGGCTGGCACTGGACCAGATGGCTTCACAGGGGAGTTTTTCGAAACATTCAAAGAAGAACTAAAACCAATCTTTCTAACACTATTTCAAAAAATTCAAGAGGACAGCATACTTCCAAGATCTTTTCATGAAGCCAGCATTACCATAATCCCAAAACCAGAAAAAGACAACACAAAGAAAGTGACTTACAGTCCAATATTCCAGATGAACATTGATGCTGCAATCCTCACCTAAATTCTAGCAAACCGGATAGAGCATTACATTAGAAAGATCATACACCATGACCAAGTGAGATTTATTCCAGGTATGCAAGTATGTACAATATCTGCAAATCAATGAACATGAAACATCACATAAACAAATTAAGAGAGAAAAACCACACAATCATATCAACTGGTGCAGAAAAAGCATTTGACCAACTGCAACAGCCTTTTCTGATAAAAACAGTCAGCAAAGTAGGAATAGAAGGATCATCCTTCCACATAATAAAAGCCTTATATGGCAAACCTACAGCCAACATCATACTCAATGGGCAAAAACTAAAACCATTTCCCTCTAGAACAGGAACAAGAAAGGGACACCCACTTTCACCACTCCTGTTCAACACAGTACTGGAAGTCCTAGTCACAGTGATCACACAAGAAAAGTAAATAAATGGTTCCCAAATTGGAAAAGGAGAAGTAAATTGTCATTATTTGCAATTGACATGATACTGTTCATAGAAAAACCCAAACACTCCTTCAAAAGTTTAGTAAACTTAATAAATGAACTCGGCAATGTAGCAGAGTACAAAATTAACGCCAAGAAATATATGGCATTTTTTATACACCAATAGTGGCATTTTAATACACCTACAGAAAAGGAGATTGAAAAAAGTATCACATTTACCATCCCACCAAAAAAATTAAGAAAGCTAGGATAAACTTAGCTAAGGAGGTAAAAGACCTCCACTCAGAAAACTAGAAGATGTTGAAAAAAGAGGTAGAGGAAGACATAAACAGATGGAAGAACATACCTTGTTCATGGATTGGTAGAAATGACATCATTAAAGTGGCTATACTATCCAAAGCAATCTATAGATTCAATGCACTCCGCATTAAAATACCAACAGCATATTTCGCGGACCTAGAACCAACCCTCCAAAAATCCATCTGGAATTAAAAAAAGACCACGAATAGTGGCAGCAATCTTGAGAAAGGAGAACAACGTAGGAGGGATCTCAATACCAGATATCAAGCTGTATTACAAAGCTACTGTGCTCAAAACTGCCTGACACTGGCACAAGAATAGACATATAGGCTATTGGAATTGAATAGAGAACCCAGAAACCAATTCAAACCACCAAGCTCAATAAATACTTGACAAAGGAGGCAAAAACATACAATGGAGATAAGACAGTGTCTTCAATAAATGGTGCTGGGATATTTGGTCAGACAAATGCAAAAATGAAACTAGGCCACCAACTGACACCATGCATAAATATAAGCTCAAAATGGATAAATAACTTGAACATAAAGCTGGAAACCATAAAAATAATAGAGGTATCCATAGGCAGCAGAGTCTCAGATATATACGGAAGCAATCTCTTCACAGACACAGCTCCTGGGGCAATGGAAAATAAACTTAAAATAAACAAATGGGATGACATCAAAATCAAAAGCTTCTTCATAGCAAAAGAAACCATCAACAAGACAACAACAAAGCCCACTACATGGGAGAACATATTTGCCAATGTTCTCTCTGATAAGGGTTTCATCTACAACATTTACAGGGAACTCATACAACTTAACAAAAGGAAGATAAACAAACCAATCACAAAAATGGGCAATGGACCTAAATAGATATTTTTTACAAAGAGGACAAAAGGAAGGCCAAGAGACACATGAAAAAATGCTCAGAGTCACTAATCATCTGAGAGACGCAAATCAAAAGGACAATGAGGTACCACCTCACAGCTGTCAGAATGGCTATCATCAACAAATCAACAAAGGGCATGTGCTGGTGAGTATGGGGGGAAAAAGGAACCCACCTTCACTGCTGGTGGGAATGCAGACTGGTGCAGCCTCTATGGAGAACAGTATGGAGTTTCCTCTAGAAACTAAAAATGGAACTTCCATTTGACCCAGTGATCCCACTTCTAGGAATATATCCCAGGAACCTAGAATTACCAATCCGAAAGGATACATGTACCTCTATGTTCACTGCAGCACAATTTACAATAGCTAAGATTTGGAAACAGCCTAAGTGCTGGTCAGCAGATGAGTGGGTTAAAAAGCCGTGGTACATCTACACACTGGCATAGTACACTGCTGCAAAAAAGGAAGGGGCACTGACCATTTGCATCAGCATGTATGGAGCTGCAGAGCATTATGCTAAGCAAAGCCAGTCAGTCAGTCCGAGAAAGAGAAATATCACATGACCTCACTCATCTGTGGATTATAATGAACAACATAAACCGATGAACAAAACCAGATCCAGAGACAGAGAAGCATGGATCAGACCATCACCCTCAGAGGGAAGGTAGGGGAGGGTGGGGTTAAGGGGGAGAGATCAACCAAAGGGCTTGTATGCATGCCTATAAGCCTAGCCAATGGACTCAAACACCAAGGGTGGTGGTGAGCGTGAGGACATGCTTGCGGGGTGGGGGTGGGGGTGTGGGAGCAGTGGGGGATAAGAACACATATGTAATACCTTAATTAGTAATAAGAATGAAAAGGAACCCAGGAACATATCATCAGGTGAGAATTCACACACACTCACACACACTCAGGCACACGCACACTCACACCAGGAGAGGGCTCTGCCGCTCTCAGTGGGAATCACCTCTTATGTCCCAGCCTGACCAGCGCTTTCTCACCAGCTGAACCAGAGGACAATGATGAGTGACGGCCCTGGTGCTCTGCGGAAAGCGCCCTCTCCACTGTCCAGCAGCCACTTTTCTGCCCCCTCTCTGTCTCCCACGCCCTGAGCAGGGCTGGGCTGGCCTGAGAGCCCACAGACTTGAGGACCCAGATCCCGGGGGAGTTGGCGCCGAGGGCTGTGGGGACCCTCTTGGTCAACTGCAAACTCGGCCAGCTGAGGTCACACAATAAAGGCCGACGCCAGAGTTCCATGAATTGTTGCGTGTAAGTCCCCTCAGCGAGCTCCCACTCTGGCGCAGCAAGCGGAAGGCCTCACGCCAGCGAGCCAGGTTTGGACCTCAGGCCTTCAGGACAACCAGGTGGGAACTCATTTTCAGATGGAAAAAGCCGGAGCGGGAGGGGCTGCGGGTTGCCAGTGACTAGAGCAGTTCACCCCCGCAACAGAAAGTTCACCCCTGGAGACAGCAAGAACCCAGGGTGTGCGATTACCTTTTCAACAGGCCACGCTCCTCACAGCATGGTCTCCAGCTAAGTTAGGAGGCTGGAGGGAAGGAAGCAGTGGGGGGCGCTGCCTGGCAAGCTTCCTGGGGCTGCGCCCTGGTTCCTTTGGGGGCGAAATCTCGCGAGATCACGAGATCAGGAGCAACCCAAGATCAGGGAGCTGGAGGGGGGTCATGTCTTAACAGGCCCAGAGAAGGTGGGGACAGGGGCGCCTGTGCCACACCCACCAGGTTGCAAGGGGTGGCAGAGGGTGGGTGGCTGTCAGGGAAACCCTGTGCTTCCAGGCATGAGGGTGGGGGCGGTCCCGATGTGGAGGGAGAAACAGGAGGCCACGACCCCCAGCTAACCTCCCACTCAACACCCTGTCTGTATTTCTGGGGACCCCTTTCCCTCTGTGGTTGTGGCTGCCACTTACCTACCTTGTTCCCTGGCCAGGCTTGGCGCCCCACTCCCACCCCACCGCAGCCCTCTGTCTAGAAAAGAGCGCCCTGCCCTGGGCTAGCCCACTGTCCCTACTGTCTGGATGGGGACATTTTAGTAATCCCCGGGGCAGAGGAGAGCTGGCCAGATGCAATTACATTGTCTCTCTCCACAGGTGCCCTCCTCAGTCTACCCCTGGGGTTTGGGTCATCAGAGCTCTTTGACAAGCCTGGAATCCAGCCTTTGCTCTGCTCACCTCCCCTAAGCCTTCAGGTGATGGCAGCCTCCCTGCCTTCCTGCTCCCTCAGGAAGGGGTTCTCCTCTCACCAACAAATCCCTTTGGCAAAGTCACACCTGGGCCTGAAAGCAGAAGGAGTGGGCAGGAGGCTCCTGAGGAGGAGCAGACCAACAAAGCTGAGGGGAGGTGGGGAGGCACCAGCCACAGCCTGGTGCACAGGCTCTGCCAGAGCTGCCCCTTAGCTGAACCTTAACCCAGGGTTCAAATCTCAGGTGGCACCTCCAGGGCACATAGGGGGCCTGGCATGCTCAGTCTGGCAGGTTTTGCTGCCTGCTTTTCCATAGTCTCTTTAGGAGACAAAAGCCAGGCTTGTGAGGAGAGAGGGAGAGGGGAAGAGCAAAGCTTAGGCCCAGCCCTGTCATCCAAGCTGGCCTGAGGCATCTCCTGGGCATCCTTGGAAATCAGCTTCTCTTAGTGAGGAAGGGCTTGTAATAAGAATAGAGCCGCAGTTGTTTAATCATTACTTACAAACTATAAATACGAGGCCCTGGGACACTGGAGGATGAAACAGGCTCTACTGAAAACATAGGCTGCCTCCATGGCCCATTACTCAGAAAAGAATTGCATTTTGCAAAGAGACCAGGCACAGGACAGGCTTTGATTTGGCAGCTGTGCCCGCACCCTGACCCCCTCCTGGGGTCTTTCTTAGGAAGGCTGACCATTCCAATCTCATCCCAGGAAGGGGCTGAGCTGTTGCTAAGGTCATAGAAGATTAGCCACCTTGTGGTCAGCCTTTGAGCTCCTGAAGGTCCAGACAGCAGGCCCTCCCCTCCCCTTTGCATGTCACACTTGCAGCTGGCAGCTACAGATAGCTATCTTCTCCCCAAGAGGCTGAGAGCTGAATTTCCAGGGTGAGCGACTCCTCGCCCCATACTGACCGCATCCTTGGAGTAAACATTCATTGTGTGGTTCAACGCTGTCTCTGCTTAACTTGGCTCAAGTAGTCACAGGCAGCCTCAGACACATTTGTGCTGCCTTTCTCTTCCACACTCAGACTTGGGGAATATTCAGACTCTGCAAACTGTGAGACCTTATCTGAGAGGGAGAGTGGGCTGAGGACACTGTGTCCCTGTCATGCAGGTGATCCTGCATCTCTTCACCATAGGCTGTGGAGAGGTCAGGGGGGTGGAGCGTAACAGCAGGGTGGTAAGGCTGGCTTCTAGTGTGTTCCTACCCTACCATTCCTCCAGACGTTCCCAATGCCTATGAACTAGCAGAGTTTAAGACTTCCAACTACATAGATGGAGGAATGAGGACAAATGAGGCCACTGCACTCAGCCTCAGTGGATTTGGGTTTGTCACCTAGAGCAGAGCAGATAAAAAGCAGAAACAGAAACAACTCCACTATTTCACCTGGGAACTAGAGATTCAGCATAGCCCTCCCCCCTCTCTCCTTGATGCATTTGGCAGCTATTTTTTTCCTGAGTGGCTGCTTATCCCATGCTCAGAGCTACACACAGTCTCTCCTCACAGAGTTTAGGATGACAATAGAAAACACACACACACACACACACACACACACACACACACACACACCAAAACCCAACAAGACCATTGTCTACAAATGGCTCTTTGTAACTAATTCTGTCAAGAGAACAAAGGTGCTGGTATGGAAAGTTACAGAGGTAGGTAGACTTCTGCCTGAGGGTTGTACAAGGAGGGGCCATCAGGGGCTTGGAAGGATCCTGTTCAGGGCATGAGGACAGACTGCACAATTTCTGAGAGAGTAAAGTGCTTGGCCAATTTGAGAATGCAAGAGACACTGGGGCACAGTGACAGAGAGGGCAATGGATGTATCCAGGGAAGGTGAAATTCAAAGGGAATCTATTTGAAGTTTGTCCACCCTTATGTTCATGATGATCCGGTTGTTTGTCAGCATTGCAGAGGTTGATGCACTAAAAAGACATGGTCTGTTATATCAAAAGCAAAATGCAGGCCACCCGACTGATTGCATAATGCAACCCTATTCTTGTAAAGTTAAATGTGAATATAACATTCATTTATTCCATTGCTTCACCCATTGCCTCACAATGTTCACCATGTTCCTAGGTGACAGTAAGCCTGCATAAGGAACAGGGACTAACAGTTCTTGGGCCCTACTCTCCTGGGAAATCAGCAAATCATATTTATGAATATCTTAAAGCAGTCCACATGTTCACTAAAAATGATAATGCTAGTCATTGTAAAATATCTTCCTGTATTTTTTACAGGGTTCTTTATTACAATTTCCTCTCCTGGACTGGTGGTGAAGATGTATTTTCATTTTAGAAACATGAAAAGTGTCAGTCAACCAGCACTGCATAATAATGATCACGATCATGACTTAAAAACCCTTCAGTAGTGGAAGAGAGGGAAGCTGGATGCTTTTGAAGGAGCTGCTGTGTGTTTGTGTGTGTGTGTGTGTGTGTGTGTGTGTGAGTGTGTGTGCATACACACACTCCTGCACAGCTGAGAGAGGCTGAGTCTAGCCTGTCCTGTGAGGGGATGAAATAGAGGTGAGGTGGAAGGGGTACATACTTTTGTCTACAATCACCTACAGTAAGCCTAAGTACGAAGGAAGCTGCATTCTCAAACTAAGCATCATACAGCCCTTACAGACTAAGGAAAACTTAGCCTTTTGATGTTGTAGTCTGACTCATGCCATGACAGTTTGAACTTTAATGCTGTCAGTTGTTTTCAGGTGAAGACACTAAGACGAAGGAGATTAAACAGGGGTCCAAAGCAGGGAGGGCAAATCAGGAAGGCATTTGGGGCTGACTTGTGCTTCCATGACACCCACTGTACAATAGGCTCCTGATTTCCTAACAGGCACATGCAATGGCCTCTGCACTCCCAGTACACTGCAGGATTAGCCGATGTGAAAGATCTCGGAGAGAATTCAGGGTGGCCAGAGTGCATTCGCCACAGTGTGTGTCCCGATTTCTGTGAACCACACCTTTTGAAAATTCTTTTGGCGTAAATATCCAGGAGCCCAGAGGGAAAGGCAGGAACCTCCATCCCTGGGCGGCATCCCTTCACCCAGATTCGGGCCTCCAAGAGACTGGACTCGAAGAGGGTACAGCCCTCCCCATGAGAGTAACTTCTGGGTTAGAGGTTGGTTGTTTGGAGAGGAACACTCAGCTGAAGGCCAGCTGCTCAATGACAGATGGAGCTCGCACAGCTCCAGGTTCATCTGAGTCATCCCCCTCTGTTTTCCCCCTCTTCTCCAGGTCCTGGGCCCAGCCAGCCTGGACCCAGTCCCTTCCCTGTCCAGCTGTGGCTCAGGAGGTGTGCTGGGTGAGCTGAACTGCAGCTGCTGGAATTTATAACCCTGCCTCCTGGGACCAACAATGTCTGGGAACCCCTCCCACACTCCTGATTGATGGTGTCACAGGGGAGGAGGGCAAACTAGCCAATAGACATCTGCTGAAGCCCTCTTGTTTACCATGTTTCATTCCAATCAGGCAAAGGCAACAATCTTCTGAAGAAGGTCTCTCTCTCTGAATTTTTGGGCAGGAGCGGGTAGGGGTTGCCCAAAGTTTCTCTCTGACACTTTGGCTTCTAAATAAAGAGCTGAAAATCAATATCCCAAAAGGCAGCTATAGGGTGGAATAATCTTGGCTTCCTTTATTTCTTAACTATTGGCTAAGAGGGTTCAGACTGGTGTCAGTCAGGTAGGTAGATATATATATCAAACAAACAAACCAACAAACAAAAAACAAAGAGACTTCTAGGGGACTTTAAAAGAGAGCCTGAAAACACGACAGTCATAGTAGCAGACTTTTATCACTCCTCTGACTTCACTGGATAGGTCTCCCATGTGACAAAATAATGATACAGAGACTCTAAAGAACACACTGAATCAGATGGATTTAATTTACATTTTAGGACATTTCACCCCAACAGAGCAGAATATACATTCTTCTCAAGTGCACATGGATCATTCCCAAAGATAGACCACATGGTAGGACACATAACAAGTCCCTACAAGTTCAAGAAGTTTTAAATCATATCAAGCATCTTCTTGGATCACAGTGGAGTGAAATGAGAAATCAAATAGAGTAAAAACACCCAAAAACATTTAAACACTTAGAGACTAAATAGAAGGCTAATAAACAATGAACTTGTTACAGTGAGATCAAGAAAATATCATAGATTATTTGGAAAAATAGGAAAATGAACAAATAACAACACAGAATCTCTGGGAAACAGCAAAAGCAGTTCTGAGAGGGAAGTTCATAGCACTATAGACATATCTCAGAAAAATAACAAAATCAGCAATAAACTATTTATCCCTACAACTGAAGAATTAGAAAGAGACCAACAAGAAGAGCCCAGAGTAAGTAGAAGGAAGGAAAAAATAAAGATTACAGCAGAAAAAATAAGAGAGACAAAAAATTCAATGAAACCAAAAGCTGGTTCCATGAACGGATAAACAAAATTGATAAACCATTAGCCAGACTCATTAAGAAACAAACACATATGATTCCAATAAGTAAAATCAGAAACAAGAGTGGAGGAGTAAGCACTGGCACCACAGAAATTCAAAGGATTGTAACAAAATACTATAAATAGCTATATGCCAAAATGCTGGACAATGCGGATGAAATAGATGAAGTCAGTAAAAAATGCAATCTACCAAATGTGATTCAGTAAGAATTAAGAAACCTGAATAGGCTCATAACAACTAATGAAATGGAAGCAGTAATCAAAACGCTTGCAACCAACAAAAGCTCCGGCCTGGACACCTTCACAGGGTAGTTCTACCTAACATTCAGAAAACTACAATCTATACTCCTCAAATTATTTCAGAAAATCAGAGGAAAGAATACTTCCAAACTCTTTGTATGAGGCCAGCATTATTCTAATTCCCAAACAAAGTAAAAACACTACAAAGAAAGAGAATTACAGGCCGATATAGCTGATGATGACAGATACGAAAGTTCTTAACCAAGTATTAGCAAATAGCATCCAGCATTATATTAAAAGGACCAAATGCCATTATCAAGTGGGATATACACCAGGGATGCAAGGCTGGTATTATATTCACAAATCAATAAACGTGATACAACTCATAAACAAACTGAGAGACAAAACTCTCGTGATCATATCGATAGACACAGGAAAAGAACTGGAAAAAACCCAACACCCAATTGTGATAAAAACTCTCAGCAACTTGGTAATAGATGGAGTATACCTCAACATGATAAAGGCCATATATGAGAAACCCACAGCCAACATCATACTCAATGGGCAAAAACTAAAACCATTTCCTCTAAAAGAACAGGAACAAGACAGTGATGCCAATTTTCACCATTCCTGTTCGACATAGTACAGGAAGTGCTCCCATAGTGTTCAGACATGAAGAAATAAAAGTCATCCCAACCGGAAAAGCACATAATTAGTGAATTTGGTCATGTATCAGTATACAAAATTAACACTCAAAAATATGTCTTTTGATACACCAAGAATGAACTCATAAAAAGAGAAACTAAGAAAAGTATCCCACTTACCATTGCAGTAAAAGAATTAAGGAAAAAACTCAATGAAGGAAGTAAAAGAACTGTACTTGGAAAATGACAGAACATTGAAAAGGAGATAAAGATATCAACAATGGACTAATATACCTTGTTGATGGGTTGGTAGAATTAACATCATTAAGATGTCCATACTACCCAAAGCAATTTATAGATTCAATGTAATCTCCATTAATATATCAACAGAATAATTCACAGACAAAGAACAAACTCTCCAAGAATTCCTATGGAGTAAAAATAGCCTCAGCCATCCAGGGAACAAGAAAAAAATATGGAAGGCTCAAAATACCAGATATTAAGCTATATTATAAAGCCACCATTCTCAAAACTGCCTGCTACTGCCACTAGAAAGGACGTATACACCACTGAAATAGAACAGAGAACCCAGAAGTGGACCCAAGTCATTACGCTCTATTATTAATTTACAAAGGAGGCAAGAGCATACAATGGAGTCAAGACAGTCTCTTCAATAAATGATGAAAATCAGACAGAAACAAGGAAGAAAATGAAACTAGACCACCAACATACACCTTACACAAAAATAAACTCAAAGTGGAGAAAGGACTTGAACGTTAGTTGGGAATCTATATAAAAAAATCTTAGAAGATTGCATAGGCAGCAAAATATTACACATATGTCTTAGCATATCTTTACTGACACAGCTCCGAAGGCAACGCACACAAAGGGGAAAATAAACAAATGGTCTATATCAAAATAAAAACCTTCTGCATGGCAAACTAAATCCTGAACAAAACAACAAGAAAGCCCACTGCATAGTAGAACACATTTGCCAATGGTATCTCTGATAAGTGTTGAATTCCAATGTTTACAGGGAACACACACAAATTAACAGTAGGAAGATAAACAATCCAATCAAAACACGGGCAATAGACTTAAATGGACAATTTTTGAAAGGGGACTTACATAAGGCCCAGAGACATAGGAAAAAATGCTCAAAGGCACTAACAGTCCAAGAGATGCAAATCAAAATGAGAGAAGTACCAATCCACACCTGTCAGAATAGCTGTTATAAAAAAAAATAAAAAAACCACAAGTGCTGGAGAGGATGCAGAGAAAAAGCAACCCTTGTGCACTGCTGGTGGGAATGCAGACTGCTGCAACCATTGTGGAAAACCATATAGAGTTTCTCAAAAAATTAAAAATGGAGCTCCCATTTGATTCAGTACTCTCTCTTTTAGGCATATATATCTCAAGAAATGAGTAACATTAATCAGGACAGATATATGCAACTGTATGTTCATACCCGCCCAATTTACAATAGCTAAGATTTGGAAACAGTCTAAGTGCCCATTAGCAGATGCACGGATTAAAAACTGTGGAACATCTATACAATGGAAAACTCAACTGCTGTAACAAAGAATGAACTCTTATAATTTGCAACTCCCAAGGGGTACCAGACTGTGAGAGGGCACAAGTGGGGCTGAGGGACACCCCCGCACCAGTGAACAAATTTTTGTGCACTGGGCCTCTAGTACATATATTTATATGTGTGTGTGTGTGTGTGTGTGTGTGTGTGTGTGTGTGTGTGAAGGTATATATACACAAATATACAGAAATACGTATATGTATATATATGTATGTATATGTATATGTATATGTATATGTATATGTATATGTATATGTATATGTATATGTACATGTATCTCCCTTAGAGGGCCAATGAACTTTGATATTCAGCAGGGCTGAAAAATCAGCATTATATTACCCTGCTGTTGGCAAAATGGCTGAAGGTAATCTCCTAACCTGATAACCCTGTTTGCTTTGCTAAAGGGCATATATGAGAAACCTAAATCCAAGTGAATAAAAGCTGATGGGTGCTAGGGTTCAGAGAGCTTCTCTGCTAGAGAGAAAGGTCTCTCCCTGGCCCCCCTATGTCTTCTAAACTTATATTTGTTGTCTAGTGTATTCATTTGTGTTCAGCTCCTTTTCCTGATCCTGAATCCTTGCTGCAAAAGGTTGCAGCATTCTGGCGCCCAATGGGGGGCATCTGGAGAAGAAATTTCACCAGAGTGAAAAATGAAGACATTTTACCAGAAAGCTGAGAAGTGCACTGAAAAGGTGGGGAAAATTCTCTGTGCACAAAGCCCATGCCAGCTTTGGAAATAGTGAAACAAAAAGTGGGCGGAAAATCTTTCATTTCTGCCAGGCTATAATGAAGGAAAGTTTGATTATAAAGCAAAATAAATAAATAAATAATTGTAAACATTTACTTGTATGCTCAAGGATAAAGAAATTAAAATATCAAAAGGTACTCTCTGAAATCAGGCTCAAGGAAAAAAAGTAACATTGTCATCTTGAACTATGTGTGCTCTTGTTCGCACTGCATTATGCCTAATTCGTATTGGGGATCAAAAGTCTGTAATACCTAAGCCCTGGGTCCTCCACTCTAGTGTGGAAAGGCACAGCAGCTAGAGAAAACGGGGTTAACAGTCATTTTACAAAAGGACTCTTTAATGCTTTGTCTGAAAATTACCATATGACACCTTGGGACAGGCAGATTTTAGCTAAAATAACTTTAGAGGACAGCCAATGCCATGAAGAGCAGAATAGGATAAAATCTATGAAAACTACTCTGATTCATTAAGCCTTGTCTCTATGTTATGGGCACTTGTCTGTTGATTATTATCAATCTGTCTTGGTTGTTTATTGTTAGTCTATTAAGCATGCCTTCAATTTAATTTAATAAGAAAAGAAACAGTAGATGGACAGGCCATTACTAAACATCTAAAACACCTCCCAACCCATTAATTACTAGTCTCTTGGTGATCCTGTAACATGTATGCCCACTCTCGAGAGTGTTATTAAAAGTCTCCTTTTATTTCCCAGACCGTCATTTGAAATTTGGATTTATGAGACATTCCTCACAACTTAAGGGATATCTCTGGGATTTCTGTACCCGTGAAGAGAAAAACACTAGCTTAAGAGAAGTCACACCCCACCTGATTTTGGATGGCCTCTTGGACTGACCCCCATTTCCTCACAGATGTTATAGTACAAACACAAGACTGTTTTTCTTAATAAGATGGTGAAATGACACAAGGAAAATATACAGGCTGTGTTTAGGCAATAAGATTAGTGTTTCCATAATAAGGGGCAGTTCTTAAATAATAATGGACCATATTCCAAGGTTCACGTTAAAGCCAATGAAAGCCAGTAAGTTTTTTCTGCTGCAAAATTTGCCAAAGTAAAGCGCCTTAGATGGTGATAACTGGCTTTGGAAGCTCAAAATTGTTAAAAGTTAAATAGATAGATATAACTAAAATGAAGGCTTTGTGGCAAAGCTTTTCAATAATAATTATAAATAAATATATTGATGGTGAGGGTGTAGTCACTGAGGAGAGGGCTGACTGCAATCTCTGTTGGTGGAAAGGTCCAGTGGATCTTCTCCCTGTAAAAGTGGAGAACCAGGTAGAGCAACCTTATATTTTATCTCTGAATGAAAAATGTGGTGGTTTTAAAATTCAAATGGCTACAGGCCTTCATCCCTTCTTCCCCTACTTCTTTGGCAACCTCATATCTCTAAACATATTTTTTAAATTTTTGGTAACTTAAAAATTTGGAGTTGGTTACATTAAGGAATGAAACTTACTAAATCTCTAAATGTTTTGAAATAACAAAATACTGAAATATTATTTTGAGTGTACCAAAATGAAAAAAATAAAGCACAAAATGAATCTATTAATTAAATAAGTCTTTGTTAATTTTATTGGAAATATATCCTTAAAAATGTGACGGTATTACTAATCTAAGAAATGCTAAGTATTTAACTTGCCACCTAAAATTTAAGGCTTCCAAGAGTTAAAAGTTCAAATTCAATTGGCAGAAATTATATGCTTGTAATGATAAAATGCATAAAGTTTAGAATTTCATTATCAAGAAAAATAATTCTTGTGATTTCTCTGAAAAAAATTAGTAGTAAAAAAGATATTGTAGTCCTTATGTGTACTATGTGTGGTAAAATTTCAAACTAATATATAATATTTTATTGGACTGATTAAAAAAGAGGATTAATTCTATGGTCTGAAATTAATTTTTAATATAAAAACCAGTTTAAATTTTATTGATCTATTTTAGAATAATTGCAACAAATGTATAATGTAATCTTTGGGTTACACATATTTGTGATAGTCTTTCCATGTTAAATTTCAAGACTTTAACCAAGAGATAGCTTTGAAAGTTTTCAAGTGCCCTGGAATAATTCAAGGGTTTACTCTCTTCTTAAAAGAAATATTTTAGGAAAAGAAATATCTTTAAACCAATTTACGCCAAACTAATATACTTGAAATCACTTGCAGCTTCATCAAATAAAAATTAATAACTGTGTTCTCTTTACATACACATATTTTAAATGTTATAAAAGTTTCAACCTCTAAGGGAGGGCAGGAAAAAGTTGCTGAATACTTCTTAAGAAACATGGGACTATTCAGCAGCAGAATTTTAAGATGGGAGCCCTGACAGCCTGATCTTTAGATAGGCCAGGGGGCAGTGCAACATCTGTAGTTCATAGGTCAAATGTATAAGTTTATTTACTTTGCTTTCTCAATAAGGGTGCATACTTTAGTCACTTAACAAATTAGCTTTTTACAATATAATCAAGTTCTCATATAAACTCAGTTATATGAGAAGCAGATATTTTATTAGCAATTGGTTCTAACAGAGTCCAGAGTGTACCTATGTAAATGAGCACCAGCCAAAAGAATGCTGTTTAAAAGTAAATTTTAAGCTTACGAAAAAGGAGACATTTTTAAGTCTCTTCTGCTACTATTTACAAGGTAAACAAAAAGTTATTCAAATATTAAATCTCACCATTAATAAGACACCATAAAAAAAGAGACTTACTTTTACTTAATCTGTATGCATTGCAGTATTGGCCAGCATACCTCTCTTTTAGAGGTATTTCTTAAAAGGAACTAACTTTGTAGCTCTATTTAAAAGAAATAAAAAAGCTTTTAAAAGAAACTCCCAAATTGTGTCCTAGAAATTACTCTGGAAGAAAAAACAGGAGGAGATTCCCTTCAAATATCTAGAAAACTGCAATTAAAAATAAATGTATTAGGCCTCAAAAAGAAAAGTAAACAATTTCCATTCTGCCTCCCTAAACAAAGCTTATGTCAATACTAGAGGCCCAGTGCACAAAAATTTGTGCACTCGGTGGGGAGGGGGATCCCTCAGCCTTGCCTGTGCCCTCTGGCAGTCTGGGACCCTTGGGGAGATAACTACCTGCTGGGTTAGGCCTGCTCCCGGGTGGCAGAGGGCAGGCCCAATCCCTAGGTGCAGCCCCTGGTCGGGATCAGAGCAGGGCTGATTGGGGAGTTGGGGCACCGCCCCATCATGCACAGAGCAGGGCAGATTGGGAGGTTGTGATGCCACCCTCAGTCATGCTCAGGGTAGGGCCAATTGGGGGGTCGGGGCACCGTCCCCTGTCACACTCAAGGCTGGGTAGATGGGGAGGTTGCGGCGCCACCCCCTGTCACGCACAGAGCAGGGCCAATCAGGGGGTTGGGGTGCTGACCCCGTCACACACAGAGCAGGGCCAATCAGGGGGTTGGGGCACCACCACTCTCACACTCAGGGCTGGGCCGATGGGGAGGTTATGGCTCTACCCCATCACACACAGAGCAGGACCCGTGGTGGGGGGGGGATTGGGGAGCTCCCCCCTATCAGGCATAGAGCAGGGCTGCTCAGGGACTTGGGGCCCCGCCCCCTGTCACACACAGAGCCTCAGAGCGATCGGGGGTTTGGGCGCTGCCCCCTGTCATGCTGATCCCGGTGCCGGGAGGCATATTACCCTTTTACTATATAGGGTAGAGGCCTGGTGCATGGGTGGGGCTGGCTGGTTTGCCCTGAAGGGTGTCCTGGATCAGGGTGGGGGTCACCACTGGGATGCCTGGCCAGTCTGGGTGAGGGGCTGAGGGCTGTTTTCAGGCTGGGAGTGACTGAAATTCCCAACCCCTCCTTCTTTTCTTTTTTTTTTATTCTGGGCCAGCTTTACCTTGAGGCTTGGCTCCAGCTCTTAGGCCTCCGCGGCTGAAAGTAGGTTCTGGCCTTTGCTTACAATGTTGCGAATCTGCTGGTTGAAGTCCAGCGGTATTTGTTACAATGTTTCTTAAACTGCCTGCTCCGAGGCCTGCAGCCGCAGGCGGGAAAGTTGGTTTCCTCCAACGATCCTCCCTCACTGAGGCAAGCAAGCTGCATGTTAGTTTCAAGCTGCCTGGCTGCCTGCCGCCATCTTGGCTGACAGTTAATTTGCATATCTCGATGATTAGCCCATGAAAAGGGTAGCAGTCATATGCCAATTACCATGTTTCTCTTTTATTAGTGTAGATACTCAAAGACTGATAGCAGAAATCCTATTAGTTTCATTTACTGTCCCCAGTGAGAAAGGAAGTTAGGAAATAAGTCTTATTTTAGACTGATTTAAATTAGCAAATGAAAATCAAAGAATATTCAGTGGAACTTAGTTGAAATAGGCAGAAACCTATTCCTAGAGCAGTCACTGTTTTTACTGATAGTTCATCTCATGGTAAAGCTGCTTATAATGCAAAGAATTCAGACCAAGTCATTCAGACCAGTCATACTTCTGTGCAAAGAATCGAATTAGAGAGTTGAGTCCCATCCTTTGGTTTTAGAGCAGGAGCTAACTCCCAGGGTCCTTGGCTGCTGCTTGCCAGTTCTCCGGAGCTGGGGACAGAAGGCAAGGAAATGCTGCAGGGGAGGCGGAGTCCCTGTGACCCATTCTGCTGTGGCCCCGGGCGGCGCAGCTGGGCTCCTGAGCCTTGTGCATCCTGAGTGACTCAGGCGCGGCCTGGCCGGTGGCGCTGCTGGTCTCCCCATGTCCCTGACCCTGTGCCCGACTGCCCAGGGCGGCTTGGCCTGGGAGCTGGGCTCTGCGCAGCCCCTCCCCGCGCTGCTCCACCCCAACCCCTCCCCCAGGCCTCCTTCCCAGCTGAGTGCAGTGTCCCTGCTGCCACAGCTCTGGGCTGGCCTGCCCCATGGCCAGCGCTGCTGAGGCCCCAGCTCAGCCCGCAGGTCTTGCCTACCCTGAGGCCCTGGACGCGGCCCTTCTGCCCAGACCTGGCTCAGGTGCCTCCTGTGCCTTCGGGTCCCCACCGAACCGCCTCGTGTGCTCTTGGAAGGTCCGTGTTCCCAGGAAGCGAGGCCGCAGTCTCCATGGGAGCGCATCAGTTCAACGCAGGGCTGTTATAGGGCACCGGGAAGCGCACACACAGTTGGGGCTGCAAAGAACTAAATATACTAATCAGCACAAAGTGGTCATTGTTCTGTGCAGGCGATTCTTTAATTACTGATTCTGTGGCTTCCTCTCAGAGTTAATATGTTGGTTAACCCGTTGACTAGAACATAGGAAGGTCGGCTGGATTTTATGGGTGTTTGGTGTAAGTTTTATAAGGCACTGTGGGGTGCACGGTCCTCTGCCAGGGGCTGTACCCACGTGAACGCCGGGTAGTAGACAAAGAGGACATGAGAAGACAGAGGCATATAGGAGAGTCTTTTTAAAAAAAATATTTTCATTTTTTTTACGTAGAGGAAGGGAGAGGAATAGTTAGAAACATCATGAGAGAGAAACATTGATCAGCTGCCTCCTGCACAACCCCTACTGGGGATGTGCCTGCAACCAAGGTACATGCCCTTGACTGGGACCCTTCAGTCTGCAGGCTGTTCTCTATCCCCTGAGCAAAACCGGTTAGGGCAGGAGAGTCTCTTTTGCAGGCCATGTAGCTATTGCTAACAAGGAACCATCAGACAAAACAGTTCTTCAAAGTAGCTTCACACAGTGGCTGCGCCAAGCAGCCCTTGCTAATACAGTAGCAAACAGGAACCATACCAAGCAGCCACCCACTGGCTGGTTAGTAACACATTTATACTAACTTAGACACAAAGGCTTCCTGCCAAATAGTGACATCAGTATTTGGGTTATAGTAAGGTACTCCTGCCCAGTGTGTACAGTACAATCTCTGTGTCCTTGCTTAGATTGGCCTTGACCATCCTGATTAGGATTCTCCTGCTCAGATTGGCCTTGAACATCCGGCGTACTCTGATTAGGCTCCCACAGGCACTATCTCAGTCATGGCCCAAGTTTAAGTGTTCTCAAAACTGACTTATCAGGAGGAAAAAGTGTCATGAATGTGACATAACCGTTCTCTCAGGAATAACACTTAATTCACAGAAAACGTAACTGCAACCCTAGAGGAGCTGCATGGGAACCACAGGCTCAGATATTTCAGCCAAGAAAGCCGCTGGTGCCAAAAAGACCTCAGAGGAGAAACCAAGTCAAATTAAACTGTTTGTGATGTGAAAGCCATTTCCAACACTGTTTTTAAAGGTTGTCTAGTGCTGACATGAATGTTTGTTTTGATTCCTGTATTTGAGGATTGCAGCTTAACCTCTACGCCACAAAACCGTTTTCCTTATAAGAGCTGTCCATCCACCTTCTACAGTGGCCAAATTTGACTGGCTGTCAGTTACTGTTCGTAGAAATGTTCTGGAGGTAATGGGTGAGGGCTGTTTCCACCCACAGCTCATTCACTTCTTTGTAGTAATAAGCTGAACTGTAGTAGATTATGTTCTTTCAAAGCTAGAACTGTTAAGTTTGCAAACAATCATGACTGTTCCATTGCCAGTAATTTTATTCATGCCTTGGTCTTTTGGGTTTGCACCAGAAATTGGAATTGCTTGCAATTATATGGTTAGGTAGATTGAGGCTCAAAATTAATGATGACATTTAATAGTTTCTTAAAGCACCAAGTGGTTCAACTTTTGATGAATTAGAAATGATATGTTGTTTTTGTTTGTTTCATTTCAATATGCCAGTGATCTGTTAGGTGTGCTTTTTAAATGTTGTTCCAGCATTTGAACAGAAATGCCCTTAAATGTTGAGAGCCATTTACTATAAAGTAAAACTTGTCTAAATCCTTAAATGTGAAATGTGGAGAAATTAGTGAGTAGTAGTAGGAAATGTAGGAACAATATTGTCAGACATAAGTGCTTATCTCTCAGCCCAGTGATTTCCTACAGTTGATTTTGTCAGCAACTAACATGTAGCTGTAATGTTAATTATGTTCTGGTAGTGTAAGGTAACTATGAAATGGTAACTAATTACCTGAAAGAATCAGATCTGGAATGCCCTTTGATGTTATGATTACTTGTACACCTACAATGTGATAGGATTGTATGACACTCACCTAAGGATTAATGGCTCTTCTGTAAACTTCTGATAATTTTCTTCTCGTTTTGATTCCAACAGCGGTCCAGAATGTGTTTGAATTCACACAGAAATAATATTGATATCTGAAAGCCATGTTGAACTTCTCTGAAGAAAGGGAAACAATGATTGCAGCTGGGGATTTGCAGGAATTTGTTCCTTTTGGTCGAGACCACTGCAGACACCACCCTAATTCTTTGAACCTTCAGCTTCGGCAGCTGCACCCAGCCTCTGAGTTGTGGTCCTCTGATGGTGCTGCTGGCTTGGTGGGATCCCTGCAGGAGGTTCCAATCCACGAAAAACAGAAGGTTTTATCAAGGTTCTCAGTTTGCTTTTGAAATGTAGAGAGATTCGATCTACCTGTAATTTAAGGCTACCCAGATGCAACTGAGAAATGAGTATGATGCTACTTCTAGGGTATAGGTTAAGATTTGGTCATTTTTGTCAAAGCTAAAAATAATGACCTTAATTGTATTATAGTGTCATGGCTGTTTAGACATATAACTCAGGGATTTATAATGAGAGTCACTATGATTATGGTCCATTTAAATCTCTTTTTCTTCACTTAGTATGTGGGACCAGATTTCATGTTATTTGATGGTTAGATAGTAGAGTTAGCAATGGTCCCTGCTGCCAAAAACTTACATGTTTCTAGAGGAGAAAAGAAATGCCACATAAGTAGATACAGTACTAGTTTTTAAATAGGGGAATGAGATACTTCCCCTGTGCATGTTAAACAGTCAGTCTTTCTAATCTTAATTCCATTTCTGTATCCCTTTTGGGATACCAAAATTTCCAGGAGCGGAAGTCTGTAGTTAGGAATCCAAACCTTTCTCTGCCCTGTTCATTTTGATGGTTGGCACAAGGGCAGGAAGGTGAATGCATATGCAGTTGTGAAGCAGGGAAGTCTGCATGGTGGGTAAGCTCCCCCAGTGTCCCATGTGCACTTCACTGCCATCTCTGCTTCACCCCGCATATGCTTAATATGTCTTTAGTCTCCCAAGAATGTTGGTTTAATTTTTTGATATATAGGTAAGGTCTAGTTTTTGTTTATTTATGTTTTTGGCAGCATAAAATGGTAATGTAATAATAAAATACTTAATATAGAGAATTCTTGAGGTAAATTCCCATTTTTGAAATCCTGTAAGATACAGTATGATACATACACCCACACCCCCTCCTCTGTTAATCAGTGGCACTAAACCTAAGAGTTGGGCATGGACTGAGTCTTACTCCACAGACAGAGTAGGAGACTTGTATCTGGATTGCTGTTCAATTTTAATTAATAAATCTTGCTCCATAATGTTGCAAAAGAAATAAAAACCGCGTAAACATGTCTTACATATGTAAATTTTTAAGGAAAGCTGCCAGTTAAGGAGAGGTGGAAATGAAATTGGAGAAGTGGATGATGACGGAGAACTCTATGTGGCTGGAAATATGGTGATCTGGAGCAAAGGAAGTAAAAGCCAGGCATTGGCTCTTTACAAGGCCTTTAGAGTTGATAGTCCTGTTTAACAGGTGAGTTGATTGGAATTTTAGTATTTGATTGATTATTGAGTAATTTTTTTAAAAAAAACAAAGCTTTTATCCTAAAATTTAACAGAAATAATAAAAACAATATATAATGATCCCAGTAGCTAGATATATGTTTTAACATATAGTGAAGATAATGGTAGGGAAATAAACATTTCATTTATTTTCTATATCATCGTTTTTTTGCACTGTTCTTTATCCATTTAATGGTAATATTTAAACACTTGAGTAATTCAATTAGTTATTGCCAAAAAAATTTATAAGACTTAAATTTAAGGCTATAAGACTATATTAGCACATGATTATATTTGGTTGCAAAGTGTTAAATAAATAAAAATCAAGTTCACAGTAAAAATACTCAGAGAGTAAGGGAAAGGAAGAAAAAATCTAATTTGCTGTCATTGCACATGCTTGGGTTGCACTCAGGGGGAAGACTCAGTGAGCACCAAAGCCCCATTGAAGCAAGTCTTGCCCCAGAGGGGTGTGTCCAGCACAGAGGTTCTCCCTCTGCAGACACAGCTGATTCTCACAGCCGATTGGCCTGGAGGTCAATTCCTCCCAGTGATAACTACAACAATCAAGGCTTAACTACAACAAGACTGTGCACAAAGACCACAAGGGGGTGCACCAAGAGTGTCCTCCTCAGGTAATTGGGGAGGCTGAACCACTGGGCCCTAGTGGACACTCAGCACAGAAAACCACTTTATCAACACAGGGAAGCATAAAAAATGCGGAGACAAAGAAGAAGGACACAAATGATAGAAATGGAGGAAAGCAAACTATTGGATATAGAGTTCAAAACCACACTTTTAAGGTTTTTCAAGAATTTTCTAGAAACTGCCAATAAACTTAATGAGGTCTACAAGAAATCTAATGAGACCCTCGAGGTTGCGATAAAGGACCGACTAGAAATTAGGCATACACTGACTGAAATAAAGAATATTATACAGACTCCCAACAGCAGACTAGAGGATTGCAAGAATCAGGGCAAAGATTTGAAATACGAAGAAGCAAAAAACACCCAACCAGAAAAGAAAATGAAAAAAGAATCCAAAAATACGAAGATAGTGTAAGGAGCCTCTGGGATAGCTTCAAGCGTACCAACATCCGAATTATAGGGGTGCCAGAAGAAGAGAGAGAGCAAGATATTGAAAACCTATTTGAAGAAATAATGACAGAAAACTTCCTCTACCTGATGAAAGAAATAGACTTACAAGTCCAGGAAGCACGGAGAACCTGAAACAAAAGGAATCCAAAGAGGACCACACCAACACACATCATAATTAAAATGCCAAGAGCAAAAGACAAAGAGAGAATCTTAAAAGCGGCAAGAGAAAGAAAGTCAGTTACCTACAAGGGAGTGCCCATACAACTGTCAGCTGATTTCTCAACAGAAACTTTGCAGTCCAGAAGGGAGTGGCAAGAAATTTTCAAAGTGATGAATGCCAAGAACCTACAACCAAGATTACTTTATCCAGCAAAGCTATCATTCAGAATTGAAGGTCAGATAAAGAGCTTCAAAGATAAGAAAAAGCTAAAGGAGTTCATCACCACCAAACCAGGATTCTATGAAATGCTGAAAGGTATCCTTTAAGAAGAGGAAGAAGAAGAAAAAGGTAAAGATACAAATTTTGAACACCAAATACACATCTATCAACAAGTGAATCTGAAAATAAAGTGAATAATCTGATGAACAGAATGAACTGGTGATTATAATAGAATCAGGGGCATAGAAAGTGAGTGGACTGGCTATTCTTGGGGGGCAAAGGGGTGAGGGGGATGTGGGAAGAGACTGGACAAAAATCGCGCACCTATGGATGAGGACAGTGGATGGGGAGTGATGGAGGAGGGTGGGGTGGGAACTGGGTGGAGGGGAGTTATGGGGGGAAAAAAGAGGAACAAATGTAATAATCTGAACCATAAAGATGTAATTAATTTTTTTAAAAAAAGAAAAAAAAAGAACAGTAGTAAAAATAAAAAAAAAAGAGTCATGGAGGGGGGAAAAAGGTGGGGCCTATTCTAGGTTAAAAGAGACTAAAGGACATCACCCAATGCAATATTTTTTGCACCATTTTGAGTGAACTTTGATTGAGTCCTGGTTCTAGAAAATTATCTTAAAAAAACATTTTGGAGAAAATTTGAAAAAGTTGCAAATGGTCTGAATATTAGGCGATGTTAGAAAAATTTTTTCTTAGGCAAGATGATGGTTTTGTGGTGTATAGGAGAGAATATTTATTTTGGGGAAATGCATGATGAAGTCATGATGTGGGGGATTTTCAGGTAGTCAGCACCCCCCACTCAAATCCCTCACATCCACATAAGCAGATATGGCATAATGGTAACCACAGTTAGATTTATTTGTTTATTTTTAAAACATTTTTTATTGATTTTAGGGAGGAAGGGAGAGGGAGAGAGAGAGAGAGGAACATCAATAACATCAATGGTAAGAAGAGAATCATTGATTGGCTGCCTCCTGCATGCCCACTACTAGGGATTGAGCCCGCAACCTGGGTATGTGCCCTTGACTGGAATTAAACGCAGGACCAGTCTGCAGGCCGATGCTCTATCCACTGAGCCAAACAGGCTAGACCTTAACAACTCTTAGATTTAGATGAAACAGGTGTTCACTGTATTATTTCAACTTTTCTTACTGAATATTTTTAGAATAAAAAGTTTTGGGGCGAGGGAGAATATATTTATAGCAGTTTAATTAATTATCGGGCTATTGACAAGAGATTTCAAGACTTTTTGACTAATGTTAAATTCCTTAGTGGTAAGCACTGCAATCTTGGTACCTGGACATTGCTTTTTTTGTGTTTTCCCCCATTAACTGTTTCTTGATGAACATTGTACCCTTCTCACAATATACTGGGAACGATAAACTGAATTATTCCTAAACTTAAAAAAAAATGAATCGAATTAGAAACGATCAAGGCTGACTTGCAGGATTTTCAAGAGCCTCTTAATATTATCTCTTATCTGCCTATGCTGCCAGCCTGGTAAACAGAACTGCAACTACTCAATTTAAATGGCTCAGTGACTGATGCCTATCTATACTCTTCGAACAAGTCCTGGTCCTTTAACAAAAGGAAATGAATATGCCTATCAGTTAGTTATTTTATTAAACAGGCCAGGGGAATCTCATCAACTTTTACACTAGTCTGCCAAAATATTGTACAGCAGGCAAAACAGATTATCAAGAAATGTCCCCCTTGCATATTATATCTGCTACAAGGGCCTCTAAATCCCAACATGAAAAACGAAAGTGGGGGAATTGTGAAGAAATCTCCTGTAAATACACTACACCAAGTACACTACATTTAATTACTTTGAATTTTTCCCTTGTAATGCTGATGGCAAGACACCCATGGAAAGACACTAGTGAAAGAATAAGCTAAAGGAAAATGCTCTAGTTAAATGGGAAGATACCAAGTCTGGTTTATAGAAGGGTCCCTTTATAAACCTTTGGTGGAGGATATACTTGTGTTATTTCCAGAAAACTCCTCCAATTCCTGCAACTTTAATCTGAGAGAGGAACTGACCAGACTACGCCAACCACAGATATCAGTGGCCCCAAGAAAGACGCTGAGGAGTCAGAGGAGAAACATCCAGATGGGGGATGGGGAAGACGGCTTGCCATGCTAGCACTCATCAGCTGTGCATTGGTGCAGGTTCCCCATAACAAAGCCAAAAAAGGTCAGACCTGCATTGTCATTTCTCACCATTTGTCCACCATCCAGTACTTGAACATCATTGCTGTCATGTCACAAGCTAACAGTGACTGGGAAAATGATCCATAAAAAACTAATGGCCCCCAAAGAATCCTACTATGAATGAATTCCTTAAATACCTGACAATAATATTTAAAAGGACATGAAAGAACTCAATCCTTGTCATCAAATCTCCCTACATTTCCTTTTTAGAATAACCAGTATTGTCTTTCTTTCTTGTTCTTCTATGTTTGCTTCCAGTCTGAAGATGCAGAATGAAAAGTCTTAAAAGGATGTGAGCCCAGCAAATGGCATACACCTTTCTAAATTAATTAAGAAAGCAAAAAGGGGCAAATGTTGGAGCAAAGACCAACAGTAGTTAACATATCAATGTGAGAAGTCCACAGAAGGCAAATGGACTTTGACATTCAGCATGGCTGAAAACCAGCATTTTGTTACCCTGCTGTTGACAAAATGGCTGAAAGCAACCTCCTACCATGATAATACTTTTATTGTTTACCAAACTTTACCATTGATATGCCTGTTTGTTTTGCTCAAGGGCAAATGTGTATTCAAGTAAATAAAAGCAGATGGGTCCTGGGTTTCAGAGAGCCTCTCCAATAGAGAGAAATGTCTTTACCTGTATCCCCCATGCCTTCTAAATTTGTAATTGTTGTCTAGGTGTATTCATTTGAGTTCATCCACTTTTCCAGATCCTGAATCTTTGCTGCAAAATGTTGCTGCAGGGAAGGTAGGGGAAGGTGGGGTTAGGGGCAGAGATCAACCAAAGGACTTATAGACATGCATATAAGCCTGACTAATGGGCACAGACACCAGTGGGGGTGATGACATGAGTAGGAGGCAAGGGGGACCAATGGGGGATAAGGACACATATGTAATACTTTAATCCATAAAGAAAAATTATCCCTAGCTGGTTAGGAACTATGGATACATTATTGGCCTCCAGACTGAAGGGTCTCAGGTTTGATTCCGGCCAAAGACACATGTCTGGGTTGTAGGCTTGGTCCCAGTTTGAAGCATGCAGCGGGCAGGGGATCAATGATTCTCACTCATCATTGATGTTGCTATCTCTCTCTCTCCCTCACCCTTTCTCACTGAAATCAGTAAAAAATATTTCAAAAAATAAAAGAATAAACAGATGAATAAAACAGAGACAGAGTAAAAAAAAAAATGTTTTAGAATATAATAGAAGGAATCCTATTATTTTCAGATATTTAGTAATTTCTACAACTTTTGTGATAAAACAGGTTTGCACTGTTTTGGTAATATATATTTAATTTTTTTTCTTAACATATTAATTTTTATTGCATGTAACACTATATCATAAAAGCCTAATATGCAAATTGTCCCTTCAAACAGGAGTTTGACCAGGAGATCAACCATGGGGTGGGACGGTGTAGCTATTTGTCCCCAGCTGCACCCTTTAGCCAGTCCCACACTGTTCTGTCCAACACCCCACCCCCCTTCAATGATCGAGGACCCGCTGGCCAGTAAGCTTCCCACAGCCCCTTCCACTGACCTTCATCTTCCTCCATCTGACCCCCCGCTCGATCGGGGTGGGGCCAGCCAGCCAAACACCTGCATCCTCTCCCCATGGCCAACCCGGCGATTGGGGTGTGCATGCCGGACACCTCCCATGCAAGAATTTGTACACTGGGTCTCCAGTATTATTATATTTAAAATTGTTAATCTGGGAATGGTAATGCTTATTACATGTAAAATTATTACATTTAAAATAGTTTTTCTGGAAATATTAACATTTATTGAATGTAACATTATGACACTAAAACCATTTTTCTTAAAATATTAAAAAAAGTAAATATAAAAAAGAGTGACACTGTATCAACATGGATTAAAAGGAATGCATTCCTCACTCTGGTGTTATCTACTTCTTACCTCACTAATCAGAAGATGAAGAATTATTTCCTAACAATGAAACAATAAGGTAGTGTTCAGTACAGATGCCCATCCACTACTCACTTTCCACATGGCTTCCTGAAATTAAAGTGCAGCATTCCTTTTAAAACAGCTCATTACTCTAATCCATGAAAGGCTGTACCATTTACCTTGACTTCCCACCCCAGTAATGCTTTGACTTGGAACAGAATGGGCAGGTCTTGTTGGTGGAGGATCCCAACTTCTTGAAGATGGAGCCCTTTTCAGTAGAAGAAAACCCACCCATGGAGCCACTGCTGTGAAGATTAATTTTATGTCTGCCATCCTCTTTGTTATAAATAACATCATTCTACTTGAGTAGGGTCAACATTTGTTAAATGGTCAAGTCTGGTTATTGTGTATAAATTTTTACCAAACAGGATGATGGTCATAAGCATGCTGGTTAGCCCAAAATGATAAAATTCTATCTTTACATGTCTTCAGTACAGTGCTCAGAGTTATTGAAAATCAGTTTGGATAACTGAGAAAGAACTGAAGCAGCATTATATATATGTGCCAAAAAACAAAACAACACACACACACACACACACACACACACACACACACACACACAGAAACACACACCGGAATTTGAATGCAGAGTATCCAGTTATGGTAAGTGAAAGAAGTTATTTTAAAGATACAAGGTAATAGTCTCAACTAGTATTTAAATTAGTTTCATCTCAATAAAAGCTTTTAAAACGTGTAACGTCATAGTTAAAAATTAAAATGTAAAAAGTCAAAACATGCATTACAAAAAAGTGTTATTTAACGAATGTTATCATATAATTCCTACAGTTCATTTATAAAATAATTCTTTGATCAGAAAACTATACTCTATTTTAATAGTATTTAAAGTAAACATGTTGAATAATACATAATTAAAAATCACTCTTATCAATTTTAAATAGAAAATAGGCTTATCTTCCAATTCTGTAATTTGTCATGGGAAAGAAGAACTAAGAGCATCCTCATATGTGGCCCAATATGAACTGGCAAACTCTTCTCAGTATCACCTCGGTGGGAAAAACAGGAACATCCACCTTCATCTTGCACAAACTCTGCAATAACACTTTAGGAAATTTCCCGTGAAATGTCACACACCTAATTATCACAAATGGACACTAAATCTTTGAAATTGGGAAAACTGGTTAATATGAAACCAACTTTTCCTGCTACAGATATATTGAATTGAATATACCTTCCTTTCATAGTCAGTAAAATAAGTAAATAGATAAATTAATTACAAGACAACTTCCCTGAAAATAGCTCATCAACATTTTTATTCATGTTTCATATTCCTCATATACAAGAAAGAAGAAAGAAAGAAAGAAAGAAAGAAAGAAAGAAAGACCAATAAACTTGGTGAATCATTGGTTTTTAGCCTTTTCCTGAGTCAGAAACCCCTTGGTGAATCTATTTAATACTATAGACATTTCCCTTATGTAGTTTCCAAATGGAAAGTTCTCTACACCAAATATAGGTACAAGATCCTCTTATCAAAATAATAATAGAGATTATTTTACACAGTACAGGGTTGCACATTCCTATACTCAAAGCTAGTATTTCAAATCCAATTCTAAATGAAGTGTGTGTCTTTGAAGTTTATATAGTTAGAGTAACTTTTATTTCAATGGGAATTTTCTAAGGTGAACTGATGTGCTTTTTTTGAGACGAAAGAAGTGTACTT
The DNA here is from genome assembly GCF_964212035.1 of Myotis nattereri. Classification (NCBI taxonomy): domain Eukaryota; kingdom Metazoa; phylum Chordata; class Mammalia; order Chiroptera; family Vespertilionidae; genus Myotis; species Myotis nattereri. The sequence goes on along the minus strand of NC_138094.1, from coordinate 33,600,619 downwards.
TCAGAACAGATTCTTAGTAGTTCAGTAAGTATGAATCTTCATTTTAAACCTACATAGCTTCTTGTTCCCAAAATGTAACATACTAACATTATATCAATAGAATTGAGTTCTTCGGAGAAATATTGAAGTCACTAGAGGCAAACAGTAATGCTAAAATAGACTGAATTTAGCTTGAGGTTTAAATCCTATCCCTAGAAGGTGATTAGGAGTGTTTCACACATTACATATTTCATTCATTATTATAAGTGCTATGCCTCTTTAGCAATTACAAATCATACTGATCATCAGTATACATTCTCAATCTAACGAATGGTATCATTTCTTTTGCTTTTAAAGATATAAATGAAATTGAGGTGTATCTCTTCATTCAATGTTACTGTTTTCATATAAATAATGGTTTCATGCTCATATCTTTATTCTTTAATTTTTTAAAAACATTTGAGTTACTGACCATTTCTGCACTTTTTATTGAACTTATAGGAGTCAATATGATCACATAGGCTTCAGCTACAGAAGTCTATGATACCTCATTTTCATATTGTAATATATGTTTACCTAAGTCAGATCTCCTACCATCCCTAGATTTTGAAATATTACCTAAGTGTTTTCCACCTGAGGGATGTCCTTTTCCTTCTCTTACTTCCTCCTCTTCCACTTCTCAGACTTCTTACATCACCTCTATTTCTTTATGGAAGTGGTGCCCTCTGCCCACCCCCACTTTGAAAAGATGGTTTCTTGGTGTAGTCTACTTCAATTGTTTTTCCATCCACAGACTAAAATGAGTACACATAATATGAACATTACATAACATTTAACCTGAACAAGTGAACAACTGTTAGAAACCTACTAATTATTGCAACTAAAATCAAGATCTACCTCAAATTCTTCTTCCAAACCAAGCATTTCCTTCAAAAATGATAGAGTCCTTTTCCATGGTAAGTATGAAACACTTCATTATTACCAATATTCCATTGAGGTATTCAACACAGAACCATATATGTTGGTTAATAAAAGTCCTCCAAAGACCTCTAGTAATAAGCACTAAAATGTCTCACATTCCAGGGGAAAACAGATACATTCCATTCTTGTCTTTTAATAGGCTTATTCTTGGTTTTCTGGAGAGAGAGAAAGGGAAAGGGATAGAGAGTTGGAAACATAGATAAAAGAGAAATATTTTGATCAGCGGCTTCCTTAAATGTGTCAAACTGGTGAATCAGCCAGCACCCTGGGAATTTGTCCTGACCAGGAATAGATGATGAGACATCTTAGTTCACAATTCTATCCTCAACCATTGAGCAATACTTGCTGGGCAATGTGGATTACTTTTTAGAATGTGTCAGTTACTTCATTTTTGTTTTGACAACATCTATTTCATTTTTTCCAGTGCACCCGGCTTACATAAACTATTTTTTAAAACAAACAATCATTCATTCAAAATGATTAGGTACTTTATTCCTCCTCTACCCCCTCTCAGTTTTCTTACTTTTATTATTTCTTCAGTTAAAATGACAGAAAAAAATGTCCAGTATGACTGAAAATCTGTATTTACATAGTTCTGATTTTTTCTCCATTGTATTTTTAATTGGCTTCTTGCACAATCTTTAGTATTTATATGTTATACACTGTTTGTTAAATATGGTTCTAAGAAAACAAGCCATCTTGAAGGGGAGAGCTGCTATGACTAGGAACCCAGCCTCACCTCCACCCAGATGGGCCTCAGACATCACCTGTGATCCTAGAGCCACTCTGGCCAAAGACCTTTTTATGGCAGCAGCAGGCCCACGGACACCGGGACTTCAGCCCCCCACCAACGCCACTGCCTCCTGTGAGACTTGGAGTGCACAACTGAATTGCCGATCCACTCTGTGGCCATTGGCCCCTCGCACCCTGGCACCAAAGGTTCTGCAATGATAGCTAAAATGGGGAGACAAACAAACCACCCCCAAAGGAGAGAAAAGGAGGAATTGCCGAGAAGGGAAACGCAACTAAATGGAGGCATACAATATGTTCGAAAAGGAATTCAGAATAAGGGTCATACAGTTTATATATCAGATGCATGGGAAATCCACAACTTACATAAGAATCAAGGAAAATGAAAAAAATTGATAATAGCTACAATAGAATATACGATGGAAGGTTTCAATAGTAGACTAGAATTAGCAAAGGATTAAATCAGCGATTTAGGAGACAAGGCAGAGTAACAACCCTGAACAACACAATCTGAACAGCAATTGGAGAGAAAAAATAAAAAGCAGGTGGATATCTTAAGGGAGACTGGGGACAACATGAAACAAAGTAACATGTGTATAATGTGTCAGAGGGACAAGATGAGGAACAAGGATTAGGAAACCTATTAGAAGAAATAATCACAAAACCTTCCTGATCTTGGGAAGAAAAAGTCACACAAGCACAGACAGTCCCAAACAAGATGAACCCAGTAAGACCTATACCAAGACACATTGTAATTATAATGGCAAACAATAACGACACAAACAGAACCTTAAAGGCTGCAAGAGAGAGAGAGAGAGAGAGTCACCTACAAACGCTCTCCTGTTAGATTATCAAATGATTTTTAACAGAAACACATCAGGCCAGAAGGGAATGAAAGGAAATATACAAAGTGATGCAAAACAAGGGACTGAATACAAGAATACTTATCCAGCAAGGCTATTATTCAAAACTATAGAGGAATTCAGTTTCTTCACAGAAAAAAAAAATCTAAGGGAATGTTTCACTACGAAACCATCAATGCAAGAAATGCTAAACAGAAAGTTGTAAAAAGAAGGAATAGAAGAGACAGAAGAAAAACAGGCATAAAGAAAAAAGTGGCAACAAATCAGTACCTATCAAAATAACCTTAAACCTAAATGAAATAAACACTCCATTCAAAAGATATAGGATGGCTAAAATTATAATAAAACAAGACCCATATGTATGCAGTCCATGATAAACCCACCTCATAATAAGGGACTCACACGGACTGAAAGTGGAAGGAGAGAAAATATTTTTCAGGCAAAGGCGGGGGGGAAACTAGGGGATCAATAATTATATTTGAAAAAATAAATCTCGAGAAGCCAAGATTGTGGCGGAATAAGCAGAAGCGTCCCAGGGCTTGTCCTGGAGCAAATGGAGTGAGCAGCTGAAACTAGTAACACCCACCCCGAATTGGCGAAGTACACTCAGGTGGTGAGACAGTTTGCAGCAGGGAAGGGCAGAGTTCCTCTGGTAAGGTAAAAACCAGGGATCTGGGCAGGAAAGTTTGCCACACCTCTGAGCCCAGAGGGTAGGAGGGAGACCACGCAGCACACAGCCGCGACTCTTGGGACAGGCACAGCTCCTGACTGTGGAAAAGAGATCCGCGGGACTGTTGGTGCAGAGAGATTTGAGATCTGGTTTCCATAATTACGGAGGACTGAGCCTAAAGGGGCAGCCTGAAGTGTTGACCAGACCATGCCGTGCCCGTAAAAGAGGAGCTTACAGAAACTCAGCCTTCCCCGTTTCTGTGGCTGGAGTTTGTTTGTTTGTTTTCACTGAACCCTGTTCATAGGACATTTCGGATACAGACACTCACCTGTGCTGAAGAGCGGGAGAAGGTGAGGACAAGTGGAATCTGGGGAGAGGCTGGGAAGAGAAGGTGTGCCAGGAGAAGTGGCAGTAAATTGAGTTTTGAGTCACCCCTGAGCCTAGGACTTGGGCAACCATTTTCTACTGAGGCTATAATTCCTCCGTCCAGGCCCCAGGCAAGGAGAACAGCCACATCCAGATTCCACCCTGAATGAGATGAAGGATTAAAATAATATGATTAGTCCCTGGGACTTATCAGGGTCTGGCCTATAGCAGGGCTTTCAGTCCCAGCAATGACAACAAAAACAACAACAACAACAACAACAACAAAAAGCACAGACATTTCTGAAACCTGGGATCTTAAGCCAACCTAAGGAATGACATTTCAATTTTTCATTTTAATATTATTATTATTATTATAATTTGTTAGCTTTTTTCTTGCATTTTTCTTTGTTCTCTTTTTTTTTTTTTGTTTATTCCTTTATTTCCTACTTCTTTTCACATTATTTTTTCAACCACGGGAGCAGCAGTCACGTGAGTGGCACGCACTTGTCCAGGAAACATCAGCCCTATGAGCAGCCTACCTCGAGCCTAAGGGCAGCAGCCTCATGTGACCTGCCCCGTCCACAGAGCAGCAGCTGTGTGAGCGGCCTGCTTCCCCTTCTGAGGAGCAGCAACCATGTGAGCAGTCTGACTTGTCCAAGGAAGAGCAGCCACTGGAGCAATCTTCCTACATCTGAGGAAAAGCAGCCCTGTGAAGCCCGCCCCCATCCGAGGAGCAGCAGCTGCGCACACCCTGCAGTAGTCTGAGGAGCAGCAGCTGCACAAGCATCTTGGAATCGTCCAAGCAGCAGCAGCCACACGAGCACTCTGCCCAATCCAAGGAACAGAGGCTGTATGGGCAGCCCACCCCCATTGAAAAGCAACAGTTCTGTGAGTGGCCATGCCCCATTGGAGGAGCAGCAGCCCAACCCTGTCCAAGGAGCAGCAGCGACACGAGCAGACCGCCCACGTCTGAGGAGCGGCAGTCCTACACAGCACGCACTGGTCCGAGGAGCAGAGCCACAACAGCCTGCACCTGTCTGACGAGCAGCAGACGGGTGAGTGGCGCATCCCCATCCGAGGAGGAGCAGCCACGCGTGCAGCTCACGCCCGTCCAAAGATCAGCAGCCTTGCAAGCAGCCCATTCCTGTCTGAGGAGCAAAAGACTTGCAATCAACCTGTCCAAGTCCTAGGAGCAGTAGCCCAACAAGCAGCACACCACATCAGAGGAACAACAGCAGCGTGCATCCAGCCCCCATCGAAGGATCAGCAGCCATGTGAGCAGTCCGCCCCAGTTCAAGGAGTAGCAGCTGCGTGTGTAGCCCACCCCCATCCAAAGAACAGATACCTCGTGATCAGCACATCGTTCGTCTGAGGAACGGCAGCTGCGTGTGAAGCTTCCCCGCACCAGGCAGAGGAACCACCACAGCTGTGAACAGCACCCACCAGAGGAGCGGCTGCCAACTGAGGAGCAGCTGCTACCACAACTGCTTGAGGAGCAACCACAACTCGAGGAGCCACTGCCACCCAAGGAGCAGCTCCTGAATGACTCAACATCTAGATATGTCGGTGAGATCAAACATGGGTAGACAAAGAAACCCCCAAAGGAAAGAAAAGGAGGACTCACCAGAAAAGCAGCTAAGTGAAACAGAGGCATGCAGCTTGACAGACAAAGAATTCAGATTAAGGGTGCTAGAATCCATAAACCAGATGGAGGAAAAAATAAACAACTTATCAAGAACATAGAAGAAACAGAAGAAAAAAACCATCAACTTATATAAGAATCAAAAAGAAACGAATGAAAAAAATCAATAAATTATGGAAGAACCAAGAAGAAATGAAGACTGTTATAGCTCTAATAAAAAACACCATTGAAAGTTTCTATACTAGACTAGGAGAAGCAGAGGACTGAATTAGCGACTTAGAAGACAGGGAGGCAAAACACACCCAAACTGAACTGCAATTGGAGAAAAAAAATTCAAAGACAGGAGGAGAGCCTAAGGGAACAATGGAACAACATGAAACGAAACAACATGCGAATAATAGGGGTTCCTGAACAACAGAAAGAGGAACAAGGGTTAGAAAACCTATTGGAAGAAATAATATCCGAAAACTTCCCTCAGGTGGGGAAGAAAAAAGTCACACAAGCACAGAGTTCCAAACAATGTGAACCCAAAAAGACCCACATCAAGACTCATCATAATCACCATGGCAAATGTTCAGGACATAGAGAGAATCTTAAAGGCTACAAGAGAGAGACTGAAAGTTACATACAAGTGATCTCCCATTAGATTATCAAATGATTTCTCAACAGAAACACATCAGGCCAGAAAAGAATGGATGGAAATTAACAAAGTGATGCAAAGCAAAGGACTGAATCCAAGAATACTATATCCAGCAAGGCTATCATTCAGAATTGAAGGGGAAATAAGAAGCTTCACAGACAAAAAAAGGCTAAGGGAGTTTATCACCACCAAGCCAGCAATGCTAAAAATGCTAAAAGGACTGGTGAAAAAAAGAAGAAAGACAAAGCTAAGAAAGAAAACAGGCACAAAAAATAGAAATGCCTACAAACAAGTACCTTTCAATAATAACTTTAAATGTACATGGACTAAATGCTCCAATCAAAAGACATCAAGTGGCTGAATGGATAAAAAACAATGACCCATATATGTGCTGTCTACAAGAGACCCTCCTCAGAAGAATGGACTCACAGAGACTGAAAGTGAAGGGATGGAAAAATATCTTTCAGGCAAACGGAAATGAAAGAAAAAAAAAAAAAAAACAGCTGTGGTAGCAATACTTATATCGGACAAAATAGACCTCAAAGTGAAGGCCATAACAAGAGATAAAGAAGGCCACTTCATAATACTAAAGGGATCAATACAAGAGGCTATAACCCTGATAAACATATATCCACCCAATGCAGGAGTTCCCAAATACATAAAAAAAAGCTCCTGGAAGACATCAAGGGAGAGATCGACAACAATACAATCATAGTAAGGGACTTTAATACACCACTGACATCACTGGATAAATCCTCTAGACAAACAATTGGCAAAGAACCAGCAATCCTAAATGACTCACTAGATCAGATGGACTTAATTGACATCTTCAGAACATTTCACCGCAAATCCAGGGAATATATGTTCTTCTGAAGTGCTCATAGGACATTTTCAAAAGTAGACCACGTATTGTGTCACAAAGTCTACCCAAATTCAAGAAGATTGAAAGCATCTTCTCAGACCACAATGGCATAATATTAGAAATAAACTACAATAAAAACCATCCAAAATACTCAAACACTGGAAGCTGAATAGCATGTTATTCAATATTGATTGGTTACCAATGAGATCAAAGAAGAAATGAAAAACATCCTGGAAACTAATGACAATGAAAACACAACAATCAAAAACCTATGGGACACAATGAAAGCAGTCCTGTGAGGGAAGTGTATAGCTCTACAGGCCTATCTCAAAAAACAAGAAAAATGGTAGTAAATCATCTAACTCTACAACTCAAAGAACTAGAAAGAGAGCAACATGAAAACCCCAGAGTGAGCAGAAGGAAGGAGATAATAAAGATTAGAGCAGAAAAAAATGACATAGAGACCAAAAAAATACAGAATATCAATGAAACCAAGAGCTGGTTCTTTGAAAGGATAAACAAGATTGACAAACCTCTAGCCAGGCTCACCAAGAAGCAGAGAGAGAGGACCCATATAAACAAAATCAGAAATGATAGAGGCGAAATAACAACAGACCCCCACAGAAATATAAATGATTGTTAAAAAATACTATGGACAACTCAACTCCAACAAACTAGACAACCCGTAGGAAATCGACATGTTCCTAGAAAAATACAACATTCCAAAACTCAATCAGGAAGAATCAAAACATCTCAAAAGGCCAATAACTATGGAAGAAATTAGAGCAGTCATCAAAAAGCTACCAGCAAACAAAAGCCAGGGTCAGACAGCTTCACAGGGGAGTTTTACCAAAAACTCAACAAAGACCTAAAACCTATCCTGCTTACACTTCTACAAGAATCCAAGAGGAAGGAACACTTTCAAGATCATTCTATGAGCCAGTATCACCCTAATACCAAAACCAGGTAAAGACAACACAATGAAAGAGACTTACAGGCCAATATCCCTCATGAACAAAGATGCCAGAATCCTCAACAAAATCTTAGCAAATCAGATCCAGCAGTATATCAGAAAGATCATACACCATGGCCAAGTAGGATTTTTCTCAAGGATGCAAGGATGGTACAATATCAGAAAATCAATAAACATGATACATCACATAAACAAACTGAGAGTAAAAATCCACATAGTCATATAAAGTGATGCAGAAAAAGCATTTGACAAAATCCAACACCCAATTTTGAGAAAAACTCTAAGCAAACAGGGCATAGAGGGATCATACTTCAACATAATAAAAGCCTTATTTGACAAACCTACAGACATCATACTCAATAGGCAAAAACAATTACTCTAAGAAGAGGAACAAGACAGGGATGCCCACTCTCACCATTTCTGTTCGACAGAGTACTGGTAGTGCTAGGCAATGCAGTCAGACAAGAAGAAGTCAAACAAGGCATGCTAAGTGGAAAAGAAGAAGTAAAACTGTCATAATTCGCAGATGGCATGGTATTGTCCATAGAAATACCTAAAGACTCCATCAAAAAAACTAGGAGATTTAACAAATGAATTTGGCAATGTAGCAGGGTACAAAATTAACACCCAGAATTCTATGGCTTTTTGATACACGGATAATGAACTCAGAAATAGAAACAAACAAACAAAAATGCCATTTAGCAGTGCAACAAAAATTTAAGGAACCTAGGAATAAACTTAACTAAGGGGGTAAAAAGCTGTTCTTGGAAAACTACAGGAAATTGAAAAAAAGTGATAGAGGAAGACTAAAGCAAATAGAAGAACATACCATATTCATGGATTGGTACAATCAACATCATTAAAAATGTTCATAGTACCCAAAGCAATGTACAGTTTTAAGGTATTCCCCATTAAAATATCAATGGCGTATCTCACAGACCTAGAAGAAAGTTTCCAAAAATTCCTATGGATTTAAAAAAAGACCCCAAAGAGTTAACCGCAATCTGGACAAAGAAGAACAAAGTTGGAGGGATAACCATACCAGATATCAAGCTATATTACAAAGCCACCATTCTCAGAACTGCCTGTTACTGGCACTAAAGCAGACATAAAGACCAATGGGACAGAACAGAGAACATAGAAGTCTACCCTAACCATTATACTCAATTAATATTTGACAAAGGTGGCAAAAGCATAGAATGGAGTCATACAGTGTCTTCAATAATTGGTGTTGGAACCTGGATGGCAATCAGGCCTAGGCGGGGTGGGACAGGTGAGGCCGCGAGGCAGGGTGGGGCCTGGCGGGGCTGGGCGAGGCAGGGTGGCTGTGCACTGGGCTAAGACTAGGCTATCACAGGCAGAGAGACTATTGCCCTTCCCACAAGGTCTGGGGCCTCTGGGCTGGGTCCCATGTAGGAACTTAGCCTGGACAGCTGCAGAGAGGAGGATGAGGCGCCGGGCACCAAGGGGTGGCCCACACCCCAGGCGAGGGTGCACTTACAAGTGACAAGGTTCATCATGGAGGCAGGTGTCAAGCTAGGGATGCAGTCCGTTCCCCTCGCCACCGCCTGTGCCATTTACTGTAAGTTCTTCTGCGAGATCAACGTGGAAGCCTATGACCCCTACTTGGTCGCCATGTCTGCCCTTTACGTGGCTGGCAAAGTGGAAGAACAGCCCCTGCTAACCCGCGACATCATCAACGTGTCCAACAGGTACTTCCACCTGGGCAGCGAGCCCTTGGAGCTGGACTCCCGATTCTGGGTGATCCGGGACAGCATTGTGCAGTGCGAGCTCCTTGTGCTGCGGGTACTGCGCTTCCAAGTCTCCTTTCCGTACCCACACAGGTACCTGCTCCACTACCTGATTTCTCTCAAGAACTGGCTGAATCCTTACAGCTGGCAACGGACCCCCATCTCCATCACTGCCTGGGCCCTGCTGCGGGACAGCTACGAGGGGGGGGGGGGGGCCTGTGCGTCCGGTTCCAGGCTCAGCACATAGCCGAGGCAGTGCTCCACCTGGCCCTGCAGGTCTATGGGGTCCAGGTGCCCGCCGAGGCTAAGGCTGAGAAGCCATGGTGGCACGTATTTAGTGGAGACCTTACCAAGCCAATCATAGATAACATTGTGTCTGATCTCACTCGGTTTTATACCATGGACAGAGAGATCCCCGAAGGCCCTGGCCCAGGCCTGCCCAAAGAGAAGCCTGGGATGCTCGGCTGCCAGGGGACAGCGCCACCACATCGCCCTGACGGTCTGTCCCCAGAGCACTGGCTGGGAGGACTGGTTTTGTGCTGCTGGAGACAGGCCAGAGAAGGCAATGATATGCTGCCACTTTGATTCTCAGGCTTTGACTCTCCCTGGCAGCCAAGGTCGAGATGGGGATGGGCGCTGCACCTCCCAAGGGCAGGAGCGTGCAGTGGGTGGCTCTGAGGACTCAGTGTCTGCTTTTTTCCTTTGAAAGGATGCAGACTACAGCCGAGGTTTGGGATCAGTGGAAGGAAAATCAAAGAATGGATGGGATTGTGCCCCAGGGGATTTTTTTAAAGGCCAGATTTAGAGAAAGTATGACTCAATTAACATAGAGGAAATTTTATTTTGTTTCATTGAAGATATTACAAAGCCAAAATAAAAACATAATAATAATTGGTGTTGGACATATAGCATACATACATGCAAAAAAGTTAATCTAGACCACCAACTTACACCATACACAAGTATAAACTGGAAATGAATAAAAGACTTAAACATAAGTGGGTAACCATGAAAATCTTAGAAGAATCCATAGGCAGCAAAATAGCAGGCATCTGTCTCAGCAATGCCTTTACTGATACAGCTCCTAGGGCATTGGAAACTGAGGAGAAAAGAAACAAATGGGATGAAGTCAAATTAAAACACTTTTGCAGAGAAGAAGAAGCCAACAAATACAAGAACAACAACAACAACAAAACAAGGAAGTCCACTGCCTGGGAGAAGATATTTGCCAATGTTATATCCGATGAGGACCTATTCTCCAAAATTCATACTGCACTCATCCAATTAAACAAAAGGAAGATCAACATCCCAGTAAAAAAATGGGCACCACCAGCACGAAGGCCCCCTCTGACTTATGGTGGTCCAGTCCCTGTGATGATTATTACAGCCACACAAGAGATGGATATGATGGGGGCACGGCAATTACTCCAGCAGCTGATGGGACACTCCTGTAAGAGGTTCTGAGTGTGGTGCTGGCGGTGATCACAGGATACACCATGTACACAAGAGAGAGTGATTCATGCAGTACAGTAGCTCACCTGATTGGGCACTTGGGGAGCCAGGGGGGAAGCCCCTGTGACAGAAGAATTAGAGACTGAAATTAAAAATGATAAGGTACCGACAAAATTTTATTGTAAAGAATGTGGCTTCTGTTATTTAAGGTGACTAAAAGGAAATGGTAGGTTTGGGGGAGGCATCAAGAATTGTAGGTACCATTATGAAGTTTCAGGATTGGAGGCAAGTTTTGAATTATACCAGGTTGTTTCATAAGTGCTGATTTAAATTACAATACACTTAAATGTTTAAATTTTACATATTGTATTGTTAAAATATTCAGAATATAAGCACAACCAACAGACCAACAGAGGAAAGACACTGGGAGTGGGTGACGAGAACAAGTGACTAGGAATAGGGGAGGCCAGGGGGAAGTCAGTAGAAAAAAAGAAAGAGACATATATATTACTTTTTGTAAAAACTTAAACACTAACATTACCAAAAATTTTCAGAAGAAAGTGTTCTGCAAATGGGATTTCTTGTCTGATTTTATGACAAACACATAAAAGCAATCTGTTTGGATGGTGAGTTATATTCATGGCCCTAAATTTCCCAGGGTGTCTATGACCATAAGTGCATAAAGTGTTTGAAGTGAACTGCATACAAAATGAAGCAGTGTGTTATTTCGTCATGGCATGCTGCCCTGTTTTCCAGTTAGGGAGGGTAAACAAATGAGGTATTCTCCTTGGAAAACCTAAATGGATAAAAGGATTGAAGAACCTCTGACAAGGCTGCAAAACAAGGATTCCTCCAGCTCTGTGGCCCACACTTTGCCCCCTAAGATACTGATAAGGAGCAGGCCGATCCCACTGGCCCCAGGAGGAAGAGGAGACCTTGGGGAAATAGGAGATGGTGGTGAGCAGCAACAGGGCAATGTGGTGTGGCAGCGCAGCAGCCTAGGCCTCAGCATGAGGAAGATTCACAGACACCTGTGGAAAGGAGTATAGGAAGAACATGTCATGGCAGCCCCTGTTGAGGGGCAGGTGGAAAGGCCTGAAGGTGCTGTGGGTGGCCTAGAGGGAGAGTTCAGAGGAGGGGCTGAGGTAATCTGCTTTGACTCTGAGTGACAATGGACATGCACACTCTCTCCCCCTGCCTAAGCCCCCCTGCCTGATCTGGAATTGCACTGCACTTGTTGTGCTGGTAGTTCCTGTCTCAGGCACACATCCTGAGGTCCGGGGGTCACAGGCTGTATCCTTCCCAGCATCCAGGTGTCCCTGTGAGAGAAAAGTAATGGCCCAGGAACCTGGCAGCACACCAGGGGAGAGCCCAGGCAGCCCCTCCTCACCCGCCCTGTCCACTCTGGGGACCATCTTCCTCTCATAGTTCTCCAGGGGATTGAGCCACAGGTCCTTGCTGATGATCTGGTAGGGCAAACAGGAGACCATAGGGACCTGAATAGAATTGCAAGCAGCAGGTGGACACAGGAAGCTGCATGCTGGCATGGCCAGTGATCCAACCTCAGCAATCCTGCCAGATCCTGCCACGCTGTTGTCAGAGAACCAGTAGAAGAAGCTGGCGCTGTTGTCCTGGAGCCTGTGGCTGTAGGCTTCTCATTCACAATGCTGGTACCACTGAATCGGAGTGGCACTGGACACCCTGTATCCTGCAGGAGAGGGGTATGTGAAGCTGGGCACATGGCCTTCCATCCCTGCCCACCACCAGCTGCAGCCCATACAGGGAGCCTCCTGTTACTTGTGAGAGTGATGAGATACTTCTTCACAATCACATGGTTGCGGAAGTAGGGGTTGCTGCAGAAGTACAGGCTAATGGTGCACCAACCCCAGGGATGCCTGACTTCCCTCACCTGCAGAAGGAAAGTGGATCCAGGGAGTGAAATCGCTGCCCAGGACTCCAGCCTGTACCTGTTTTCAGGGACAGGCCACTTACCCACCTGCCCTCCACCACTCCCTGGAGCAGGTAGACTGACCTTCAAATTGATCATGTGACCAAGGATGTTTTCACCTTGGACCCTGATCATTGCCGACAACTCTGGGTGGTTGACAAACTGCTGTGGGTCAAGCAACCTGCACCTTGGGAGCTGGGCATGGACCAGCTAGAAAGAGCAGCCTGGCCTAGCCTCTCCTTCCCTTAAGGCCACTCCTTCTCCATCAAGGGCAGAAAGGGGCACAGCACCACTCTGTTTCCTGACAGACCCTGATGCCCACCAGACTGTGTTGTGCTGAGGGTTTGACAGGTTACACATCACACATTCATGCTTCTGACTGAGGAACTGGACATACAGATGGCCTGTAGGGCAGTGTTAGTCCCAGAACAGCCCGTGCAACACAGCCCTGTCTGTGGGCATCAGCCTCTGGTGTATGGTGCCTCTGCGTTGGAGCTCTGCCCCTGGACACCCTGGTAATGCTTCTATGGTGCCTGTACAAGACAGAGGGTGTCTCCAGGATCCTGGGCCAGACCGGGATGCATTGCCCCTAGATTGTCCTCAATGTTCTTTTCTATGGGAACCATCCCCGCTTACACCGTTCTCCTGCACTGTCCCATGCTCCTTGTGATCCTGCTCCTCTACCCTCAAGGATACAGCTGTGAGCCAGAACCCAGGGATGCGCCGGATATTGAGGCTTCTCCGTTTGAAATAGGGCTTGAGCATCTGCTGAGTCCTGCACCTGAGCCGAGAGAAGGCCCTGCTGGCTTGCTCGTTCATGGGCTCCATCTCCAATTGAAGGGCCTGGAGCACCTCCAGAGGGGACCAGGTTAACTTGGCCCTGGGCCCTGACTGGGACTGCTCCTGCTGCACTGGCTCCTCTTCTTCTGGCTTTGCTTTGGCCTTGGACTGAGGCTCCACCTCTCCCACCTGTTCCACTGCCTCCATGGTGCACTTCCCCTCCCCCTGCAGGACAAACTGCTCCCCTGCAATTAATTGCTCCTCCATCCACCCCTCCTCCTGGTGGTCACTCCCTTGCGGGTCACCTGGAGCGTGTGCCTCCAGCCTCAGCTCTTCACTCACCACCTCCTCCTGCCTCCCCACCTGTAGATCTGGGAAAACCTCCTCACCTGCCCACTTGGCCTGCCATGGCACCACCTGCAGAAGGCCCTCTGTCCACAGGATAAACTGAGCCTGTGCTTGGAACTCCTCCCACAGGCCCTCCTTGTCTTCCCCTTGCTCCTCACTCTGGGTTCCCTGCTGCACCTCACTCTCCTCTCCCTGCACACACTGCTCTGCAGCCACCCAGTCCTCCTCTTTCCTGCACTGAAGATCAAGCCCAACATCCTGGCCTGTGTCCAACCTCCGCTCCAGGGTCTCAGCCTCCCCCACCTGCATGAAGTCCTCCCACTCCAGCCCCAAAGCTGCCCTCTGAACCTCCTGTGCCCTTGTGTCCTGGGTATCACCACTTTCCTGCACCGAGGTGAAGCTAAAAGCCTCCTGGATGATCCTGCTTGCCCTGTCCTTCCTGGTGCAAAGGCCCTGGGGAGCCCTGTGAATCCTCAGGCACCCTGCAGCTGAAGGCCCCCTAGTGGAACTGAGAGGAAGCGCGCTGCCCCCAGGAGCCCCTCAGTCTCCCAACACAGCCTGACTCTGGATGCCCCCTGGCTCTGAGACTGGTGCTGTGAAGGAGCAGGTGGTGCAAAGCCTGCTGAGTCCAGGCAAGGTGCTTGCTCACTGGTGCATGCAACCAGGCCCTGGTGTGCTGAGTGGGGGCACAGTGGGCTCATGCACAGGCGCTGGTCATGTGAGCATGTGGTACAGAAGGCACCTAGCCAGGCCCAGCCTGCTGTTTCTGGGTGGGCTCCACAAAAGCCTCCTCTAATCACAGATGGGGCAGTGGGCGTCACCCTGCGAAGCCCTGCCACTTACTCAAAGCTCTGGTGTAGATAGTTGGTAGACTCAGAGGTATCCTATTATTAGCCTGAAAACCGAGATTTTGCAAGCTTAGAAACTTGACCTGACTGAAAAGAAGGAAGAAATGGTGGAACTTGAAAATGACTTCAGGTTTTCTCACTGTGCAGAATAAAGTCAAACATTGCTTCAGTTAAATATTTTAGCCGTTGGTCTCCCCACATGAACTACAATAATAATGTGCTTTGTGTTGATATTTACTGCTGTGTTGCTGACAATTACCTGGAGGAGAAGTTAAGGTGATTCAATGGCTTGAAAAAAGTTTAGCTAAATCTGATTGCAGGTCTAATTAAGCAAGTTTATTCCATATATATATATATATATGTATATATATATATATATATTTATATGGCTAAGTTGACTCGTGCATGTGTGATACATATGAAGCTCTTACTGGCGCCAATTGCATGAGTGTGTTTCAATTTGTCATTGTCAATCTGCATTTGATTGACACTGCTATTATAGAGAAAGGGCAAATAGCAGTATTATGGTATTTCTTCTAATTAATTTCCTTTCAACATGCACGAATCCATGCACCTGGCCACTGGTATTCTAATAGTGGCAAGATATCATCCGTGAATGGTAATATTCTATTGGGCAGGACATGCCAAATTGGTCGCACATATCTATCCTATCTAATAAAAGAGAAATATGGTAATTGGCGTACGACCGCTACCCTTCCCATTGGCTAATCAGGGCGATATGCAAATTAACTGCCAGCCAAGTTGGAGGTTAACTGCCAACAAAGATGGCAGTTAATTTGCATACATAGGTGCAATGCTAGGAGGCGAAAGGGGAAGGAGGGAAGAAGCCGCCTGCCCTGACTGCAATTGGAAACCCAGTGGCAGCCAAGAGCCAGAGAACCAAGCTGCTTTTGCTCAGAGAAGCCAGGCTGCCTTTGCTGGCTTCTGTGATAGGAGGACCTGGCCACCTTTGCTGGCCCTGGGCCAGTAATCGGAGAAACTGGGTGGGGCAGGGAAGAGGCAGATGTCTGCCTCTTCCCTGCCCAGCGTGGCTTCTCAGATCACTGATCACCAGTGATGGGAGAACACCCAGAGGCGGGGCCAGAGGCCAGGCTGCATAGCTGCCTGGGGACACCATTTGGACCCCAGGGGCGAAGCAGCCAGGCCCCAGCAAGAGACCCAGAAGGCGACCCAGGTGCTGGGGCTGCATCGCTGCTGGGTCAGAAATCCAGTGCCCAGGCTGAGGAGACCCAGGACCCAGAGCTGCGTTGCAGCTGGGGAACACGATCCGGTGCCCAGGCTGAGGAGACCCAGGGCCCGGGGCTGTGTAGCAGCTGGGGCACGCCATCCGGTTCGGGGGCGATGCAGCCAGGCCCGAGAAGGAGACCCAGAAGGAGACCCAGGGGCCTCCCAAGAGGAGAGTCTCCATGGCCAGATGGCGTGGTGTCGGGGCAGGAATAAAGACCCGAGGTGACTCAGATGCCTGGCCACAGGGTTAGTCCAGCCAGCAGGGCCTTTCAGTTGGGACTGGGGTGGGGGTGGGGCAGGGAGGCAAGCTGGAAATAGAGAACTACAACTCACAGGAGGCTTAGCAGCCGGGCCTGGGTGCCTGGCTGAAATCCAATGGGCTGTAGTTTTGCAAGCCACTTTAAACTAGAGGCTTGCAAGGTTGGAAGTTCTGCGCCTGGAGCCAGGGAGAAATGGAGCTGGGGCAGAGAGAGGGGTCCATGGCAGCCGTGGGCTTTGAGGAGTTCTCAGCACCTCCTGGCTGGGAGCTGGCGCTGCCTCCGCTGAAGGTGGTCACATCCTGGAGAGCGAGCTTGAGACCGAAGTGGAGTTCCTGTCTGGGGGTCTGGGCAGCTCCAGCCTCCAGGAGCTAGAGGAAGAGGAGGAGGCAGCCTGAGGCTGGCAACAGCGGCGCCAAAGGGAACTTAATCGCAGGAAGTACCAGGCGCTGCAGGGAGATTGAGCAGGCGAAGGAGTGGGTCCTGAACAGGCTCCATCAGATATAGAGGATAACATGGAGACTCCAGCAGGAGAGGAGGTTCCTCATGAAGGTGCTGGACTCCTACGGTGACAACTACTGGGCCAGCCAGTTCACCATCTTACTGGAGGATGAGGGCAGCCAGGGCACAGATGCCCCCACCCCAGGCAACGCTGAGAACCAGCCTCCAGAGAAAGAGGGGCTGTCCCCGCCCAGGAGGACGCCAGCGCCTGCAGAAGCCAGCAGCCTGGCCCCTGGCGAGGGGCCCAGGGGTTGGAAGAGGCGGCGAGTGCCACCGGAAGGGGGCCAGGCGTGAGTCCCGCTGTCTCTGGAGCTGGCCCCCATGCAGATAAAGGTGGAGGAAGACTTTGGCTTCAAAGTGGTCGAGGCTTTGGACACAAGTTGGGTTTCTGGGGGCCAGACAAGTAGCTGCCCTACCCCACCCTAGCCAGCTCCCCCTTTGACTGACCCCCCAATAAACAGACCCCATGCTCTCCTTGGCAAAAAAAAGCTTATAGAGGCATGCTTTTAGGATCAAATAGTATAAATATAGATGTAACAGGACAATAAAAAGAGAACCTGGACATGATGATCACCTGAATGCTGCCTCTGTGTCATTCCTTCATCGCCGACTCCATCCACACCTTTGGGAACCCCCGGACCTACTGAGGCAGGGCCCCAACATTCCTCTTCTTATAAGGACTTCAGTGAGATGGGCTAAGGGTCCCACTAGAACTGCCTCAATTTAATCTAATCCCCTCTTTAAAGATCTTATCTCTATACACAGGTACATTCTGAGGTTCTGGAGATTAGGATTCTAACATACATTTTGTTGATTACCCAAATCAGCCCTTAACAACCAACATGTTTCAGAAAGGAGATTCCTACAGGGTTATTTACCAAACATTCAGAAGTATTTTTAAAAGAGCTAAGTCCCTAGCCCACTGTGCACGCCCCTCCTGGCGAAGAGGGAAGGCCTGGGTTCCAGGCGCCGGAAGAAAACTGGTGCCAGCAGCCAGGGGAAGGGGCCCTCAAGGGGCCCCAGATTGCGAGAGGGCACAGGGCGGGCTGAGGGACCCACCCGAGTGCACAAATTTTTGTGCACCGGGCCTCTAGTATATATATATATATATATATATATATATATATATATATATATATATGTATAAAAGCATAAGCGACATTATGAGTGGTTGGTACGATGCACACCGACCACCAGGACGCAGACGCTCAACACAGGAGCTTCCCCCAGGTGGTCAAGGCTCTCCCACAGCGAGAGCATCACTCAGCCAGAAGCTGGGCTAAAGGCTGGAAAGTGCAGCTGTGACAGCAAGAGCCTCTGCTGCCTATGTGACAAGGCTACGAACCAGTGGTGGCAGGTGGAGTGGGGCCTGGATGAGCGGGAACACAGCACCTGGCTCCAGCTTGGGCTCCTGCCCGGCTGCCTGCCGTTTCGTGCACTGCTACATCCCTCAGGAGGTGTCAGACCTAACCTGGCAGTCCCACATCTCCCAAGGTGTCCCAGATTGCGTGAGGGCGCAGGCCAGGCTGTGGGACGCCACCAGTGCTTAAATTTCGTTCACCGGGCCTCTAGTCATTTTATTATTTATCACCGATTTAGCATGGTTCTCTTCTAATGCTGAATAATTTAAAGGTATAACCTGAATTTTGGTAATGATGGCCATATAGATTTTACTGCTCTTTAGCAGTATTATTTAATGGCTTATATGAAGGGTACTAATCTCCTTCAAAATATGAGAAATATTACATCTCCCACAAACAGTACTATGTTTCAGTGCTAATTCTTTCCACTAATGTCCCTAAATGAGCCTTTCACTAATTTTCTTTGCTCACTAGCTCATCCAAAATTGAAATGGGCAGGCTGCTTGTCTATATTCAAGTGCAGAGGCATATTCTTCTTAACTACACTGATGCTATCAATACTTTCAATTTTCCAACATAAATTATAGTGAGGGTCTCAGTGTTAGATTTTAAAACATCTCTTTACTAATATGAATAAGTCACTTTTACCTTATTTCTTCACAACGATGTGCACGCTCTGATTTGGAACTTGCAATGCCTAACTCTTTGAAGTGTGCCTTCCCAACCTTGTTTTCATTAAAAACAGACCATCTGAATCCACATTGGTCACTTTTCAGCCTGTTGAGATAATGTAGACATTCCTTGGGTTATGTTGGACTCAAAGTACATAGGTTCTGGATACGTCTCCATACCCCATTTATTTATTTTTTAAAAAAGTTTGATCATTTCTACGTATGTACATATATGCTTTATGGTTTTTTTATTATTATTATTCATTTACCACAAGTAAAGGTCAGGAATTGTTATCTTTCTTTTAATTTTTTTTTTTTTTTTTTTTTTTTTTACTGTTTCACGCCATTACTACTGTGTATGTGTACTCCATGTGAGTGACATACGTGCTTATGTAGGTGGGTTCTGACTTACGCGAATATTGCATTATATCCCACTTCAGGAACGTGTCAACAATGTAATGCGAGGAACTACAGTAATTGCATCCTATTGATTCAGTTGTAGTTATTTGGTCTCCACATTTCCTCAATACGTATATGATTGTTGGAAGCACAAAGTATATCTTTATATATTTATTAGAGGCCCGGTGCACAAAAATTTGTGCACTCGGGGGGGGGGGTCCCTCAGCCTGGCCTGTGCCCTCTCGCAGTCTGGGACCCCTTGGGAGATAACGACCTGCTGGCTTAGGCCTGCTCCCGGGTGGCAGAGGGCAGGCCCAATCTCTTGGTGCAGCCCCTGGTTGGGCTCAGAGCAGGGCCCACTGGGATTTGGGGCACCACCCCCTGTCATGCACAGAGCAGGGCGGATTGGGAGGTTGCGATGCCACCCTCAGTCATGCTCAGAGTAGGGCCAATTGGGGGGTTGGGGCACCGTCCCCTGTCACACTCAAGGCAGGGTCGATGGGGAGGTGGTGGCACCAACCCTTGTCACGCACAGAGCAGGGCCGATCAGAGGGTTGGGGCACTGCCCCCTGTCACGCACAGAGCAGGGCCGATCAGGGGGTTGGGGAGCTCGTCCCCCCACCCCCCACCTGTCACGCACAGAGCAGGGCCCATTAGGGGGTTGGGGAGCATCACCCTGTCACTAAAAGAGTAGGGCCGATAGGGGAGTTGGCACAACACCCCCGTCACACACAGAGCAGGGCGGATCAGGGGATTGGGGCGCCACTCTCTATCACCCACAGAGCAGGGCCGATCAGGGGAGTTGGGGCGCCACCACTGTCACACTCAGGGCAGGGCCGATGGGGAGGTTATGACTCTACCCCATCACACACAGAGCAGGGCCCATGGTGGGGGGTTGGGGCGCCGCCCTCTATCACCCACAGAGAAGGGCAATCAGGGGGTTTGGGCGCTGCCCCCTGTCACGCTGATCCTGGTGCAGGGAGGCCCCTCGGCTCTGCTGATCCTGGTGCTGGGAGGCATATTATCCTTTTACTATATAGAATAGAGAACTGGTTCATGGGTGGGGCTGGCTGGTTTGCCCTGAAGAGTGTTCTGGATCAGGGGTGGGGGTCTCCACTGGGGTGCCTGGCCAGCCTGGATGAGGGGATGTTTGCAGCTGGTCAAACACCCTTCAGGGTGGGGGTCCCCACTGGGGTGCCTGGCCAGTCTGGGTGAGGGGCTGAGGGCTGTTTTCAGGCTGGGACTGAAGCTCCCAACTGCTCCTTTTTTCTTTTTCTTTTTTTAATTCTGGGCCAGCTTTAGCTCTGAGGCTCCAGCTCTTAGGCCTCTGCTCCTGAAAGCAGGTATCTGGTTTGTTTTAGTTCTCAAAACTCTGTATCAACCCCAGCTCTGAGATCCCAGCTGGCTGAGGTTTTGTTTAGCGTCTATATTTGTTACAATGTTTGAAACTGCAGGCTCAGAGGCCTGCAGCAAGCGGTGGGGAACGTTGGAGTCCTCCGTCACTGAAGCAAGCAAGCCTCATGTTAGTTTCAAGCTGCCTGGCTGCCGGCCGCCATCTTGGCTGACAGTTAATTTGCATATTGCCCTGATTAGCCAATGGGAAGGGTAGCCGTCGTACGCCAATTACCATGTTTCTCTTTTATTAGATTAGATGTGTTTCTTAGAATTATCATTCAATAAAAATAAATGCCTTGTCCTTATAAAAAGATCTGGCCTTATAATTGAATGGCCTAATACATTTTAGAGTAGGGCACCATTACCAAAGTTTCTCAGAAGAACATGTGTTGAAATGAAGAGTATATCCTGCCAACCCCTACTTGAAACAAGAGCCTTAGTTGGGATCCATCATGATCCAAACAGAGACAGAAACAGTAAGAGACATGGCAGGTTTATGTTACTATATGCCTACTGAGCATGCCTCAATGCACATTTCCTGATGGTGCTATTGATCAGAATGTGCACTCACAGGACATTAGGGCCTTCATGCACAACTCCATCCTGAAACCACATGAAAAGGAGTGTATTGGACAAGAATGTTAGCAGGGACTTTACAATGCAGAGGGATTCTGAAGAAGATTGAAAAAGGTGGCAGAACCCTAGCCAATTTGGAACAGTGGACAGATCACTGGCCTTCAGACCGAAGGGCCCAGATTTGATTCAGGTCAAGGGCACTTACCTGGGAGTGGAATAAATCACCAGTCTGGGGCATGCAGGAGGGAGCTGATCAATGAATCTCTCTCATCACTGATGTTTCTAACTCTCACTCGCTCTCCGTTTCTCTCTGAGATAAATAAAAATATTTTTAAAAGAATGGTGGCAGAATAAGTGTATGCTGCAGGGACATGCTCCCAGGAACAAACTGATATTCCAACTAAAATACAGAACAACTTCCTGAATAATCAATGGAAAACTCACAGGAGAGAACCCTGACACCCGAGGACCGAAGGTGGAGGCCACGTAGACACTGGTAGGAGGAGAGGAGGCTGGAAGGGGGCGGGCCTGACACCCACAGACAGCAACTGAAGTCTCGGAGAGATATCTCAGCTGTGGAGGACTGCCACTGAGAACTCTGGGTCTAATCCCCAAGCTGGGCCTCCTAGCAGAGAGCACCAGAACTGAGGAGGGTACCCATATAACCTGTGGATGTGAATAGCAGCAGGGCACTGTCTGCCAGGGAGAGACAACTGGAAATTCAGGCATCCTCTTAAAGGGCCAACGCACAAACTTCCCTGTGGAGCCACATACCTTGTGCCCTGGCAAAGGGAGGGTGAAGTGGACTGGAGCTGTGAGGGAAAAAGCCAGAACTGGGAGTCAAGGTTACCAGCTCAGAAGACAAACACTTCAAGTTCCTGGGAGAAGTCATTTCCTCATGCAGCAGAGAAAATCTCTCCCATGCAGACATTTGCTTTTCCTGGAGGGGACACAATTAACACACACTACTGGTAAACGCCATGCCCTGAGGGCAGTTAAGAGATTATAAATAACAATTAACCTCCAGGCAGAGGCAACTGCCCCACCTTGTTGAAACAAACTCTTGTCACAGCTGATGACCATTGCCTTGGAGGCAAGTGAAGTTGGAATCCTATCAGTCTATAGACAGAGGAGATCTCTGGATTCTTTGAGTCTTTGCCTGACCGAATTAGTCAGAAACATACTTTAACAATGTCCTGCACTAGAGACTGAGAGGCATATAGGATCCACCTAGCTCCTCACCACAAACCCAGACAGAAAGGCAGAAAGAGGAAACAAAGAAACAACCCCCAATAACAGAACTAGAGAATTCTTCAGATATAGAGGTAGATGAAGCACAGAGCAGACATTTAAATGAATCTGACTTCAGAGTTATGAGGGTAGAAGAGCTCAAGAGCATGAAAAAAGATATAGTGACTATGAAAAGAACAGTCCTAGATATAAAATGACGTAACACAAATAAAGAACACATTGGAAGGAATAGGCAGATATTAGGGAAAGCTGAGGATCAATCACTGAATTAGAACAAAGTTAAAAAAATCACCCAATAAAAAAAAGACAGAAAAAAATAAGATTTAAAAAAACAAAAACAAAAAAAAAAACAGGAGGACCACTTACCTAACAGTATTAGAATAGCGAGAGTGACAAAAGAGGCAGGAGGAGAGAAAGGCATAGAGGTCTTTGAAGAAACAATGGCAGAACACTTACCTAACCTGATAAAGGAAAATCCCACACAAGATCAAGAGCCAAAGAGAACCCCAAAGAAGAAGTACCCAAACAAACCCGTGCCCAGACACATCATAATTAAAATGCCAAAAATTAAAGACAAAGAGAGAATCTTCAAGGCAGCAAGACAAAACTGTTAGCTATGAAGGAGTTCCCATAAGGCTGACTCCTGATCTCTCATCAGAAACTCTACAGGCCAGAAGAAGATGGCATGAAGTACTCAAGTTAATGGAAAGTAAGGATCTGAGGCCAAGATTACTATATCCAGCAATTCTTTCAATCAAAATAGACGGTCAAATACAGAGCTTCCTAGACCGAAAAAGGCTGAAGGAGTACATCATCTCCAAGCAAGCTTTACAAGAAATGCTACAGAGATTGCTGTAATGAGAAGGAGAAACAGAGACAGAAACTTAGCCACACAGAAACGAAATGGAAATAAATAAATAAATACCTATGAATAATAACCCTAAATGCAAGTGGGTCAATGCTCCAATCTAAAGGTGTAGTGGAGCAAAATGGATACAAAAACATGATGCAAGTATATGCTTTCTACAGGAGCACCATCTCAAAACAAAAGACACACACAGGATGAGAGTGAAGGAATGGGAAAAATTTCCATGCAAATGGAAATGAAAAAAATAAACAAGGCTGAAGTAACAATATGGGTATCAGACCAAATAGACTTTAAGATAAAGGCCATCACAAGAGACAGAAAGGTCACTGCATGATACTAAAGGGACCAACCAACAAGACAATATAACCCTAGTAAACATATATTCACCCAACAGAGGAACACCTCAATATATATATATCTCAAACAAACAAACAAAAAATCAAAACTAACAAAAATTCTAGAAGACTTTTACAGAGAGTGTGACAACAGGACAGTCACAGTAAGGGAATTTATCACCCCTCTGACTTCTCTGGATAGATCTTCCATATGTAAAAATAACAAGGATGCAGAGCCTCTAAAGGACACACTGGATCCATTAGATTTAATTGACATTTTAGAATAGCGGTTCTCAACCCGTGGGTTGCGACCCCTTTGTGGGTCAAATGGCCCTTTCACCGGAGTCGCCTAAGTAAAGGGTGTCCTAAAATTCACGCGTGAAGTAATTTTGATAGAAAACAAGCTTTATAATTAAAAACTGTACATTTTTATTGACTCATAAAGAAAGTAAAAGAACTGCACTTGGAAAACTACAGGCCATTGAAATGGAGATAAAGATATCAACCAATGGACTAATATACCATGTTGATGGGTTGGTAGAATTAACATCATTAACATGTCCATACTCCCGAAAGCAATCTACAGATTAATTGTAATCTCCATTAATATACCAACAGAATATATCACAGACACAGAAAAAAATCCTCCAAAAATTGAAATGGAGTAAAAATAGCCTGAGCAATCTGAGGAAGAAGAAAAAAGTTGGCGGACACACAATACCAGATATTAAGCTATAATATAAAGCCACCATTCTCAAAACTGCCTGCTACTGCCACTAGAAAAGACATATACTCCACTGAAACAGAACAGAGTACCCCGAAGTGGACCCAAGTCATTATGCTCTATTATTAATTTAAAAAGGAGGCAAGACCATACAATGGAGTCAAGATATTCTCTTCAATAAATGTTAGGAAAATTAGAAAGATACATGCAGAATAATGAAACTAGACCACCTACTTACACCATTCACAAAAATAAACTCAAAGTGGATAAAGGACTTAAACATCAGATGAGAATCTATAAAAAATCTTACAAGATTGCATATGTAGCAAAATATCAGATACGTCTCCGCAATATCTTTACCAATACAGCTTCAAAGGCAATGCACACAAAGGGGAAAATAAACAAATTGACTACATCAAAATAAAAATCTTTTGCACAGCAAACAAAATCCTGAACAAAACAATAAGAAAGCCCACAGCATAGAAGAACATATTTCCCAATGGTATCCGGATAAGTGTTGAATATCCAAAGATTTCAGGGAACTCGCACAAATTAACAATAGGAAGATAAACAATCCAATCAAACCAAAGGACCTAAATTAACACTTTTCAAAAGGGGACCTACAAAAGGCCAAGAGACATACAAAAAAAATGCTCAAAGGCACGAACAGTCCAAGAGATGCAAATCAAAACGACAATGAGTTACCAATCCACACCTGTCAGAATAGCTGTCAGAAAAAAATCAACAAACCACAAGTGCTGGTGAGGATGCAGAGAAAAAGCAACAATACCCACATCAGACAAAATAGACTTTAAAATAAAGGCATGCTTAATGCAGTAACAATAAACAACAAAGACAGGTATAATAATATTAAAAAAATAATAAAAATATCAAAAGGTACTCTCTGAACTCAGGCTCAAGGAAAACAAGTAACCTTGTCATCTTGAACTATGTGTGCTCTTATTCGAACTGCATTATGCCTAATTCGTATTGGGGATCAAAAGTCTGTAATAGCTAAGGCCCTGGATCCAAGAAAACAGCCACACAAAAAAGAATCCATGTGCACTGCTGGTGGGAATGCAGACTGATGCAAGCACTGTGGAAAACCGTGTAGAGTTTTCTCAAAAAATTAAAAATGGAGCTCCCATTTGACCCAGTATTCTCTCTTCTAGGCATATATATCCCAAGAAATGAGATAGACCAATCAGGAAAGATATATGCAACTGTATGTTCATACCAGCCCAATTTACAATAGCTAAGATTTGGAAACTGTCTCAGTGCCCATTAGCAGATGCACGGATGAATGAGCTGTGGAACATCTATACAATGGAATACTCTACTGCTATAACAAAGAATGAACTCTTATAATTTGAAACAGCATGGATGGACTTGGAGAGCATTACACTAAGCAAATTAAGCCACTCAGAGAATGATAAATATCACATTCTCACTCATTTGTGGAATATAATGAACAACATTAACTGATGAACAACAAGACATCTAGACACAAAGAAGCACTGATCACACTGTCAAACCTCAGAGTTAAGTGCTGGAGGTAAAGACCAACAGTAGTATGTGTCTGTGTGTATGTGTGTGTGTGTGTGTGAGTGTATAGATGTATGTGTGTGTGTGTGTGTGTATATATATATATATATATATATATATATATATATATGTATATATATATACATACCTATATATGTATATATATATATATACTATCTAATAATAGATAAACATGGGAATTAACCATAACTTCACTACCCTTCCCATTGGCTAATCAGCGAGATATGCAAATTAACTCCCAATCAAGATGCCTGCCGGAAGCCACGCAGCTGAAGTGAACATGAGGCTTGGTTGCTCCAGTGACGGAGGAAGCCAAGTTTCCCCACCTGCGGCAGCCCTGCCCTGAGCTCCAGATGCAACAATGTTGCAATTATAGAAGCTAAACAAACCCAGATACCTGCTTTCAGCCAGCCATAGCCTCAAGCTGCAGCCGGCTCTCAGCTCCAGTGACAGCAATAGAAGGTAAATAAATCCCAGAATAAAAAATAAAAAGAAGAGGCTGGGAGCTTCAGTCGCCTGCCATCCTGAAAACGGCCCTTAGCCCCTCACCCAGACTGGTCAGGAACCCCAGTGGGGACCCTTACTCTGAAGAGTGTGTGACCAGCTGCAAACAGCCATCAGCCCCTCACCCAGGCTGGCCAGGAACCACAGTGGGGACCCCACCCTGATCTGGAACACAGTTCAGGGAAAACCAGCCGGCCCCCTCCCATGCACCAGGCTTCTATCCTATATAGTAAAAGAGTAATATGCAAACTGACCCTAACAGCAGAAAGACTGAGAATGACTGGTCACTATGACACACACTGACCACCAGGGGGCAGACGCTCAATGCAGGTGCTGCCCTCTGGTAGTCAGGTCGCTCTCACATGGGAGGAGCTATGCTCAGCCACAAGCCAGGCTGATGGCAGCCATTACAGCAGTGGTGGAGGGAGGCTCTCCAGACTCATCAGCAGTGCTAAGGATGTCTGACTGCAGCTTAGGTCTTCTCCCCGCTGGCAAGTGGACATCTCCCGAGGGCTGCCAGGCTACCAGAGGAATGTCTGATTGCCATCTTCGGCCCAATTCCCCGGGGAGCAGGCCTAAGCCAGCAGGTGGTCATCCCCTGAGGGGTCCCAGACTGCGAGAGGGCACAGGCTGGGCTGAGGGACCCCCTCTCCCCTGAGTGCACAAATTTTTGTGCACTGGGCCTGTAAAATATATATATATATATATATATATATACAGGGCTAATGAACTTTGATAAACAGCAGGGCTGAAAATCCACATTATATTACCCTGCTGTTGGCAAAATGGCTGAAGGCAATCTGCTAACCTGATAATTAAAGTAACTAATCATCGGAGAGATGCAAATCAAAATAACAATGAGGTACCATCTCACACCTGTCAGACTGGCTATCTTCAACAAATCAACAAACGACAAGTGCTGGAGAGGATGTGGAGAAAAAGGAACACTCGTGCACTGCTGGTGGGAATGCAGACTGGTGCAGCCACGATGGAAGACAGTCTGGACCTTCCTCAAAAAACTAAAAATGGAACTCCCATTTGATGCTATGGTCTCACTTCTAGAAATATATCTCAAGAAATCAGAAACACCAATCAGAAAGGATATATGCACCCATATGTTCATAGCAGCACAATTCAACATAGCTAAGATCTGGAAACAGTCCAAGTGTCCATTAGTAGATGAATGGATTAGAGAACTGTGGTACATCTACATGATGGAATACTATGCTGCTGTAAAAAAGAAGGAACTCTTACCATTTGCAATGGCATGGATGGAACTGGAGAGCATTATGCTAAGTGAAATAAGCCAGTCAATGAAGGAAAAACAGCACATGATCTCACTCACTCATGGATAATAAAGACTATTATAAACTTAAAAAAAATAAGAAGACTATTGGCTCATGAAAGAGTGCACTCATTCATTCTTTAAAAAACATACTGAGATCTTAATGTTTCCAAATAATACATATATTTATTAAAAAAGAAAGAGAACTGTGCTCGTTTCGGCACCACATGTACTAACATTGGAACGATATAGAGATTAGCATGGCCCCTGCACAAGGATGACATGCAAATTCGTGAAGCGTTCCATATTATTTTATATGAAATGCTGAAAGGTATTCTTTAAGAAGAGGAAGAAGTAAAGGTAAAGATAAAAATTATGAACAACAAATACATGTCTATCAACAAGTGAATCTAAAAATCAAGTGAGTAAAAAATCTGATCAGAGTAAACTGGTGAATATAATATAAAATTGGGCATAGAGAGGGGGTGGACTGAAAATTCTTGCGGAGGAAAGGGATGTGGGGGGTGTGGGGAGCGTGGGAGGAGACTGGACAAAAATCGTACACCTATGGATGAGGACAGTGTCGGAGTAAGGGCAGAAGGTGGGGTGGGAACTGGGTGGAGGGGAGCTATGGAGGAAAAAGAGGAACAACTGTAATAATCTGAACAATAATGATAAAAAAAAAAATAAATGAAGCAGCGTGTTACTTCTTCATGGCATGCTGCCCTGTTTCCAGTTAGGGAGAGTAAACAATTTACATATTTTCCTTGGAAAACCTAAATGGAAAAAAGGATTGGGGAACCTCCACCAAAGCTGCAAAACAATTCTTGACCTTCTTCCTGTGACATTTTGTATGTCCTCAACCTTGAAAGGAATAGTATAAATAGGGAAATATTGCATACGGAATGATATAAAAGTTTGAAGAAGTCTAAATGTGGGCATCCTTTTGCTTACTTAAGTGACATCAGCACTTTCTGAAGTGGTTATACTAAGATTGAAACAGAGATTACCACTTAAATGGAACCAGTTAGCTTCCTGACTATACTTCTGAACGGAGTGAACAAAAGTGCCCCTAGATTGTGATATGTATTTTATTGGAGAACTATTCAGGCACTTTCTCTGCAACTATTTGACATTTAATGTACCACAAAGGGTATGATCACTCAAACTCTGAGTTATCTTGAATCCTCAGTATTTTTATTAGTGAATATAAACAAACATCATGAATGGGAAAGGTTTTTAAAAACTCACCTCTTGGACTGTTGAGTGTATAGTTATCAACAAGCCTTCCAACTTCAATTTTAAATATTACCCCAATAATGTGTGTTTTTTTAACATTCTTTTTATTGAAATAGTGTATGTGAAATTAGTTGAAAATTTAGGAAGCTTGGACCTCAAAATTTTAAGGATTTTAAAATGTAGCCTGTCAGATTGCACGTTGTGGGGTGGAACAAACCATGAATGGCATGGCTCAGTGAGCCCATTTTTCATTGCCAGCTGGCATGCACCTGGATTGGTGAAATACTTAGTAAAGCCATTTGGATGCCAAATTTACTCAGCCTAATTTTTCCACTGTAGGTTTGTATTAATAACGTATTATGGTACAGAGAAATACAACAAGACAAACAATACAAAACGTCCCAGCATGAAATAGATCACTTTATATACAATCCCATGGGGAAGTGGACTAGAAAGGAAGATTAAAGGGGAAGAAGGAACAGCATATAAATCCTGACCATGACAAAAGGCTCTCTTGTATTTCTAAACGGATATTCAGGGTATCAAAACCCTAAACTATGTACATACTTTTAGATATATATATATATATATATACATATATATATATATTTATTTATTGATTTCACAGAGGAAGGGAGAGGGAGAAAGAGTTAGAACCATCAATGGTGAGAGATAATCATTTATTGGCTGCCTCCTACAAGACATCAACTGGGCTAAGAGCCCACGACATGGGCATGTCCCGGCCTGGGAATTGAACCCTAACCTCCTGGTTCACAGGTCAAAACTCATCCAATGAGCCAAGCATGTCAGGCTTTGGCTCTTCTTTATTCAGAGTCTTCCCTTTGACATTCGTGTGCTCCAGCTGCCCTGTATCCAGCCTGCCTGACTGCGGTGCAGATTGGTGGACTCTAGGGTACATTCTAGTAGTAAGGAACCTATTATGTGTGCCTTACTCTCCCTGCTTGCTTTCTGATGCCCTAGAGACCCTGCCCAAGGGCCTTCATGTACAAGATGCCTGTGCACCAGCAGTCACCTCCTATCCAGGCCCCTTCTGCGCCCAACTTCACAGATGTAGTCTCTATCTAAGCTTTCTCAGCCTCATTGCCTTAATACTATGCTTTTCTGAATATTTTATAGAATAATCCAGATTCCAATAAAGAATTTTGCTAGATTTCTCACTGTGGTCTCCAGAACAAATAAAGCGTCAAGTGCAGGACACTTGGTTTTAGAGGCAACATGCAGCAATGAGTTTTCTTTTGTTGTGTTTTAATATGGTGGGTTTTTTAAAATTAATTCTTTAGAGAGAGGTAAATGCAGAGAGACAGACACAGAAGCATGCATTCCTGTGAGAGAGAAACAATGTTGGATGCCTGGGGACTGAATCTGCAACCTGGACATGTGCCCTGGCCAGAAATCAAATCAGTAAACTTTCTGGTGCACAGGAAAATGCCCAGACACACTGGCCAGTGTGCACTGTCTTTCATTTTCTTCCTTATCTTGCATCTGGTGGATAATAAATACCATCAATGCTAATAACAGTGGGCAATTCCAGAGGAGGACATGCTGACAAGAGCTTTACATAAGTTGGCCCCACAGGTGAATCTCCACACAAGGTAATGGGCACGATCTCTTTGTGCAGAGGAATTAACACCCAGACCACAGGATGTTTTGCCTATGCCCTTCCTCCCTAAGAACCTGCCCATTTGTATACTTTTCCCCAAATTCCAGAGGTTCTGATTCCCATTATGGACACTATTTCCTGTTAAGGTGGGAATGGGAAGACAAGGTGCATGTCAGACAGAGGGACAGGGAGAGGGAGATGGAATAGGAGAGGGAGAGGAAGAGAAAGAGAGCGTTTGCTGTAAGAGATACACATTTTCTGAGCCTTGTTCTCTTATCCTCTTTTTTGGGGGAGTGGGGAGCTCACAGACTGTTACAGAGACTTCAGCATTTTCTCTTCCCACTAGAAGAAGCAGAGTGTGATGGCCAGTGTGGCTCAGTAGGCCTATGAACCAAGAGGACATGGTTCAATTATCAATTGGAGGAGGGGCCGGAGTTTATGTTTGGATCCCCAGGTGGATGTGCAGGAGAAAGCCAACCAATGATTTTGTCTCATTATTGGTGTTTTATCCATCTCTCCTTCTCCCTTCCTCTCTGAAATCAATAAAAAAATGTACTTAAGAAACGGGAAAATGAGCTCCTACTCTGATGGGCCCAAGCTAGAAGACTGGAAGGTAGAAGACAAAGACAGGAAGAGCAATAAAAAGAGAACGAAGGGCCAGGTGCTGTATGTGACAAGCTATGAACTGCTGAAACCCAGCAGAGAGCAGCAAGCACATGAGTGGCTGGCACTGAATGAGGAGCAGTAGAAGTAGAAAACGCAGGACTGACTTCCTCACAATTAGGGAGACATACAGGCAAATGGAGTCCTGCCCCTGGGCCTGGATGTGTGGCCTTCTCCCTACGTGCTTTCCGGCAGGCCACACAGTGAGCAAACTGAGACAGCCTAGGGCCAGAATGCAGTGGCAGGTGGGCAGGGAGCCTGTTCCTTGCTGGCCAGCTAACTGTCCATTGACTGTGGGATCCAACAGCACACTAGGACATCTCCCTTTCACTTGGTTGTATTGACCCTCAGGGTGGCCCTCCATACCCCTATCTCCCCGGTGTGACCTTCACCTGTGTCCACTTAAATGCTCTCTGGGAACTGGCTTGGGGTTGTCCACTCTTCAGACCCAGGGCCTGTCACTGGCTGAGAGTTGCTTTACCACCTCCTTGATTGATGGGAAGGAGGATCATGAGGGATAGTCTTCGAACATTAGACCATCCTCTACAAAAGGATGTCCTATTCTAGGGCGGGACACAGAACAAAGCAGAGGTTTATGCCAGCTTAATATTTTGCTGAAAAGAATGTAAATGTGTTTCCAGGCCACAGGAACTTGAGTTCAAGTAGGGCCTTGATCCAGGGGAATAACAGGCATGGACTGGTGAGGCCAGGGCTCTGGGTTCCTGACAGGCTTATGTCCCTTTCAGTATTGGGGGCCTGACTTGTGTACAGGGAAGCCCTACCATGGAGCCGCCACAAGCAATTGGGGAGGAGTGTTGGAGACCAGGGCCTGGACTAGTTACCGGTGACAGCCCCAGAGAAGTTGTACCTCGGTGGTGCTCACTGGAAACCACTTGTTCCAGTCCCTATGGATGCGCCTTGTGTGTGCTGACCCAGTACAAAGAGACAGAGAGGCCCAGATTTTCTGTAGGCTCTTCTGTACCCCCTGCATTGTGATGCCCCAACAACTTCATATTCCAGGCAGAGGGACCACATGACAGATTAGCACAGTGGTGTTGTCCAGAAAATTTCAGACTGGCTGTTTAGGTTTCTGGAAGAGGTGCAAACTGTAATGAGTTCAGCAGTTGAGCCTAGACTTGGTATCATGGGATTTTAGCCTGAGGGTGCCACCTGGGGGCTGAGATTTTCTCTTTAACACAGACATTACATGTACCAGGCAGAAACTGGAAAATTATAGGAGCCCAAGCTCAGGCTGCCTCTATGAGATCCCAGTGTCCAGGAGATACAGGGAGGCAGGATGGACCACTTAGAATGACCTAGAAACAAAATCTGAGCCCAACATGCCTTCTTCATGAGCAAGAAACACTCCTCTATCCACGCCCCCCATGCGGAGCCAGCTTTACCCAGGGCATGTGCTATGGCACTGTGGGCAGGAGAACTTCCTGCCCAGTAATGGACAGGCCCTGCCGACTCCCAGCACCCACACATGAATTTGGGGGATGTTTTCACCACATCCTGGTCACCTGCCACCTGCTCTCATCATAGCCCTCACTTACGTACAGAACACAGTAGCCTCTGAGCCCACGAATAGGGCCGTCCTTTGCAACCTGCTCCAGTCACAAAATTCCTACTGCGATCCCAGGTCATCTGCCCTTGTGACCTTTTTTGGAAGAAAGGGGGTCCTTAGAATGTGCTCCAAGTCTGGGACCCTCTTTATGCATCCCTGGAATGTCAGTCAGCCCATCAGAAATCTCATGCTGGGGACACCCACTGATAACAGAAATCAGGAGTTCTCCCCAATTCTTCTGAGCTGTTTTGGAGAACGTGACAAGCTACAGTGTACAGAAGGAAAATCAACATCCCAACTGCCTTTCTGGATCCAAAGAGGCACCAAAGAGGCAGGAGGATGTCCTTCCTGGGTTCCACAGCAAGCCCTGCCTCTATGCGCCTTCAGAGGCCCTGGGGACCAGTCCCCATGCATGGGCTTTCCCATCGTCCGCTCTCTTAACCCAGCCTTCGAGCAGACAGCCTTCCACCTGGCTTCTTTCCCTCTGCAGTCAGACCTCTTCCTACCCTGACATATTTTGTCCTCTGTGCCTTTTTCAAACTCACAAGTCTCTGCTGGCACTACCTGCCCTGCCCGTGCCCAACAAGACCTGGTTCCAATGACATCTAGACCTAAACAAGGGATTGCCCCTCTTTTTTGCTCCCCAAGGAGAACATGCCTCATATCCAAGACATGCCTGGCTCTAGCCATTTAATGCCAAGGGCAGTGCTTCTAGAGGCACAAGGGAGGTGCATGAGGAAGAGCACTCACTCTGGGCTAGAGGGACAGGGCAGAAAATGGCCCAGAGAATCCCAAAAGGGACCCAGAATGAGGCACAAAAGTGAAATGGCAGCAGAGCATGGGCCAGTCTTGCTGAATCTGTGATCTGCATCCCTTAAATATCAGAGACATAATCTACCAGATTATGCAGACAGCGGTGGTGTTGGGGAGGGGTTGGGGTGCAGGGTTGGCCTGGCGTAGATGAAGTGCCAGTGACATTCCCAGATCCCAACCCCAAAGGCACTGGGTCATTCCAATAGAGAGTGCAGGGCAAGGTGGGGAGAATGGCACACACCGATCCTGGACACAAAGAAGACGAGAGGTCGAGAGGGAAAGGGAGGGCCCGACCATGGCATTCAGGCCTGCAGAGGGATGCTTCTGGTGAAGATTGCACTTCTGCCTCATCAGATGGTAAGAATTATGCTTCTGACCAGAGAAGGAGAGAATGGTTCCTGCTACTGCATCCCTGTCATCCACTGACCCTAAATCTCCAACTCGAAGCCAGAGGAAGACTATTGTGGCTGAGAGGAAAACCAGATGCTATAGGCTGTACAGCCCGTTCCACTGCTGATTGTTCCCCTGGAGACGGTTCCATAAGACTCATGGCCACAAAAGTTCTGTATCCATACTTGACAGGAAATCCCTCTATGCCCTATGTGAGGGCTGGCAGGAGGCACTGGCACAGAGTGGACATCTTCTCAGGGATGTCCACGGGTCAGCTGATCCTCACCTGCCAAAGCCAGACACCTCTCCTCGCTCTTCAATCCTTGATTTACTCCAAAAAATTTACTGAGTGCCTAAGGGTACATCCACTGCTATTCTGGGTGATCAGCTCGGACACCTCATGAGACGTTCATGATCTTCCTCAGGGTATCTCTGAGCCATGAACCCTCACTAGATTGAGGAGACCAACAAACAAACAAAACAAATGAAATGCAAAATGAGTAAATCACAGACTAGTCTTGCTTTGCACTGTAGAGCAACCCACATAGAATAGTACCTCCAGCTAATACCCTGCCCAGCAATCCAAATAACCATAGGAAAAGTTGTTATTTTTCAATGGCTATTACAGAGTTATGTCACAACATTAAAAAACTGTTATAAACATACCATACATGTAAATAAATAAAGTAGTAAAATCACTAGTTAGCACCCTGTGATTTTAAATATTTGAGAATTAAACACTGACATGCGCCTTTGCAAACTATTTCAAGAGTAGTTTAAACATGGCTTGAGGGTCTTCTGCTCATACAACTTTCCACACAGAGTGAGAGTCTTTTCCATGCCCTGGTGAACTGTCACATTGCTTACTAGTTTTGGATAAGCTTCCAAGGTCCCATCCTTCCTGCTGCCTACGTGGGCACCCGTCTCTGGGAGAGTTCCTTTAGTGTGAAGCTCTTTGGCCTCATGGCTTGCCCTGGGATCTCTCCATCCTTTTTTTGGTCACAACCATGTTGCTCATTTACACTTGTCTGATAGCTGGCCATTGTGAACCTGAAGCTGGATTCTGAGTCAAGATGATGAGTAAAAGTAATTCCTCATGTTCGGCAGAATTTAAGAAATTACAGAAGCATTCCACTTTCCAAGTCTCATTACTTCTCTCTCCAGGCAAGAGACCTTGGCAGGGGCCATCAATTGACTTCCTTCTCCATGTTCAGTATCTGATGCCTGAATCAGTCGCCTGCACTCGTATCTCTGAGTGGGTCATGGGACGGTGACACAAGAACAAGGCACTGGTTCCTGATGTAAGGCTCCCATGTCCATCACCTGGGCCAGCCTGATGGGAGTGTGCCTAGAGAAGTCACCGGAGAATGGGAACATGCCACTCTATGTGTGGCAGCGGTGGACATGATCAGGGTCATGGGCAAAAAGCAGGAGTGTACATTTAGGTGACCATCACTCACCGCAATCCAGGTTCTCAGCAGGTCTGTGCTCAGTCTTGGTCTATAGACCCAGCCAGTTCTTCCAGTCAGATGGGGGAGGGGAAAACATGTTGGAAGAAATAACGACAGAAAACTTCCCTGATACAGGCCAGAAAATAACTATGCAAGTCCAAGAACCACACAGAGTCACAAATAAGATGAACCCAAAAAGACCAACACCAAGCCACATCATAATTAAACATTAATGCAAAAGTAAGAATCATAAAGGTTGACAGGGGAGGAGGAAAAATGGCGGAGGTATAAGCGGACGTGTCCTGTGCCTTGTCCTGGAGCAGATAAGGGTGAGCAGCTGAAACGGGTAACATTCAGCCCGAATAGGTAGAGGATTTTCAGCTGAGAGATTGTCTGCAGCTAGGAAAGACTGAGAACCCCCCAGGGAAAAAAAAGGACGGTTGGAGACTGCGGCTGAAGCCTCTCCTGGTGCGCCAGCTAAGCAGTGGAGACTGCGCCATCTTGGGTGATTGTTGCCGGCATCCAGAGACCAGCTACTAACCTGGAAACAAGGGATCTCAAGCAGCGTGACTGCGTGAACTCAGACGAGCACTGCTTCTTCTCACAGAAAGGTTGGACATCCCCTAAAGGTGCGGTTTGCAGTTCGGGTTGGAGGGAGGACCGAGCTCGCGCGCGCGGGGCGGAATCTGCGCCCCACAGAGTCCGCAGCCGCTGGGACCAGCGTGACCCGCGAGTGGGGAAGGGGCCCCACAGGGCTGCTGGCAGAAGGGAACGCGAAAAATGAGCCCATAGCTGGACTGGATGTAAAGGAGCAGCCTTGGACTTTGCCAATCTGCTGGCTGCTTGGTGCCAGGGGCGAGTGAGCGCGCGGAGACTGCGCGCGGAGACTGCGCGCGGAGACTGCGCGCGGAGACTGCGCGCGGAGACTGCACGCTGAGACTGCGCGCGGAGACTGTGCGCAGAGACTGCGCGCAGACCTGGAAGGTGGAGGCTTGCGAATTCGCACAACTATCAGGCTCTTGTTACAGTTCCCCTTAGATCCGTGCATTTGATTATTAAACCCAGCGCATGGGATTCCCCAGTTGGGGTCATTCGCAGAGCCTGTAGGGGAAAGTTCTTTTTGGGGAGCCTGGGAAACAGCGGACAGTGGCAAGGAACCAGCTCTGGGCAGTGGTCTTTCCCGAATCAGTTTCAAATACCATAGAGGACAAAACCCTACTGATAGAGAGGACTTAGAGCTTCGGAGGTAAATCCAGACACACTGCCACCCAGAGGCAGAGCCACGAACTGTCTCTTTTGCGATCACAAATAAAGGCAGTCTGGTAAAAAAATACAACCTGCCTTAAATTCAGGTCTGTGGTTTACTGCACGGAGGGACAGTGTATCGCAGGGAAGTTCAACACTCCCCTGAATGCCTGGCAGGACTGAGGCGTGCCAAAAAGAAGAGTGGAAGATCTGAAGCACCTTCACTTCCGAATATTTTTATATATATATATTTTTAATTCTTTTTTCACCATTTCATTAAGAACCTATTTTATTTATTTTTTTTTATTTTTTATTTTTTTCATCACCTGATTTTACCTTTTTAATTACTACATTTTTTAACCAGTATTATTGCTATCCTTTTACCATTTTTTCAAAGGTCATTTTATTTTTTATTATTTTTTTTTCTTTATTTTATTTTGGGATTAGTGTTCTACACTCTATTTTCATCGTTCCTTTAGCATCATTTCTCTCTATCTCACATTTACCCTTAAGCCAAAACTCTCTTCCTCACTTTTCCCCTTTTGTTGTCCTGTTTCTCTTACCCTATTCCTGCTTTGGATTTTACCTATTCCTTCTTTCTACCCACTGTCTAAATTTCACCCTACTTATATATCTAATTTCCAATCCCTCGCTCTCCCCATACAAATAGCCTCTTCCCCACCTCTATTTCATTCTCTTAATTTTTTTGTTTTTGTTGTTGTTGTTTGTTTTTTTTGGTCTTTTTGTGTTTTTTTTTTTCTTCTCTCCCTTTTCCCAATCTCATTTCGGCACTCCTTTTTGTTTTTTATTTTTCTCTCTAATATTTTTCTCTTTTTTCTTCTTTATCCCCTAATTCTCTTTGCTCGGGGGGGGTCACCTTTATTTGGGGTTATTAAGACCGTGAATGCATTTAGTTCGGTGCCTTGTACGTTGTGCCTTGTTGTGTTGTATTTTGTGCCTTTGAATCAGCGCAACAGAGAGAGATCTACATAACCAAACACCTTGAGAAGAGAAATCATGGTGAAACAAAGAACCAACCCAAATATGAAAGAAAAACAGGCATCATCAGAAAAGGAAGTAAACGAAATAGAGGCAATGGAGGCAAGCAACCTGTCAGAGAAAGAATTCAGAGTAATGCTCATAAGGTGGATGAAAAGAATGGAAGACCAATTCAACAATATGTGTAGGAACCAAGAGGAAATGAAGAAGAACCAAGAGGAAATGAAGAGAAACCAAGAAGAAATGAAAAACGACATCACTGCCATAAAGAACTCAATAGAAAGCATCAACAGTAGACTAGAAGAAGCAGAGGACCGTATCAGCGAGCAAGAAGACAAGGTAGAAAAAAATACCCAAACAGAACAGCTTCTAGAAAAAAAAATTAAAAAGCAGGAAGAGAGCCTAAGAGAACTCTGGGACAATGCTAAACGAAACAACATCCGAATAATTGGGGTGCCAGAAGGAGAGGAAACGGAGCAAGGAATAGAAAAGCTGTTTGAAAAAATAGTAACAGAAAATTTCCCTGATATAGGGAGGAAAAAACTCACACAAATCCAAGAAGCTCACAGAGTCCCAAACAAAATGAACCCGAAAAGACCGACACCAAGGCACATAATAATTAAATTGGCAAACACCAACGACAAAGCAAGAATCTTAAAAGCAGCCAGAGAGAGACAGAAAGTTACCTACAAAGGATCCCCCATCAGACTAGCGACCGATTTCTCAACAGAAACACATCAGGCAAGAAGGGAATGGAATGAAATATACAAAGTCATGCAAAGGAAGGGTCTGAATCCAAGAATACTATACCCAGCGAGGCTATCAATCAAAATTGAGGGTCAAATCAGGAGCTTCACAGACAAAAATGGTCTACGGGAGTTTATTACAACCAAACCAGCAATGCAAGAAATGCTAAAGGGTCTGCTGTAAATAGAAAAAAACAGGAAACAAAGAAGGAACGCAGCGGTAAAGAACAAAAATGGCGACTAACAAGTTTCTATCAATAATAACTTTAAATGTAAATGGATTAAATTCCCCAGTCAAAAGGCATAGGGTAAATGAGTGGATAAGAAAACATGACCCATATATCTGCTGTCTACAGGAAACCCACCTCAGAAAAAAAGACGCACACAGACTGATGGTGAAGGGATGGAAAAAGGTTTTTCAGGCCAATGGAAGTGAAAAAAAAGCCGGGGTAGCAATACTTATATCTGACAAATTAGATCTCAAAGTGAAGGACATAAAAAGAGATCAAGAAGGCCACTTCATAATACTAAAGGGAGCAGTCCAACAAGAAGAAATAACTCTGGTAAATATATATGCACCCAATAAAGGAGCACCCAAATACGTAAGAAATCTTCTGGAGAAGATCAAGGGAGAGATTGACAGCAATACAATCATAGTAGGGGACCTTAACACCCCATTATCGCCACTGGACAAATCCTCTAAACAGAAACTCAGCAAAGAAACATCAATCCTAAATGACTCACTAGATCAGATGGAATTAATTGACATCTTCAGAACATTTCACCCCAAAGCCACAGAATATACATTCTCCTCAGGTGCACATTTGTCATCTTCAAAGATAGACCATATATTGGGTCACAGACAAAGTCTCTTCAAATTCAAGAAAATTGAAATCATATCAAGTATCTTCTCAGACCACAAAGGCATAAAACTGGAAATCTACTACAACAAAAACAATCCAAAAAAATCAAACACATGGAGACTAAATAGCATGCTATTAAACAACGACTGGGTCACCAGTGAGATCAAAGAAGAAATAAAAAACATCATGGCAACGAATGACAATGAAAACACAACAATCCAAAACCTATGGGACACAGCAAAATCAGTCTTGAGAGGGAAGTTCATAGCTCTACAAGCCTACTGCAAGAAACAAGAAACAATGAGAATAAATGACCTAACTCTACAACTCGAAGAATTAGAAAGAGAGCAACAAAAAAAGCCCACTGTAAGCAGAAGGAAGGAAATAACAAAGATCAGAGCGGAGATAAACGACATAGAGACCAAAAAAACAATACAAAAGATCAACAAAACCAAGAGCTGGTTCTTTGAAAGGATAAACAAGATTGATACACCTCTAGCCAGGCTCACCAAGAAACAAAGAGAGAGGACCCAAATAAACAAAATCAGAAATGAAAGAGGAGAAATAACAACAGACCCCATAGAAATACAAAGGATTGTTAGAAAATACTATGAACAACTCTACTCCAACACACTAGACAACCTGGAGGAAATGGACATATTCCTAGATAAATACAACCTTCCAAAACTTAACCAGGAAGAATCTAAAAATCTCAATAGGCCAATAACTATGGAGGAAATCGAAGCAGTAATCAAAAAGCTTCCAGCAAACAAAAGCCCGGGGCCAGATGGCTTCACAGGGGAGTTTTACCAAACATTCAAGGAAGACCTAAAACCTATCCTCCTCAGACTATGTCGAAAGATCCAAGAGGAAGGAACACTTCCCAGCTCATTCTATGAAGCCAACATCACCCTAATCCCAAAACCAGATAAAGACAATACAATGAAAGAGAATTATAGGCCAATATCCCTCATGAACATAGATGCCAAAATCCTCAACAAAATCCTAGCAAATCGGATCCAGCAGTACATCAAAAAGATCATACACCATGACCAAGTAGGATTTATCCCAGGGATGCAAGGATGGTACAATATCCGCAAATCAATAAACGTGATACATCACATAAACAAATTGAGAGAAAAAAACCACATAGTCATATCAATTGATGCGGAAAAAGCATTTGACAAAATCCAACACCCTTTCTTGATAAAAACTCTCAGCAAGATAGGAATTGAGGGATCATACCTCAACATAATAAAAGCCATATATGACAAACCCACAGCCAACATCATAATCAATGGGCAAAAACTAAAACCATTCCCCCTAAAAACAGGAACAAGACAGGGATGCCCCCTCTCACCACTCCTGTTCAACATAGTACTGGAAGTACTAGCCATTGCGATCAGACACGAAGAAGAAATAAAAGGCATCCAGATTGGAAAAGAAGAAGTAAAACTGTCCTTATTTGCAGATGACATGATACTGTACCTACAGAACCCTAAAGACTCCATCAAAAAACTATTAGACTTAATAAATGAATTCGGCAATGTAGCAGGATACAAAATTAATGCTAAGAAATCCATGGCATTTCTTTACACCAATAGTGAACTTACAGAAAGTGAAACTACAGAAGCAATCCCATTTACCATTGCACCAAAAAAATTAAAATACCTAGGAATAAACTTAACTAAGGAGGTAAAAGACTTATATGCTGAAAACTACAGGACACTGAAAAAAGAGATAGAGGAAGACATAAACAGATGGAAGAATATACCGTGTTCATGGATTGGTAGAATCAACATCATCAAAATGTCCATACTACCCAAAGCAATTTATAGATTCAGTGCAATCCCCATTAAATTACCAATGGCATATTTCACAAATCTAGAACAAACGTTCCAAAAATTCATCTGGAATAAAAAAAGACCCCGAATAGCTGCAGCAATCCTGAGAAAACACAAAGTAGGTGGGATCTCAATACCAGATATCAAACTGTATTACAAAGCCACTGTTCTTAAAACAGCTTGGTACTGGCACAAGAACAGACATATAGATCAATGGAATAGAATAGAGACCCCAGAAATTGACCCAATCCACTATGCCCAATTAATATTCGACAAAGGAGGCAAGAGCATACAATGGAGTCAAGACAGTCTTTTCAATAAATGGTGTTGGGAAAATTGGACAGATACATGCAAAAGGATGAAATTAGATCACCAACTCACACCATACACAAAAATAAACTCAAAATGGATAAAAGATTTAAACGTAAGACGGGAAACCATAAAAATACTAGAGGAATCCACAGGCAGCGAAATCGCAAACATATGCCGAAGAAATTTCTTCTCTGATAATGCTCCTAGGGCAATGGAAACTAAAGAGAAAATAAACAAATGGGACTACATCAAAATAAAAAGCTTTTGCACAGCAAAGGAAACCATCAAAAAAACAACAAGAAGACCCACTACATGGGAGAACATATTTACCAATGATACCACCGATAAGGGTTTAATTTCCAACATATACAGGGATCTCATGAAACTTAACAAAAGGAAGATAAACAATCCAATAAAAAAATGGGCAACGGACCTAGATAGACACTTTTTGAAAGAGGACATACAGAAGGCAGAAAGACATATGAAAACCTGCTCAAAGTCACTAATTATACGAGAGATGCAAATCAAAACGACAATGCGTTATCATCTCACACCTGTCAGAATGGCTATCATCAACAATTCAACAAACAACAAGTGTTGGAGAGGATGTGGAGAAAAAGGAACCCTTCTGCACTGCTGGTGGGAATGCAGACTGGTGCGGCCACTGTGGAGAACAGTATGGAGCTACCTCAGAAGACTAAAAATGGAACTCCCATTTGACCCTGTGATCCCACTCCTAGGAATATATCCCAAGAAACCAGAAACGCCAATTAGAAAGGATATATGCACCCCTATGTTCATAGCAGCACAATTCACCATAGCTAAGATTTGGAAACAGCCTAAGTGCCCATCAGCAGATGAGTGGATTAGAAAACTGTGGTACATATACACAATGGAATACTATGCTGCGGTAAAAAAAAAGGACCTCTTGCCTTTTGCAACAGCATGGATGGAACTGGAGAGCATTATGCTAAGTGAAATAAGCCAGTCAGAGAAAGATAAATACCACATGATCTCACTCATTTGTGGATTATAGAGAACAACATAGACTGATGAAAAAGGACAGACCCAAAGACTGAGAAACAGCGATCAGGCTATCAATCCCTAGAAGGAAAGTAGGGGAGGGCGGGGGTAAGGGGAAGAGATCAACAGAAGGACTTGTATACATGTATATAAGCCAAACCAATGGACATGGACAACGGGGGGATGGGAGCACGAGTTTGTGTGTGGGGGGGAGGTTGAAGGTTAAAGGGGGGGGGGATGAGGACACATTTGTAATTCCTTAACTAATAATAAAAAAGAAAAAAAAAAGAAAAAAAATAAAAAAAAAAATAAAGGTTGACAGACAGAGACAGAAAGTTACCTACAAGGCATCTCCCATTAGAATATCAACAGATTTCTCAACAGAAACACACCAGGCCTGAAGGGAATGGAATGAAATATACAAAGTGATGTAAAACAAGGGGCTGAATCCATACCCAGCAAGGCTATAATTCAAAATTGAAGAACTAATAAGGAAATTTACAGACAAAAAAGGGCTATGAGTGTTTATTACCACCAAGTCAGCAATGCAAGAAATGCTAGAGGGATGGAAGTAAAAAGAAGAAACAGAAAGGCAAGGAGAAGCACACACATGAAGAATAAATATGACAAACAAGTACTTACAATAATAACATTAAAGGTAAATGGATTCAGTGCTCCAATCAAGACATGAGGCAGCTGAATGGATAAGGAAACAAAACCCATATTTTGCAGTCTGCAAGAGACTCACCTCAGAGCAAAGGATTCACACAGATAGTGAAAGAGGGAAAAATAAATTTTCAACAAATGGAAATGAGAAAAAAGCTGGGGTGGCAATGCTTATATCTGAACAAAATAGAACTCTAATGAAGGTCATAGCAAGGGATAAGGAAGGCCACTACACAATACTAAAAGTAGCAAATCAACAAGAGGATATAACTCTGGTAAACATATATGCACCCAGTACAGGAG
Source organism: Myotis nattereri (assembly GCF_964212035.1). Classification (NCBI taxonomy): domain Eukaryota; kingdom Metazoa; phylum Chordata; class Mammalia; order Chiroptera; family Vespertilionidae; genus Myotis; species Myotis nattereri. Next base: position 33,557,080 of record NC_138094.1, on the reverse strand, counting down.
TGCCCAAATACAAAAAACAACTTCTGGAAGGTATCAAGGGATAGATAGATAGCAATAGTATCAATGTAGGGTACTTCAATACCTCACTGACACCACTGGATAAATCCTCTAAACAAAAAACCTCCAAACAAACAGCAATCCTAAATGACTCTCCAGTTCAGATGGACTTGACATCTCCAGAACATTTCATCCCAAAGCTACCAAATATACATCCTTCTCCAGTGCACACGGGACATTTTCAAAGATAGGCCACATATTAGGACACAGGCAAAGTCTCTTCAAATTCAGGAGGATAGAAAACGTAATAAGCATCTTCTCAGGTCACAATGGCATAAAACTAGAAATCAAGTGCAATAAAAACAATGAAAAAAATCAAACACTTGGAGGCTAAATAGCATGCTATTAAACTATAGTTGGGTTACCAAAGAGATCAGAGAAGAAATGAAAAGCATCCTGGAAACAAATGACAATGAAAACACACAATCCTAAAATCTATGGGACACAATGAAAGCAGTCCTGCGAGGGAAGGTCACAACTCTACAGGCCTAGCTTAGAAAACAGGAAAAAAATGGTAATAAATTAAGTAATCTTCAACTTAAATATTTAGAAAGAGTGCAACAATAAAAGCCCATATTACCAAAAAAGAAAGAGATAATAAAGATCAGAGCAGAAATAAAAGCCATAGAGACCAAAAAAATAATACAAAAGATCATGAAAGCAAGAGCTGGTTCTTTGAAAAAAAGAAAAAAAAAATTGATGAACCTCTAGGGAGGCTCACCAAGAAACTAAGAAAGGGGACCCAAATAAACAAAATCAGAAATGGAAGACTTGAAGTAACAAATAACCCGGCAGATATACAAAGGATTGTAAAAACTATAAGAACTCTACTCCAACAAATGGAAAACCTGGACAAAATGGACACATTTCTAGACAAATACAAGCTTCCAATACTCAATCAGAAAGAAGCAAAAAACCTGAACAGGCCGATAACTACTGATAAAATTGAAACGGTAATCAAAAAGCTTCCAAAAAACAAAATCCCTGGACCAGATGGCTTCACAGGGGAGTTTTTCCAAACATTCAAAGAAGCACTAAAACCAATCTTTTTCACACTATTTCAAATAATTCAAGAGGACGGCATACTTCCAAGATCTTTTCATGAACCCAGCATTACCATAATCCCAAAACCAGAAAAAGACACCACAAAGAAAGTGACTTACAGGCCAATATTCCAGATGAACATTGATGCTGCAATCCTCACCTAAATTCTACAACCCGGATACAACATTACATTAGAAAGATCATACACCATGACCAATTGGATTTATTCCAGGGATTCAAGGATGGTACAATATCCACAAATCAATGCACATGAAACATCGCATAAACAAATTGAGAGAGAAAAACCACACAATCATATCATCTGGTGCAGAAAAAACATTTGACCAAGTGCAACAGCCTTTTCTGATAAAAACAGTCAGCAAAGTAGGAATAGAAGGATCATCCTTCCACATAATAAAAGCCTTATATGACAAACCTACAGCCAACATCATACTCAATGGGCAAAAACTGAAACCATTTCCCTCTAGAACAGGAACAAGACAGGGACACCCACTTTCACCACTCCTGTTCAACACAGTACTGGAAGTCCTAGTCACAGTGATCACACAAGAAAAGGAAAGAAAAGGTTCCCAAATTGGAAAAGGAGAAGTAAATTGTCATTATTTGAAGATGACATGATACTGTACATAGAAAACCACAAACACTCCTTCAAAAACTTAGTAAACTTAATAAATGAATTCGGCAATGTAGCAGACTACAAAATTAACGCCAAGAAATATATGGCATTTTTATACACCAATAGTGAACTTACAGAAAAGGAGATTAAAAAAAGAATCCCATTCATCATCCCACCAAAAAAATTAAGATAACTGGGAATAAACTTAGCTAAGGAGGTAAAAGACCTCCAATCAGAAAACTAGAAGATGTTGAAAAAAGAGATAAAGGAAGACATAAACAGATGGAAGAACATACCTTGTTCATGGATTGGTAGAAACAACATCATTAAAATGGCTATACTACCCAAAGCAATCTATACATTCAATGCACTCCGCATTAAAATACCAACAGCATATTTCACAGACCTAGAATGAACTCTCCAAAAATCCATCTGGAATAAAAAAAAAGATCACGAATAGTGGCAGCAATCTTGAGTAAGAAGAACAAAGTAGGAGGGATCTCAATACCAGATATCAAGCTGTATTACAAAGCTACTGTGTTCAAAACTGCCTGACACTGGCACAAGAATAGACACATAGGCCAATGGAATTGAATAGAGAACCCAGAAACCAATTCAAACAACCAAGCTCAATTAATATTTGACAAAGGAGGCAAAAACATACAATGGGGATAAGACAGTCTCTTCAATAAATGGTGCCGGGAAATTTGGTCAGACAAATGCAAAAATTAAACTAGGCCACCAACTGACACCATGCATAAAAATAAGCTCAAAATGGATAAATAACTTGAACATAAAGCTGGAAACCATAAAAATAGTAGAGGAATCCATAGGCAGCAGAGTCTCAGATATATGCGGAAGCAATATCTTCACAGACACAGCTCCTGGGGCAATGGAAAATAAAGTTAAAATGAACAAATGGGAAGACATCAAAATAAAAAGCTTCTTCATAGCAAAAGAAACCATCAACAAGGCAACAACAAAGCCCACTGCATGGGAGAACATATTTGCCAATGTTCTCTCTGATAAGGGTTTCATCTACAACATTTATAGGGAACACATACTACTTAACAAAAGGAAGATAAACAACCCAATCACAAAAATGGGCAACGGACCTAAATAGATACTTTTCCAGAGAGGACAAAAGGAAGGCCAAGGGACACATGAAAACATGCTCAGAGTCACTAATCATCTGAGAGATACAAATCAAAAGGACAATGAGATACCACCTAACAGCTGTCAGAATGGCTATCATCAACAAAGGGCGAGTGCTGGTGAGGATGGGGAGAAAAAGGAACCCTCCTTCACTGGTGGTGGGAATGCAGACTGGTGCAGCCACTATGGAGAACAGTATGGAGTTTCCTCAAAAAACTAAAAACGGAACTCCCATTTGACCCAGTGATCCCACTTCTAGGAATATATCCCAGGAACCTAGAATTACCAATCTGAAAGGATGCATGCACCTCTATGTTCACTGCAGCACAATTTCCAATAGCTAAGGTTTGGAAACAGCTTAAGTGCTGGTCAGCAGATGAGTGGGTTAAAAAGCCCTGGTATATCTACATAGTGGAATAGTATGCTACATCAGAGCAAAAGCTGGCCCAGTATAAAACAAAAAGGAGCGGTTGGGAGCTTCAGTCACCCGCCAGCCTGAACACAACCCTCAGCCCCTCACCCAGACTGGCCAGGAACCCCAGTGGGGACCCCCACCCTGAAGGGTGTGTGACCAGCTGCAAACAGCCATCATCCCTTCACCCAGGCTGGCCAGGCACCCCAGTGGGGATCCCCACCCTGATCCAGGACAGCCTTCAGGGCAAACCAGCCGGCCCCCACCCGTGCACCAGGCCTCTATTCTATATAGCAAAAGGGTTATTTGCCTCCCAGCACTGGGATCAGCGTGACAGGGCAGAGCGCCCAAACCCCCTGATCACCCAGCAGCTCTTTGTGTGACAGGGGGCGTGGCCCCACCCCCCTGATCAACCCTGCTCTGTTCATGACAGTGGAAGGCGCCCCAACCCCCTGATCGCCCTGCGGCTCTGTGTGTGACAGGGTGCGGCGCTCCAACCCCCTGATTGGCCCTGCTCTGTGTGTGACAGGGTATGGAGCCCCATATGGAGCCCCTCTGTGTGGGGTGCAGCACTCCAACCCCCCTTCTCTGTGTGTGATGGGGTAGAGCCATAACTTCCCCATTGACTCTGCCATGAGTGTGACAGGATGTGGTGCCCCAACCCCCTAATCCACCCTGCTCTGTGTGGGACAGGGGGCGGTGCCCCAACTCCCCTATTGGCCCTACTCTGTGAGTGACAGGGGGGAACTCCTCAAACCCCTGATTGGCCCTGTTCTGTGCATGACAGGGGGGAGGTTTCCAAACCCCTGATGGGCCCTGCTCTGTGCGTGACATGGGGTGACTCCGCAACCTCCCCATCGACGCTGCCTTGAGTGTGACAGGGGGCTGTGCCCCAACCCCCCAATCGGCCATACCCTGAGCATGACTGAGGGTGGTATCGCAACCTCGCAATCCACCCTGCTCTGTGCATGACAGGGTGCGGTGCCCCAACTCCCCAATCAGCCTTGCTCTGAGCCCGACCAGGGGCTGCACCTAGGGATTGGGCCTGCCCTCTGCCACCCGGGAGCAGGCCTAAGCCTGCAGGTCATTATCTCCCAAGGGGTCCCAGACTGTGAGAGGGCACAAGCCAGGCTGAGGGACCAGCCACCCCCCCAGTGCACAAATTTTTGTGCACTGGGCCTCTAGTTCAAGTATAAGGGGCTTTCAAAGTTGCGGAGGGAGGTATGAGAGGAAATCAGGGGGAGATGTGACTTCAGTAGAGTCACAAGATGCAATATTCCTGGCTTTTAATGATGAAGGAAGCGGTCACCAGTCACAGAATATGGGTGGTCTCCAGAAGCTGGAAAGAAAGTCTCCCCAAGAGCCTCCAGTAGAGAATGCAGCCTCCTGATACCTGGATTGCAGCCTGGTGAGCCCCACACCAGACTTCTGTGCTAATAACTGTAACACATTTGCATTGTTTCAGGCCACTAAATTTGTGATAATTTTTTACGGCAGCAGTAGATAACTAACACACATGTCAAAGCTTAAAAAAACCTTGCAGGCATGAGGAAAAAATATTTAAAGAAGTGTCAGCAAAAAGGTAAAGGAAAGTGAGGATAGAGGGAGTTCATTTACTATGGCACATGGATTGTAAAACTTTGTCAGAAAGGTTGGTCTGAGCACAATGCTGCATCAACGTGGAGCTACTTACAGCAATATGGAGAAAGAGTATGGAAAAGAACAGCGTTGTGTTTTTTTCCAGCCTGATTCCCTAACACTGAGACCAGGATATAATAAGTGCTCAATGTTTGCAGAATGCAGCTGCAAGGAGGGGACTGTAATTTAGACAGTATAAGATGACCCTGAGATTAGGGCAGAGGTAATGCTGGCATGAAAGGCAGGGTGGGATTGACTAGCTCAGTTGAGGACCTTTGAGGGCATGGAGGAAAGGGGTGGTCTCAGGCCTGAGAGCTGAAGTCTGTGTTTGAACAATTATCACCACCTTTTTGAGAACCGGCTGAAGTTGTTAAGGTCCTTACATAAAGCAATCCTCATTACAAGGGACAGGGCCTGTTGCCTAAAGGTAGGGGAGCCCTGACTGGCTCCTGTGGGGAAGATAGCATCTGTCTCGAGTAGCTAGGGTGACTTTGTTAGGGGCAGAAATAGAACATTCAAGACTAGCTATCCTATATAATAAAAGGTTAATATGCAAATCAACGAAAAGGTGGAACAACAAGTTGCTATGACATGCACTGACCCCAGGGAGCAAATGCTCAATGCAGGAGCTGCTCTCTGGGGGTCAGTGCACTCCCACAGAGGGAGCACTGCTTGGCCAGAAGCTGGGCTCATGGCTGGCAAGTGCAGTGGCAGTGGCGGGAGCCTCTCCTGACTCCATGGCAGTGCTAAGGATGTCTGACTGATGGTTTAGGTCCACTCCCCAAGGGCTCCCGGACTGTGAGCGGGTGCAGGCCAGGCTGAGGGACCCCTCACCCCTGAGTGCCCAAATTTCGTGCACCAGACCTCTAGTTAATTATAAAAAACATTAGTCATGTTCTGCTCACTGTGATTGTTTTGTCCTGATTAAAGAAGGCACATTCTAACCTGGCTGGGAGTTGCAAGCAGGACCTAGGACCTCACTTGGAAATACGGCCCATCCTCCACATCCAGTGATGCCTTCCCCAGGATATAAGTGACACATTTTCCCATGGAACTCTGAATTAGTACCTTTCCCTCTAACTTTCTTCAAATTAAGAGAATCTATGGAGTTCCCTCTACTGCACAGTTTTAATGAAAGAAAATAAGACTTTCTAAGAGCATCAAATACATGTTTTTTTTTAATTTATAAACATATATACTCCTCTCTCTCTCTCTCTCTCTCTCTCTCTCTCTTTATCTATCTCTATCCTCTCTCTCTCTCTCTCTCTCCTCTCTCTCTCTCTCTCTTTCTCTTTAAAATATATTCTTACTGATTCAGAGAGGAAGGGAGAGGGAGGAAGATAAAACATCAATGATGAAAGAGAATCGTTGGTCGGCTGCCTCCTACACACCCCGTACTAGGGATCAGGCCAAAACCTAGACATGTGGCCTGACCTGGAATCAAACTGTGACTTCCTGGTTCATAGGTTGATGTTAACCCACTGAGTCACACTGGCCGGGCTCAATTCTTATTTATAAATTCATTCCAAGGACATATACAGCTTGAAAAGCTTTGAAAGCAGTTTAAAAAAAACAACAACTAGCTTTTAAGTAGCAAGAAAACAGTTATAGAAGAAAGTTTAAATTAAAAGAAAAAATAATTGTTTTACTTTATTCAAGAGTGGGAACATCCTCCATGAAAATGTGTACCTTGACTGAGGATGGCTGGGTGGCCTTATCACACCTTAGGAAATCAAATGCTTTTTACAATGACAAGAAAGAGAGTTTCATCTAATTTCTCTCCCAGGGTAGATGTCTGTCAACAGAAGGTGGACATGAATAAAAGGAGGGGCTTGCACAATCAATCCAGAAAATCAGCAATCTATGAGTAATCCAGAACCCAGTATTTATCTCCTCTGCCACACACTCTCCCTCCCAGCCAGTGAGCAAGACAATTACTCTCAAGTCAAGCTAAGTGCCCCCCAGTCACAGTGGCCCAATGCTGACATACAAAGCATACAAATAATTCTCACTCTGGCATAAAAGTGACAACTTTCTTGGAAGAAAAGCAGATACTGTAAATTTCTCAAAGTCTTCCTGAAACATTTTCTAAAGTAATTTTTACTTCTTTAGAAAAAATGCATACCTGGCAAACCATCTGTAATAAAAGGCCCATTCTATAAAACCTTACCTGGTCCTACTCATATCTGCAATCATAATCATATTTACAGACAAATATATCTATACTAAGAAAAGAGCAATATGCTAATTAGACTGGGAGACCTTCCAGGAGACCTTCCAAATGTTCTTCTGGACAAAGCCATGGTGGTGGGGCCAAGGTAGAGGCGGTTAGAGGCCAAGAGGGGAGGGCAGTTGTGGGTGATCAGGCTGGTGGGGGGCGGGGCTGTTGGGGGTAAGCAGATCAGCAGGGGGGCCAGTTGGGGGCAAGCAGGCCATCGGTGGGGGTCCGTTGGAGGTGATCAGGATAGCGGGGGTGGGGGGCAGTTTGGAGTGAGCAGGCCAGCAGGGGGACAGTTGGGGATGAGCAGGCCAGTGGGGAGGGAAGGGAGGGACAAGCAGGCCAGCAGGGGTGGAAGTTTGTGGTGATCAGGCTCGTTGGGGGGGGGGGGGCATGTGGGTGCAAGCAGGCCAGCAGCGGGGGGCGGGGGGAGGTCAGCTGGGGTCGAGCAGGCTGGCAGGCAGAGTGATTAGAGGCAACGAGGCAGGCAGGCAGGCAGGTGAGCGGTTAGGAGCCAGCAGTCCCAGATTGCGAGAGGGATGTGTGACTGCTGTAAACTGGCAGTAGGACATCCTTCGAGGGGTCCCAAATTGGAGAGGGTGCAGGCCAGGCTGAGGAACACACTGTCCCCCGTGCATGAATTTCATGCACCGGGCCACTAGTAAAAATATAAACAAACAGATAAAAACAAAGATAACATGCTAAAGACCACAAATTTATTATATGGCAAAAGTCAAGATTCAAAAATATCTCCCCTACTAGCAGAATTAGGTGGGAAATTAACAAAGTAGAATTTAATAGGATGCAAAATAAAGTCTCGTACTAGGGCTTTAAAAAAAAAAAAACCTGCACAACAGGATAACCTAGTTTAAGACCAGTGCATCTACAAAAACACATTTTCGTTTATTGCAAGCTCAACAAGAGGCAGCAGTCTGAAACAGTGGTCCCAAAAAGCTAATGCAATTCTAAGTTGCATTAAGAGAAGACAATGTCCTCTTCACAAATAATATCATCCTGGGGACCATACTCAGTTCTGGGAATCACATTTTAAAAGAATCAATAACTGAACTGTGTGTTGGGAGAAGGGTGGGATCTAGCCTAGGGAATATTCTGCACAAAAGCTAGTGAAGGAACTGGGGATGTTTAAACTGTTTTATTTTGTTTTTCATCTCATCTGTAAAGAGGATATGCTGCATAATGGAAAAGGGAGTGGACTAGGAATGGCAAATGGGTTTCCTTTCCTGAGCCAGTTCTAATCAACTGGTAGTGACTCCCAGGACCTGGTGCTGAGAAAGATTCTGAGAGTAGAAAGGAGAGAGTGAGGGCGGAGAGAGAGACATCAACTGGTTGCCTCCCACATTATCCCAATCTGGGGATTAGGGGAGTAGAGGAGCAAACTGCAACCAAAGTAGGTACCTCTGACTGGGAATTGAACCCAGGACCCTTGGGTATCCTGCAATTCTCTAACCACTGAACAACACCCGCAAGGCTTCAGTGCATCTTAGTTCCTATACCATTCTCTGGCTATGTTTTTATTACCGTGTTAACATAAGAAACATTCAAACCTGTAAAGAATTTTGTGTTTATTTGAGCAAACTGTCGACAAGTGCCTGGAAGCAGTACCTCAATGGATTGGGAAAGTGCTCTGGAGAGTGGCGGGTTTTCTTCTATTTTTATACATTACAACCAAAGGAGGAGACATAGGTAGGTTACAAGAAATTCATTGGTGATACATTAGAGAGGCGGGAGAAACCAAAGGGGGCTTGGGGGTGAGGGAGAGAACCTGTGGGACTGGATAAAAAATAAAATGATAGACACATACTTAGAAGGGTGTAGGATAGCCAACAGTCAACAATTAACATGAGAACAATGAAGGAATTAGTGGTAACTGTCCGGGAGCCCAAGCAGAGTAGGTTGTGCCACAAGGGGCCCAGAAAAAGGGAAGTTACAAGTTACCCAGATATTTCAAGGGTATCCTAGCTAATAAAAGACAAAAGGGTAATTAACCGTACCTCCGCTATGCTTCCCATTGGCTAATCAGGGCGATATGCAAATTAACTGCCAACAAAGATGGCGGTTAATTTGCATACATAGGCACAATGATGGGAGGCGAAAGGGGAAGGACAGAGGAAGCTGCCTGACGCTGACAGTGATCGGAAACCCAGGCAGCAGGCAAGAGCCGGGTGGCAGGGCAAAGGTGGAGTACCTGGGCCGCCTTTGCCCTGCATGAACTATGCAGCTGGGACAGGGGTGTGCGGCCGCTGGGAGCAGGGCGGGAACTTCCCGGGGTTTGCATCAGGCAGCCGGGAGAGGGGCGAGAACTATGCAGCCAGGAGAGGGGCACCAGGTGGCTGGGAGCAGGGTGGGAACTTCCCTGGGTTTGCAGCAGGGAGCTGGGAGCGGGCGGGAACTTCTGCCGCATTGTCACGGCAATGCAGCAGAAGTTCCCGCCTCGTAGCTGCTTGCTCATTCACTTACTCGCTCATTCATTCACTCATTCACTCACCCATTATTCACTCACTCACTCACTCAGCAAACCATCTCAGGTCCCTGGCACCAGGCCAGGCACTGAAGTTGAAGCAGGATAAGACAGAGCAATGTCCTCAAGATGTTAGTAATTCAGTAGGGCGAAGCAGGCACATGAACAAGGCAGTTGTACGCACAGATGCAGTGTACTGGGTTCAGTGAGAGCAGTAACTAATGCCGACTTTGTTCTCTTGATACAATGGGGCCTCGGGAGCCAGGCCGCCCCAAGCCTGTAGGCCTGTGCCTAGGCCAGGAGTGGCTGGGCTCCAGGAACATGACAGAAGGCGCAGGTCGGGCTGAGGGGTCTGACCCCACCCCTCACCCTCACCCCCGAGTGCACAAATTTTTGTGCACCGGGCTACTAGTCTATATATATAAAAGACAAATATGCTAAGTGTCCTGCCATCAGGGTAATACGTTATGTCGCAATGCCCAGCTTCCTCTCCCTAGCGACTAGCCTCCTAGAAGTTTCTTCAGCCCAGGAACACAAGTTGCTTTATAGCCAGGTAGAAACATTCACAGTTAACCAAATGTCTGTGAAGTATTTTCCTGTGCCTCATCTCATTTGATCCTCACACAAGTCGTGGAGTAGGTAGATCGGAGACTTGGTAGAATCCTATTTTCTTTTCATTAAACAGAAAATGAAGATTTAGAAAGTTTAGAAACTCGACCCAACTGAAAAGAATTGAGAAATGGTGGCCCCCCCCCCAACCCCCTCTTCCCCCGCTCAAAAAGAAATAAAGAAAAGAAATGGTGGACCTTAAAAATGACTTCAGGTTTTTTCACTGCACAAAATATAGTCAAACACTGCTGCAAATTAAATATTTTACCCTTTGTTCTCCCTGCGTGATCTACAATAATAATGTGCTTCTTTGTGTTGATACTTACAGCTGTGTTGCTGACAATTACCTGAAAAGAAGTTGGAGTGCTTCACTGGGCTGGAAAAAGTTTAGCTAAATCAGAAAGCAGCTCTAATTAACAAGTTTGTTTTATATCTATAAAAGGGTAAGTTGACTCGCACATGGGTGATACATATAAAGCTCTCATTGGCAGCAATCACATGCATTTCAATCTGTCATTGTCGATCATGAATTTGGTTGACACTTCTATTATTGAGAAAGGGTGAACAGGGATATTAAAATATTTCTTCTAATTAATTTCCTTTCAATGTGCACAAATTCATGCACCAGGCCTCTAGTGTTATTATAGATGCAAAAAGACAGATAGGCTCAGTGAAGATACTGTCCTAGAATGTAACTACCCACTATTACTGCTTTTGGTTAAAGTTTAATTTCCGATCGTCCTTTGTGGTTACTTCAGGTCTTTGAGTTTGCAAGACCATCATACAGGCCTTCCCTGAGCTTGTCAGGTTACCATGTGGCCCCTTTCACCCACAGCATCTTGGTAAGCCAGCTTACCTTTATCTTCCTCGGTATGCACAAGAGTGGGTACTTGCCATGGCCTGTGTTGCTCGGTGGTTAGAGCATCAACCTGAGCAGCAGAGTCACCTATTGGATTCCTGGCCAAGGGCACATACCTGGGTTGCAAGTCCAAGCCCACAGTGGAGTGGAATGGGGGTGCTGCAGGAGGCAACCTATAGATGTCTCTTTCACATTGGTGTTTTTCTGACTCCCCCCCCCCCTGCCACCCCCCCTTCCTTCCAGTCTCTAAAATCAATGGAAAATATGTCCTTACTCCTTGGGAGAGGTACAAAGAAAACCAAAAACCAAAAAACGAAAAAAAGGTAGATACTTAAAGTTTAGCTCACTGATTTTCAACCAGTGACTTTTGCCTCTCCAAGAACATCAGGCAATGTCTGAGACATTCAGTAAGGTCAGAACTGGTAAGAGGCGCTGCATTTAGTGGGCAGAGAGGCCAGGGATGCTGCTAATCACCCGGCGGTGCACAAGACGGAGCCCCCTACAAAGGGTTTTCGGGTCCCAAAAGGCAACAGTGCCGCGGTTACTGAGTGACTTAATGAAAGGCAAAATAAGCAAAGCCCGAGCTGGCTGAGCTCGCTGGGTGCAATGCCTGGGCTGTGATGGGACCAGCTGGCCAGGGGATAGCCAGGTTGGGTCCAGCGCCCTAGGCCCAACAGGAGGAAGACACAGGGTTAACACCCAGATCCCGCAGGCCCCGGATGTGGTGCAGAGCACATGGCTTCTCCTCCAATCCCCGCTCTAGCCCAGCGGTCCTCTTGGGACTCGGAGGCCAAGCTCTCGCGAGAAGTGGGCGGAGCTTCCGGCGGTTGTTGGCATTGACTTGGCTGTAAAGCTCTGGGTTCCCGATTCCCGGATTCCCGGATTCCCGTGCTGGGCTGGCTGGGTCTCGGGGAGAGGGCGGGATCGGCTGTGAGGCCCCCACCCGCCGCGAGGTGCCTCCACTTCCAGGGCCGCGGGTTTCACAGCCTCGCTCCGTATCTCTACTCTCCAGCCGCTGGTGAGAGTCGCGCCCGGTACACAACCCGCTCACCCGTGGCAAGCCGAGGGGAGGAAATGTGTTTATCCGCCATTTCCTAGTTCGAGTGGGCGGGAGAGCCTTGAGGTATACCCGTTCCTCTTGATTCCCGGCCCGCGGTTGGGCTCTGAGGACAGGTGAGGAAAAAGTACCGGGAGCACACGTGAGGAGATGTAGCATCTTGTTTGTTTCCGTTAAAGCACCAACCCGGTGCGCGGGTGAGGAGGCGAACCTTCTTGCTTGTTGTCCTGCAAGCGCCGTCCCCGCTGGGCTTTCGTGCTTTCCCGCTTTCCCGCAGGTCAGCCACTGTTCCGTCTTCAGAAATTCCCGTGCCCGCTGCCTGCCTGGTAACCGTTGGCATCTTCTCTTCCAGCTCACCGTGCCCCCCAAATATGACGTGTTGAGTCAAGACGAACTACGCACAAAGCTGTCCCAGACCTTCAAGCGCCGAGGTATCCTGGACTCCCTCAAGGTGTCGGCTTGAGGCATATCTGTTCTGTAACTTTTACAAGTGGAAGCGGTAACAGGGAGTCCGCATTTAAACCCACTGGGTCTTGGTTTTAAAAATAATATGATATGCAGGTGGTATTGGGGAGTGACGCTTTTATGTTTTGTAGAACTCGTTATCCTGGAGAGCATTCTCAAACGGTTGAGAGTTTGCCCGGTCTTCATATTCAAATAGATTTATTGACTGGCATTCAGGTAGGAGCGAGTAGCTGTATAAAATGAAAACATTTTAGCAACAAGGCAAGTTTTGTGAAACTGGTTTGTAGGTTCTTGAATTAATACGTGGTTTTGTAATAGTCATGTTTGGATGAAGGATATCGAGACAATATAATAAGCATTGTGTGCTGCTTACAGTACAATAGTCTGGAGAATGACAGCTTTTTTCTTTAAAATATAATGAAAGCTCTGAAGGTTTCACTTGGGCAGCACATACATATAGTATGAATTAACAGCAAGGATTAGGGTTACCTCAAATGTGTTTTCATTACTATATACAGTTAGACGTGTATTTTACACTTATCAGGGGAAATACTGAGTTTTTCCTTCTCCCCCCATTGTTTTCGTAACTTAAAAAACAAAACAGAACACTTTATACCTATCTGAAAAACCCATAAAAACATAGAGGAAGAGAGTCTTTTCTGATTCAGCTATTATTGGCACAGTGGTGTGTGTGTGTATTCTTAGTTCACTGTTGTATAGTGAGCATTTTCCTGTGACCCGAAAAGTTCCTTGAAACCCTCCATTTAAGTGTCCCATGATTGGATGTATGGGTAATTTATGTAGCAGTCCCTGGTGAATGTTTAATCTTGGCAGAGAATAATTTACTAATACACTTTACATGTAAAGTAACATCAGTAATAGAATTGGTTTAAATGTGTTTTCATTACTACATATATTTCAGAAGTATATCTGAAATATAAATGCTGAATAGGTTATAACCAGGTCTGTGCATCCTTCAGTTGCATTTCTCATTTTTGCCTAGGTTACGTGGCATTCTTACATTCTTGTATGACTTTATCTATATAGAAAAGGCTAATATGCAAAGTGTTTCCTTGGAGGTTAGCCCGGGAGACCGGGAATTCGATTGCTCACTATGATGTGGGCTGACCATCGGGGGGTCGCACAGAAAATTGCAGGCAGCGAGCTGGTGTTGGCGGGTTACTGAGGGAGCAAGGAAAGGGGAAGCAGGAACAGGGGAGGGGGGAACCGCGTGGTAGTGGTGCATGAGGGAGCAGGAAAGCAGGGAACCTGATCAGCCGTGATTGCCAGCCAGGCCTAGGGACCCTACCTATGCACTAATTTCTTGCATCAGGCCTTTAGTCCTGGAAAATAAAAGGCCATAAGCATTTTTTAAAAAATCCATTTTATTGATTTTTTAAAGAGAGGAAGGAAGAAGGGTAGAGAGTCAGAAACATCGATAAGAGAGAAACATCGACCAGCTGCCTTCCGCACACCCCCTACCCAGGTACATGCCCTTGACCAGAATCGAACCTGGGACCTTTCAGTTCTCAGGCTGATGCTCTATCCACTGAGCCAAACCGGTTAGGGCCGTGGTCGCCAAACTGTGGCTCGCGAGCCACATGCGGCTCTTTGGCCCCTTGAGTGTGGCTCTTCCTAAGCCTTAGGAGTATCCTAATCTACACTAATAAAAGAGAACAATGGTAATTGGCATACGGCAATACCGTTTTTATTGGCTAATCAGGGCCATATGCAAATTAACTGTCAACAAGATGGCGGCTAACTTGCATATGTAGGCACAATGCAGGGAGGCGAAAGGGAAAGCAGGAAGAAGCCCCCTGCCACTGACAGTGATCGGAAACCCACGGGGGAGCTAAGAGCTGGGGGGCAGCCCTTTGCCCTGCCTCCCATCCATGATCGGAGAATCAGGTGCCTTTGCCGCCCTGGCCAGTGATAGCAGGAAGTAGGGGTGGAGCCAGCGATGGGAGCTGGGCACGGTCAAAGCTGGTAGTCCCGGGAGCTAGGGGTCCCTTGCCTGGGCCTAAAGCGAAGCCCATGATCGCGGCGCCCCCCGCTGCCACTGCAGGTCCCCGCTGCCCGGGACAGACACCTAGGCCAGAGGCATTAGGCCTGGGCAGGGGCGGAGCCTGCAACCGTGGGGTGCTGGGGTTCCCCTTCCGAGGCCTGACACCTCTGCCGGAGGCCTCAGGCCTGGTCAAGGGGCCGATCCGGTGATTTGTGATCGGAGGGTGATGAGGGTCAACTCCTCTGGCTGAGGCGTCAGGCCTGGGCGGGGGGTGGAGCAAGCGATCAGAGGGAGATGGGGGTCCCCTGTCCAGGCATGATTCCTGGGCCAGAGGCCTCAGGCCTGGGCGGGGGCCAGAGCCAGTGATCGGGGGGCAATAGGGGTCAACGCCTGAGGGCTCCCAGTATGTGAGAGGGAGCTGGCTGGGCTGAGGGACACTCTCCCCCCACACACACACCCAGAGCACGAATTTCGTGCACCGGGCCCCTAGTTACGTTAATAACAATGTACCTACCTATATAGTTTAAGTTTAAAAAGTTTGGCTCTCAAAAGAAACTTCAATCGTTGTACTGTTGATATTTGGCTCTGTTGACTAATGAGTTTGCTGACCACTGGGTTAGGGCAAAGCACTTTTTTTAAGGCTCTTTGGCAGAGCATGTGTATTCTTCTCAGTATAAATGTCTTTTGTACTATAGGATTTTTGATGTATAAGTACTGTTCTGAACTTGTAGTTATATACTCTTGTTCTTTTCAGGTGTAGGATAGAAGATAGAGGTATAGCAACTCTATTTGTTTCCTGCTTGTATAGTATTGATATGAATACGTTGCGTGGATATAGGCAACATTGTCTTGAGCTCTGCTCAATTAATATGTTTCCAGATTATATGCAAAGTAGATTAGGACAATATTCAGTAGTTCAGTTAATTTAGAGGTTTTCTTAAAACTCAAAGGAAAACTAACACATTATAACCTTGAAGAAAATTACCCACTTTGAACCTAAGTTTTCATATTTGTAAAATGTGGGAAAATTACTGTATTTCACAGTGTCTTGAGATGTAAATAATATATATGGAAGTGCATTTTTAAAAATATATTTTTATTGATTTCAGAGAGGAAGGGAGAGGGAGAGAGAGATAGAAAAATGAATGATGAGAGAGAATCATTGATCAGCTGCCTCCTGCACACCCTCAACTGGAGGTGGAGTCCTGCAACCTGGACATGTGCCCTTGACCAGAATCGAAACCAGCACCCAATATTTCTTCCAATATTATTTTCATATTCTTCATCAATCCACAGAGAGTTGAGGAAGCAACAGAATTTTCTCTTACACATGCTATCTGAATCAAAGACTGCTGAAATGGACTCATAGGGAAGATAGTTAGAGTCTTCATGTGTTCTGACTAAGCAGCAATTCACTTGGAAGCAGGTGAAAACAGCTTCTCTGGCCAGAATCCATGGGCTGCTTATCTCATAGAGTAAGACAAAGTGTGCAGCAGAGTAGTACTAACTTTTGGCCATGGATCTAAAACAACTCCCCCATCAGACCTGCCTTGAGTGTGACGGGGGGCGGTGCCCCAACCCCCCAATCAGCCCTACCCTGAGCGTGACTGAGGGTGGCATCACAACCTCCCAATCCACCCTGCTTTGTGCATGACAGGGGGCGGCACCCCAACTCCCAAATCAGCCCTGCTCTTAGCCGGACCAGGGACTGCACCTAGGGATTGGGCCTGCCCTCTGCCACCGGGGAGCAGGCCTAAATAAAACAATTCTAATAAAACGATTCTAATTTGTGTGGCAAATCTGTGTATTCCTAGTGCAGCAAACCTGAAAGTTTGTTCCCATTTGTTGTTTTTTTTTCTCTTTTTTGTCATTGAGCTAGACGCAACTGAGAAAGCAGGTCATTCACGAATTGATGCACCCTGTATTGAGTGGAAGTCCTCCACCATTTCAGTGGAAGGGAGTGCCCTCTTCTTTTTAAAACATATTTTTATTGATTTCAGAGAGGAAGGGAGAGGGAGAGAGAGAGAGAAATATCAATGATGAGAGAGAATCATTGATTGGCTGCTTCCCGCATGCCCCCCCACTGTGGATTGAGCCCACAACTTGGGCATGTGCCCTTGACTGGAATCGAACCCGGACCCGTCAGTCCCCAGGCCAACGCTCTGTTCACTGAGCCAAGCCAGCCAGGGCAGGAGCGCCCTCTTAATAGGCAGGTATACCTGTCTCCCACATGAGAAACCAGAGTCTGCAGAAGTGGGTAATTTGCTTAAGGTAACAGGATTTCAAGATGGCAACACAGGGCAGTAAATCTAGATCTCTAAAATGTGCTCTTTAGATAAGAGAAATAAAGAATACATTAATTTTTTTGAAACCTGTTTTAATCCTCAAGTATTAAAACATATGTTTACCACTTCTTAATTATTTTAACTATATTCCTACACCATTGCCTTTGAACATATTAGTTACATTTTATCTTAAAGGCAGATATAGCAAACTTTCCATATATTTTTTAAATTGACTTAATATTTTAGAGCAGCTTCATAGCAAAATTGAACAGAACGGAGAGTTTCTGTATGTCTCCTCCTCCTTCATGCACAGCCTTCCCCATGATCAACATTTTTACAGTCAATGAGCCTACATGGTGGCATCATTGTCACCTAAAATCCATAATTAACGTTAGGGTGCACTCTTTATGTTGTCCCTATGTTTTAATTCTCTTTCTATTAGCTGTAGTTGTCCAAAAGTTTCTTATTCAGAAGTTTTAAGAAATCTTGAACAGTGTTAGTATTTGAAAAACTTGAAACTTAAATATGCTGTATTTAAGTTTGCCTGAGCAATAGTCAATTACATAGTTACTAGAGGCCGGATGCACAAAAATTTGTGCACTGGCGGGGGTGGGGGGTGCCCCTCAGCCCCACTTGTGTCCTCTCACAGTCTGGGACCCCTCGGGAGATTACGACCTGCTGGCTTAGGCCCACTCCCAGGTGGCAGAGGGCAGGCCCAATCCCTAGATGCCTTTACCGCAGCTCCTGGTCGGGCTCAGAGCAGGGCAGACAGGGGAGTTGGGGTGCCGCCCCCTGTCATGCACAGAGCAGGGCAGATCAGAAAGTTGTGATGCCACCTCCAGTCACGCTCAGGGTAGGGCCGATTGGGGGGTTGGGGCACTGCCCCCTGTCACGCTCAGAGCAGGGCCCATCAGGGGGGTTGGGGCTCCGTACCCTGTCAACACACAGAGCAGGGCCCATCAGGGGGTTAGGGAGCTCCCCCCTGTCATGCACAGAGCAGGGCCGATTGGGGGGTTGGGGAGCTCCCCCCATCATACACAGAGCAGGGCCGATCAGGGGGTTGTGATGCCACCCTCAGTAACGCTCAGGGTAGGGCCGATTGGGGGGTTGGGGTGCTGCCCCCTGTCACACTCAGGGCAGGGCTGATGGAGAGGTTGCGGCTCCACCCCGTCACACGCAGAGCAGGGCCCATGTGGGGGTTGGGGCGCTGCCACTGTCACACTCAGGGCAGGGCCAATGGGGAGGTTATGGCTCTACCCTGCCACACACAGATTAGGGCCCTGCTCTGTGCGTGACAGTGGGCAGCGCCCAAACCCCCTGATTGTCCCGGCTCTGTGTGTGACGGGGTGGCGCCGCAACTTCCCCATCAGACCTGCCTTGAGTGTGACGGGGGGCGGTGCCCCAACCCCCCAATCGGCCCTGCTCTGAGCAGGACCAGGGACTGCACCTAGGGATTGGGCCTGCCCTCTGCCACCCGGGAGCAGGCCTAAGCCAGCAGGTTGTTATTTCCCGAGGGGTCCCAGACTGCGAGAGGGCACAGGCCGGGCTGAGGCATCCCCTCTTCCCCCCCTCCCCCGAGTGCAGAAATTTTTGTGCACCGGGCCTCTAGTACTAATATAAGGGTAATACGCTAATCAGACTGGATGACTTCCAGACATCCTTCTGGACAAAGCCATGTTGGTGAGGGCCGAGGCAGAGGCAATTAGGGGCAATCAGGCAAGCAGGGGAGAGCAGTTGGGGCAATCAGGCAGGCAGGTGAGCGGATAGGAGCCAGCGGTTCCAGATTGGGAGATGGATATTGGACTGCCGGTTTAGACCCATTCCTGGCAGTTGGACATTCCCCGAGGGGTCCTGATTTGGAGAGGGTGCAGGCCAGGCTGAGGGATCCTCCCTCCCCACTCCCTTACCCCACTCTTTCCCCCTACCTCGTGCATGAATTTTGTGCACCGGGCCTCTAGTATTATATATTTAAATGAATTAATCGTGAAGAACATAGTTAATTAAGCACCTGTTGATTGAGATTTTGTTGTTTTATTGTTTGGGTTTTGCCATTAGAAGCGGTGTGCAGTGTACACTCTTTGTTTCCCTGTGGAAGTGTAGCTGTGTGAATTCCTAGAGGTGAAAAGACTAGGTTAAAGAACACATGTCTTTTTGAATACACAAACACTAACAAATTTCCCTCCTGAGTGATTGAACCTGCCGACTTCCCTGCTTTCTTGCCAGCACTTCAAGTATGATGAGAGTTTTAATCTTAGCAGTCTTATTGGGAAAATAGGACCTCTTTGTTTTAGTATTAATTTGCATTTTCTTAGGATTTTGTTTATCGACATTAAATTGTCTTACTGATTTATTAGATCTCTTTAATATTATGAAAGTTAGTGTGCTTTCTCCTCATTATAGCAAATATTTTCTTCCAGTGTGTCATTTGTCTTTTGACTTTATTTCATGCCATATATAAGTTCTTAATTTTTATGTTATTAAATATTTCTCTTTATCACTTCTAGATTTTTGTATCATGCTTGGGAAGGACTTCCTTCAGAAATTATTCTTAAGAGATACATAACGTACAACAGGATAATGTCATAAATCCAAAATTTATAAAGTGACTGAGTAATGGTTGAATGAAAGTTGTGAGACAAAACTGTACATTGTGTTTTTTAGGTTTTCTCGTGGAGTTTTTAAAAGAAATGGCAGAATATCATCAGGCTAAAGAGACTTGTGACATGGACCCTCAGACAAGTGCAATTTTGCCTAGCAAAGACTCTCTTGGTAATTTCAGGCTTTTTTCATGATTCCAGGTTTCTATTTTCTTTTTGAATGAAGAAAAAGATCTGCTTTCCTATGTTGTGTGTGTTCCTAAACTGTGTGCAGGTGGAGTGCTCATTTCCCATTGTGTCAGCACAGTCCTATCTTCAGTGCTGCCCCTCCCTCTGTGATCACCAGGTGGATGCAAAGGCCCATGTTCTTGTTTGTTGGGTCAACCCCTCAACTGGGAGGCTCTTCCCTGTGACTCATCTAACTTTATCGTATAGCCATTAACGTGAGAAGATCCTAGACTATTTGCATTGCGGAAAACTAGAGAAGTCAGTGGCCCGTCACTTCATGTTATAGTTGAGGAAACCAAGGTCACCAGATGAAGGAAAAGTGATACTGGAGTCCAAGTTTTCTGGTCCATGATCCAGATCCTTTTCCATGGGACAGCCTTTCTACATACAGTACCATCCTGCCTTTAGGCATATGCTCAGAAGGGAAATAGGTGGCTAAAATGCTGTGATTAATCCTGGCTCCTCCTTACTCATTAAAAGCAATAACTTGTTAGACAATAAATTCAAATATCTTAATCTGATTCTGCCAGTCTTTTTTTCCTGTGCATACTTTTTAGTGGGCACTGGTGTTTACATGATTGAGATTGCACTCTCGTGTGGGTTTTGCACTCTGTTAATGTTTGATTCTAATCCACATTTGGTTTGAGGGCTTCGGGTCTGCTGCAGAGAGCACTGGAATGAGAGAAATAGCAGACCTGGCTTTTGTCCCAGTTATGCCGTTGTGTAGTTGCTAAGCCCTCTGGGAGTCACCTACACTATGTGGGCACCAGTGTCTCTGTAAAATGGAAGACTTAAAACTAAGAATCTCTGATTCATTTTAAGATCAGTGTTTTGAACATGTGACTCAGCTTTCACCAAAGACCATAAAAGAACTCTTTGGCACTTGGAGACTGGAAAAAGATGCCATTGTTTTCTGACCTACCTTTTGCTTTCTTTTCCCCTGACTTTTATGATGGAAATTTTCCAGCATTCAAAAAAGTTGAAAGTTTTACAGTTCACCAGTAAGTTTGTATTATGTTTGCTTGATCACTTTCTGTTCATCCAGTAATCTATCTCAATTTTTTGAATTGTTTCAGAGTAAATTGCAGATGCCCCCTGTCCGTATCCCTGTACTCTTTGCTTTTGAACAGACTTCTTGCTCACCTACCCTGAGTCCTCTGCCCTGTTTGTGTTTTTTTTAATAGCTGAGAAGCTTCAACATATTGATGATCAGTTTTCAGGTGCTTACCCTCAGCATCCAACATTAGGAACTTTAGAAATAAAGTTAAATGAATATAAGAGAGAACTAGAACAGCAGCTTCAGGCAGAAATGCATGAAAGGGTAAGTTTATCTTGTTGCTGTTAACAAAAGTGATATTTTTGCTTATCTTTTCATTCTTAATCTTAGGTATATAGGAAAATATCTAGAATCTTTAATAAACTAGAGGCCCAGGGCATGTGTAGGTTCCCTAGTAGCTACCTGCTGGTGGGGCCTCCCTTTCCCTGGCCACCTGCTGCCAGGTGGGGCTGGTCTCAGGGGACGGGCTGCAGGTGGTTGGCCAGCCCCGCCCCTGCTTGAACTCCCGGTGAAGGGGACAATTTGAATATATGGCTTTTATTATATAGTTAATATGATATGTACTCTTGTGCATGTTATTATTTTTCTTTCCACTTGCTGTTGTTTCTTTTTGCCTTTTGAATGAGTTTTACAGGAACAGTTAATGAGACCAAAGATGAATTAAACTATAAATATAGGGTGTCCCAAAAATATATAAACACACCTTGAATAATTATAAAGGCAGTGTATATTAAACAACATTTTCACAATTGAGCTATCGGCTGTTAGAGTGTGTATACATTTTGGGGGGGATACCCTGTATAATTAATGAATATTGAACTTAAACATGGAGAATTTGTTACTAATTGTTTAGTATTATTATTTACAATGATTTGTAGTCAATTTGCAGTTGAAGCATTTTAAAAATACTGAAGTAGTACAAATTAAAATGGAAGAGAAAGGAAAGTCTGAGGAGTTAGTGGTTTGGGAATGTTGTTGGAGAGCTTGTCAAGCAAGATCGGAAGCCTTCTTGGGAAAAGATGTTCCTTGAGAGAATTCAAAAGCACCAGAAGGCAATATTTTAAAATCATTTACTGGATGGCTCCTTCCTGCAGCTGCTTGTAGATTTGCTAAAAGTCCAGGGGTGAGATGAGACATTTGCTGGAACAGTTGAGGACCTAGAGCAGTGATGGTAAACGTTTTGAGCTTGGCGTGTCAAAAATTTTGAAAAACCCTAACTTAACTCTGGTGCCATGTAACATATTGAAATATTCATATATTTTTTTTGATATTTGCAACCATAATAAAAAAAGATTTATATTTTTGATATTTATTTTATATATTTAAATGCCATTTAACAAAGAAAAATCAACCAAAAAATATGTATAAAATGAACAAAAACAGAAAAACAATGTACATTTAAGAAAAAATAATAATAAAAACAATGATAATCATTACCATTTGCAACGTCATGGATGGAACTGGAGAGCATTATGCTAAGTGAAATAAGCCAGTCAATGAAGGAAAAATACCACATGATCTCACTCATTCATGGATAATAGAGACCATTATAAACTTTTGAACAATAATAGATACAGAGGCAGGCCTGCCTCAAACAGATTGTCAAACTGCAGCGGGAAGGCCGGGGAGGGATGGGGGGCAGGAGGTAGGGGGGTAAGAGATCAACTAAAGGACTTGTATGCATGCATATAAGCATAACCAGTGGACATAAGACATTGGGGGATAGGGGAGGCTAGGGGACTGTCTAGGGCGGGGGAATAAAGTGGACACATATGTAATACCCTTTGGAATACTTTAAGCAATAAATTAAAATAAATAAAATAAATAAATAAATAAATAAATAAAAAATAAAAAAATAAAAAACAAACAAACAATGATAATCAAATGGTACGAAAACTAGAAATTAGTGACTTTTTTGGTGCTGAAGTTTGTCTGCTAATTCTTCGATTGCAGGTTCATACTTGGTGCACTTCAAAGCCAAGCAAGCGCCACTAACATCATGTTAGCCGGTTCCTTTTGTTCATTTTAATATTATTTAATACTGAGAACAAAGTCTCACAAAAATATGTTGATGAAAAAATTGTTAGCAAAGCCATCGCTAGATTTTTTATATTGCTAAAAGTGTCAGGAACTCTGTTCCAAGCACTCAAAATTTCTTCTTCATAGTTGCACTCTTCATGTTTCAAACGATTTCGTTCCAGATTTTCAAGTTTCGACCTTAAGTCGACAAACACGAGTCCAAATGCTACCTTGAAAATCTGCAAGTTGCATCTCTAAATCATCAATTTGCATCCATTGGAAATTATTCAATTCCAAAGTACTGTAAACTACATCCAGATAATTATTTTAATGGTCTGTTCTAGGCTTCTAAATTGGTTGAATCTTTCACTGAACTGTTCAAAGAACGTGTTTACTATATTCTGGTACATAAGTATAGACTCCATTACACTTGTAGTAGCCTTCTCGAAATACTTTTTCATCTGAGGAAAATACGAGTTTTAGTTTCAATATCTCGCTTGAAAATTTTAAGTTTACTTTCAAAAGATTTGATGTATCCAAACATAACGTCAATATTTTTGCCAAAACCTTGTAATTTTAAGTTCAGTTCATTCATATGAACAGAGAGATCTGTAAAAAACATCAAATTGCTGACCCACTTATGATCATTGATCTGAGGAAAGTTTGCCAGATCCTTATTCTCAATAAATACCATAATTTCTTGAAAGCACTCCACAAATCGCTCAAGTAGTTTTCCTCGACTTAGCCATCTCACACGATTGAACATCAGTAGTCCACTGTAGGTTGAATCAACTTCCTGTAAAAGTACAGAAAATTCTCGCTTGTGAAGGGGTCGAGAAGCTATAAAATTCACAATTTTTGTTACAGCTGACATTAAATCATTCAATTCAGAGAATCCCGATTTGGCACACAACACCTCCTGATGGATAATGCAATGAAAAGGTGCAAGTGGATGTCTAATAGCTTCCATAAACAATTTCAGGAATCCCACTTTTTTCCCACCATCTTTGGTGCCCCGTCTGTCGTGACTGACACAATTTTAGAGATATCAAGGTTTAGGACACTGAATGTTTTTATAACAACTTTACATATTTGGTTTCCTGATGTACTCATTGGCTCTTATTCTAACTTTATCAACTCTTCTCTCATAGTGAGACCATCAGAATATCTAGCAATAATGGCTAACCGAGCATATGATGTGACATCAGTAGTTTCATCAAGAGAAATCAAAAAATATTTACATCTATTTAAGTCTTTTTTTAATTGACTTTGTACGTTTTTGTCAAGATCTGTTATTCTACCTTTTTTTTAAATTAAATCTTTATTGTTCAGATTATTACAGTTGTTCCTCTATTTTCCCCCCATAGCTCCCTGCCACCCAGTTCCCACCCCACCCTCTGCCCTTACCCCCACCCCCTACTGTCCTCACCCATAGGTGTATGATTTTTTTTTTCTATGTCCCTGATTCTGTTATGATCACCAGATTATTTATTCACTTGATTCTTAGATTCACTTGTTGATAGATGCATGTTTGTTGTTCATAATTTGTATCTTTACCTTTTTCTTCTTCTTCCTCTTCTTAAAGGATACCTTTCAGCATTTCATATAATCCTGGTTTGGTGGTGATGAACTCCTTTAGCTTTTCCTTATCTGTGAAGCTCTTTATCTGACCTTCAGTTCTGAATGATAGCTTTGCTGGATAAAGTAATCTTGGTTGTAGGTTCTTGGTATTCATCACTTTGAGTATTTCTTGCCACTCCCTTCTGGCCTGCAAAGTTTCTGTTGAGAAATGAGCTGACAGTCATATGGGTATTCCCTTGTAGGTTTCTTTCTCTTGCTGCTTTTAAGATTCTCTCTTTGTCTTTTGCTCTTGGCATTTTAATTATGATGTGTCTTGGTGTGGTCCCCTTTGGATTCCTTTTGTTTGGGGTTCTCTGCGCTTCCTGGACCTGTAAGACTATTTCTTTCACCAGGTGGGGGAAGTTTTCTGTCATTATTTCTTCAAATAGGTTTTCAATATCTTGCGCTCTCTCATCTTCTGGCACCCCTATAATTCTGATGTTGGTACGCTTGAAGCTGTCCCAGAGGCTCCTTACACTATCTTCGTATTTTCGGATTCTTTTTTCTTTTTGCTTTTCCAGTTGGGTGTTCTTTGCTTCTTCGCATTTCGAATCTTTGACTTGATTCTTGCGCTCCTCTGGTCTGCTGTTGGGTGTCTGTATAGTATTCTTTATTTCAGTCAGTGTATGCTTAATTTCTAGTTGGTTCTTTATCACAACATCGAGGGTCTCATTAGATTTCTTGAGGATCTCACTACATTTATCGGCGGTCTCACCAGTCTTTTCGAGGGCCTTACTAAGTTTATCGGCAGCTTCTAGACAGTTCTTGAGAGACCTTAAAAGTGTGGTTTTGAGCTCTATATCTTCCATTTCTGACATTTGCGTCCTATTTCTTTGTCTCCGCATTTTTTTATCTTTTCTTGGTGCATCCCCTAGTGGTCTTTGTGTGCAGTCTTGTTGTAGTTACGCCTTGATTGTTGTCGGCAATACTGGGGGTGATTTGGCCTCCAGGCTAACTGGCTATGAGAGCTATTCTGCCTTTGATAGTATTTCTACTGAGTGGTAACTTAGAAATTCTTTTAATAACATCATCTTTTTTTTCATATCGTGAAATAGAGCTGGTGCACCTCTTAGAAATGTTTCCTTACTAAATTCTCCGTCACTGAGGGCTTTTTCCATGCTGAGCTATGGAGAGAGCAATATAGTAACTTGCTGATATTAAATTTGTAGAGCATCTTACAAATTTAATGATGGAATTTGATTGACTTTTATAGAGGTGTAGCTGCCTAGAAATGCATTCCTTCCTCTCATCAATACTTTTTTTCAAGAACTGACAATGATTAGTTTCAAAATGTCTCTTTACATTCCACGTTCTGCTTACTACTGTTTCATTAAACAGTATGCACAATGAATTGTTGTTTCTGTTGACAATCCCGTACATCTCGGTGCATATGTCTTGAAAGGGTCGGCTACTGCTACTTCCACTTCCCTTATCATTCAATCTTGCTTTTTTATTTTTTTGATTCTCCATCACAAGGCTGCAAAAATGAATATAAATGACGGCATTTTTTACAAAAGGTTGATAGTTTTCTTACCTATTAACTTTTTGCAGTGTTGTTGCACTGACTCCTGGTGCAAAACAATTCAAAAATAGTATGTATAACCAACAAATATATGGTGCTGTAATCAATTATCTGACACGCAGAATGTCTCGTCGAGCACTGTTGCACTGTATATCTTTTTCTTTTCTTTTTCTTTTTTTATTAGTTAAGGTATTACAAATATGTCCTCTTCCCCCCCATTAACCCCCAACCTCCCCAACCTCCCCGCACACTCGTGCTCCCATCCCCCTGTTGTCCATGTCCATTGGTTTGGCTTATATACATGTATACAAGTCCTTCGGTTGATCTCTTCACCTTACCCCCGCCCTCCCCTACTTTCCTTCTGGGGATTGATAGCCTGATTGCTGTTTCTCAGTCTTTGGATCTGTCCCTTTTCATCAGTCTATGTTGTTCTCTATAATCCACAAATGAGTGAGATCATGTGGTATTTATCTTTCTCTGACTGACTTATTTCACTTAGCATAATGCTCTCCAGTTCCACCCATGCTGTTGCAAAAGGCAAGAGTTCCTTCTTTTTTACCGCAGCATAGTTTTCCATTGTGTATATGTACCACAGTTTTCTAATCCACTCATCTGCTGATGGGCTCTTAGGCTGTTTCCAAATCTTAGCTATGGTGAATTGTGCTGCTGTGAACATAGGGGTGCATATATCCTTTCTGATTGGTGTTTCTGGTTTCTTGGGATATATTCCTACTAGTGGGATCACTGGGTCAAATGGGAGTTCCATTTTTAGTTTTTTGAGGTGGCTACATACTGTTCTCCACAGTGGCTGCACCAGTCTGTATTCCCACCAGCAGTGCAGAAGGGTTCCTTTTTCTCCACATCCTCTCCAACACTTGTTTGTTGATTTTTTGATGATAGCCATTCTGACAGTTGTGAGATGATAATGCGTTGTCGTTTTGATTTGTATCTCTCCTATAATTAGTGACTTTGAGCATGTTTTCATATGTCTTTCGGCCTTCTGTATGTCCTCTTTCGAAAAGTGTCTATCTAGGTCCGTTGCCCATTTTTTTATTGGATTGTTTATCTTCCTTTTGTTAAGTTTCATGAGACCCCTGTAAATGTTGGAAATTAAACCCCTGTCGGTGGTATCATTGGCAAATATGTTCTCCCATACAGTGGGTCTTCTTGTTGTTTTGTTGATGGTTTCCGTTGCTGTGCAAAAGCTTTTTATTTTGATGTAGTCCCATTTGTTTATTTCCTCTTTAGTTTCCATTGCCCTAGGAGCATTATCAGAGAGGAAATTCCTTGGGCATATGTTTGCAATTTCGCTGCCTGTGGATTCCTCTAGTATTTTTATGGTTTCCCATCTTACATTGAAGTTTTTATCCATTTTGAGTTTAATTTTGTGTATGGTGTGAGTTGGTGGTCTAGTTTCATCTTTTTGCATGTATCTGTCTAATTTTCCCAACAGCATTTATTGAAGAGACTGTCTTGACTCCATTGTATGCTCTTGCCTCCTTTGTCGAATATTAATTGGGCATAGTGGTTTGTGTCGATTTCTGGGGTCTCTATTCTATTCCATTGACCTATATGTCTGTTCTTGTGCCAGTACCAAGCTGTTTTAAGAACAGGGGCTTTAGCTGAAACCGGTTTGGCTCAGTGGATAGAGCGGCGGCCTGCGGACTGAAGGGTCCCAGGTTCGATTCCGGTCAAGGGCATGTACCTGGGTTGCGGGCACATCCCCAGTGGGAAATGTGCAGGAGGCAGCTGATCGATGTTTCTCTCTCATGGATGTTTCTAACTCTCTATCTCTCTCCCTTCCTCTCTGTAAAAAATCAATAAAATATATTTAAAAAAAAAAAAAAAGAACAGTGGCTTTGTAATACAGTTTGATATCTGGTATTGAGATCCCACCTACTTTGTTCTCCTTTTTTTAAAAAATATATTTTATTGATTTTTTTACAGAGAGTAAGGGAGAGAGATAGAGAGTTAGAAACATCCATGAGAGAGAAACATCGATCAGCTGCCTCCTGCACATCTCCTACTGGGGATATGCCCGCAACCCAGGTCCATGCCCTTGACCGGAATCGAACTTGGGACCTTTCAGTCCGCAGGCCGACGCTCTGTCCACTGAGCCATACCGGTTTTGGCTACTTTGTTCTTCTTTATCGGGATTGCTGCAGCTATTCGGGATCTTTTTTTTTTTTTTTTATTCCAGATGAATTTTCGGAACGTTCGTTCTAGATTTGTGAAATATGCCATTGGTAATTTAATGGGGATTGCATTGAATATATAGATTTCTTTGGGTAGTATGGACATTTTGATGATGTTGATTCTACCAATCCATGAACACGGTATGTTCTTCCATCTGTTTCTGTCTTCCTCTACCTCTGTTTTCAGTGTCCTGTAGTTTTTTTGCATATAAGTCTTTTACCTCCTTAGTTAAGTTTATTCCTAGGAATTTTAATTTTTTTTGGTTCAATGGTAAATGGGATTGCTTTTGTAGTTTCACTCTCAGTAAGTTCACTTTTGGTGTAAAGAAATGCCATGGATTTCTTAGCATTAATTTTGTATCCTGCTACATTGCTGAATTCATTTATTAAGTCTAATAATTTTTTGATGGAGTCTTTTGGGTTCTGTATGTACAGTATCATGTCATCTGCAAATAAGGACAGTTTTACTTCTTCTTTTCCAATCTGGATGCCTCTTATTTCATCTTGTCTGATCGCAATGGCTAGTACTTCCAGTACTGTATTGAACTGGAGTGGTGAGAGGGGGCATCCCTGTCTTGTTCCTGATTTTAAGGGGAATGATTTTAGTTCTTGCCCATTGATTATGATGTTGGCTATTGGTTTGTCATATATGGCTTTTATTATGTTGAGGTATGATCCCTCAATTCCTATCTTGCTGAGAGTTTTTATCAAGAAAGAGTGTTGGATTTAGTCAAATGCTTTTTCCGCATCAATTGATATGATTATACGTTTTTTTTCTCTCAATTTGTTTACGTGATGTATCACATTTATTGATTTGCGGATATTGTACCATCCTTGCATCCCTGGGATAAATCCTACTTAGTCATGGTGTATGATCTTTTTGATGTACTGCTGGATCCGATTTGCTAGGATTTTGTTGAGGATCTTGGCATCTATGTTCATGAGGGATATTGGCCTATAATTCTCTTTCATTGTGTTGTCTTTATCTGGTTTTGGTGTTAGGGTGATGCTGGCTTCATAGAATGAGATGGGAAGTGTTCCTTCCTCTTGGATCTTTTGACATAGTCTGAGGAGGATAGGTTTTAGGTCTTCCTTGAATGCTTGGTAAAACTCCCCTGTGAAGCCGTCTGTCCCCGGGCTTTTGTTTGCTGGAAGCTTTTTGATTACTGCTTCGATTTCCTCCATAGTTATTGGCCTATTGAAATTTTTAGATTCTTCCTGATTAAGTTTTGGAATGTTGTATTTTTCTAGGATTATGTCCATTTCCTCCAGGTTGTCTAGTGTGTTGGAGTAGAGTTCATAGTATTTTCTGACAATCCTTTGTATTTCTATGGGGTCTGTTGTTATTTCTCCTATTTCATTCCTGATTTTGTTTACTTGGGTCCTCTCTCTTTGTTTCTTGGTGAGCCTGGCTAGAGGTGTATCAATCTTGTTTATCCTTTCAAAGAACCAGATCTTGGTTTTGTTGATCTTTTGTATTGTTTTTTTGGTCTCTGTGTTGTTTATCTCCGCTCTGATCTTTGTTATTTCCTTCCTTCTGCTTAGAGTGGGCTTTTTTGGTGCTCTCTTTCTAACTCTTTGCGTTGTAGAGTTAGGTCATTTATTCTCATTGTTTCTTGTTTCTTGCAGTAGGCTTGTAGAGCTGTGAACTTCCCTCTCAAGAGTGCTTTCACTGTGTCCCATAGGTTTTGGATTGTTGTGTTTTCATTTTTGTTTGTTGCCATGATGTTTTTTATTTCTTCTTTGATCTCTCTGGTAACCCAGTCGTTGCTTAATAGCATGCTATTTAGTCTCCATGTGTTTGATTTTCTTGGATTGTTTTTGTTGTAGTTGATTTCCAGTTTTATGCGTTTGTGGTCTGAGAAGATGCTGGATATGATTTCAATTTTCTTGAATTTGAAGAGACTTCATCTGTGACCCAGTACATGCTCTATCTTTGAAGATGACAAATGTGCAGTTGAGGAGAATGTATATTCTGTGGCTTTGGGGTGAAATGTTCTGAAGATGTCAATTAATTCCATCTGATCTAGTGAGTCATTTAGGATTGATGTTTCTTTGCTGAGTTTTTGTTTAGAGGATTTGTCCAGTGGCGATAATGGGGTGTTAAGGTCCCCTACTATGATTGTATTGCTGTCAATCTCTCCCTTGATCTCCTCCAGAAGTTTTCTTACGTATTTGGGTGTTCCTATATTGGATGCATATGTATTTACCAGAGTTATTTCTTCTTGTTGGACTCCTCCGTTTAGTATTATGAAGTGGCCTTCTTTATCTCTTTTTATGTCCTTCACTTTGAGATCTAATTTGTTAGATATAAGTATTGCTACCCCGGCTTTTTTTTTCACTTCCATTGGCCTAAAAAACCTTTTTCCATTACTTCACCATCAGTCTGTGGGCGTCTTTTTTTCTGAGGTGGGTTTCCTGTAGACAGCAGATATATGGGTCATGTTTTCTTATCCACTCATTTACCCTATGCATTTTTACTGGGGCATTTAATCCATTTACATTTAAAGTTATTATTTATAGAAACTTGTTAGTCACCATTTTTGATCTTTACCGCTGCATTCCTTCTTTGTTTCCTATTTTTTCTTTTTTCAGCAGACCCTTTAGCATTTCTTGCATTGCTTGTTCGGTTGTAATAAACTCCCGTAGACCGTTTTTGTCTGTGAAGCTCCTGATTTGACCCTCAATTTTGATTGATAGCCTCGCTGGGTACAGTATTCTTGGATTCAGACCCTTCCTTTGCATGACTTTGTATATATCATTCCATTCCTTTCTTGCCTGATGTGTTTCTGTTGAGAAATCGGTCTCTAGTCTGATGGAGGATCCTTTGTAGGTAACTTTCTGTCTCTCTCTGGCTGCTTTTAATATTCTTGCTTTGTCGTTGGTGTTTGCCAATTTAATTATTATGTGCCTTGGTGTCGGTCTTTTTGGGTTCATTTTGTTTGGGACTCTGTGAGCTTCTTGGATTTGTGTGAGTTTTTTCCTTCCCTATCTCAGGGAAATTTTCCCTTATTATTTTTTCAAACAGGTTTTCTATTCCTTGCTCAGTTTTCTCTCCTTCTGGGACCCATGTTATTCGGATGTTGTTTCGTTTAGTGTTGTCCCAGAGTTCTCTTAGGCTCTCCTCATGCTTTTTAATTATTTTTTCTAGAAGCTGTTCTGTTTGGGTATTTTTTCCTACCTTGTCTTCTAGCTCACTGATGTGGTCCTCTGCTTCTTCTAGTCTACTGTTGATGCTTTCTATTGAGTTCTTTATAGCAGTGATGTCATTTTTCATTTCTTCTTGGTTTTTCTTCATTTCCTCTTGGTTCCTACACATATTGGTGAATTTGTCTTCCATTCTTTTCATCCACCTCATGGCCATTTCTCTGAATTCTTTCTTTGACAGGTTGCTTGCCTCCATTGCCTCCATTTCGTTTACTTCCTTTTCTGATGATGCCTGTTTTTCTTTCATATGTGGGTTGGTTCTTTTTTCACCATGATCTCTCTTCTCCAGGTGTTTGGTTATGTAGTTCTCTTTCTGATGCGTTGATTTAAAGGCACAAAATACAACACAAAAAGGCACAACATACAAGGCACTGAAAACAAATGTATTTACGATATTAATAACCCCAAATAAAGGTGACCACTGAGTGAAGAGAATTAGGGGATAAAGAAGAAAAAAGAGAAAAAGATTAAAGAGAAAAAGAAAAAAAAAAAAAGGAATGCCGAAATGAGATTGGGAAAAGGGAGAGAAGAAAGAAGAAAAAAAAGTGAGAGAATGAATTAGAGGTGGGGAAGAGGCTATTTGTATTGGGAGAAAACTCTAATAGAACCACAAATAATCCCAATGAATTCCAGCAGCAGATCCCTGGAGATTAATGCAAACTACAATCAACCACTAATATCAAGCGAGGCAAGGGAAAACAGAAGCACAAAAATAACCAGAGAAAGAAAAAGCAAAACAGAAAAATAAAAATGTAAAACAAAACAATCTCCCAAACAAGCATAAAAAAAAAATATATACTCAAAATCAAGCAAACACTAGCAAAACGACAGAGAAAAAAAATTGGATAGTGAAGAACGATAAGAGAGAGGTGTATATGGATTTAGAGCAAGGGATTGGAAATTAGGTATATCAGTAGGGTGAAATTTAGACAGTGGGTAAAAAGAATGAATAGGGAAAATCTAAAGCAGGAATAGGGTAAGAGAAACAGGACAACAGAAGGGGAAAAGTGAGGAAGAGTTATGGCTTAAGGGTAAAGGTGAGATAGAGAGAAATGATGCTAAAGGAACGATGAAAATAGAGTGTAGAACACTAATTCCAAAATAAAATAATGAAAAAAAAATAAAATGACACTTGAAAAAATGGTAAAATGATAGCAATAATACTGGTTAAAAAATGTAATTACAAAGGTAAAATCAGGTGATGAAAAAAAAATAATAATAGGTTCTTTATTAAATGGTGAAAAAAGAATTAAAAAGAAAAAAAGTTAAAAATGTACAGTAGTGAAGGTGCTTCAGATCTTCTACTCTTCTTTTTGTCACGCCTTAGTCCTGCCAGGCATTTAGGAGAGTGTTGAATTTCCCTGCGATACACTGTTCCTCTGTGCTGTAAACCACAGTCCTGATTTTAAGGCAGGTTGTATTTGTTTACCAGACTGCCTTTATTTGTATTTACAGAAGAGACAGTTCGTGGCTCTGCCTCTGGGTGGCAGTGTGTCTGGATTGACCTCCGAGGCTATAAGTCCTCTCTATCCAGTAGTTAGGGTTTATTTTCTCTATGTTACTTGAAACTGGTTTGGGAAAGTCCACTGCCCAGAGCTGGTTCTTTAATCATTACTCCCCGCTCTGTTTCCCAGGCTCCCCAAAATGTCTTTCCCCTACAGGCTCTGTGAATGACCCCACCTGGGGAATCCCATCCACTGGGTTTAATAATCAAACACACGGATCTAAGGGGAACTGTAACAACAAGAGCCTGAGAAGTTGTGTGAATTTGCAAGCCTCCACCTTCCAGGTCTGCGCACAGTCTCCACACACCCACTCGCCCCTGGCACCAAGCACCCGGCAGACTGGGAGAATCCGAGGCTGCTTTTTTGCATCCAGTCTAGCTATGTGCTTATTTTTATCGTTCCCTTCTGCCAGCTGCCCTGTGGGGCCCCTTCGCCACTTGAGGGTCACGCTGGTCCCAAGGGCCACGGACTCTG
This sequence comes from Myotis nattereri, assembly GCF_964212035.1. NCBI lineage: Eukaryota > Metazoa > Chordata > Mammalia > Chiroptera > Vespertilionidae > Myotis > Myotis nattereri. Next base: position 33,523,736 of record NC_138094.1, on the reverse strand, counting down.
TGGGGCGCAGATTTCGCCCCTCGCGGTTCTCTCTCCAACCTGAATTGCAAACCGCACCTTTAGGGGAAGTCTAACCTTTCTGTGAGAAGAAGCAGTGCTCGTCTGAGTTCACGCAGTCACGCTGCTTGAGATCCCTTGTTTCCAGGTTAGTAGCTGATCTCTGGTTGTCTGTAACAGCCACTCAAGATGGCACAGTCTCCGCTGCTGAGCCGGCACACAGGGAGATGTTTCAGCCGCAGTCTCCAACCGTCCTTTTTTTTTCTGGGAGTTCTCTGTCTTTCCCAGCTGCAGACTGTCTCTCAGCTGAATATCCTCTGCCTATTCGGGCTGTATGTTACCCGTTTCAGCTGCTCACCCTTATCTGCTCCAGGACAAGGCACAGGACACGTCCATTTATACCTCCGCCATTTTTCTCCCCTTATATCTTTTTCTTCTAACCCTCCCACTCCTGTCCCCTAATGAACATGGCGATCAAGTGCGTCCGTTTGCCGAATGCACCCGAACGCACAGGAAGCTTACCCGAGGCACATGTTGACAATAATGAGGCCGTTTCCAGAATTGGGCGTTTTGTCACTCGAGTAAAAATAAAGTGTCTTGAGTAAAGATTAATCTCTTTATAGTGCAATTCTTAACCTTTTTATATTAATGCCAATATTGGAACAGTGTATCTTGGATGTTTTCACAATGTATCTTTGCTACGCAACACTGATGTACATGCTTACATCTGGTTTTAGAATTGTGTAATTGATCATGAGTAACATGAGTAATAATATTACTCGAGTGATGCCCAGCTCTGGCCATTGCGAGAGACAAATATATGAATACGCAATTTTTTGTCTCTGTCGATGCGTGTCACCCAAAATGGTACGCGTGTCATAGGTTCGCCATCACTGGCCTAGAGGACTAGTAGGGACTGCGGTCAAGAATACACCTGGAAGAATCAGCTTTGAAAAGGATACTAAGACTTCTTTTTTCGAGATTACTGGAAGGAAGAGTGGAAGTGAATGTCTGAGTCAGGGGCATGAGACAACCTCACTAAAATTGCAGCAGATGTGAGAATTAAGTGATAAGTGACCTTTGAGGAGAGGACCAGATGTAAGGAATGGCCACTGGGTGGCGGGGGGTTGCAGAAGGAGCAGAGCAGCTCTCTGAAGCTGACAGGATTCTCGAGCTGTTTTGAGGGTACTGCTGAAGTGGGCAACCTGGAATTGAAGTAGACCAGACCAAGTGCATGTAGGTCAAGAATTTCAAACACTAACACGAACCAAGTTTATGTGGGCTGCAAAACAAAAGCTTCAATTTTCATAGAAAGGTTTATTTCGATAAAGACATGTTGAATACAAAGGGCTGAAATAAATGAGTAATCGTTAACAAAAAATAATAGAACGTTTTAATAAAAATCAGTATTTTGCATTGAACATTAACTTCCCAGACACTGAATAACTGGACAGATTAATAAGCACAATGCAAATAAACCTACTTTTCTCATTCTCCAAAAGCAAAGTATTTCCTGTTGCACATACCAAACAAGTCAGTACAAGACTAATGATGTGGCCAACGGGTGCTAAAATATTGTCTGCTAGTATTAATGGAGAGAAATGGCACGCCTGCGCATAAGGCACATAAGGGAAATGAATGCAACACAATTATAATCAGTCATTAGCAAATGTAGTTAGTAATTAATAATTATGTAAAACAGGTTATTGTAAAAATCAGGTTACGAAATTTTTATTAAAACGCTACATACTGTTATATTCGCTGAGCCACAAAAATATTCATTGTGGGCCACGTGCGGTTTGACATGCTTGTTGTAGGTGATTGTTCTGTTGCAGCTCTTGGGAGGATTTGGAAGGTCAATGAGGGCAGAAAAATGGTCGTAGTTGAGGAGTGTAGCTTTATAGAGCTGAATTTATTTCATTTGAGAAAGGCAGCCTGTTTAGTTGAAGACATTGGGGTTCAGCATGATGGTGAGCGGAACCAGAGCAGAGTGTGGATGACTAATAATCCAGGAGAGAAGGGAGAGCTACGTGGCAGTCTCAGACATCAAGGAGTAAGTCTGGGGATACAGACAGATGGAAGAATAAGGGTGGACCAACAGGACAGAGTTGCAGGTTGGGGTTCTAGGTGAAGTTGGAAACCAAATGCAATGTGCTTCCATCTGAGCAAAGGCAAAGGTCCCTGCAGTAGAAGGGTCTGGGGCTTATAAGTGTCATCCAGTGGCCATTTGATCTTGTCACCCAGAAAATGACTGGACAGGACATGAAGAGGTTGAGGAATGGTGGGGAGTGCATGCCAGCAAAAGAGATTGGATTGTTTCTTTTGGAAAAACAGTTCCTTTCCCAAGGGTTGTCAGACCTAACTAGGTTGGGGTCATGGTTTCCTCAGCCAGGACTACTGATACCAGGAGATGGTTGAAGTTAAAAGGCTTCCTCCCAGTGTCAACCTTTCTTGGAGCTTCTCAGTAAAACCCAGTTATTAATGGTGACCACACCCCCTCTCCAATTTTTTCTGGCGTTTCTGGGAATTGGGTTAATTTTAGCTATAAAAATAAATGGAAGCACTGGTCTTTGAGATGATGGGTTGTGTTCAGACTAACACTTTGAACCTTAAAATGAGTGACTGACTAGATCAGATCAACCAGTTGACAGCCTGTCTCCATTCAGTCAGATTCTCTGAAGGCACTGGAGAAGCTTGGCATCCTCATAAAAGGCACCATACTTTTACTCTGCCACCCGACTGTTCACCCCCTTCTCTCCCTGATAAAACTGTCCTGTCCTTCAAACTTTAGCTTCAATGATGCTTCCTGGTGACGCCTTCCCTGAATCCCATTGATAGACTCATTTAGGCATCATTCCTGCCGTGGAGACTGGACTCTGGTTGTGAAATTATCACATTGTAGTATTATTTCTCTCTCCCTCAGTAAATTGTGAATTTTTTAAAGGATGGGGACTGTAGCTGTTCATCTTTTCATATCCAGCTCACTGTGCTTTTTGACATGATATTCAGTAAATCCTTGCTCAGTGAACACACAAATGTAAGTGTGATATATTTTTCACAGTTTCATTCCAGCTTGTTCATTCTGAGTCAGAACCGCCCATGAATTGAAACTTTCAGACGACTATTGAACCATGGGAATTCTACTTTGTTAAGTTCCCCCATTTTGTTTTTTGTGTTTTTTTTTTCTGGAGAACTTACAAAAATGTTAAGGAAGTGTCAGGATATTCTGCACAAGGGATATTAGGGTAATATAGCGTAACAGTCATTGGGCTAGGGAAGCCATGGGCAAACTACGGCCCGCGGGCCGGATCCGGCCCGTTTGAAATGAATAAAACTAAAAGAAAAAAAGACCGTACGCTTTTATGTAATAATGTTTACTTTGAATTTATATTAGTTCACACACACACTCCATCCATGCTTTTGTTCCGACCCTCCGGACCAGTTTAAGAACCCATTGTGGCCCTCGCGTCCAAAAGTTTGCCCACCCCTGGACTAGGAGGTAAGTTCTTGTGTAACTAGAATAGGCAAAATGCATACCTTGAGATGGAATGTTTTAAAAGTGAAATTGTTCCTCTAAATGTCTGTACTTTGTTCTCTGGAATGTAGGAAGCAGTCCATTAGTTCAAACCTGTCTTATTTTCCTCAGCTTGCTTGCTACAATTAATGCTTTCCTCTACAGATGGAAACAAAAGAACTTTATGCTCAAATACAGCTTCTACTGAAAGATACCGATTTCCTAAGAGGCAGAGAAGCAGAACTGAAGCAAAGAATTGAAGCTTTTGATTTGTAAGTAATGTTTTCATTTTGACTATTCAGAGACTGTGAGTTTAAAACAAATACTACTAATTATTCTAATGCTAATTGCCAAGTAGAGTTCTTGCTTATAAAGGTACATTCGGCTAGTTTTAAAAGGCATAAGTTGAGAGAAACAAAGACTAGGATTTTGCTTTTGAAATATTAGTTATTGGGATGAAAAGCAGTGAGACACCATCATCAGGCTACAGTAAAACCAGACCAGTACTTTGAAGAAGCTAACAACTGTTAACAAATTATGTTCAGTCACACACTTATGTTTAGTCATTGAGATCTAACGGTTCCATGTGCATGTAGTAACTCAATGCAGTGGCTCTGACTTGATTTGTACTGGGTGATGGATGTGTGTGTACTAAGTGCTCACCACTATTTCATTCTTCACATTGTACCTGCCATTAATGGCAAGCTCACCAGTCTAGTTTATGAAACAGGTTTCATTTCCATTAGGTTCTACTATTAGTTGACTCTTACTTCCTTAGTGGATTTGTCCTGGTCTTCATTAATGTGGTTAGATCATTTATATAGGCTTTAATTCATTTTATTTTTCATCTCTGCTACATTACTCTGTTCTAAGCAGTACTGAAGTGGTAAATTGATCATGACAGAAAAGGAAAGTGACAAATAAGCCATCGATTTTCAACTGGTGTGCTGCAAGAATATATAAAACATGACATACCTGACTGTAGTCAAGGGCATTAACCTCTTTTTCCTTAGATTTTCAAATAAAAAAAAAAAGACAACAGTCAACACAAAATAGCGGTTCATTGTGAACGATTCAAAAATATACCTGTTGTGTTTTTTATAAATGGGCAAATATATTTTTGGCATCCTGCAGAATTTTAGTAGTTTATGTGTGTCAGAGATAAATAAGGTTGAAAATCGCTGATATCTTACGTAATAAAAGCCTAATATGCAAATTATTCCCTCTACTGGAGTTCCACTGTGAGTTTGACCACTGGATCAGTCGATCAGTCACTATGACGTGCACTGACCACCAGGGGGCAGATGCTCGGACCAGTAGGTTAGCTTGCTGTGGGCACTGGTGGGCTGGACTGGAAAGTGAGATGTGAGGTGAGAGCTGTCAGGAAGTTCCTGGGGTTTGTCTTGAGCCCTGGGCAGAGGCAGGTGGGGGCGGGAGCCAGCAGGGACCGGGTGGCTGGGGAGGCTTCTATGCTGAGAGCCTGGACTATGCAGCCCTCCGCAGCCTGTGGCCTTCTCAGTGCTCAATTTATAATCTTCAGAGCTGCTTATGTTTATTTAAGTTTCACTAACTACTCCAGGAGAGTGGGTAACACCATTATAGGGGGCAGGCCAGGCATAGCTGCCCAAAGCCAACGTGCAGCCTCAGGCTCCTGGAACGCAGCTGAGAGGGGGGTGGGGCTGAGTCAAAGAAACTGAGTCCAAAACTTGAGGCGGAGGCAGCAAGAGGTGGAGGATGATAGCTGTGCAGGGGCCTAGAAAAGCTGCTGTGTGGGGATAGCCCAGGAACCCAGTGCCTCTCCCACGGGACAAGGTCTACATCCCTCCCTCCTCCTCCCGGTGACCTGTCACCCCAGCTCTTCTCCAAAGGTTGGACTTGGCCCACAGAGCTCTCCACCACTGCACACCCTGTACTGCCTTGTCTGCCCCACCCCACTCTGCACAGCCCACTCCATTCCCACACAGCCTTTGGAGAGCTCTGCCCCCAGAGGAGAAAGTGGGAGGCTGCGGACAGGAGGTCACATGAGGAGGGGGCAGAGCAGGGCCCACCAAGTTAGATGGAGGGGAAGGAGGGAGAAACCACACAGGACTGGGGGCAAAGACAGTCGGGGAAGGAGGTCCATGTGGAAGCTTTGCCCTTGGTTGAAGTAGAAATCCTGACCCCATTTTACAGACCGCAGCAGAGTGTGTGTGTGGGGAGGGTCAAAGACAAAAGAGGGTTTGAGGGGACTGGATGGAGAGCAGCAACGTTTGATTAATGGCCTACTTACTATTTTTATTGATTTCAGAGAGGAAGGCAGAGTGAGAGAGAGAGAGAGAAACATCAATGATGAGAGAGAATCCATCGCCTCCTGCATGTGCTCCATACTGGGGATTAAGCCCGCAATCCAGGAATGTGTCTTTGACCGGAACCAAACCTAGGTCCCTTTAGTTCGCAGGCTGCGGCTGTACCTACTCTACCAAACCATCTGGGGCGACCCATGGCCTATTTAAAAACCACTGCAGTAGGCTGAGCAGGGGTCTTACCATGATGGTGTTACCTGATAATGAGGGTGTCTGTCTTTATGTTGGAGTAATTGGAACTGCAACGAAGTAAAGACACAGCAATGGAGCCTACAAAGGGTTTCCACGCACACAATGCAATTTACTTCATGTGGCAGCTGAATTTGGTGAGCAGAGCCTTAGAAGAACATGCGGTCTCCAAGACCAGGGGCAGGGGAAAGTTCATGCTGAACATTCTGTGCTGTGAGTTACAACCTATATATATAAAGGCATGATATGCTAAGTGTCTGACCGAGTGGTCAACTGACTGGTCGCTACGACTTGCACTGACCACCCGGGGGCAGATGTTCCAACCAGTAAGTTGCTTGCTGCTGGGGTGGGGCCCATCAGGACCAGGCAAGACAGGACCAGACTTGCCCTGGAGCCCTCCTGTGATCCCACCCCAGCCCCAATTGGGACTGGGTGAGAAGATCAGGACTGTGTGAGACCACCGTGATCAGCCAGGTGGAGGGACCCCTGCCATTCATGAATTTGTGCACCAGGCATCTAGTAAGCTAATAAGTATTGTTTACTGCTCCTTTGCTTTACATGTTAGTCAGCAGAGGGTGCTAACACATAGAGCTTTTATCCTTTGCTTGGAATGGTCAGCATTCCCTAGCACTTACCTGGCTCGATCAAAGGGAAGACCATTCCATTCTTCAGTATTTGGAAGTTCTGATTGACCTATCTATCTTTTTCTATTGTTCAGCACTCCTCAGTATTCAATCACTAGATTATTAAATATCAGAAACAAATCTTTTGTCTTTCATACCTATGGGCTGATCAGTTAAACCTCACAGAAATAATCTTACTGAAGAAATAAGTACTAAAGCAAAAGTACACTAACTTAAGTTTGGTATGTAGCTTTTCTCTGAATTTATTATGGCCATTTATTACCTGCAATCATTTTTTAAGTGTTCATCATCTTCTATGAAAAGCACTTTGGTCTTGAAACTTGCACACTCCCTGCAGCCTGGTGCACCATGCTGCTCCATCTGCTACTTCAGATCCCACATAACTTGGTCAGTTCATAAAATAGATGGAGAACTCCAGCTCTTTCCAGTTACTTCCCAGCAGTGACAGTCACATAACAGTTTTAGCTTGTGGAGCTAAAATTATGTTATTTTTTTCTCCTAAAGTCTTTACTTCAGCAATTACAGTTTTATTTTTTTTGCTTTTTATATTTTTGCTAATATCAGAGGCTACAGAAGAAAATCATAAAAGTGTGGCTGATGCACTTAGGAGACAGGATCCTGAATATAAAGAGCATGGAGGAGACCTGTGACCAAAAGCTCAAGAATGAAATTCTAAAGAAATTGTTTGGTGTTCTTAAACAAGTAATAGATTTGGAATAAGTTGATGGAAACACAGCAATACTAGTGAAGTAGATAAGACTTAACATTTTATGGTGATAGTGTTTAAAAAAATACGTGTTTTTTATTGACAGTCAAGCCTTTCCCATGAATATTTAAGATAATTTTACAGAGTTACAGTATAGGGAATAGCATCCTCTGCTCTTTCTTACTCATAGCTTTTCTAACATGTATTGAGGGTCTGTGATTTGCTTTCATTTTATGGCACATTGTGAGTTGCTCAGCTCACATTGTAGATAAACTATAAAAGTGGTTGATCTAAGGCAGTTGTTCTCAACCTTCTGACCTTTTAAATACGGTTTCCCATGTTGTGACCCAACCATAAAATTATGTTCGTTGCTACTGCATAACTGTAATGTTGCTACTGTTATGAATCGTAATGTAAATAGCTGTTATGCAGGATGGTCTTAGGCGACCCCTGTGAAAGGGTCGTTCAACCACCAAAGGGGTCGCGACCCACAGGTTGATCAACTTTTTAAAAATTCACTTTTTTTAAAAAAAATAATAATAATTTTAGGGAGGAAAGGAGAGAGACAGATAAAAATCAGCATGAGAGAGAAATATTGATCTGTTGCCTCCTGTATGTGCCCTGATCAGGAATTGATCCCATGACCTTCCAATGCACTGGACAGTGCTTCAACCATCTGAATCAGGCTGACCAGGGCTGGAATTATAATGCCTTTTAGTTCTCTTTTCCTCTCCCGCCTCATACTTGCCACTACGATGGAGGTATCTATCAATTTATAAATTATTCTGCCTAGTGGTTTTAGTGCTTATCAGGTAACATGTGCCCTGTATTCCTTCAAGATTCTGCAAAGCCAGAATCAAAAGAAATAAATGGAAATTAACAATGGAGCAAAAAAATTATACAGGAAAAGGAAAATATGATAACTATGGTTACTATGACTTCCCTATAATCTGAGTTTTAATGTGTTGCAGTGATTAACTACTCAGTGCAGACATCAAGCCCATATGGTAACTTTTCTCTACAGTGCTCAGTGTAGTGTCTAGCACACAGGTGTTCATATAATATTCATTGAGTAAATGAATTTGTGGTGAAGAGATGACTCAACTAACTTTTGGTATGTCTTAATAAGTGGTCTCTTTTTACTGCCTTGCCCGTAATTTGTCATGAGATTACATTACATAGTACTTACATTACATAGTACTGAGCTTATTCTTTAAAAGAATTCTAATTAAAATATAGTACCTTTCCATGTATAGATTTTGAAATGATGACATACATATAGTATGTCAGCTTCTCGAGTGTAATAGCAAGTGCTGACATGTCTGTAGTTGTTAAACCCTTAGGAATAAATGAATGAGTAAATGTGTATGTTAATTTTCCCACTGCTTCGCAGATCATGTACTGTTTGATGTTGTCTGGTTTGGGTATCCTCTATGACTTGAGCAAGGGTGGGAATTCACAGGATACTCACCATCTCTCTCAACTGAAACGTCTGCTAGTGGCAGTTGGTGGAGATAAGTAAAACTTGAAAGTGTGCTTTTGGTATTGCTAACCCAGATATGAGGGTGGTCGAAGTTGGCCCCGAACCCTATGCCCAGCCCTTGAGGGCAAAAGTTCTTTGGGGTGGGGATGGGGTGCAAGGCAAGGCAGGTGGATGTGACTGACTTCTTGTTCTTGGGATTTAGAGTCAGTTGTACCAGTGTAAATTGAACTTAATTTACTTTTGTGTGCCAATCCAGACCACCATGGAATAATTGTTCTCAATAACCTCACAATAACGAGTTTTGGGGACCAAATTAAAGGATTGTAGCAGGTTTTATATTCAGAATTTGCATCTCTGGGCTTTGGTACTGATAGTCCTTGAAGTTATGCATGGCCATGTTCATGCCCTTAGGTGCCCGGGTGCCACAGAAACCCATACATTGATAGGAATCCGTTCAGGAAAGTGACAAGAAAATCATTTTGGTCATTCTAATTCTCAGGTATCAACTTGAGCTAAAGGATGACTACATCAATAGATCTAACAGACTGGGTGAAGAGGACAGGAAGAATAAAGGTGATTCTTGTGGAGAAGAAAGCTGCATTTGTAAATTTCTGGTATAGGTTATTAGCTTCCTAAATTGGGCCTGTTCTAAATTTATATGTGTGTGTGTAGCTTACATTTTACTCTTACTACAAAATTAATCATTATTTTGTTCTTTTAATTTTACGTATCAAAAATGACCTTAACCTGAGAGAGGTAGGGTATTCAGGAGGTTTTTCTTCCCCCATCTACTTTCCTCCCTCCCCTTTGACCACCACTTGCTTGTTATCTATATTTATGGGCCTGTCTGTTTTGTTTTGTTTATTTTTATTTCTTAAGATTCCACATGTAAGTTAAATCATAAGGTATTTGTTTTTCTCTGTAACTTATTTCATCATAATATCCTTTAGATTCATCCATGTTGTCACAGGTGGCAAGATTTTATTCATTTCAGTGGCTGAGTAATATATCACATCTTCTGTATCCACACATTCATTTATTGATGGTAGTCTAGGTTGCTTCCAAATCTTGTCTGTTACTAGTAATGGTGCAGTGAACATGTGGGTGCACATGTATGTCTTTTCAAATTGGCATGTTGTTGTTTTTTACATATACTGAGAAGTAGAATTATTAGAACATATGGCCGCTCTTATTATTATTTTTTTTTGGGGGGTGGGGGTGGGGAGAGTGACTTCACACTGTTTTTCCATAGTGGCTGCACCAATCTGCATTCCCACCAACAGTGTATGAGGGTTCTCTTTTTTCCACATCTTGGCCAGCACTTGTTATTTATCCATTTATTGATGATAGCTGTTCTAACAGGTGGGAGGTGATATCTCATTGTGGTTTTAAGCATGAGAGACTTCATTTTTTACTTATGGAAAATTTTAACTTCTCCATTCCCTGTGACCTGTTTCCTTATTTCTTTTACTTGTAACATATGTTTATGCCTCATGATATTTTTACCTGACATATAACTTCCTAAACTGTTTTATAACTAACCCAGGAGTAGGAAAGTTGAATAATTTTTCAATCTCCTGATATTTTATGTCTCAGTATATTTGTAGAAACTTGTCTATGAAAAGAAGTGAACTTAAGTAGAAATTTCAAAGGAACCAGAGCTGGGTACTTGATAAAGACCCATAAGGTCACCCAGTGTGTGGCTGCTCCTCTGTGACTATCTTGTGAAAACTAGACTAATACTTCTTAGGAATTAGTACCATCATGTAGTCAGCTAATTTTTTTTAATGATATATCTGCAAAGACTCATATTGAATGAAGTGAAAATGATGAAATAGACACTAAAATCATAAGACAAATCTTTGTATTTAAGGAAATTCAGATCTTTGGGTATGAGGGCTCTGAGCAGCTGGTGCAACTGGTTGGTATGTGTAGTGGAAGAAAGTTCACAATATATGTGACCATTAAGACTTCCCATCACCTGTTGGGTAATAGGACTTATTTCTTACTTTCCCTACTGATTTTTGACTCTGACACCTGCTATTTTAGATGATGAAATAATCGTCATTAGGTCTGACATTGTACATAAATTCTTAAATGAGTTTTTATTCACTAGAAAAACATCTTAAATTGGTTGGCTTTCTCTTTCAGAAAAACCTATTCTTTTGCAAGAGCAGTCCATGGCTACCAATTCAAAACAGGAAGAAGAATGCAATCATTCTGCAACTCGTGTGAAAGAACTTGAGGTAATTGCTAAGCCTATTGTTTTTTGAAGTCGATAAAACTTCAAGGCAGTAGATGAAATTTTAGTTTCAGCCATACATTATTTAGCTTGATGTGTTTAGACTGTTTATTTTATGACTGAGAAGGCCCAACTTAAGTTAATTTAGTAGTTCTTCCTTTTAGTCCTTCCTGCTTGTTGCCTCGAACAAGTTCCTTAATCATTGGGGTGGTTGAGGTTCCGTGGTGAGCTGACCTATGTGCCTAGCCCATAGCAGGTGGCCAGTGCTTTTAGTTTCTGCCTTAGCCTCTCCTTCCTTCCCATCAGCAGAAGGTGAACATTCCTGTCATTACATTGGGATCTTACAGGATAAAACAGAATGAGATGTGTTTTTCACATGCCATTTATTTTCTTGCTGTTCATCACGTGTGCTCTCTGAAGGACAGAGCTGGAACTTGATGTACCTGGATATATCCTGCACATAAAATGTATTTTTGCAGCTGTAATGATCTATTTATTTGAGAACATTGTAGACTTTTGTATGTAAACATGAAATGTATAAAAAAAGGAAAGCACCACAGCATGTTTGTGATAGCTCAGCTTTTCATTTTTATAAACATTGCTGCAGTCTGTGATTGCTATTGGGACCTTAGTTGTATCTGGAAAATGGGCAACAAACTTAATCTGAAGCACTTGCTTTGTAGGCCAGGGTTCTGCATAAGTATAAGGTTGGATGAACTTCCCCCGCCCCTTCTAGGGCAAAGATGAGCTTCCATGTTGGAATCAGGTTCTTCTTACTGCAGAGAATGAGTCCTCTGTCCAGTGACCTTACTTACTATGACACCCAGTTTATAGCAGCCTGCCAGTTTTTGCATAAGAAGTACTGCAGTAACTGTTCAAATGCAAGTTTTTTTTCAATTCCAGCTTGAACTCGAATCTCTCAAGGCCCAGTTCTTGGCAATAACCAAGCAAAACCACCTGCTGAATGAAGAGATGAAAGAGATGAGTGGCTATTCGCTTCTAAAAGAAGAGAAATTAGAGCTTCAGGCTCAAAATAAATTACTTAAACAACAACTGGAAGAGAGCAGAAATGAAAACTTGCATCTTTTTAACCGTATGTCTTTTTCCTGATTTGCATGTCTTTGTAATTCATATTAGCTTAATATTATGACACTATGCTTTGTATCTGTAAGGAAGGCTTCAATCAGGAAAATTTTTGTAAAATTAAGATTCTCAATTTGAAGTTACTTCCTTTTTTGCTTGCTATTACTATAGTATATTATTAGTGTCACTAAGAAGTATCTTTAAACTACAAATCTGCCTTCTGGGTTGTACAAATCTCCCCTCACTTTCTGCTGCTCAGATTTGGCCATTGAGAAGGAGGAATGAGAGTGAGGTTGAGGTTATTATTCCCTCTCCACCATTGCATCCTCACCCCCACTGTATATATTGGCTGTGGGCTGGCCCTGTGCCTCTCAGCAAGGCAAGATCCAGTGCTTACAGGATGACCTCTCACCATTGCTCTGTGCCTATGCCAGATCTTTCTCTCCCAATTCTGGGAATTCTTCCCTCCCTGATGGTTTAGGCCAAGTGTGGAGACTGTCCTGCCCACAGGCTATAGAAGACCCATAAAATCTTTTGATCTGGCCCTGCCAAGGCATTAGGGGTGAGTTAATTAAATGTTTGACCAAATATAGGAGGCTAATTAAGTTGATAATTTTGTATGACCTGCAAATGATGTTATAAATATCCATGTCAAAACCGGTTTGGCTCAGTGGATGGAGCGTCGGCCTGCAGACTGAAGGGTCCCAGGTTCGATTCCGGTCAAGGGCATGTGCCTGGGTTGCGGGCACATCCCCAATGGGGGATGTGCAGGAGGCAGCTGATCGATGTTTCTCTCTCATCGATGTTTCTGGCTCTCTATCTCTCTCCCTTCCCCTCTGTAAAAAATCAATAAAATATATTTAAAAATAAATAACTAACTAAAAATAAATATCCCAATGGCCCTTGGCAGAAGAAAGTTTCCCCACTCCTACTTTGGGCCCACGGAGTTAACAGCATGGCCCGATTACTAGCCCAGAGAACTATACCACCCTTAGTGGCTAACCTACATGAATCACCCTTTAGTGGTTCTTCAGTGACTGAAATGGTGGAACTCCATCTGATGTCTGCTTGAACCCTGAGTGTTGCTGACTGGTGCACAGATCAGATTAGACCTAGGGGTACTTAACAGGTTTTGATGGAGAACTCCTTTTATGCCTCCTGTGTGTGATAGAGGAAAGAGGTGGGCTTTCAGGTTAGTTAAAGGATTTGAAAGAATTTCTTTCATTTGCATTAGAAAAGAGTAGTGAACTTTGCCTCTGCATGCATTAAACTCTTCTGAAATTTGTGCTCTTAGTCCATTCCATAGAATTAATATGGTATTAACTACATGTGTACAAAGAAAAGAAAGAACAATTTAAAATATCTTTAGCTGCTTTTGCTAAGTGAAATGGGAAAACTTACTGTTGATAATCACTAGGCTTTTTTTACCTTCTTAGTTATAGCTCAACCACCTCCTGAACTGGTAAATTTGCAGAAACAGTTGAAGGAAGCAGGAGCTGCTTTCGTGTTAGGGCATAAGAAGTTTGAAACTCACAAGGAGGCTCTGCAGAGACAGGTGCAAAGTGAAGTGAGTACTGATCTTTATTTGGTCGGGTGTTAGTCTGATCCACTGTGTACACATGTAAGCTTGGTGTGTGTCACACCAGTGTAAATCAGATTGGTTTTAACATCAAAAATTATCCCCCCACTATTCTAAGGTAACCTTCTCACCTGAGAAATTCTTGGGTGATGATATAACTATATTTATAACAGTAATAAAATCCCAAGGAAAGCGCACTCATAAACAGAAATTGTCCCAGTCTCGGTTGTGCCCTCTAGTAATGTCTCTTGATTCTTGCCCTGTGACTTAGAATTGTTGACACTCTGGTGTCTGCCTCATACCTTATAGAACTGTTCTTAGAGATGAGTGCAAATGGAGGTGGCAAACTTGTTTGTGTGCTCTATTGTTTTCTAGGGACCTGTGGACCACAGGCATGAAGCTGCTCAGAATGGGCAAAATGGAAAAGAGAATAAGCCCTATAAAAGACTTGTTCCTTTTGAAGTGAACTGGGATTTCTTTTACATTGATTTCTTCCCTTCTTTAAATCTTTTCAGACTGAGCATTCTGCAAAGCTGAAGGCCCGGATATTAAATTATGATGCTTCTGTAAGGAGGTTAACTATGCAGGTGGCTGATTTAAAATTGCAACTGAAGCAGATTGAGACAGGTTAGAGAGATTTTTAACTTACAAATGTGTATGTGTAAAACTTCCAGTATATATGGAAATGTAATGATCATTACTGAAGTTTCAGTAATTCTCATAGTAGGGGAAAAGCCATAGAAATATGTCATCTTAGAAGTAAAAACTCTGTCCATTTCAGGAATACCAACCAGTCAGTCATCAGCTAACGTGACTTGCTTTTATAGGTTCCTTTGGCTTGGAAGAGCCTTGTACCCCAAATAAGAAAGGTGTAATGGCACAGAGGTTCCCAAATTCATGGACCTTGGTTTTTCTTTTATATTTGTTACCTTGATAATAAGATCAATCTGACCCTTCAGGGTTTTTACGTGTTCCTTGAGAGATGAGTAAAATATGTGAGAAGCAGGGTGACTTATGTCACTCTAGAGGCCTGGTGCATGAATTTGTGCATGGGTGGGGTCCCTCAGTGTGGCCTGTGGGGATTGTGCTGAAACTGGCAGTCCAGCACCACCTGCTGCTACTGCCTACCACTCTCGCTCATCCTGATCCTGCTGCACCTGCCGCAGGCTCACGCCCAGTCAGTCCTGATCAGGAGAAGCTCGTCTGCTGCAGTGGCGCTTGCCTGCATCTGGCGCCTGTCCCAATGGGTATGGGATGGAGGGGCAGTGGGGGGAGAACGCAATCTGCCCTTTGGGCAGGTGGTGGGATGCCCTTGCCTGCCCAGGATCCAGATCTGTCCCTGATGTTCGCAGGGATTGTCAAGATTTCTTCCTTGCAGAGTGTCTAGGGAGGGGAAGCAGCTGCGGTGCCTGAGGCCAACTTTCAGGAGGCTAGTGGCCCTGTGCTAGTGGTACTGGTCTGTTGGTGCCTGGCCTGTTCTCTAGAGATTGGACCTGTAGGACTACTGAGGGAGTGAGTGGCTACTGCTGCTGGCTGGTGGGCCTCCAGGAACAGGTCAGTCAGCAGAGCGGCACTCCCCCTGTGGGAGCGCACTCACCACCAGGGGGCAGCTCCTGCGTTGAGTGTCTGCCCCCTGGTATCAGTACATGTCAGAGTGACTGGTGGACCTGTCATTCAGTTGCTTTAGATAGAGGTTAGTATATATCACATTGATTATATACAGTGTTTATGTTTTTGCACCTCAATTTTGAAGTTACTGATTAACCTTGGTTGGACACATTTAACTTCTTTGTGATAACCATTATAATAACCTGGTTATTAACAGGGAAGGAGTAAAAGGAAGATTAGGTAATAGAGACATGCCATTTATACAGCTTTGCCAGGGAATTGCAGTTAATAGTCTCCAAGTTTATTACCTAAAGATCACTGTGGGAAGGCACTAGACAATGGACCCATGCCCAGTGAGGTCTGCATGACGTGGGATGTTGCTTATCTGTTAGTCAGTCACACCAGGGAATAAGTCAGTAGCCAGAAATAGGCATGCCACCGCAAGTACAGGAATATTTAATTTTTAAGCTCCTGAACAAAGAAGCCCCTCTCTCTCGCTGCTCACCTCAGATTCCCAGCTTATGGTGTTCTTACCTCCCTCTACTCACCCTGTGACCCACAGCCATGTAGACTTCACACAGTGTACTGATGTACTAAATGTAGCCTGACACTAAATCATGCCCTGCTCCACCATGGAATGGACACTCTGGATACTGGCCCTACTCTTTGATTCTGCTGGAGCCCCGTCTGCACTCTTTTCAGGACTAGGCTAAGGGACATTGAACCCTGCAGACCAGAAAATATAATTACACACCAATAAAATACATTCATTCTCCCATGGGAGTCTTAGAAAAGTCTTTTTCTAAAGATACTGCAAGAGCCACCCACTACCACTAAAGTCGGAAAAATTTGACCCAGTGATTTCTCCAGCTACAGTTGGACCTCAGTTTCCTCATTTGCAATGGGGATATGAATATCTACTTTGCCATGGTGAAGAAGGCAAAATGAGATGGCTCTCAGTTGAGTGCCTGCAACACATCAGATACTCAGAAGGATTACTGCTATCATGTTACTGCATGTTTGCCCTGAGGATGCATACTGCCTGCCTCTTCTTCATAACAGGTGTACTGAAGCTGAGATACAAAGCTCAAAAAGAAAGTTTCTGTGTGTTAGCAGTTGAACTGGTTTCCACATTTCCTGGCCTGGAGCCTTCCTCAGTTCCTATTTGTACTCACTCCTCCTCAGTTCCTTTTCCCATCTTCCACGCTAGTTTCATTTTTATCTCTTGACTCCTTCCCTGTTCCTTATTTTCTCTCACGCCTATTTGCTAAACTGCCCACAGCTGAAATCACAGTGATCTCGAAAGATGAATAGTGTGAGGATGGAACCTTTTCAAACACATGCATTGCCCTGGAGGCATTGCTGGAGAGTAGCGGCCACAAGACTGGCTATGCATGTTCAGGTTTTGCTTAGGGAGTCCCAGCATCTGTACACCTCCCTACCTGTATGACCTAGCCTTAGCTCCCCAGGTGTAATGTGGGAGGAGCAGAGTTGTTAGTCTTGTTGTGGCTGCAGGTCCTCATACCCTTATCTGAAAACTAGAGGCCTGATGCATGAAATTTGTGCACTCACCTTCGGTGGCTCGCCTCAGACCTCGCAGCTGTGGCTTTGTCTGGAAGGTTGTCCAGAAGGATGTCTGGAAGGTCATTCGGCTGTCCGGTCTAATTAGCACATTATGCTTTTATTATCGACTAGAGGCCTGGTGCACAAAATTCCTGCAGTCAGGCGGAAGGGGCCCCCCAGCCTGGCCTGTGCCCTCTCAGTTCTGGAGCCCCACGATAGATCGCCCCAAAGATGTAGGCTCCTGGATGAATTGCCCCAAAGAGGTAGGCTGGAGTAGGGTCCCTGCCTGCAGGCATGTAAAGCCTCGGGACCCCCAGTGCTAGAAGCTAAGACCAGCAGGTCATAATAAATGCGAGAAGTTCACCAGAAGGCTGATGGGCTTCGATATTCAGCAGGGCTGAAAATCTGCAAATTATTACCTGCTGCTAGAGGAAAGGCCAAAAGCAGTTCCTCTAACCTGATAATTTTTTCCTGTTTATCAAACCTGACCTTTGATATGTGTGTTTATTTTGCTAAAGGGCAAAATGTGTAAATAAAAAGCCATGGGTCCAGAAATTCGGCAAGCCACTCCACTAGAGAGCTGGTTTCCGCCTGGCTTTCCCCCATGCCTTCCAAATTTATACTTCTTGTCCAGTGTATCCATTTATGTGTCAGCCCCTTCTCCAAATTCCTGAACCCTTGATGCAAAAAGACTGCGGCACCCCAGGCCACGCCATGTGGAGCTAGCTGCCAGGCCCCACCTCCGTGCACACAGCATCAAGTCTGCGCCCACCTGTGCACGCAGCCTCCTGATGATGGATGTGATGGGCATGAGGGCATTGCGGCGTGAGGGCTTAACAACCACATAAACTTATATTAGCATAGATAGATTGGGCCCTATAGTGGTTTTGCCACAGCCCTGGGAGTTCTGGGGCAGCATCCTTTAGTGAACCATGTTTGCAGTCAAATATGTGACTATCCATGCTGGGTAGAATAAATAAAGGTAATGAATGGATTTGCATCAGTTCAGGTAAAGTTTATCAACAGTGAATTCAGGTCTGCTTAGGCTTTGTTACCAAATTTATGAATATGATTGTGGATCGTGGGTTGTGAAATAATATCATGCATTAAGAAGGAAGGCCTAGCTCTGGCTAATTTTGTTCAGTGGTTAGAGCGATGGCTTGCAGACCAAAAGATGGTGGGTTCCATTTCTGTCAACCACATATACCTCAGTTGTGGGTTTTCTCACCATCTTTGGTTGGGGGTGCATGTGGGAGGCCAAGTTGAGGTGTCTCTCACATCAGTGTTTCTCTTCTCTCTCCCTATTCCTCTACTCTTCCCTTTCACTCTTCAATGGAAAATACATCTTTAAATCAGGACTAAAAAAAAGGCCTAAAAACAAGGTCTGTGAAGTTATAACTGGTACATAAAGCTCTCAAAAAAATGCTAATAAATAAGAATTGGCTTCAGAAATTGTTTAGTGTGCATATTTGTTCTTATTAATACATCTCTCTTCATTTAAAAAAAAATATCAAGCATATTTGAATTTTTTTTCCTGCTCATTGGTCACATTATTTTCATTTAGCCCCCAGCCAAAGCCATCTCTGTTTCATCATTCTGCCAGCAGATTTATGGTGTCTCCTACTGGTGAAACAAGCAGGGATTTCTTGAAAAAAAAAATCATCTCAAACAGGAAAAGCTGATGGGAGAGACAGTTACACCAAGGATCATAAATCATCCAAATACAAGCACAGTTGTTTGCTCCCACATTTCTGATCTTTAGTTTGTAATCACACCAAGGCAAGAATGAAAGAGCTAGAGCAAGAGATTGATTGCTTAGAAAAAGCTTTCTTCGGTATTCTGTTGCTAGAAGCCCACTAGCATCTAAGAGTCTGCCTCCACTCATGTAGGTAAGCTTCTGCAGAAAGGGTTTCAGGACTTTCATGGTCCTTTTATCTGAGTACGAGTGAGTGAGCTGTAGAGAGCAAGAAGGAGGAGAAGTCTATGCTTGCTGTACCTGGGAAATCTTTAGCCTGAGTAGCTTCATCCTCACTGCACCTATGGTTGCCTGCTTACCAGAGACTTCTCCCCTGTGACATAACATTGTGGGAGGCAACGGGTTAGAGCAAGTTCAGCATTTTGCTTGACATGCAGACGTGTTCAGAGAATGGTAATCAATGGCTTTTCCCTTACTGCTGATTAGTTTTATTATTAATGCTGAATCCTTAATAATGTGGGTCAGTTATACGTCATACTCAACTATTTGCAAGGATAATAGAATTTCTTTTCAAATTAAACTCCTTAGGAACCATGTTGCTGTTTTCACTGTGTAATTTGTAATACTCTTGTCCTGATACCTTTTGCCCTTTAGGTCTGGACCAATCCCAGTCCTTTGCTTTTCCCAGTCCTTGTCCTGAAAGAATGCTCCCGCCTTCAGCAACTGAATCTAGGCACAGCCTTTCCATCCATTCACTCTCAAGCCTTCTGGAGCAGAAAGCCAAGTAAGTTCCACATTCTGATTGGCCCAGCCAAGTCTGGTTAGCTGAATGGCCCTGACTTTGCGTTGTTTTAAAGTGACGCTCAAGACCATGTGGAGTGTAGAATCAGATTGTAAGATGATGTGTAATCTTCAAGAATCATCTGAATTATTTGGGGAAAATTCCTTTTAGCAAATAATTAATTTTTCCTTGTTTGCTAAACCTGATGTGTACACAGTGCACTATGGTAGCAGTAAGCATTTTCATAGTTCTATGAATAGACTTGGTTTATAGAAATAAAAAAGCAACATACAAAATCTACAAAAGCAAATTCAGTTTATTTTTAAACTTGAAGTAGTTTCACACATTTTAATTTTAAAGTCCTTCAAAAAAAATAAGTCAGTTAAAAAATATTTGGGCATTTAGTCCAAACAAAAGTCTAATTTGTCTATTGAGATAAATACTGAATTGGTAGTGGGTTGTAGGGTCTGATTGCTGAAGTAGAATGGCGTATGTAGAAGTTGGGTGGCGGGTCACCCAGGCTGGGATTGAGGCGCATAGGAGACTCCTGTCTGTGCTTGATCCATATGGACGGCACTCTGACTCCTTAGTTCTGGGCTCCAGGCTGGACATCTGTCTGCATATTTTGATTCACTCCCAGTGTACAGAGTTGAAAACTGCCACATGTGTCCATCATGGTCCTAATGCGTGTAATGTGCATTTATTTATATTGCTTTCTCATGATAAAGCCAAGAGGAGAAACAGCACACCCATGTGGGAGTTAGGGCACTTGGATGCACATGGGGCTTGTAGTTTTGCATCTTCAGCTGACTCATACTGATGCTGTGCAGAATTTGTTCTTTTCAAAAACGTTTTGTGGTTCTTGAAAATATAAAAGCATTGAGAGTGCCACATTATTTCTTGTCAGCAATATAATTAATACCTGCCTCACAGTGTAAGGTGGTTCTGCAGAGTGCCCAAGCTAATGTCTTGATTACTTGGAATGATGCCAGTTGCATGGAGCGTGCCCAGTGCAGGACAGCTTTCATTTTCACAGAGCACAGTTCATTCTCTAGAGCAGCGGTTCTCAACCTGTGGGTCGAGACCCCTTGGGGGTCAAATGACCCTTTCACAGGGGTCGCCTAAGACCATCGGAAAACATATATATAATTACATATTGTTTTTGTGATTAATCACTATGCTTTAATTATGTTCAATTTGTAACAATGAAAATACATCCTGCATATCAGATATTTACATGACGATTCTCAACAGTAGCAAAATTACAGTTATGAAGTAGCAACGAAAATAATTTTATGGTTGGGGGTCACCACAACATGAGGAACTGTATTAAAGGGTCGCGGCATTAGGAAGGTTGAGAACCACTGCTCTAGAGCCTTTTCCAGAGTCACAAAGGCTTTTCATAGCCCTGTGCTCTTGGTTTTACCTTATTACAACTTCACACTCATGAATTTTATTCTTTCAACCCAGTCTTTATCAAAGACAAACTGAAGTTCAAGACAGACATGAATTTTCAAATGTGGATGAACTATCTTTTGAGGATAATGAGGAATTTGGATCATCTTTTGAACGTTAAGTTTAAATGTAAGTACCAGTTTTTAACAGTTGAAAATGTAGAAAGCTAAGTCTTGGTGAAATATATCCATTGTTAAATCAAAGGCCTTAAAAATTACAACATTTGTATTTTGTGATAAAAACATGGATACAGATGTATTACCTTTTTTATATCACAGATTTTGATGGGTCTATTTGAGTGTTACTTTTTTTTAATTTTCAAGATAACCAATAATTTCAAAGTTGGAGCTAAGCTCACAAGTGAACCCTTAACTTAATTTACCAAGTTTGGGATTGCCTCAGATTAAAATACCTGATTCTTAATTTTTTTTTCTTTTTATGGAATATGAAGATGCTAAGTTATTTAAGTTATACAGATTCTGATGACTGCATCAGATGTAGAAACCTCATTCTTAGTGAATGAATGGAGGTGGAAGTATATTAGCTTCCTTATCTGAAAACTGGAGGCCTGGCTCTGGCTCTGCCTTAGATTGTTCTCTGGGAGCATACTGCTTAAGTATAAAATTAGGATATAGAAGTCAGTCAGCTCTAAGGTTCTCTCTAGCCTAGGAAATCTTTATATTTGTATATAATCTGTAGTTTTGCATTGTGAGCTTCATTGTCAAATCTGAAAGTACTCTACTTTGAACAGTTAAATGAAAGAGCTTAGTAAAATTGGTAAATTCTTTGCAACTAACTTTTTAACAATTTTGTTAAGGCTTTACTATCTAAATGGAGTTCATATAATTATCAGCAAGTCAGGTGAATTCTGTCACTTTCCTGTTGGGTTATAAATCTAGTTTTGGAAACAAATCTAATTCTTTTAAGTGTAATAACACTTTGAGAAGCAAATAGATTGTCAAGTGGTATGCTGAAAGTCTTAGGATTAATTCTGTAGGAAAAGATCTGGCTTGGTTGCTTTGGCTGAGACTTGAGCGCAGCCAAAGTTACCCCCATACTGCCCTGCCTTCTTTTGCTGTTGTTAAGGACTCCTGGGACACTCATTTGTACCTATTATAGATGCAGCAGACATGCCGATACAGTTTGAAGTGAATGGCCTCCATCCTGCTGGTGACATGCCTCTCTTGGGAACTGCCTTGGGTGCTCCTCCTGCCAGACCTATCTCCTCTCATTACCCAAGTAAGTTTTCCTTGGTTGTAACTACAGATAGTATGATAGCTACTAAATGCCAGCCTGTTCCTAGTGAGTTATTTCATTTATTGAGGGAGGACCTTTATAAGCATAAATTATTCAAAGTCTTAGAGTTGAGTATTGCCATTGTTAATACATTTCTGAAATAAATTTGAACATGTAAAGAGGAGAAAATTAAAGGAGTTGCTTCTCATTAATCTTCCCCAACAGTGGCTTTTTAAAAAAAAAATCTTTATTGTTGAAACTATTACAGAAGTCCCCTTCTTTCCCCCATTGACCTCTTCCAGCCTGCTCCTGGCACACGCCCGCCCCCCCACCCCCACCCCACACACACAGGCCCTCACCATCCCATTATTTGTGTTCACTCATTATGCATATATGCATACAAGTTCAATGATTGAGCTCTTCCTACCCACCTCCCCTCCCCTGACTTCCCTCTGAGGTTTCACAGTCTGTTCCATGCTTTTATGTCTCTGGGTCTATTTTTGTTCATCAGTTTATTTTGTTCATTAGATTCTACACATGAGGGAGATCATGTGATACTTATCTTTCTTTGACTGGCTTACTTCACTTAGCATAATGTTCTCCAGGTCCATCCATGCTGTTGCAAATGGTAAGGGTTCTTTCTTTTTTACTGCCACACAGTATTCCATTGTGTAAGTGTACTATAGTTTTTTTTATCTACTCATCTGCTGATGAGCACTTAAGGCTCATTCCAAATCTCAGCTACTGTAAATTGTGCTGCTATGAACATAGGGGTGCATTTATTCTTTCTAATGAGTGCATTGGGTTTCTTAGAATATATTTCTAGAAGTGGGATCACTGGGTCAAATGGGAGTTCCATTTTGAATTTTTTGAGGAAACTATACTGTTTTCCACAGTAGCTACACCAGTCTGCATTCCCACCAGCAGTGTACTTTTCTCCACATCCTCGCCAACAGCTGTCATTTGATTTCTTGATGATAGCCACTCTGACAGGTGTGAGCTGGTACCTTATTGTTGTTTTGATTTGCATTTCCCAGATGATTAGTTACTTTGAGAATTTTTTCATATGTCTCTTGGCTTTCTGTATGTCCTCTTTGGAGAAGTGTCTATTTATGTCCTTTGCCCATTTTTTAATTGGACTGTTTACCTTGTTTTTGTTAAATTGTATGAGTTCTCTATATATTTTGGAAACTGACTCCTTATTGGATGTATCATTGGCAAATATGTTCTCCCATGCAGTAGACTCTCTTGTTATTTTCTTTTTAAAAAAATACTTTTATTGATTTTTTACAGAGAGGAAGGGAGAGGGATAGAGAGTTAGAAACATCGATGAGAGAGAAACACCAATCAGCTGCCTCCTGCACACCCCCCACTGGGGATGTGCCTGTAACCAAGGTACATGCCCTTGACCAGAATCGAACCTAGGACCCTTCAGTCCACATGTCAACGCTCTATCCACTGAGCCAAACCAGTCAGGGCTCTTGTTATTTTCTTGATGGTTTCTTTTGCTGTGCAGCTGCTTTTTATTTTGATGTAGCCCCATTTGTCTATTTCCTTCTTAGTTTCCTTTGCCCTAGGCATTGTATCCATAAACATGTTGCTGTGTAAGATGGCTGAGATTTTGGTGCCCGTGATTTCTTCTAGGATTTTTATGGTTTCCCAACTTAAATTTAAGTCTTTTATCCATTTTGAGTTTATTTTGTGTATGGTATAAGTTGGTCTTATTTCATGTTTTTGCATATATCTGTCTAATTATCCCAACACCATTTCTTGAAGAGACTGCCTCTGCTCCATTGTATGCTCTTGCCTCCTTTGTCAAATACTAGTTTAGTATAGTGGTGTGGGTCAATTTCTGGGTTCTTAGTCCTGTTCCATTGCTCTGTATGCGATACTTGTACCAGTACCAGGCTATTTTGATTACAGTGGCTTTCTAGTATAACTTGATATCTAGTATTGTTATTCCTCCAACTTTTCTCTTTCTCAAGCTTGCTGCAGCTTTTGAGGTCTTTATTGGTATAATTTTTAGAGTATTTTTCTAAGTCTGTGAAATATGCCATTGGTATTTTAATAGGTATGCATTGAACCTAAAGATTGCTTTGGGTAGTATGGACATTTTGATGGTATTTATTTCTGCCAATCTATGAACATGGTATATTCTTCCTCTAGTTTATATCTTCTTCTACCTCTTTTTTCAATGTGCTATGGTTTTCTGAGTATAGGTATTTTACCACTTTGGTTAAGTTTATTCATAAGTCTCAATTTTTTGTTGTTGTTGCAGTGCTAATTGGGATTGTTCTTTTATTTCTCTTTCTGAGCGTTCAATATTGGTATATAAAAATGCCATAGTTTACTGGGTGTTAATTTTATATCCTGTTATGTTGCATCCCTGTCTTCCTATTCTTAGGGAAAATGGTTTTAGTTTTTAGCCATTGAGTATGATATTGGCTGTAGGTTTGTAATATATGGCTTTTGAATATGTTGAGATATGATCTATTTCTACTTTACTGAAAGTTTTTATCAAAAAAGGGTGTTGGATTTTGTCATGCTTTTTCTGCATTGATTGAAATGATCATGTGATTTTTGAGTGTTGCAGTCTGTTAATGTGATATATCACATTTATTGATTTGTGGATATTGTACCAGCCTTGCATTCCTAGAATAAATGCCATTTGGTCATGATGTATGGTCTTTTTAATGTATTGCTGGATCTCATTTGCTAAAATTATGTTGAAGATTTTAGGGTCTGTATTCATCGGGGATAATTCTCTTTCTTTGTAGTGGCTTTATCTGGATTTGGGATTAGGGTAATGCTGTCCTCATAGAAAGTGTTCCTTTCCCTTGGATATTTGGAATAGTTGAGGAGATTAGGTATTAGTTTTTCTTTGAATGTTTGATAAAACTTCCCTATGAAGCCATCTGGACCAGGACTTCTGTTTGCTGGAAGTTATCTAATTACTGCTTCAATTCCATCAGTACTTACTGGCTTATTCAGGTTTTCTGATTTTTCCTGATTGAGTTTTGGAAGATTGTATTTTTCTTATTTGTCCATAGTCTGACAAAGCAGTTACCTTTTTGCTTAAGACAGTTCTTCAGAAACCATTCCATTTTGGGAAATCATAGTATAAAATTGAAATGGCGGTTAATACCCATATACATCTTCAATGTGATTGTAGTATGTTAATAATTCTTTGTTTCCTTCATGTCTTTAAAAAAAAAAATAAGGACAGAAGAACCTTTATATTTCAGTTTTCAGAAGAGCTGATGACATTGGAGGAAAACTCGTCATCAAACTTGTCTGGCCCACTTTCTCTTTCTTCTTACTGTCTCTAATTTACACACTTCCCTCCCCTGTGTGGAATCAGGGAGGAAAGCTCTAGGGGGAGATTAGAGCTTTGTCTCATACTCCAGC
This sequence comes from Myotis nattereri, assembly GCF_964212035.1. Lineage (NCBI taxonomy): Eukaryota > Metazoa > Chordata > Mammalia > Chiroptera > Vespertilionidae > Myotis > Myotis nattereri. The sequence continues at coordinate 33,498,210 of NC_138094.1, read as the reverse complement.
CAGATCTTTTTCTCCTTGAACTAAAGAGTTTAAGCCTCAAGCTTGAAAGGAGATTTCTTAAGTAAAACCACCTCTTGTTTTTCCAGTGTTTGGATGGGACTATCATGTTCAACACCTCTTGTAAGTAGTTTCTTGGTTCAAGTCAGCATACTCAGGGAGATGAGGAATTGCCAAAGGAAACAAGACTTTGAAAGGATTGTTCTCACTGATTCCAGGGTACACCATCCTGTAAAGCACTCATTCAGCGAGACTTCATTGAGAACCTTCACTTCATATATGAAAACTCTATCACCCAATATCACCTCATTGATTTAATTGTGAAAAAAGAAAAACAAACACCTCCTGTGTGCTGGGTGCTGGGCATACTGCAGTGGGACAACCCAAGCCCTTTCTTCATGGAGCTTCTAGTGGGAAAGTCAGCAGTCAGCTAGCCATCACCAAGACCTCTGATGGGATAGATACTGAGTAGGGGCAGTGGCCACCCAAGAGTGGCTGTGATAGGTTGTTTCGCAGAGACCTGGGTGAGTAGGAAATAAAAATAATACAATAAAGGAAACCAACTGAGTTCATAGGTGTTCTATCTCAGAGATAGAATGAAAATTATAACAATGGCTTTTAAAATTATCCTTAAGTAATGTTTACATTGATCATTGAAAAATTCTCTTATAATCATCATTTCCCCTCTTCGTTTGGATACAAAGGGAAGTGAAAAAATCCAAAACTTGATATCTTTGAGATGTCCAGTGGAAATACTAATTAGGTAGCTACAAAGTACAGTCATGCACCTTTTAATAGCAGGTATATATTCTAAGAAATGTGTCCTTCGGGAATTCATTGTTGTGTGAACATCAGAGTGCACTTTTGTAAATCTAGGTGGTACAGCCTCCTGTACATCCAGGTAGCCTATTGCCCCTCCGGTACAAGCACATACAGCATGTTACTGTACAAAACAAGATTAAATCAAGCACAGGAGAAAATGACGCCATCGAGAGATGTAATAAACATGAGGTATATGAAGTTGCTGCCCATATAACATGGGATGCTGTTTCACAGCACACTTTTCTTTATCATTAGAAAAAAAAAAAAAAAACCACTATAAAACAGTGATTAAAAGGGTAGTGTAGTAAATACATAAACCAGTGACATGGTCCTTTATTATATTTATTAAGTATTAGGTACTAGACGTAGTTGTATGTGCTGTACTTTTATATGACTGGCAGCACAGTGGGTTGGTTTACATTAGCATCTCCATAGACACGGGAGTAATGCATTGTATTACATTACCATGTGGTGATAGCCACACCACTTAGACAGTAGTGATTTTTCAGCTCCATTATAATCTTACCAGAGGCCTGGTGCATGATTTTGGGGGGTCCCTTGGCCTGGCTGGTGAACAGGGCCATCTTGTCCACTCCTGATCGGGGCCTACTGGCAGGGGTGGGGTCGCGGGAGCAACCATGGGAAGTTGTCTGGTCATGGGAGCTTGGCTATGGGAGCACACTGACCACCAGGGAGCAGATTCTGCCTTGAGCATCTGCCCTCTGGTGGTCAGTGCACATCATAGCTACCGGCCAGTCTTAACCGTTGCTTGGACTTTTATATAGAGAGAAGATGGGACCACTGTCATATATGTGGTCTGTTGAACGAAATGTTGTTATGCAATGCACAGCAAAGATATAGTCCTTTTTTCTTCTTTATTGTTTAAAGTCAGCAACCAAACAGCATTTCTATTTTGAGATTGCTATTCCATGTGATAAAGTGATGGCATTTAGGTCTGCAAGCAAGAAGAAGATTGCATTTCTGCCTGTGAAAATGATCAACTGCCTCCTCTGGTATTTGAATTTCATGACCAGGAGTATGAGTCCGAAATGACTGTGTTGTTTCTGTCCTGTTAGCAAAAACCTTCAAAATCCTTTGGTGAACCTATGAATTTGTCTCTTAGCATTGCTGGGGGGAAAGTGTAGCCTACAAAAGTTTAGGCTCTTCCAGAGCCAGAGGAGAAAGGCAAGCATAGCCATCTGTGGGATTGACATTGAGTTAAACCTGTGACAGGTGAGGACTTTTGCTTTGAGCTACAGGGAATAGACAAATAAAGCCTGGAACAATAGATGTAGAACAAACAGATTCATGTGGTTGTGAGAAGGCAGGTACAAAATACTGTGTAAATGTGGTGGTGGAGAGGTGTCACTTTAGGAATACTGTTTTTCTTAGTGGCTGTATCTTGTATTCCTTAGCCAGAAGTGTGCTAAGGTTCCTTCTTATCCACAACCTCACCAGCACTTATTGTATGACTTATTAATGGTTGCTATTCTGGCTGGTTTGCAGTGGCACCTCATTGTCATTTTAATTTGCATCTCTCTAATAATTAGTGACATTGAGCCTATCTTCATGTCTCTTGCCATTTGTATGTTGTCTTTGGAGAAGTATCTATTTAGATTTTCTGTCCACATTTAATGGGGTTGTTTTTCTTTTGGTGGATTATAGGAGTACTTTATGTGTTTTGGAAATTAACCCCTTACCATATGTATTATTGGCAAATATGTGCTCCAATACAGTGGATTCCCTTTTCATTTTGATGCTGATTTTTTTTTGCTTTGCAGAAGTTTTTTTAGTTCAATGTAGTCTCATTTGTTCCTGTTTCTCAAGAATGTTGAGGCTAGGGGACCCTACCCCCCTCCCTATGTGGGAGTCTGTTCTGTGGTACTCTTTCCCCCTCCCTACTTTGGAGTCTGTACTTGTTCTTTAACAAATCTCCGCCTTTGCTATACCGAAAAACAAAAAACAAAAACAAAAACAAAAACAAAAACAAAAACGAATGTTGTGGCTATTTTGGGGTCTTTTTCAGTGTTCTGTATCTCATTTGAATGTTCAGAACATTCAAATTTATATGCAAATATAAATTTTTTGCATATTTCTAGATCTGTGAAATATGCACTTGGCATTTTAATAGTGATTGCATTGAATCTAAGGATTGCTTTGGATAGTAGGCACATTTTAATGATATTAATTCTACCAGTCCATGAACATGGTATATTCTTCTGTTCGTTTATCTCTTTTTTCAGGGTCCTGGGCGCTTGCTCAGTGGTGGGGTTGTGTGGGAGAGGTGGGAGGAAGTGAGTATTAGGTTAGGGAGAGATTGAAAGCAAAGCACAGAGCAAGGGAGGCACAAATATACCCAGGTAGCATGAGTCTGCTGCTGGAGGTGCAGTGTTCCCAGTGCAGAAGTAGTGTACTATTTCAGGTCAGTCCGGAAAGAAGGTGTGGACACCACCAGAGCAGAGACAGCAACAGAAATCCAGGTCTTATTTTCAGGAAATGAAGGGTGCTGCTGATGGTGGTTGCTTGAAGGCAGAGAGACTGATGTCAGGGTGAGCACATTGATTAGGTTATTTCAGCTCAGCTGTCCAGGTAAAAGGTGAGAGGTAGTCTTATTGCAGTATCTGGGGGAGTTAGAGCCTGTAAGCCCTGGTGGATGAGTGAATGTAGTGTAGAAAGGCATGATAAAAAGGGACAGGAATGATAACTTCAGGTCTGAAGCTGATGCTGTGGGATTTCCAAGTGTTGATGGTAGGGAACTGGCCAGAAATGCGGATGAGACTCGGGGAGAGATCTGTGCTAGAGAAAAAGATGTGAGAATGATCAGGGCAGAGGTAATAGCTAAAACTCCAGGAAGGGATCGGCCCAGGGCAAGTGGGAAATGTTGGTAAGATGACTAGGGGGGTTCAGGGGCGGGGTGCTGGTTTTGTACTAATTTTGTACTGTTCTGGGCGGGAGAGGCTCGATTGCTTTTGTGGGAATTAGGGGAAGAGTTATACAACTGCTGTATAAATACAGACTAATGTTTAAGTTAGAATCCTAAATAGAGAGTTACAACTGAGGATAGAGGCAGAAATGCAAGGCTGGCGAAGGGCAGAGTACAGAAGAAGGGGTGAGGAAGATAAGGAAATGTGTTGTGGCAGGAGGACAGTTGAAGTTGTTCATGGCAAGGGTGACTTGTTTTCATCTAAGTAAAGTAAAAGGCAGATGCTGTGCCAGGTGTGGGGCTGGAGGCTGCGAGACCATGAAGATGGATCAGCAGGCCAACACAATCAACTGAGAGTCGAGCAGTCTCCCTGGGCCTCTGCTCTTTATTTTCTGTCTCTTTAGGTGCAGATGAGAAAGAAGTTAGAGAAGAGAGTGAAGAAGCAAGAATATGGAACCTGCTGAAAGAACAGAAGCTGAGAGAAGAAAGAAGGCAGAATGAACAGAAAGCTTTGGAAAGAGAACGGAGAAAACTAGAAAAACTGGATCGAGAAAAGGTATAATAAGCATAGCTCAGTTCTCCATGCTAGTAGGTAACTTTTAAAAAGCTTGCTGCAGGCATCCCAATCCTCTCCTGTGCTTAAGCCCACTGAAAAGGGCTGTACATGGGCATAATAGGAGTCTCATAGGAAAAGGGAGCTTTGCAAGTCTGTGAGCATGCATTCTCATGTTCCTGAAAACACACTCGGAAAGGAGATGGACTCTGCTTTGCTGTAGAACTTCCCTGTGTAAGGGGTTTCAAGGTCAGCTGGCTAGGACCAGAAGAAACTGGGGGAGGTGGCTGCCAATCTGGTGGCTTCCTCAGGCTGCCCTGCCCTCCTCCCTCCTCATTGTCTTTGACTTTCTATGTCCTGATTCTGGTCCCAGGCAGATGGATTACCCTGCTACTTCTCATGCCTGCTGGACCTTACGTAGATTAATCTTCTGTATCATGTTCCTTGAATTCCTGGCTCATTTGATCTGGAACACAGACACTTTAGGCACAGTAATTCCTGTTCTTCATTACATGATATATTTGTGCCTCTTTGATAGTAGCAACGAATGAAACAGTTTTCTGTCATGCACATGTCACATAAAGAAACAGAGTTATAGTACTATGTGTTTTTAAAATGTATATGTGTATCTCCTATTTTGCTGGTCATCTATTTACAGCAGATTATTGAAGAGTCTTTCAAGACGGAAATGGAGAAAGAATTAGAAGTGAGTGCTCAGGAAATGAAAGACAAATCTGTTTGTGGTGAATATGCTTTAAAGAAATACATGCATATCACCCAAAAGGACCAAGACCTGAAGAAGGTGGATAAGGTACTGATGCTATGGACCAGTGGTCTGTATGTGAGGATGTGAGGGCTTCTGTGGTTTGTTAGAAAACCTTGGGACAGGAGTTGGAGACAAAAGGTAACAGCAGAGGAAATCCAAAATTCAAATGGAGCCTCAAGTCGTATGTATATTACACTTCTGACAAAATGTTATCTCCTTTGCTTGGGCCAAAGAGTGAACAGATCTTGATTGGTAAGGTTTGTAAAATTGGAGCTATCTCATTATTTTCAGAACAAGAATGAAAGTGCTATCAATGAAAAACAAATGGATTGGTACTATCTGAGACATGAATTCTATATAATAAAATCCTAATATGCAAATGGTTGAACCGCAGAATGACCAGTCATTATGATGGGCACTGACCACCAGGGACAGATGCTCAATACAGAAGCTGCATCCTGGTGATCAGTGCGCTCCCATAGGGCTCATGGCTGGCGAGCGCAGCGGTGGTGGTGGGAGCCTCTCCCACCTCTGTAGCATCGCGAAGCGATCAGTGGGACATCCCCCGAGGGCTCCCAGAATGTGAGAGGGTTCTGGCCGGGCTGAGGGACCCCCTGAGTGCACGAATTTCATGCACTGGGCCTCTAATATATTACATAAGTCTAGAATACTATGGCTATTGAGAATGCGCACAGGACAGTTAGAGTGCTTGGTAAATTTCACATCTAAAAGTCAACGTTTTGGACTCAAATTATATTCAGGCAGTCCTCGGGTTACGTTGAACTCGATGTATGTTGTTTTGCGGTTACATCACTATCTCCCATTTACAGTGTTAATAAAAAAAAGTCCCGTCATTTCGACATATGTACATATGTGCTTTGTTTTTTATTATCTGCCACAAGTAAAGGTCAGGAATTGCTATCTTGCTTTATTTTTTTTTTTTTTACTCTTTCACTTCATTACTGCTGTGTATGTGCTCCATGTGAGTGATGTAGGTGATTCTATAGGTGGGTTCCGACTTAACGGGGAAAATCGCATTATGTCGCGATATAACCCGAGGACCTACTGTATATTTCAAAAAGTTTTCAGCCCAACCAGCATGGTCAGTGATTGAGTGTTGACCTATGAGTCAGAAGGTCACAGTTTGATTCCTGGTCTGGACACATAACCCAGGTTGCTGGCTCGATCCCCAGTGAGGGACGTACAGGAGGCAGCCAATCAATGATTCTCATTGTTGATGTTTCTATCTCTCCCTCTCCATTCCTCTCTGATATTTTATTTTATTTTATTTTTTATTTTAGTATTTTTTATTGTTTTATTGCTTAAAGTATTATAAAGAGTATTACATATGTCTCCTTTTTTTCCCGCCCTTGACAATCCCCTGGCCTCGCTTACCCCCAGTGTCTTATGTCCATTGGTTATGCTTATATGCATGCATACAAATCCTTCAGCTGATCTCTTGTCACCCCTCTCCAGCCACCCAGCCCTCCCCGGCTTTCCCGCTGTAGTTTGACAGTTTGTTTGAGGCAGCTCTGCCTCTGTATCTATTTTTGATCATACGTTTATAATGGTCTTTATTATCCATAAATGAGTGAGATCATGTGGTATTTTTCCTTCATTGACCGGCTTATTTCACTTAGCATAATGCTCTCCAGTTCCATCCATTCTGTTGCAAATGGTAAGAGTTCCTTCTTTTTTACAGCAGCATAGTATTCCATCGTGTAGATGTACCACAGTTTTTTAACCCATTCATCTACTGATGGGCACTTAGGCTGTTTCCAGATCTTACCTATGGTGAATTGTGCTGCTATGAACATAGGAGTGCATATATCCTTTCTGATTGGTGTTTCTGGTTTCTTGGGATATATTCCTGGAAGTGGGATCACAGGGTCAAATGGGAGTTCCATTTGTAGTTTTTTGAGAAACTCCATACTGTCTTCCATAGTGGCTGCCCCAGTCTGCATTCTCACCAGCAGTGCACGAGTGTTCCTTTTTCTCCACATCCACTCCAGCACTTGTGTTTTGTGGATTTGTTGATGATAGCCATTCTGACAGGTGTGAGGTGGTACCTCATTGTTGTTTTGATTGGCATCACTCGGATGATTTCAGTGACTTTGAGCATGTTTTCATATGTCTCTTGGCTTTCTGAATGTCCTCTTTTGAAAGGTGTCTATTTAGGTCATTTGCCAATTTTTTGATTGGATTATCTCCCTTTTATTAAGTTGTATGAGTTCCCTAGTTGGAGATTAAAAACTTATCGGTGATAACATTGGCAAATATGTTCTCCCATGCAGTGGGTTTTCTTGTTGTTTTGTTGATAGTTTCTTTGCTGTGCAGAAGCTTTTTATTTTGATGTAGTCCCATTTGTTTATTTTCTGTTTAGTTTCCAATGCCATAGGAACTGTATCGGTGAAGAAATTGCTTTGGCATATGTCTGAGATTTTGTTGCCTTTGGATTCTTCTAATATTCTAATGGTTTCTGGTCGTATATTTAAGTCCTTTATCCATGTTGAGTTTATTTTTGTGTGTGGTGTAAGTTGGCGGTCTAGTTTCATTTTCTTGCATGTATCTGTCCAATTGTCCCAACACCATTTATTGAAGGGACTATCTGGACTCCATTGTATGTTCTTGCCTCCTTTGTCAAATATTAATTGAGAATATTGGTTCGGGCCCGTTTCTGGGCTGTCTGTTCTATTCCATTGATCTATATGTCTGTTCTTGTGCCAGTACCAGGCAGTTTTGAGAACAGTGGCTTTGTAATACAACTTGATACCTGGTATTGAGATCCCACCTACATTGTTCTTTCTCAGGATCGCTGCAGCTATTTGGGGTCTTTTTTTATTCCAGATGAATTTTTTGAGAGTTCGTTCTAGGTCTGTGAAATATGCCATTGGTATTTTAATGGAAAGTGCCTTGAATTTATACATTTCTTTGGGTATTATGGACATTTTAATGATGTTGATTCTACCAATCCAAGAACATGAATATTTTCTGAATAGAGGTCTTTTACCTCTTTAGTTAAGTTTATTTCTAGGTAGCTTAGTATTTTTTGGTGCGATGGTAAATGGGATTGCTTTTTAAGTCTCTCTTTCGGTAAGTTCACTATTGGTGCATAGAAATGCCATAGACTTCTTGGCAGTAATTTTGTATCCTGCTACATTGCCAGATTCATTTATTAAGTCTAATAGTTTTTTGATGGAGTATTTAGGTTTTTTTATGTATAATATCATATCATCTGCAAATAAAGACAGTTTTACTTCTTCTTTTCCAATTTGGATGCCTTTTATTTCTTCTTCTTCTTGTCTAATTGCAGTGGCTAATACTTCCAGTACACTGTCAAACAGGAGTGGTGAGAGTGGGCATCCCGGTCTTGTTCCTGTTCTTAGGGGAAATGGTTTTAGTTTTTGCCCATTGAGTATGCTGTTGGCTGTGGGTTTGTCATATATGGCTTCTATTATGTTGAGGTATGATCCTTCTATTCCTACCTTGCTGAGAGGTTTTATCAAAAATGGGTGTTGAATTTTGTCAAATGCTTTTTCTGTATCAGTTGATATGACTGTGTGTTTTTTTTCTTTCAATTTGTTTATGTGGTATATCATGTTTATTGATTTGCGGATATTGTACCATCCTTGCATCCCTGGGATAAATCCTACTTGTTCATGGTGTATGATCTCTCTTATGTACTGCTGGATCTGATTTGCCAAGATTTTGTTGAGGATTTTGGCATCTATGTTCATGAGGGATATTGGCCTGTAATTCTCTTTCATTGTGTTGTCTTTACCTGGTTTTGGAATTAGGGTGATGCTGGCTTCATAAAATGAGCTTGGAAGTGTTCCTTCCTCTTTAATTTTTTGTAGTAGTCTGAGGAGGATAGGTTTTAGTTCTTCCTTGAATGTTTGGTAAAACTCCCCTGTGAAGCCGTGTGGTCCTGGGCTCTTGTTTGCTGGAAGCTTTTTGATGACTCTTCAATTTCTTCCATAGTTATTGGCCTTTTGAGATTTTTAGATTCTTCCTGATTGAGTTTTGGAATGTTGTATGTTTCTAGGAATATGTCCTTTTCCTCCAGGTTGTCTAGTTTGTTGGAGTGGAGTTGTCCATAGTATTTTTTAACAATCATTTGTATTTCTCTGGGGTCTGTTGTTATTTCGCCATTATCATTTCTGATTTTGTTTATTTGGGTCCTCTCTCTTTATTTCTTGGTGAGCCTGACTAGAGGTTCAACAATCTTGTTTATCCTTTCAAAGAACAAGCTCTTGGTTTCATTGATTTTCTGTATTGTTTTTTTTGTCTCTATGTCATGTATTTCTGCTCTAATCTTTATTATCTTCTTCCTTTTGCTCCTTCTGGGCTTTCCTTGTTGCTCTCTTTCTTATTCTTTGAGAGGTAGTTTTAAATGATTTACTACCATTTTTTCTTGTTTGTTGAGATAGACCTGTAGAGCTATAAAGTTCCCTCTCAGGACTGCTTTCATTGTGTGCCATAGGTTTTGGATTGTTGTGTTTTCATTGTCAGTAGTTTCCAGGATGTTTTTAATTTCTTCTTTGATCTCATTGGTAACCCAATCAATATTTAATAACATGCTATTCAGCTCCTAAGTGTTTTTATTTCTAAGTGTTTGAAAATGTTGAGTTGTTTTTATTCTAGTTTATTTCTAGTATTATGCCCTTGTGGTCTGAGGAAATGCTTGGTATGATTTCAATCTTCTTGAATTTGGGGAGACTTTGTTTGTGACCCAGTATGTGGTCTGTTTTTGAATATGTCCGATGAGCACTTGAGAAGAACGTATATTCCGTGGCTTTGGGGTGAAATGTTCTGAAGATGTCAATTAAGTCCATCTGATCTAGTGAGTCATTTAGGATTGCTGTTTCTTTACCATTTTTTTTTTTTTTTGTCTAGAGGATTTATCCAGTGATGTCAGTGGTGTATTAAAGTCCCCTACTATGATTGTATTGTTGTCAGTCTCTCCCTTGATATCTTCCAGGAGTATTTTTTTTATGTATTTGGGTGCTTCTGTATTGAGTGCATATATGTTTTTCAGGGTTAAATCCTCTGTATATTCAATCCTTTAGTATTATGAAGTGGCCTCCCTTATCTCTTATTATGGCCTTCACTTTGAGGTCTATTTTGTCAGATATAAGTATTGCTACCCCAGCTATATTTTCATTTCCAGTTGCCTGAAAGATATTTTTCCATCCCTTCACTTTCAGTCTGTGTGAGTCCCTGATTCTGAGGTCAGTCTCTTGTGGACAGCAAATGTATGGGTCATGGTTTTTTTTTGTTTGTTTGTTTTGTTGTTTTTTTTATCCATTCAGCCACTCGATGTCTTTTGGTTGGAGCATTTAGTCCATTTACCTTTGAAGTTATTATTGAAAGGTACTTGTTTGTAGCCATTTCTATTTTTTCTGTGTGTTTTCTTTCTGAGCTTTTTATTTCTTCTTTTTACACTGATCCCTTTAGCATTTCTTGCATTGCTGGCTTGGTATTGATAAACTCCCTTAGCCTTATTTTGTCTGTGAAGCTTCTTATTTCCCCTTCAATTTTGAATGATAGTCTTGCTGGATAGTGTATTCTTGGATTCATTGCTTTGCTTTGCATCACTGTGTAAATTTCCGTCCATTCTTTTCTGGCCTGATGTGTTTAGTTGAGAAATCATATGATAATCTAATGGGAGATCCCTTGTATGTAATTTTCCGTCTCTCTCTTGCAGCCTTTAAGATTCTCTCTTTGTCCTGAACATTTGCCATGGTAATTATGATGTGTGTTGATGTGGGTCTTTTAAGGTCACCTTGTTTGGAACTCTCTGTGCTTGTGTGACTCTTTTTTCTTCCCCACCTCAGGGAAGTTTTCTGATATTAGTTCTTCAAATAGGTTTTCTAAGTCTTGTTCCTCTTTCTGTTGTTCTGGCACCCCTATTATTCACATGTTGTTTCGTTTCATGTTGTTCCATAGCTCCCTTAGGCTCTCCTCCTGTCTTTTAATTTTTTTTCGCCAATTGCAATTCAGTTTGGGAGTTTTGCTTCCCTGTCTTCTAATTCGCTAATTTGGTCCTCCGCTTCTCCTAGTCTACTGTTGAAACTTTCAATGGTGTTTTTTATTGCAGCTATATCACTCTTTATTTCTTCTTGGTTCTTACATAATTTATTGATTTTTTTTTATCTGTTTCTTCTTGCTTCTTGCATAAGTTGTTGAGTTTTTCCTTCATCCGGTTTATGCACTCTAGGACCCTTAATCTGAATTCTTTTTCTGTCATGCATGCCTCGGTTTCACTTAGCTGCTTTTCTGGCGAGTCCTCCTTCTCTTTCTTTCGGGGGTTTCTTTGTGTACCCATGTTTGATCTCACCGACATATCTAGATGTTGAGTCATTCAGCGACTGCTCCTTGGGTGGCAGTGGCTCCTCGGGCTGTGGTTGCTCCTCTGGCGGTTATTGTAGCAGCTGCTCCTCAGTTGGCAGCAGCTCCTCTGGTGGGTGCTGTTCACAGTTGTGGTGGCTCCTCTGGCTGGTGGGGGGAGGCTTCACACACAGAATCTGTTCCTGAGACAGAGGATGTGCTGATCACGAAGCTGCTGTTCCTTGGTTGGGGCTGGCTACGCACGCAGCTGCTACTCCTTGACCTGGGGCGGACTGCTCACGTGGCCGCTGAACCTTGATTGGGGGCTGGCTGCATGCTGCTGTTGTTCCTCTGTGGTGGGCTGCTTGTGGGGCTACTGCTCCTAGTATCGGCTGCTGCTCATCAGACAGGTGCAGGCTGTTGTGGCTCTGCTCCTCCGGTGCATGCTGTGTAGAGCTGCCACTCACCAGATGTGGCCGGTCTGCTCATGTGGTTGCTGTTTCTTGGACCGGGTTCGGCTGCCGCTGCTCCTCGAATGGGGCCAGGCCACTTGCAGAACTGCTGCTCCTCGGATGGGCACACAGCTGCTGTTCCTTGGATTGGGCAGGCTGCTTGTGCGGCTGCTGCTGCTTGGACAAGGGCAAGATGCTTGTTCAGCTGCTGCTCCTCGGACAGGTCAGACTGCTCATGTGGTTGCTGCTCTTCGGACGGGGAAGTGGGCTGCTCACACAGCTGCTGCTCCTTGGATAGGGGCAGGCCACATGAGGCTGCCTCTCTTTGGCTCAACGCAGGCTGCTCACGGGGCTAATGCTCCCTGGACAAGAGTGCACCGCTCACATGTCTTTTGCTCACGTGGTTGAAAAAATAATGTGTACAGAAGTAGGAAATAAAGGAACAAACAACAAAAAAAGAAGAACAAAGAAAGAAGAAAGAATAAAAGCAACAAACAAAAAAAAGGGGGGGGGACGACAAAAAAGAAAAACAAAAGCTAACAAAATAATAAATAAAATTGAAAAATTGAAATGTCATTCCTTTGGCTGGGTTAAGATCCCAGTTTTCTGGAATGTCTGTGATCTTCTGATATTTTCAAAATCATTTTTTTAAGAGTTTCAGAGAAATCAAAATCTACACTAATAAAAGAGAAAAATGGTAATTGGCGTACGGCACTACCCTTTTCATTGGGTAATCAGGGCTATATGCAAATTAACTGCCAACTGAGATGGCAGTTAACTGCCAACAAGATGGCGGCTAATTTGCATATGTAGGCACATGCAGGGAGGCGAAAGGGAAAGCAGGAAGAAGCTCCCTGCCACTGACAGTGATGGGAAACCCAGGGGGGAGCTAAGAGGTGGGGGGCAGTTCAAAGGCGGCCCTGGGGCCACCTTTGGCCTGCCCCCCAGCCATGATCGGAGAATCAGGCGCCTTTGCCACCCTGGCCAGTGATAGCAGGAAGTAGGGGTGGAGCCAGCGATGGGAGCTGGGCACAGTCGAAACTGGCAGTCCTGAGAGCTAGGGGTCCCTTGCCTGTGCCTAAAGCGGAGCCCATGATCGCGGGGCCGCTGCAGCTGCGGGTCCCCGCTACCCGAGCCGGATGCCTCAGCCAGAGGCGTCCTGCAGGGGCAGGGGCGGAGCCCGCGCGATGGCGGCGCCCCCCGCTGCCACTGCGGGTCCCCGCTGCCCGGGCCGGACAGCTAGGCCAGGGGCGTTAGGCCTGGGCAGGGGCGGAGCCTGCAACCACTGGGAGCTGGGGGTCCCCTGCCCAGGCCTAATGCTTCGGCCAGAGGTGTTAGGCCTGGGCAGGGGCAGAGCGGGGGATCACGGCGCTGCTGCCGCTGCGAGTCCCCGCTGCCCAGGCCGGACGCCTCGGCCAGAGGCATCAGGCCTGGGTGGGGGGCGGAGCCTGGGATTGGGGGGATATGATGGTCCCCTTGCCCAGGCCTGAAGCCTGGGTCAGAGGTGTCAGGCTTGGGCGGGGGGTGGAGCAAGCGATCAGAGGGAGATGGGGGTCCCCTGTCCAGGCATGATTCCTGGGCCAGAGGCCTCAGGCCTGGGCGGGGGTCAGAGCCAGTGATCGGGGGGAGATGGGGGTCCCTTCTCCAAGCCTGACACCTCTGGCGGAGGCGTCAGGCCTGGGCAAGGGGCTGATCCGGCGATTGGAGGGTGATGGGGGTCAACGCCTGAGGGCTCCCAGTATGTGAGAGGGGGCAGGCTGGGCTGAGGGACACTACCCCCACACACACACCCGGTGCACGAATTTAGTGCACCGGGCCCCTAGTTGTTTAATAAAATTAATACATTAATACACCTCTAATTTCAAAATTATTCTTTCTCCTCTTTTCAGAGTTCAATAAAGAGTGTCAGAGAAGACTCACAAGTGGACAAGCTGCTCCCTAGTGATAAAGATTAAAGGTATGCTTTCCCCAACATTGTGTTCTTATGCAAATCATTCATCACATTGCTGACTTTGTTAGCCCAAGAGCATTGTTCATATGTTGAGGTCTGCCTCTAAGAAACTATTGAATTAATCAAAATTACTGACTGCCAAAAGAATCTTTTACATTTTGAAGTTATGATATGGCTACTGATTAGGAAAGGAATGAGAACATTAGAAAGGTCCCCTAATGAACTGACAAGAATTTAACAAATTTTTAAAATTTTTGTCTTTCTCTAATTTAGTTTCACAGGGCTGTCTCATGAAGAACCAGATGACTTCTGGTAACCACCTGTGTTGCCCAGCTTTTTTCTCATGTAACACAATGTAATAAATACAATTCTCAATAAAAAATGTTTGTTTAATACAGGGTGGTTTCTTTTTCATCATTTAATTTGGTACTCTAGTGTATAAAATTAAAAATAATCAGAATTTCTCATACTTAGACCTTTCATTACACTAGAATGAGCTGTTACGTGTTTTTTTCCTCATTTTTGTGTTAGATATTTCTTTGAAAATCATGTTATTGGTCAAATTTCCGGACTGCATTTTGGTCGTTTCTTCTGTGTTCCTTGCTCTCCAGAGTTGGGCTATTGCCTGTCAAACCAGAGGCCATCTTCCCCAGCACCATCCTTCTGATTTGTCCCTCAAAATAAAGACAAAGGTTTTTCATTCTAGGTGCCAGAAACAGCATAGTACACTGGGCTTTATTTCTGACATCTTTGTCTTGAGAATGAACCCAAACCCTGAGAAGAAAAGGTAACAGTTACTGAGCACTTACTGACTGTGTGTCAGGTATTCTTTAAACTTGTACCTGTATTAACTCACTTAATGCTCATATCAGCCATATGAAGTGTGACTGCCTGCATTTTATAGATTAGGGAACGTGGGACACAGAGGTTAGAGACTTGACCAAGGTCTTGTGACCATCCAGTTGTGCAGCCAGGACCCAGGTGTCTAGACCAGCATCGCTGCCTCTAGCCTGGGCTGTGCTGGAGCTGCTTCTATGGAATACATCCCAGGACTGGGAATGTCTCAGCCCCTAGAAGCTCTTCCAGAATGGCCTTTAGAAAATGCATTTCACCCAAATCCAGCCTAACACAGGAAGGATTTATCTGGTCAGTCCTTCCATGAAAATCCTGGAGTGGATCATCTTCCTTTACAAATACAAGCTAAGCTGAATTGTTTTTGCCATTAATACTTGTCTAGCCCTTGAGTTCTACAACAAAATGATAAGGCTTTTTAGTGTTATTCTTTAGGCTTTAAGAAATTTATCTTTGAAGTATTTTTAATCCTTGACAATATGTTTTTCATTTCTTAGTTTTTTTAATTTTAGAGACGGGGACAGAGAGAGACATCAATTTGGTTGCCTCCCCTACGTGCCTGACCAGGGATCAAATCTGCAACCTGGGTATGTGCCCTGACAAGAAATCAAACCTGTGACCTTTTGGTGCACTCCAACCAAGTGAGCCACATCAGCCAGGGCTATTGAAGAATATTTTGGAAAGTAATTGAAAGAATTTAAGCACTATTTTTTTTGTCACAATTAGCATAAGCAAAACATTTACTCATGTTGCCACCAAGAATTTGACATCTCTTGCAACAGCTCTTAGATAACATTATTTTTCTTCCAGCTTTATTGAGATAAAATTGACAGAAGATTGTGAGTTTAAGGTAAGGTATATAATGTGTTCATTTGGCACACTACTGCAGAATGTTTGCCACCATGGAATTCAATGACACCTGCATCATATCATATAATTATCAAATATTTGTGGTGAGAACATTTAAGACCTGCTCTCATCAATATTCAATTATACAACATAGCATTATAACTATAGTTACTATAACACATAATAGACTTCCCAATCTTACTCATTCCCTAACAGGGAGTATATGCTTTTTGGCCAACATCTCTTTTTGCCCACTACTCAGCCTCTGGTAAACCCTTACTTTAGTCTCTGTTCATATGAGTTCTCTTTAAGATTCCACATATAGAGATTTAGCATTTGTCTCTGTAATTTATTCACTTAGCATACGAATCATCCATGTTGTTGCATATGCGAGGATTTCCATGTCTTCTCATGGCTGTGTTTCTAGGAATTTATCCAGGATGTTCAATTGTTGGCCTATAATTGTTCATAGTAGTCTCTTACACACACCCACACATATTTTTCTCCATTCATCCCTTATAGACACTAGGCACTTAGGTTGTTTCTATATCTTGGCTATTGTGATTAATGCTGCATTATATCTGCTAACATTGGAGTGCAGAGTCTTCAGTATTCTGTTCTCATTTTCTTTTGATAATACCCAGAGGTGGAATTGCTGATCATATGGTAGTTCTATTTTAAATATTTTGAGGGACCTCCATATTGTTTTTCATAGTGGTTGGACCAATTTACATTCTTACCAAGAGTGCACAAGGGTTCCCCTTTTCTCCATATTATCACCAACATTTGTCTTCTTTATGATAGCCAACCTAAATGTGTGAGGTTATAGCTCATTGTGGTTTTGATTTTGCATTTCCCTGATTAGTGATTTTGAACACATTTTCATGTACCTGTTAGCGATTTGTATGTTTTCATTGGAAAAACGTCTTCAGTTCTGCCTATTTTTTGGATTAATTGTTTTTTGTTTGTTTTGGCTTAGGTGCATTTTATTGGTTTTCTGTCAGAATCCTTCTACAAAAGGGCAAAGTTAAAATCCAAGTCCCTAGTAAGGCAGTGAGAACCCTCCCCTTTACCCAGAGCCCTCCACCCTTCTCATGTTCATGGAGGTGGAGAGGGGGCTAATTCCATCCCACTTAGTGGGCTCCGTTAACATCATAGGTAACATACAAGTTTTACATTTGTCACAGACGTGTTAGAAACCCCAAAAGGGGAAAGACCTTCCCCCTAACTCACCCTGCCCCTCAACCCCACCCCTCACACGTTGGTCCTGGCTGCAGGAGCCTGTGGTTAAGAACTGGTGCCATCCAGCAGGAGTTCTAACCCCAAGAAGGCCACGGCCAGGTTATAATCCAGGAACATCTGTCCTCCAGCAGCACTGCGGAGCCCAGCACCATCTCACTCCCGGAGGCCGGCTATGTGCAATCTGGGCCAGGGAGAAGCCGAGGATGGGCAGGGAGAAGCCGAGGATGGGGCCGTGTCCGGGAGCTGGTGCAGGTAAATGCAGTCAGACTTGAAGGGGCAGCGGTCATTCCCCTGCGCAAAGTACCAGCATCGGATCTGGCTGGTCCGAGCCTTGAAGTTCCTGATGATTTGCACCTTCTCTGCCCCCCTCACTCACCCAGAATTTGTGGGGGATGATGTAGCTGGAATAGACACGGCACTGGGGACAGGCCTTGATGACATTCAGCGGGAAGTGCTGGCGGCTCATCCGCCAGGTGCTCAGGCAGCCCAGGCAGTGGGCTTGTGTGCAGTTGGGCAGGATGCCGAAGATCCGCTTGCCCTCCGGCTTGTCCCACACCTTGTCCATGCAGATGCCACACACGACATCGCGGCTGTCTTGCTCGCTCGCAAGGTCCGTGCTCTGAAGTGGGGCCCAGAGCCCCTGGGCAGGGTCTGACTTAGGCCGAGACTTCTGGGAGTAGCCGTGATCTCCATCAGGTGATGTCAGCCACCAAGCTCCTCATTCCGGCTGGCCAGCCCCTCGAGGCCAGGCTCCGTGTCCCAGATGGCCTCAGCCTCGGCCTCAGCCCCTCCCTAACCCACAGCCACTGTGGGCAAGTAGGTGGGCTCGGAGCCCCTGCGGGTCAGCCCCAGCGGGGGTCCTGGCTGGGTGACAAGCGGCTAGGAATGGCGGCGGCCCCCACTGCAAGTGGCCCGGGGGCTGCGGGTGCTGATAGCTGCACCAGTCTCCATGGAAGCAGAATCCTCGCTGAAGTACCTGCAGTCCTGGGACGCCTTCCTGTCTTGAGCAAAATGGCAGCTGGATCCCGAGTGATGGGCCCGTCAGGTAAAGGTCCTGAATGGCCACTGGGAGTGGGGTCTGTCCTCACCATGGCTGCCGCCACCGCCACCGCCATCCAGCCCTGCAGGGTCCATGCCAGCTGTAGCTCCTAGTGCCTGGATTAATTGTTTTTAATGTGTTTTGCTGTTGAGTTGTATGAAAGGGACAGAATATATACTTTGGATATTAACCTCTTATCATATAATAGTAGATGAATTGTGAATACTTCCTCCCATCCTATCTAGTTTGCCTTTTTATTTTGTTGATGATTTTCTTTGCTGTGCAGAAGCTTACTTTGATGTAGTCCCACTTATCTGTTTTGGCTTTGTTAGCTTTGCTTTTGGTCTTAACCCCCCCCCCCCAAAAAAAAAAATAATAATTGCCAAATCTGTTAAGGAGCTTGCTTATGTTTTGTTCTAGGAATGTTACTGTTTCAGGTCTTACATTCAAGTCTGTATTCCATTTGGAGTTGATTTCTGTATAGGGTGTAAGATAGCGGTCCAATTTTTATTCTTTTGCATGTGCCTACCCAACTTTCCTGATAAAATTTGTTGAAGAGACTTCTTTCCTTATTGTACATTGTTGGCTGCTTTGTCATAACTTAATTGACCATATAAGCGTGGATTTATTTCTAGGATCTCCATTTTGTTTCATTGATCTATGTATATTTTTATGCCAATACCATACTATTGATTACTATATCTTTGTAACATATTTTGAAATCAGAAGTGTGATGCTTCCAATTATGTTCTTAACATCATTTTAGCTATTCAGATTTTTGTTGTTTTGTGATTTTATACAAATTTTAGGATTTTTTTTCTATTGCTATGAAAAAAAATGACTTTGTAATTTTGATAAGTGTTACATTGACTTTTTAGATCTCTTTGGGTAATATGAACATCTTACCAGCATTCTTCCAGTTGAGCATGGAATATTTTCCATGTATTTGTGTCTATAGTTTCTTTTATCAGTGTCTTACAGTTTTCAATGTATAGATGTTTTATCTTTGTTAAATATACTCCTAAGTATTTTCTTACTTTTACTAGAGGCCCAGTGCACGAAATTCTTGCACTGAGGGTCTGGGGTCCCACAGCCCAGCCTGCCCCTTCTTATAGTCCGGGAGCCCTAGTGGATGTCCTACTGACAGGGAGTGGGCCTAAGCCACAGTCTGGCAGCAGAGGCTCAGAGCAGGCCCTCTGTGTGTGTGTGTGTGTGTGTGTGTGTGTGTGTGTGTGTGTGTACGCTGGGGGTCTGCCCCCAGCCGTGTCGGAGGCTTGGCGAGCAGGCACCCCGTGTGTGTGTGTGTGTGTGTGTGTGTGTGTGTGTGTCCGTGTCCACTGGGGGCCTGCCCCCAGCCACACTGCTGAGGATTGGAGCAGGCACCCCTCTGTGTTGATCTCTCAGGCTCTTGGCCGCGGCTGCGTGTTGTTTCCTCCCTTGAGCGTGGCCAGGGTAGGGGGGAAGCTTGGCTTCCTCCATCACCGGGGGCAACTCAAGCCTCCTGCTCCATGGCTGCTGGCATCTTTGTTGGGTTAATTTGCATACTCTCCTTGATTGTCTGGTAGGTGTAGCTTAGTGACACCAATTTGCATGTTTCTCTTTTATTGGTGTAGATACTGTTGTAAATGATAGTTTTCTTAATTTTTCTTTCTGAGTTTTCATTGTTAGTGCATTGAATTTTATATATTGGTTTTTCATTGTTTACAGATTTTTCTTATTGGTTCCAACAGTAGTAGGGTACTTAGGGATTTCTATATATGATACCATGTCATTTTCAAATAGAGACACTTTTACTTCTTTCTGATTTGGATAGGTGGGTTATTTATTTCCTAATTGTTTTGGCTGGGTCTTTCATCCTGTGTTGCATAAAAGTTACAAGAGTACACATCCTTCTGATTTTAGAGGAAAAGCTTCTGGCTTTTCACTGTTGAGTATGATGTTAGTTGTGGATTTGTCATATATAGCCATTGTTGTGTCTCAACAAACTGGTATTGGCACAAAAACAGGCATAGATCAGTGGAATAGAATAGAGAGCCCAGAATTCAATCCACGCCTTTATAGCCAATAAATATTTGACAAAGGGGGCAAGAGCATAGAAGGGAGTAAAGACAGTCTCTTCAGTAAATATTGGGAAAACTGGACAGATACATGCAAAAAAAAAAAATGAAAATAGACCACCATCTTAAGCCAATCACAAGAATAAACTCAAAATGGATTAAAGACAAATATAAGTTGTAAAATAATAAAAATCTTAAAAGATTACAAGTAGTAAAATTTCAGACATCTCTTGAAGCAATATATTTTCTTATTTGTCTCCAAGGAAAGAGAAACAAAGGAAAAAGAGACAAATGAGACTACCTAAGAGCAAAAAGCTTCTGTACAGCAAAAATGTGGCAGAAATCATGGGAGAACAATCAGTTAACACTCTGAGGGAGGAAAGTTTAACCTTTATTTCACAGATCTGCTAGTCCAAGGAATTCCAGATTCAAAGCCAGAACTGAACTAGTGGGGAGGCTCTGACCTATATATCTCCTCCTGTGATGGGCCCCAGAGTCCTCGCAGCTCTGCCTGTCAGTCTTGGCTCCGCCCAAGTGGGCTGTGGCAGGGACCTGGGATTAGGCTCTGCTGCTCCACCCAAGTTCAATACTCATTCTGCAATCAGAGGCATCAGATACTGAAAGCATGTTCTAGTAGAGTCAATATTAAAAGGCAGAAGAAAAGTTATACAGATATAATGCACTTGGAAAAATGGCCAAAGTTATTAAGAAAAGGCAAATATAAAACAAGGGGGTGCTTTTACCATAGAGTAATTTCATAAACTAATGCAGAAATTAAGAAACATTGTGGTTATTTTCAAGTAACTGTAGAGCAAATATCTTTCCTATGAAAGGTCTTTTACACAATAAAAATCAATTACACGAAAGACCTAAAAAATGTAAACAATGTTTATTTTGGGTAAATAATAACTACATAATTAACATAAAATAATTAAGTGAATTTCAAAATCAACCTTAAAAATTACAAGCAAAGCATGCAGTCTGTGTTAACTAATTTCTAGTAGTAAAAATACATTTTTCATTTTATAACTATTTCATTCCAAAAAAGTAAAAATTCTGATTGGGAATTTTTACAGTTGATGTGGCAACACTTTTTCACATTTATTTCCCTCATCTTTCCTACAAAATCTACATTTCAAGTTCCTTATATTTCAACATATTTAACACTTTCAGATCCAGGAACAGTTTTTCTTCCCATAAAAATCTTACATGTAATTTGAGAACTGGCTTTGATAAATCAGCTACTACTCAAAAAGAATTTACAGTTACCAATTTTGTGGGCTCTGCAAGGAAAGACTGTGTTGGGGGAAAAACAGGCCCGCCCATAAAAGTCCTTTATCACAGAAAATAAATGGGTGGTCTTTATTTTACTTCAAATCTTTATCTGATTTATTCAAGGGGCATTTATTTGGTAGTGATCCATGTAATCAAAGAGCTAAGTAATATTGAGGCAAACAACTTATCTGACAGTTCAGGAAAAGGTTATAAGGATGCTCAAAGAACTTAGAACCACAAGGTACTTAATGAAAACTACAACCACATGAAAGAGAATATAGAAACCATAAGAAATAACCAGTCAGAAATAAAGGATACAATATCTGAACCTGGCCAGTGGCTAAATTAGTTGGAATATTGTCTCATAAACTAAAAGTGGGTTCAATCTCCAGTCGGTACATTTGAAGGAAATCAATTATTTTTCTTTCACACTGACATTTCTCTCTCCTGAAAATACATTTAAAAATACCTCACTTTTAACTGCTCATTAAAAAAAAAGAATACTAGTATGATATTTGAAATGAGGAATACACTGAAAGGAATAAATGGTAGGTTAAATGAAGCATAGGTTTGATTCACCAATTTGGAAGATGGGGTATAAAAAAACACAATCAGATGAACAGAAAAAATGATAATTAGCCCTGGCTGGTTATCTCATTGGTTAGAGCATCAACCTGCACACCATGTTCCTGGTTGAGGACATGGACCTCGGTTGAGGGTTTGTCCCTGCCCCTGTTTAGAATGCATGCAGGAGCAATCAGTTGATATGTCTGACATTGATCTCTCTCTTTTCCATGCTCTGAAAAGCAATGGGAAGAATACTATTAGGTGAGGATTAACACAGAGAGGAAGGGAGGGAGAGAGAGAGAGAGAGAGAGAGAGAGAGAGAGAGAGAGAGAGAGAAGGAGGAAGAGGATAATTCAAGGCAACTTAGGGACAATATAGAATGTACCAACATCTGCATCACAGGGGAACCAGAAAGAGAAGGGATTGAGTAAGGGAATGAGAACCTATTTTCAGAAATAATGAACAAAAACTATACTAGCCTGGTGAAGAAAAACAGCACAGTCATGAAGCATAGTCCCAAACAAGAGGAACTAAAGAAGCCCACACC
Organism: Myotis nattereri; assembly: GCF_964212035.1. Lineage (NCBI taxonomy): Eukaryota > Metazoa > Chordata > Mammalia > Chiroptera > Vespertilionidae > Myotis > Myotis nattereri. Next base: position 33,475,988 of record NC_138094.1, on the reverse strand, counting down.
AAGACTTATAGTAATTAAAACTGCAAAGGTTAAGGACAAATAGAATATCTTAAAAGCTCCAAGATAAAGATAGTTACCTAAAAGGAGGGTCCCGTAGGACTATCAGCTGAAACACCAGGTCAGATGGGATTGGCATGAAATAGTCAAAGAGATGAAGATAAAGGACCTACAAACAAGGCTACATTATCAAGAAATGCAATTATTTAAAACTAGTGGCCTGGTGCACGAAATTCGTGCAATGAGTAGGGGGTGTTCCTCATCCCAGGCTGCACCCTCTCCAATCTGGGACCGCTCGAAGGGATTGGGCCTAAAATGGCAGTCGGACATCCTTCTCACAATCCAGGACTGCTGACCCCTAACTGCTCACCTGCCTGCCTGCCTGATTGCCCCCAACTGCCCCCTCTGCCAGCCTAGTCACCCCCAACTACCCTCTGTGCCAGTGTGCTTGCCCCCAACTTCCTGCCCTGCCAGCCTGCTCACTCTCAACTTCCCCCTCTGCGGGCCTGCTTGTCCCCAACTTCCCTCCCCACTAGCATGCTTGCCCCCAACTGTGCCCCTGCTGGTCTGCTCACTCCAAACTGCATTCCCCCTCCCCCCGCACTGTCCTGATCACCTCCAACTGACCCCCACTGATGGCCTGCTTGCCACAACTGGTCCCCCTGCTGGTCTGTTACTCCCAATAGCCCTGCCCCCCACCAGCCTGATCACCCACAAATGCCCTCCCCTCTTGGCCTCTAACCACCTCTACCTCAGCCTTGCCACCATGGCTTTGTCCGGAAGAATGTCCAGAGGTCTCCTGGAAGGTCTCCCAGTCTAATTAGCATAGTACCCTTTTATTAGTATAGACTAGAGGCCCGGTGACAAAAATTTGTGACCTTGTGGGGGGAGGTCCCTCAGCCTGGCCTGTGCCCTCTTGTAGTCTGGAACCCCTTGGGGGATGTCAACCTGCTGGCTTAGGCCCAATCCCCAGAGGATCAGGCCTAAGCTGGCAGTCAGACATCCCGCTGGCAACCCGGGAGCCCTAAGGGGATGTCCATTTGCCAGTGGGGAGCAGGCCTAAACTGCAGTTGGACATCCTTAGCGCTGTTGAAGAGGTGGGAGAGGCTCCCACCACCACCGCTGTACTGGCAGCCATCAGCCTGGCTTGTGGCTGAACAGAGCTCCCCCTGTGGGAGTGCACTGACCACCAGGGGACAGCTCCTGCATTGAGCATCTGCCTCCTGGTGGTCAGTGTGTGTCATAGTGACCAGTCATTCCCAGTCATTCTGCTGTTAGGGTCAATTTGCATATTACCCCTTTAGTATATAGGATAGAGGCCTGGTGCATGGGTAGGGGTTGTCTGGTTTGCTCTAAAGGGTGTCCTAGGTCAGGGTGGGGGTCCCTATGGGATGCCTGCCAGCCTGGGTCAGGGGCTGAGAGACGTTTTTAGGCTAGCCACACCCCCTTCAGGGTGGGGGTCCCCACTGGGATGCCTGGGCAGCCTGGGTGAGGGGCTGATGGCTGTTTGCAGGCTAGTCAAGCCCCCCAGTGGGGACCTTCACCCCATGGGGGTTTGGCCAGCCTGGGTGAGGGACTGATGGCTGTTTCCAGGCTGGCCACGGCCATGGCTGGAAGCAGGTATCTGGGATTTATTTATCTTCTAGAATGGAAACTTTGTAGGCTTGAGCAGAGCTCAGGGCCGGCAGGGCAGGCTGGAAGCTTGGCTTCCTCCATTGCCGGGGCCAACCCAAGTCACCTGCTTGCCCCAGCTCCGTGGCCGCTGCCATCTGAGTCGGGTTAATTTGCATATTTGCTCCTGATTGGCTGATGGGCGTGGCTTGTGGGTGTAGCAGAGGTACAGTCAATTTGCATGTTTCTCTTTTATTAGATTAGCTAGAGCCCTGGTGCATGGGTGGGGGCCTTCTGGTTTGCCCTGAAGGGTGCCCTGGATCAGGGTAGGGGTTTTCTTCATGCATGGGGCAGCCTAGGTAAGTGGCCTGTGGTGGTTTGCAGGCCGGTCATGCCCTCATGGAGTGAGGATCCCTGCTGGGGGAGTGTGGCCAGCCTGGGTGAGGGGCTGAAGGCTTTTTTAAAGCTGGCCACATCCCCTTCAGGGTGGGCGTCCTCACTGGGGTGCCTGGCCAGCCTGGGTAAGGGCCTGATGGCTCTTTGCAGGATGGCCATGGCCCCAGTGACCCAAGCTCCTAGCCCCTTCTTGCCGGCTGGAAGCAGGTATCTGGGATTTATTTATCTTCTATAATTGAAACTTTGTAGCCTTGAGGGAGGCCAGGGACTGTCAGGGCAGGCCAGAAGTTTGGCTTCCTCCATCACCAGGGGTAACCCAAGCCTCCTGCTCATTCCAGCTCCATGGCTGCCACCATCTTGGTTGGGTTAATTTGCATACTTGCTCTTGATTGGCTGCTAGGCGTGGCTTGTGGGTGGAATGGAGTGATGGTTAATTTGCATGTTTCTCTTTTATTAGATAGGATTAAAGGAAAAAGAGCTTCCCAGGCAAGGAAAATCAAAAGGAGTTTGTTACCACTAAGTATTACAAGAAATGTTAAAGGGGCTGCATTAAGAAGGAGGGGAGAAAGGGAAGAGGAAGAGGTAAAGAAGAAAAACAAAGGAACATAGTTAAAAGACTCAAATGGCAATATATATGAAACATAATATTTACTTTAAATGTAAATAGCTTAAAAGTTTCAAACATAAGACATAAGACAGCTGAATAGATAAGAACAGAAAAAGTATACATATGTTGTCTACAAAAGATACATACACTAAAAGCAAAAAAAAAAAAAAGATATTTCACACAAATAGAAAAAATTGCTGGGTGGCAAAACTTATATCTGATAAAATATATTTTAAAGCAAAAGTTATAGTTAATACAACTAAAACACTATAAAATGATAACAATAACAATCCAACAAGAGGATATAATCCTTGTAAATATTTATGTACCAAACATAGGAGCACTAAAATATGTAAAGCAAATCTTGATGGACATAAGGCAGGAGGTTACCAGCAATACAGTCACAGTAGGGGATTTAAACACCTCATAGATATCAATGGATAGATATTCCAATCAGAAAATCAGTAAGGATATGGTGGCTTTAAATGACACACCAGATCAGATGGATTTAATTGATATCTTCAGAAAATTTCACCCAAAGCAGTACAATATACATTATTTACAAGTGCACTTGAAATATTTTATAGGTCAGACACATGTTAGGACACAAAATAAGCCTCAATAAATTTAAGAAGATTGAAGCATATCAAGCATCTTCTCTGACCGTAATGCTATGAAACTTGACATTAATCACAACATGAAAACTAAAAAACACAAAAAGATAGATGCTATAGGCCTACCTCAAGAAACAAGAAAAAACACTAATAAACTCTTTAACCCGCAATACATAATTAGAAAGAGAACAGCAAGAAAACCCAGTGCCCTGACCGGTTTGGCTCAGTGGATAGAGTGTCGGCCTGCAGACTGAAGGGTTCCAGGTTTGAATCCTGTCAAGGGCATGTACTTTGGTTGCAGGCACATCCCCAGTTTGAGGTGTGCAGGAGGCAGCTGACTGATGTTTCTCTCTCAACAATGTTTCTAACTCTCTATCCCTCTCTCTTCCTCTCTGTAAAATATCAATAAAATATATTTGAAAAAGAAAAGTCCAGTGGAAGTAGAAGGAAGGAAATAATAAAGACCAGAATGGAACTAAATTATGTAGAGAATAAAAAAAAACAGTACAAAAGATTAATGAATATAAGAGCTGGGTGGTTGGTGGTTTTTTTTACAAGATAAACAAAGTTGATGAAAATCCTTAAACTCATCAAGAATCAAAGAGAGAGGATCCAAATAAATAAAATCAGAAATGAAAGTGGTGGTATAATAACAGACACCACAGATATACAATGAATGGTAAACAAATACTACGAACAATTATATGCCAACAAAATGGACAAATCCCTAGAAACATACAGTCTTATAAAATTCAATCAAGAAGAGCCAGAAAAGCTGAGTAGGCCAATAACTATTGATGAAATAGAAGCAGTAATAATAATAAAAACACTTCCAGCAAACAAAAGTCCTAGGCCAGATGGATTTACAGAAGAATTTTACCAAATGTTCAAAGAACAAACACATATCCTCCTCAAACTATTCAAAAAAATTCAAGAAGAAGGAACACTTCTAAGCTCTTTTTACAAAGCCAGCATTATATCAATTCCAAAACCAGAAACTACAAAAAAAGAGAATTATAGGACAATAACCCTAATGAACACGGATGCTAATATCCTCAGCAAGAGGAGAATCAAGATGGCAGGTTAGGTAAATGCCTGTACTTGCTGCCTCCCACAACCAAATCAAAATTACAGCTAAAATACAGAACAACCATCCTCCAGACCATGAGAAAACTGGCTGAGTGGAAATACTACAACTAGAGAGGTAAAGAAGAAAGTGCATTGAGACTGATAGGAGGTTCAGAGGCATGGAACGGGCTGGTCTGGCACCTAGGTGTGCCACTTTGTTAATCAGGAGGGAGATTGCCTCTGCAGAGGCCACCTGAAGGAGCAAGAGGTCCCAGCCCCATATCAGACACCCAGCTCAGGGTTCCAGAGCTGGGGAAAGAGGTCCCTACAGGAAGTAAGAAATATGGGCTGCAAAAACCAGTGTGGATTGGGGCTGAGTAACATACAGGTTGCTGGAGACCTAGCTGCTCCTCTTAAAAGGCTGACACCACAAACTGCATTTATAAGCTCTGAGCTCCTCTGCTGGATGAGGCTGTCGTGGTCCCAGACATATACGGAGAGAAATGGGACTGTTTAGCAGCAGGGCAGGAACTCGGAGGTGGCTTTCTTCCAGATGGAGGAGCTCTCAGTGGTCATTGTTCCCAAGCTGAGACCTCCCTGGTGCAGAGCTGACTGGCAGCCATTTCTCTTTGCTCCACCAAGGTGAATACCTAAGACCCCACCCCACCCAATTTATAACACCACCCAAGCTCTGTGCAGCAGCTTTTGCATATGAATGGCCTGTTCTTTCTCAGGCTAAAACCTGTCAAACAAGCTGCAGCTGGGTCAGGGAGTCCCAAACTTATAAATAAAAGGAATCAAAACTGGCATCAGAACCAGCCTGCCTTGCTTCACAGCTGGGCCTCCTCTGGACACTTCCAAACCTGATTCAAAGAGGAGGAATCTGCATATGTCTCTGTAGCTCCTGCTGGATGGCTCCAGGCAGAGGCTGTCTTTGCACCGCCCTGGAGACCCAAGAACCAGTGTACCCAGTAGTCAGTGTGAGACCATACCAGATTACAACGTTTCACATCCATAAGAGATACACTCAAGGGGCAGACTCAGTGAGCACCAAAGTCCCACTAAAGCAAGTCCTGCTCCATAAGGGTGTCTCCTGCACACCAGCTCTCCCACTCTAGTCACAGCTGGTCCCTACAGCCAATTGGCCTGGAGGTCAATTCCTCTAAATAACACCAACAGCAATTAAGGCTTAACTGCAACAAAACTGTGCGCACAGCCTACAAAGGATGTCCATATCAGGTGATTGGGTAGGCTGAGCCACTGGGCCCTATAGGACACCTACTACACAAGGCCACTCTACTAACTCAAGGAGACTTAGCAGCAACCTAATACGTAGAAACAAACACAGGAAAGCAGCCAAAATGTGGAGACAAGGAAACATGTCACACATGAAAGAAATGGAAGAAAACAAACTACTAGATATAGAGTTCAAAACCGCAGTTATAAGATGACTAAAGAATCTTCTAGAAACCTCTGAGGAACTTTGCCAGAAGCCGGTCCATCCTGGCTGCTTGACACAGTCGCTGCAGGATAGAAACATCTGCACAGCATATGTTTCAAGGGACCTGGCGTACATAGCATACTGTTCTTAATATGTTTGCTCCCCTTAGCGCTGTGTGTTTTAACCAAGGTCACCTCTCCAAGACAGGTTGTTTCCCCAGGTAGGGATTTTTCCCTGAAGTTAGGGAGGGGATGAAACTCCTTAACTAAGTGCCAGGCGGGTAGTTAATCACTTTAACTACAAACAATCATGCTTAAGCTACATAATCTTTACTCCCTGGAATGGAGATAAGAAACACCCTAACCTTTGTAATAGAAATTGACAGGATTAAAATCAACTGGTATAAATACGGATGTAACAAGACAATAAACAGCAGAACCTCTCTGGAGATCCAGACCAGAAGTTGGCTGGAGATCCTGGCTGGAGATCCTGGCTGGAGATCATGGCTAGGCTGCTGATCAACTGAACACCGTCGCTGTGTCCTTCCGTCTTCGCCGACTCCGTCTTCGCCGACTCCGTCTATGCCTTTGGGAACCCCTGGACCTGCTGGGGTTGGACCCCGGCATCTGGCGCCCGAACAGGAACCCTTAGGTAATTCCCCCTATACTTGGGACGGATAGGACTGCACCTTAGGGTGCTGCAGACCCCCCACCCCCCAGAGGATAAGTAGGGTAAGTGGGTAGTTAGTACAGAACTTAGATTGACAGGATGGGTCATACTGAGTCTAAAGAAAAAAGACTCTGTATTAATCTTTTAACGCATACGCTTGCTAGCAGAGGAGTTAAGGTTACTCCCAGTCAGACAGAAAGTTTTATAGAAGACGTATGTCAATGGCTTCCTGAGGATGGAACTGTTAATTTAGAAACTTGGACTAAAGCAGGAAAGCAATTAAAGAACTATTACAGCTACCATGGATCTGAGAAAGTCCTGCCAAATGTCTTTTCCCTCTGGAATTCAATCTGTGACACCTTGGCACCAGAGGCAAAAACGGTTGAACTTTCTCAAATTTTAAATAGTCCCTCGGCTCCACCCAGAGAGGACACATCATCATTGTCTTCAGCTCAATCTAAAAGCAACTTAGCTATGCCTACTGATCGGGAGGAGAATAAATATCATAAACATGACCATTGGTCCTTTCCAGTCAGTAGAGAGGAGAGAGGCCATCCCATTCAAAACAGGCTCCCCAAATTAGAAAGGAAGACTGTGGCTCCTAAGAGCTCCATGTCTAAATTTCAAAGGGCGATAAGAGAAGCTGAAGCTAATGGAGATCTTGAATTCTCACTCTGCTTCCCAGTTGCATATGAGAATGAGTCTGGTGGGGACGGAAACCCCACCTGGGAGCCTATACCTTACAAAGTACTTAAAGAATTAAAATTGGCCTGCTCTGAATATGGACCTCTAGCTCCTTACACACAAACCTTGGTAGAAACCCTAGCCAGTAAATGGATGACTCCTTATGATTGGTCACAGGTTTGTAAAGCCTGTGTCTCAGGAGGCGATTACTTATTATGGAAAACTGAATATGATGATCTTTCTAAGAAAGCTGTAGCCACTAGCAAAAAAAAAAAAAAAAAAAGAAAAAGAATAACCCTAGACATGATATTAGGAGAAGGTGATTTTAACATGGCTCAGGAGCGAATGAATTTGCCCACAGGGGCACTTACCAAAGTAACCAGTTGTGCAGGAAATGCCTGGAAATCCCTACCTTATACAGCAGGAAAAACAACCACCCTTACAGAGGTTAAACAGAAGGTCGAGGAACCATATCAGGATTTCCTTTCTCACCTCATACAGGCAGTCAAGAGAGTAACCAATAACAAAGAGGCAGCCGATATCCTAATCAAACAACTGGCTTTTGAAAATGCTAATAATACCTGTCAGGCTTTATTAAGGCTGATTCGCAGAACAGGAACTATAAATGATTTTATAAAACAGTGTGCTGATGTAAGTCCAGCATTTATACAGGGTGTAGCTATAGCTGCAGCTCTCAAAGGGGAGACATACCCTCAATATGTACAGGGTATAGGACAAGCCAGCAATACTACAGGTAATAAAAGAAATATGAACTGCTACTCTTGTGGCTTATCTGGGCACTTTAGCAGAGAATGCCCAAATAAAAATAATAATACTCAGGCCAGATGGCAAGCTCCTCGACAGCCTGGAAATACATTAGGGAATAATATTAACCCTCCAAAAACCGTTTGTCCCCGATGTCAGAAAGGATTCCATTGGGCAAAGGAATGTAGATCAAAATACCATAAAAATGGTTGGCCAGCCGAAACCGGTTTGGCTCAGTGGATAGAGCGTCGGCCTGCGGACTGAAAGGTCCCAGGTTCGATTCCGGTCGAGGGCATGTACCTGGGTTGCGAGCACATCCCCAGTGGGAGATGTGCAGGAGGCAGCTGATCGATGTTTCTCTCTCATCGATGTTTCTAACTCTCTATCTCTCTCCCTTCCTCTCTGTAAAAAAATCAATAAAATATATTTAAAAAAAAAATGGTCGGCCTTTAAACTCTACAAATAGCTCCCAAGGAGGTTATATCCCATCACCTCAATTGGGAAACTTGAGAAGGGGCCAGCCCCAGGCCCCTGCAATAAAAGGGGCATCAACCTTCAACCCCTCTGCAAATTTCGATCAGTCAGTGACCTCTTCAGGGCAACCCCAGGCAGTGCAGGATTGGACCTGCACTCAACCACCCATGCAATACTAACCCCAGACTCACCAGTAGCAGCCATTCCTACAGGAGTGTCTGGGCCGCTGCCTGAGGGAACTGTAGGTTTAATATTAGGACGGAGCTCCACCTCGTTACAGGGGATCTTAGTCATCCCAGGAGTTGTTGATGCAGACTACACAGGAGAAATACAGATTTTACTTTCCCCACCCACCACAGCTATACAGATTCAGCCCAACCAGAGAATTGCCCAATTACTCCTGTTACCAATACATAAAATAGGGACAGCTGTTACCCAGAAAGCTAGAGGGGCCAGAGGCTTTGGATCTAGTGATGCAGCATTTTGGATACAAGAAATCCATGCTACTAGACCTACAAAAATTTTACAAATTCAGGGAAAACCAATTGAAGGTCTATTGGATACAGGAGCAGATGTGTCCTGCATAGCAGGGAAGGATTGGCCCTCTTCATGGCCCACGCACACCACCTCCACTTCCCTAGTAGGCCTAGGCAAGGCATCTAATGTAAAAAAGAGTTCTCAGATTTTAACTTGGGCTGATGAAGATCAACATTCAGGAACATTCTGTCCCTATGTAATTACGACTATCCCGTTTACATTATGGGGAAGAGATATCTTATCTCAAATGGGAGTTCTATTATATAGCCCCAGCGGTGTTTGATTTACTCCTGTTACAAAATATTACAAGAAAATGAGTTTAAATATTCCTCTCCTCATCATGTTCTACAACATACTCTATTTGTAATTAATATACTAAATGTAGATTCTGAGGGAAATTCCCCGATGTACAGGCATTGGAACCCTGATTTAACTAAACCTAAAGCCCTCGTCAAATGGAGAGACTTGCTTACAGGAACCTGGAAGGGACCTGATGTACTTTTAACCTGGGGGAGAGGATATGCTTATATATTTCCACAGGACGCAGACTCACCTGTGTGGATTCCAGACCGTCTAGTCCAACCTTATGTCTCACCGCCCTCCATCTCTGCCTCACCATAGCACACCTGACCAGTGCCCGTCTGCAGCAGATGTGCAGCCCTGAGCTGGAACAATCTGTCCGTTGGGAGGATCACATGTGCCTCCTTTTTGTCTTTCCACATGTCCCAGCTTTGCCCCACATCTCCTTTCCTTTTTTCCTTCTTTTAAAACCTAACTACTTGTTTGATGGTTCTTTGGCCTTTCTCCTTCTTTCCTGAACACAGCCTTTTCTAGAATCTCCCTACCCTACTGTTCCAGGAAGGGCACCTCTCTTTTACGCCGTGACTAGGGGTGTTTGGTATATGTCCCATACATGGAGTTGCCTTGTGCCAAGAGCCTGACATCCTGGGCTGAGAAAGCCCTGTTCCTGGACTCTCCTTTGTCCTGTATTGGCCTCTCTTACCCTTGTGCCAAGAGGGACCCTCTTCTTACAATCCAATTGCCCATAGCTATTGCCTGAGCTCTCTGTTCATGCTGAGGTTGAAGCCTCATGGTGGCTGGTACCGTGGATCTGTCTCTCACCCAATAGCGTGAGCTGGGCCCTCCCTGGAGAAGAAACCCGGGTTCCCCAAGATATGTGATCAATGTCGGGGCCCCGCCAGCAGGCAAGGGGATCCCAAGGCAGTTGCTGGGCATGGAGGCCAGAGGGACATAGGCTACCAAGGAGACAGAACTGAACCTCACATCACCCTACTTGGCCCAGAGATGGCTGGTAGTCAAAGACGGGTAAGACCCCAAGGGGTGGGGCAACCGAAGACAGGCACAGTTCGGAGGGCCAGTAGGAGAGAACTTGGGGTTCAACAGAGGTGGGGCACAGATCCTCACCCCCCCCCCAATGGTTCAGGGGCTTGAACACTCGCCCCTTCTGAGGAAGGTCTCCTGTCGCCATGGCTGCTTCCTGCTTCCCACACCCAGCTCAGATCGGGACCCAGGTAAAGACAGAGACTGGCTGACAGCAGCTGCCCTCTCACTGCAACAGGACTTGTTTCCCATTTCTACCTTGGACCACGGGGAAAGGGTCAGCGGAAGGTAAGGGCTGTGTCAGGATGCTGCCTTCTTCCCTGTCTTCTCCCTCTTTTTTCTAAACACTTCCATGCCTTGTAGTTCTTTTGCTTTCTCTTCTTTTTCTCTCTGTTGCCCTCCATCTTCCATATCAGCTGACCCAGAGGGCACAGCTTACTCCTCCTCGGACACCGGCACCACCATCAACCACGGCCCTGATGGACGCTTTGATGCAGCCCTTCAACTCGCTGATGCTTCGGGAAGCCCGTCGCCAGTGACGCCGCCCGCTAGCCAGACCAACAAAGACAATCAAAACAACAACTTGAAGACAGCTGAAATCCCTTGACTGAAGAGGCCGGCAACCTTCTACAGGAATGGGGCTCCTTGTGCACTCCATCCACTATGTTTATAGTTATGCTCACTGCCATTGCTTGCCAGTCTTCTTCCGAGTTTTAAATGGCCCAATCTGAGAGGTGGCCAGTGATTTGCATGTGCTATCATTTGAAAAACAAGAAAGGGGGAATTTGCCGGAAGCCGGTCCATCCTTGCTGCTTGACACAGTCGCTGCAGGATAGAAACATCTGCACAGCATATGTTTCAAGGGACCTGGCGTACATAGCATACTGTTCTTAATATGTTTGCTCCCCTTAGCGCTGTGTGTTTTAACCAAGGTCACCTCTCCAAGACAGGTTGTTTCCCCAGGTAGGGATTTTTCCCTGAAGTTAGGGAGGGGATGAAACTCCTTAACTAAGTGCCAGGCGGGTAGTTAATCACTTTAACTACAAACAATCATGCTTAAGCTACATAATCTTTACTCCCTGGAATGGAGATAAGAAACACCCTAACCTTTGTAATAGAAATTGACAGGATTAAAATCAACTGGTATAAATACGGATGTAACAAGACAATAAACAGCAGAACCTCTCTGGAGATCCAGACCAGAAGTTGGCTGGAGATCCTGGCTGGAGATCCTGGCTGGAGATCATGGCTAGGCTGCTGATCAACTGAACACCGTCGCTGTGTCCTTCCGTCTTCGCCGACTCCGTCTTCGCCGACTCCGTCTATGCCTTTGGGAACCCCTGGACCTGCTGGGGTTGGACCCCGGCATCTGGCGCCCGAACAGGAACCCTTAGGTAATTCCCCCTATACTTGGGACGGATAGGACTGCACCTTAGGGTGCTGCAGACCCCCCACCCCCCAGAGGATAAGTAGGGTAAGTGGGTAGTTAGTACAGAACTTAGATTGACAGGATGGGTCATACTGAGTCTAAAGAAAAAAGACTCTGTATTAATCTTTTAACGCATATGCTTGCTAGCAGAGGAGTTAAGGTTACTCCCAGTCAGACAGAAAGTTTTATAGAAGACGTATGTCAATGGCTTCCTGAGGATGGAACTGTTAATTTAGAAACTTGGACTAAAGCAGGAAAGCAATTAAAGAACTATTACAGCTACCATGGATCTGAGAAAGTCCTGCCAAATGTCTTTTCCCTCTGGAATTCAATCTGTGACACCTTGGCACCAGAGGCAAAAACGGTTGAACTTTCTCAAATTTTAAATAGTCCCTCGGCTCCACCCAGAGAGGACACATCATCATTGTCTTCAGCTCAATCTAAAAGCAACTTAGCTATGCCTACTGATCGGGAGGAGAATAAATATCATAAACATGACCATTGGTCCTTTCCAGTCAGTAGAGAGGAGAGAGGCCATCCCATTCAAAACAGGCTCCCCAAATTAGAAAGGAAGACTGTGGCTCCTAAGAGCTCCATGTCTAAATTTCAAAGGGCGATAAGAGAAGCTGAAGCTAATGGAGATCTTGAATTCTCACTCTGCTTCCCAGTTGCATATGAGAATGAGTCTGGTGGGGACGGAAACCCCACCTGGGAGCCTATACCTTACAAAGTACTTAAAGAATTAAAATTGGCCTGCTCTGAATATGGACCTCTAGCTCCTTACACACAAACCTTGGTAGAAACCCTAGCCAGTAAATGGATGACTCCTTATGATTGGTCACAGGTTTGTAAAGCCTGTCTCTCAGGAGGCGATTACTGATTATGGAAAACTGAATATGATGATCTTTCTAAGAAAGCTGTAGCCACTAGCAAAAAAAAAAAAAAAAAAAAAAAAAGAAAAAGAAAAAGAATAACCCTAGACATGATATTAGGAGAAGGTGATTTTAACATGGCTCAGGAGCGAATGAATATGCCCACAGGGGCACTTACCAAAGTAACCAGTTGTGCAGGAAATGCCTGGAAATCCCTACCTTATACAGCAGGAAAAACAACCACCCTTACAGAGGTTAAACAGAAGGTCGAGGAACCATATCAGGATTTCCTTTCTCACCTCATACAGGCAGTCAAGAGAGTAACCAATAACAAAGAGGCAGCCGATATCCTAATCAAACAACTGGCTTTTGAAAATGCTAATAATACCTGTCAGGCTTTATTAAGGCCGATTCGCAGAACAGGAACTATAAATGATTTTATAAAACAGTGTGCTGATGTAAGTCCAGCATTTATACAGGGTGTAGCTATAGCTGCAGCTCTCAAAGGGGAGACATACCCTCAATATGTACAGGGTATAGGACAAGCCAGCAATACTACAGGTAATAAAAGAAATATGAACTGCTACTCTTGTGGCTTATCTGGGCACTTTAGCAGAGAATGCCCAAATAAAAATAATAATACTCAGGCCAGATGGCAAGCTCCTCGACAGCCTGGAAATACATTAGGGAATAATATTAACCCTCCAAAAACCGTTTGTCCCCGATGTCAGAAAGGATTCCATTGGGCAAAGGAATGTAGATCAAAATACCATAAAAATGGTTGGCCAGCCGAAACCGGTTTGGCTCAGTGGATAGAGCGTCGGCCTGCGGACTGAAAGGTCCCAGGTTCGATTCCGGTCGAGGGCATGTACCTGGGTTGCGAGCACATCCCCAGTGGGAGATGTGCAGGAGGCAGCTGATCGATGTTTCTCTCTCATCGATGTTTCTAACTCTCTATCTCTCTCCCTTCCTCTCTGTAAAAAAATCAATAAAATATATTTAAAAAAAAAAATGGTCGGCCTTTAAACTCTACAAATAGCTCCCAAGGAGTTTATATCCCATCACCTCAATTGGGAAACTTGAGAAGGGGCCAGCCCCAGGCCCCTGCAATAAAAGGGGCATCAACCTTCAACCCCTCTGCAAATTTCGATCAGTCAGTGACCTCTTCAGGGCAACCCCAGGCAGTGCAGGATTGGACCTGCACTCAACCACCCATGCAATACTAACCCCAGACTCACCAGTAGCAGCCATTCCTACAGGAGTGTCTGGGCCGCTGCCTGAGGGAACTGTAGGTTTAATATTAGGACGGAGCTCCACCTCGTTACAGGGGATCTTAGTCATCCCAGGAGTTGTTGATGCAGACTACACAGGAGAAATACAGATTTTACTTTCCCCACCCACCACAGCTATACAGATTCAGCCCAACCAGAGAATTGCCCAATTACTCCTGTTACCAATACATAAAATAGGGACAGCTGTTACCCAGAAAGCTAGAGGGGCCAGAGGCTTTGGATCTAGTGATGCAGCATTTTGGATACAAGAAATCCATGCTACTAGACCTACAAAAATTTTACAATTTCAGGGAAAACCAATTGAAGGTCTATTGGATACAGGATCAGATGTGTCCTGCATAGCAGGGAAGGATTGGCCCTCTTCATGGCCCACGCACACCACCTCCACTTCCCTAGTAGGCCTAGGCAAGGCATCTAATGTAAAAAAGAGTTCTCAGATTTTAACTTGGGCTGATGAAGATCAACATTCAGGAACATTCTGTCCCTATGTAATTACGACTATCCCGTTTACATTATGGGGAAGAGATATCTTATCTCAAATGGGAGTTCTATTATATAGCCCCAGCGGTGTTTGATTTACTCCTGTTACAAAATATTACAAGAAAATGAGTTTAAATATTCCTCTCCTCATCATGTTCTACAACATACTCTATTTGTAATTAATATACTAAATGTAGATTCTGAGGGAAATTCCCCGATGTACAGGCATTGGAACCCTGATTTAACTAAACCTAAAGCCCTCGTCAAATGGAGAGACTTGCTTACAGGAACCTGGAAGGGACCTGATGTACTTTTAACCTGGGGGAGAGGATATGCTTATATATTTCCACAGGACGCAGACTCACCTGTGTGGATTCCAGACCGTCTAGTCCAACCTTATGTCTCACCGCCCTCCATCTCTGCCTCACCATAGCACACCTGACCAGTGCCCGTCTGCAGCAGATGTGCAGCCCTGAGCTGGAACAATCTGTCCGTTGGGAGGATCACATGTGCCTCCTTTTTGTCTTTCCACATGTCCCAGCTTTGCCCCACATCTCCTTTCCTTTTTTCCTTCTTTTAAAACCTAACTACTTGTTTGATGGTTCTTTGGCCTTTCTCCTTCTTTCCTGAACACAGCCTTTTCTAGAATCTCCCTACCCTACTGTTCCAGGAAGGGCACCTCTCTTTTACGCCGTGACTAGGGGTGTTTGGTATATGTCCCATACATGGAGTTGCCTTGTGCCAAGAGCCTGACATCCTGGGCTGAGAAAGCCCTGTTCCTGGACTCTCCTTTGTCCTGTATTGGCCTCTCTTACCCTTGTGCCAAGAGGGACCCTCTTCTTACAATCCAATTGCCCATAGCTATTGCCTGAGCTCTCTGTTCATGCTGAGGTTGAAGCCTCATGGTGGCTGGTACCGTGGATCTGTCTCTCACCCAATAGCGTGAGCTGGGCCCTCCCTGGAGAAGAAACCCGGGTTCCCCAAGATATGTGATCAATGTCGGGGCCCCGCCAGCAGGCAAGGGGATCCCAAGGCAGTTGCTGGGCATGGAGGCCAGAGGGACATAGGCTACCAAGGAGACAGAACTGAACCTCACATCACCCTACTTGGCCCAGAGATGGCTGGTAGTCAAAGACGGGTAAGACCCCAAGGGGTGGGGCAACCGAAGACAGGCACAGTTCGGAGGGCCAGTAGGAGAGAACTTGGGGTTCAACAGAGGTGGGGCACAGATCCTCACCCCCCCCCAATGGTTCAGGGGCTTGAACACTCGCCCCTTCTGAGGAAGGTCTCCTGTCGCCATGGCTGCTTCCTGCTTCCCACACCCAGCTCAGATCGGGACCCAGGTAAAGACAGAGACTGGCTGACAGCAGCTGCCCTCTCACTGCAACAGGACTTGTTTCCCATTTCTACCTTGGACCACGGGGAAAGGGTCAGCGGAAGGTAAGGGCTGTGTCAGGATGCTGCCTTCTTCCCTGTCTTCTCCCTCTTTTTTCTAAACACTTCCATGCCTTGTAGTTCTTTTGCTTTCTCTTCTTTTTCTCTCTATTGCCCTCCATCTTCCATATCAGCTGACCCAGAGGGCACAGCTTACTCCTCCTCGGACACCGGCACCACCATCAACCACGGCCCTGATGGACGCTTTGATGCAGCCCTTCAACTCGCTGATGCTTCGGGAAGCCCGTCGCCAGTGACGCCGCCCGCTAGCCAGACCAACAAAGACAATCAAAACAACAACTTGAAGACAGCTGAAATCCCTTGACTGAAGAGGCCGGCAACCTTCTACAGGAATGGGGCTCCTTGTGCACTCCATCCACTATGTTTATAGTTATGCTCACTGCCATTGCTTGCCAGTCTTCTTCCGAGTTTTAAATGGCCCAATCTGAGAGGTGGCCAGTGATTTGCATGTGCTATCATTTGAAAAACAAGAAAGGGGGAATTTGCCGGAAGCCGGTCCATCCTTGCTGCTTGACACAGTCGCTGCAGGATAGAAACATCTGCACAGCATATGTTTCAAGGGACCTGGCGTACATAGCATACTGTTCTTAATATGTTTGCTCCCCTTAGCGCTGTGTGTTTTAACCAAGGTCACCTCTCCAAGACAGGTTGTTTCCCCAGGTAGGGATTTTTCCCTGAAGTTAGGGAGGGGATGAAACTCCTTAACTAAGTGCCAGGCGGGTAGTTAATCACTTTAACTACAAACAATCATGCTTAAGCTACATAATCTTTACTCCCTGGAATGGAGATAAGAAACACCCTAACCTTTGTAATAGAAATTGACAGGATTAAAATCAACTGGTATAAATACGGATGTAACAAGACAATAAACAGCAGAACCTCTCTGGAGATCCAGACCAGAAGTTGGCTGGAGATCCTGGCTGGAGATCCTGGCTGGAGATCATGGCTAGGCTGCTGATCAACTGAACACCGTCGCTGTGTCCTTCCGTCTTCGCCGACTCCGTCTTCGCCGACTCCGTCTATGCCTTTGGGAACCCCTGGACCTGCTGGGGTTGGACCCCGGCATCTGGCGCCCGAACAGGAACCCTTAGGTAATTCCCCCTATACTTGGGACGGATAGGACTGCACCTTAGGGTGCTGCAGACCCCCCACCCCCCAGAGGATAAGTAGGGTAAGTGGGTAGTTAGTACAGAACTTAGATTGACAGGATGGGTCATACTGAGTCTAAAGAAAAAAGACTCTGTATTAATCTTTTAACGCATATGCTTGCTAGCAGAGGAGTTAAGGTTACTCCCAGTCAGACAGAAAGTTTTATAGAAGACGTATGTCAATGGCTTCCTGAGGATGGAACTGTTAATTTAGAAACTTGGACTAAAGCAGGAAAGCAATTAAAGAACTATTACAGCTACCATGGATCTGAGAAAGTCCTGCCAAATGTCTTTTCCCTCTGGAATTCAATCTGTGACACCTTGGCACCAGAGGCAAAAACGGTTGAACTTTCTCAAATTTTAAATAGTCCCTCGGCTCCACCCAGAGAGGACACATCATCATTGTCTTCAGCTCAATCTAAAAGCAACTTAGCTATGCCTACTGATCGGGAGGAGAATAAATATCATAAACATGACCATTGGTCCTTTCCAGTCAGTAGAGAGGAGAGAGGCCATCCCATTCAAAACAGGCTCCCCAAATTAGAAAGGAAGACTGTGGCTCCTAAGAGCTCCATGTCTAAATTTCAAAGGGCGATAAGAGAAGCTGAAGCTAATGGAGATCTTGAATTCTCACTCTGCTTCCCAGTTGCATATGAGAATGAGTCTGGTGGGGACGGAAACCCCACCTGGGAGCCTATACCTTACAAAGTACTGAAAGAATTAAAATTGGCCTGCTCTGAATATGGACCTCTAGCTCCTTACACACAAACCTTGGTAGAAACCCTAGCCAGTAAATGGATGACTCCTTATGATTGGTCACAGGTTTGTAAAGCCTGTGTCTCAGGAGGCGATTACTGATTATGGAAAACTGAATATGATGATCTTTCTAAGAAAGCTGTAGCCACTAGCAAAAAAAAAAAAAAAAAAAAAAAAAAAAAAGAAAAAGAATAACCCTAGACATGATATTAGGAGAAGGTGATTTTAACATGGCTCAGGAGCGAATGAATATGCCCACAGGGGCACTTACCAAAGTAACCAGTTGTGCAGGAAATGCCTGGAAATCCCTACCTTATACAGCAGGAAAAACAACCACCCTTACAGAGGTTAAACAGAAGGTCGAGGAACCATATCAGGATTTCCTTTCTCACCTCATACAGGCAGTCAAGAGAGTAATCAATAACAAAGAGGCAGCCGATATCCTAATCAAACAACTGGCTTTTGAAAATGCTAATAATACCTGTCAGGCTTTATTAAGGCCGATTCGCAGAACAGGAACTATAAATGATTTTATAAAACAGTGTGCTCATGTAAGTCCAGCATTTATACAGGGTGTAGCTATAGCTGCAGCTCTCAAAGGGGAGACATACCCTCAATATGTACAGGGTATAGGACAAGCCAGCAATACTACAGGTAATAAAAGAAATATGAACTGCTACTCTTGTGGCTTATCTGGGCACTTTAGCAGAGAATGCCCAAATAAAAATAATAATACTCAGGCCAGATGGCAAGCTCCTCGACAGCCTGGAAATACATTAGGGAATAATATTAACCCTCCAAAAACCGTTTGTCCCCGATGTCAGAAAGGATTCCATTGGGCAAAGGAATGTAGATCAAAATACCATAAAAATGGTTGGCCAGCCGAAACCGGTTTGGCTCAGTGGATAGAGCGTCGGCCTGCGGACTGAAAGGTCCCAGGTTCGATTCCGGTCGAGGGCATGTACCTGGGTTGCGAGCACATCCCCAGTGGGAGATGTGCAGGAGGCAGCTGATCGATGTTTCTCTCTCATCGATGTTTCTAACTCTCTATCTCTCTCCCTTCCTCTCTGTAAAAAAATCAATAAAATATATTTAA
The DNA here is from genome assembly GCF_964212035.1 of Myotis nattereri. NCBI lineage: Eukaryota > Metazoa > Chordata > Mammalia > Chiroptera > Vespertilionidae > Myotis > Myotis nattereri. Next base: position 33,457,256 of record NC_138094.1, on the reverse strand, counting down.
AAAAAAAATGGTCGGCCTTTAAACTCTACAAATAGCTCCCAAGGAGGTTATATCCCATCACCTCAATTGGGAAACTTGAGAAGGGGCCAGCCCCAGGCCCCTGCAATAAAAGGGGCATCAACCTTCAACCCCTCTGCAAATTTCGATCAGTCAGTGACCTCTTCAGGGCAACCCCAGGCAGTGCAGGATTGGACCTGCACTCAACCACCCATGCAATACTAACCCCAGACTCACCAGTAGCAGCCATTCCTACAGGAGTGTCTGGGCCGCTGCCTGAGGGAACTGTAGGTTTAATATTAGGACGGAGCTCCACCTCGTTACAGGGGATCTTAGTCATCCCAGGAGTTGTTGATGCAGACTACACAGGAGAAATACAGATTTTACTTTCCCCACCCACCACAGCTATACAGATTCAGCCCAACCAGAGAATTGCCCAATTACTCCTGTTACCAATACATAAAATAGGGACAGCTGTTACCCAGAAAGCTAGAGGGGCCAGAGGCTTTGGATCTAGTGATGCAGCATTTTGGATACAAGAAATCCATGCTACTAGACCTACAAAAATTTTACAAATTCAGGGAAAACCAATTGAAGGTCTATTGGATACAGGAGCAGATGTGTCCTGCATAGCAGGGAAGGATTGGCCCTCTTCATGGCCCACGCACACCACCTCCACTTCCCTAGTAGGCCTAGGCAAGGCATCTAATGTAAAAAAGAGTTCTCAGATTTTAACTTGGGCTGATGAAGATCAACATTCAGGAACATTCTGTCCCTATGTAATTACGACTATCCCGTTTACATTATGGGGAAGAGATATCTTATCTCAAATGGGAGTTCTATTATATAGCCCCAGCGGTGTTTGATTTACTCCTGTTACAAAATATTACAAGAAAATGAGTTTAAATATTCCTCTCCTCATCATGTTCTACAACATACTCTATTTGTAATTAATATACTAAATGTAGATTCTGAGGGAAATTCCCCGATGTACAGGCATTGGAACCCTGATTTAACTAAACCTAAAGCCCTCGTCAAATGGAGAGACTTGCTTACAGGAACCTGGAAGGGACCTGATGTACTTTTAACCTGGGGGAGAGGATATGCTTATATATTTCCACAGGACGCAGACTCACCTGTGTGGATTCCAGACCGTCTAGTCCAACCTTATGTCTCACCGCCCTCCATCTCTGCCTCACCATAGCACACCTGACCAGTGCCCGTCTGCAGCAGATGTGCAGCCCTGAGCTGGAACAATCTGTCCGTTGGGAGGATCACATGTGCCTCCTTTTTGTCTTTCCACATGTCCCAGCTTTGCCCCACATCTCCTTTCCTTTTTTCCTTCTTTTAAAACCTAACTACTTGTTTGATGGTTCTTTGGCCTTTCTCCTTCTTTCCTGAACACAGCCTTTTCTAGAATCTCCCTACCCTACTGTTCCAGGAAGGGCACCTCTCTTTTACGCCGTGACTAGGGGTGTTTGGTATATGTCCCATACATGGAGTTGCCTTGTGCCAAGAGCCTGACATCCTGGGCTGAGAAAGCCCTGTTCCTGGACTCTCCTTTGTCCTGTATTGGCCTCTCTTACCCTTGTGCCAAGAGGGACCCTCTTCTTACAATCCAATTGCCCATAGCTATTGCCTGAGCTCTCTGTTCATGCTGAGGTTGAAGCCTCATGGTGGCTGGTACCGTGGATCTGTCTCTCACCCAATAGCGTGAGCTGGGCCCTCCCTGGAGAAGAAACCCGGGTTCCCCAAGATATGTGATCAATGTCGGGGCCCCGCCAGCAGGCAAGGGGATCCCAAGGCAGTTGCTGGGCATGGAGGCCAGAGGGACATAGGCTACCAAGGAGACAGAACTGAACCTCACATCACCCTACTTGGCCCAGAGATGGCTGGTAGTCAAAGACGGGTAAGACCCCAAGGGGTGGGGCAACCGAAGACAGGCACAGTTCGGAGGGCCAGTAGGAGAGAACTTGGGGTTCAACAGAGGTGGGGCACAGATCCTCACCCCCCACCCCCCAATGGTTCAGGGGCTTGAACACTCGCCCCTTCTGAGGAAGGTCTCCTGTCGCCATGGCTGCTTCCTGCTTCCCACACCCAGCTCAGATCGGGACCCAGGTAAAGACAGAGACTGGCTGACAGCAGCTGCCCTCTCACTGCAACAGGACTTGTTTCCCATTTCTACCTTGGACCACGGGGAAAGGGTCAGCGGAAGGTAAGGGCTGTGTCAGGATGCTGCCTTCTTCCCTGTCTTCTCCCTCTTTTTTCTAAACACTTCCATGCCTTGTAGTTCTTTTGCTTTCTCTTCTTTTTCTCTCTGTTGCCCTCCATCTTCCATATCAGCTGACCCAGAGGGCACAGCTTACTCCTCCTCGGACACCGGCACCACCATCAACCACGGCCCTGATGGACGCTTTGATGCAGCCCTTCAACTCGCTGATGCTTCGGGAAGCCCGTCGCCAGTGACGCCGCCCGCTAGCCAGACCAACAAAGACAATCAAAACAACAACTTGAAGACAGCTGAAATCCCTTGACTGAAGAGGCCGGCAACCTTCTACAGGAATGGGGCTCCTTGTGCACTCCATCCACTATGTTTATAGTTATGCTCACTGCCATTGCTTGCCAGTCTTCTTCCGAGTTTTAAATGGCCCAATCTGAGAGGTGGCCAGTGATTTGCATGTGCTATCATTTGAAAAACAAGAAAGGGGGAATTTGCCGGAAGCCGGTCCATCCTTGCTGCTTGACACAGTCGCTGCAGGATAGAAACATCTGCACAGCATATGTTTCAAGGGACCTGGCGTACATAGCATACTGTTCTTAATATGTTTGCTCCCCTTAGCGCTGTGTGTTTTAACCAAGGTCACCTCTCCAAGACAGGTTGTTTCCCCAGGTAGGGATTTTTCCCTGAAGTTAGGGAGGGGATGAAACTCCTTAACTAAGTGCCAGGCGGGTAGTTAATCACTTTAACTACAAACAATCATGCTTAAGCTACATAATCTTTACTCCCTGGAATGGAGATAAGAAACACCCTAACCTTTGTAATAGAAATTGACAGGATTAAAATCAACTGGTATAAATACGGATGTAACAAGACAATAAACAGCAGAACCTCTCTGGAGATCCAGACCAGAAGTTGGCTGGAGATCCTGGCTGGAGATCCTGGCTGGAGATCATGGCTAGGCTGCTGATCAACTGAACACCGTCGCTGTGTCCTTCCGTCTTCGCCGACTCCGTCTTCGCCGACTCCGTCTATGCCTTTGGGAACCCCTGGACCTGCTGGGGTTGGACCCCGGCATCTGGCGCCCGAACAGGAACCCTTAGGTAATTCCCCCTATACTTGGGGCGGATAGGACTGCACCTTAGGGTGCTGCAGACCCCCCACCCCCCAGAGGATAAGTAGGGTAAGTGGGTAGTTAGTACAGAACTTAGATTGACAGGATGGGTCATACTGAGTCTAAAGAAAAAAGACTCTGTATTAATCTTTTAACGCATATGCTTGCTAGCAGAGGAGTTAAGGTTACTCCCAGTCAGACAGAAAGTTTTATAGAAGACGTATGTCAATGGCTTCCTGAGGATGGAACTGTTAATTTAGAAACTTGGACTAAAGCAGGAAAGCAATTAAAGAACTATTACAGCTACCATGGATCTGAGAAAGTCCTGCCAAATGTCTTTTCCCTCTGGAATTCAATCTGTGACACCTTGGCACCAGAGGCAAAAACGGTTGAACTTTCTCAAATTTTAAATAGTCCCTCGGCTCCACCCAGAGAGGACACATCATCATTGTCTTCAGCTCAATCTAAAAGCAACTTAGCTATGCCTACTGATCGGGAGGAGAATAAATATCATAAACATGACCATTGGTCCTTTCCAGTCAGTAGAGAGGAGAGAGGCCATCCCATTCAAAACAGGCTCCCCAAATTAGAAAGGAAGACTGTGGCTCCTAAGAGCTCCATGTCTAAATTTCAAAGGGCGATAAGAGAAGCTGAAGCTAATGGAGATCTTGAATTCTCACTCTGCTTCCCAGTTGCATATGAGAATGAGTCTGGTGGGGACGGAAACCCCACCTGGGAGCCTATACCTTACAAAGTACTTAAAGAATTAAAATTGGCCTGCTCTGAATATGGACCTCTAGCTCCTTACACACAAACCTTGGTAGAAACCCTAGCCAGTAAATTGATGACTCCTTATGATTGGTCACAGGTTTGTAAAGCCTGTCTCTCAGGAGGCGATTACTGATTATGGAAAACTGAATATGATGATCTTTCTAAGAAAGCTGTAGCCACTAGCAAAAAAAAAAAAAAAAGAAAAAGAAAAAGAAAAAGAAAAAGAATAACCCTAGACATGATATTAGGAGAAGGTGATTTTAACATGGCTCAGGAGCGAATGAATATGCCCACAGGGGCACTTACCAAAGTAACCAGTTGTGCAGGAAATGCCTGGAAATCCCTACCTTATACAGCAGGAAAAACAACCACCCTTACAGAGGTTAAACAGAAGGTCGAGGAACCATATCAGGATTTCCTTTCTCACCTCATACAGGCAGTCAAGAGAGTAACCAATAACAAAGAGGCAGCCGATATCCTAATCAAACAACTGGCTTTTGAAAATGCTAATAATACCTGTCAGGCTTTATTAAGGCCGATTCGCAGAACAGGAACTATAAATGATTTTATAAAACAGTGTGCTCATGTAAGTCCAGCATTTATACAGGGTGTAGCTATAGCTGCAGCTCTCAAAGGGGAGACATACCCTCAATATGTACAGGGTATAGGACAAGCCAGCAATACTACAGGTAATAAAAGAAATATGAACTGCTACTCTTGTGGCTTATCTGGGCACTTTAGCAGAGAATGCCCAAATAAAAATAATAATACTCAGGCCAGATGGCAAGCTCCTCGACAGCCTGGAAATACATTAGGGAATAATATTAACCCTCCAAAAACCGTTTGTCCCCGATGTCAGAAAGGATTCCATTGGGCAAAGGAATGTAGATCAAAATACCATAAAAATGGTTGGCCAGCCGAAACCGGTTTGGCTCAGTGGATAGAGCGTCGGCCTGCGGACTGAAAGGTCCCAGGTTCGATTCCGGTCGAGGGCATGTACCTGGGTTGCGAGCACATCCCCAGTGGGAGATGTGCAGGAGGCAGCTGATCGATGTTTCTCTCTCATCGATGTTTCTAACTCTCTATCTCTCTCCCTTCCTCTCTGTAAAAAAATCAATAAAATATATTTAAAAAAAAAATGGTCGGCCTTTAAACTCTACAAATAGCTCCCAAGGAGGTTATATCCCATCACCTCAATTGGGAAACTTGAGAAGGGGCCAGCCCCAGGCCCCTGCAATAAAAGGGGCATCAACCTTCAACCCCTCTGCAAATTTCGATCAGTCAGTGACCTCTTCAGGGCAACCCCAGGCAGTGCAGGATTGGACCTGCACTCAACCACCCATGCAATACTAACCCCAGACTCACCAGTAGCAGCCATTCCTACAGGAGTGTCTGGGCCGCTGCCTGAGGGAACTGTAGGTTTAATATTAGGACGGAGCTCCACCTCGTTACAGGGGATCTTAGTCATCCCAGGAGTTGTTGATGCAGACTACACAGGAGAAATACAGATTTTACTTTCCCCACCCACCACAGCTATACAGATTCAGCCCAACCAGAGAATTGCCCAATTACTCCTGTTACCAATACATAAAATAGGGACAGCTGTTACCCAGAAAGCTAGAGGGGCCAGAGGCTTTGGATCTAGTGATGCAGCATTTTGGATACAAGAAATCCATGCTACTAGACCTACAAAAATTTTACAAATTCAGGGAAAACCAATTGAAGGTCTATTGGATACAGGAGCAGATGTGTCCTGCATAGCAGGGAAGGATTGGCCCTCTTCATGGCCCACGCACACCACCTCCACTTCCCTAGTAGGCCTAGGCAAGGCATCTAATGTAAAAAAGAGTTCTCAGATTTTAACTTGGGCTGATGAAGATCAACATTCAGGAACATTCTGTCCCTATGTAATTACGACTATCCCGTTTACATTATGGGGAAGAGATATCTTATCTCAAATGGGAGTTCTATTATATAGCCCCAGCGGTGTTTGATTTACTCCTGTTACAAAATATTACAAGAAAATGAGTTTAAATATTCCTCTCCTCATCATGTTCTACAACATACTCTATTTGTAATTAATATACTAAATGTAGATTCTGAGGGAAATTCCCCGATGTACAGGCATTGGAACCCTGATTTAACTAAACCTAAAGCCCTCGTCAAATGGAGAGACTTGCTTACAGGAACCTGGAAGGGACCTGATGTACTTTTAACCTGGGGGAGAGGATATGCTTATATATTTCCACAGGACGCAGACTCACCTGTGTGGATTCCAGACCGTCTAGTCCAACCTTATGTCTCACCGCCCTCCATCTCTGCCTCACCATAGCACACCTGACCAGTGCCCGTCTGCAGCAGATGTGCAGCCCTGAGCTGGAACAATCTGTCCGTTGGGAGGATCACATGTGCCTCCTTTTTGTCTTTCCACATGTCCCAGCTTTGCCCCACATCTCCTTTCCTTTTTTCCTTCTTTTAAAACCTAACTACTTGTTTGATGGTTCTTTGGCCTTTCTCCTTCTTTCCTGAACACAGCCTTTTCTAGAATCTCCCTACCCTACTGTTCCAGGAAGGGCACCTCTCTTTTACGCCGTGACTAGGGGTGTTTGGTATATGTCCCATACATGGAGTTGCCTTGTGCCAAGAGCCTGACATCCTGGGCTGAGAAAGCCCTGTTCCTGGACTCTCCTTTGTCCTGTATTGGCCTCTCTTACCCTTGTGCCAAGAGGGACCCTCTTCTTACAATCCAATTGCCCATAGCTATTGCCTGAGCTCTCTGTTCATGCTGAGGTTGAAGCCTCATGGTGGCTGGTACCGTGGATCTGTCTCTCACCCAATAGCATGAGCTGGGCCCTCCCTGGAGAAGAAACCCGGGTTCCCCAAGATATGTGATCAATGTCGGGGCCCCGCCAGCAGGCAAGGGGATCCCAAGGCAGTTGCTGGGCATGGAGGCCAGAGGGACATAGGCTACCAAGGAGACAGAACTGAACCTCACATCACCCTACTTGGCCCAGAGATGGCTGGTAGTCAAAGACGGGTAAGACCCCAAGGGGTGGGGCAACCGAAGACAGGCACAGTTCGGAGGGCCAGTAGGAGAGAACTTGGGGTTCAACAGAGGTGGGGCACAGATCCTCACCCCCCCCCCAATGGTTCAGGGGCTTGAACACTCGCCCCTTCTGAGGAAGGTCTCCTGTCGCCATGGCTGCTTCCTGCTTCCCACACCCAGCTCAGATCGGGACCCAGGTAAAGACAGAGACTGGCTGACAGCAGCTGCCCTCTCACTGCAACAGGACTTGTTTCCCATTTCTACCTTGGACCACGGGGAAAGGGTCAGCGGAAGGTAAGGGCTGTGTCAGGATGCTGCCTTCTTCCCTGTCTTCTCCCTCTTTTTTCTAAACACTTCCATGCCTTGTAGTTCTTTTGCTTTCTCTTCTTTTTCTCTCTGTTGCCCTCCATCTTCCATATCAGCTGACCCAGAGGGCACAGCTTACTCCTCCTCGGACACCGGCACCACCATCAACCACGGCCCTGATGGACGCTTTGATGCAGCCCTTCAACTCGCTGATGCTTCGGGAAGCCCGTCGCCAGTGACGCCGCCCGCTAGCCAGACCAACAAAGACAATCAAAACAACAACTTGAAGACAGCTGAAATCCCTTGACTGAAGAGGCCGGCAACCTTCTACAGGAATGGGGCTCCTTGTGCACTCCATCCACTATGTTTATAGTTATGCTCACTGCCATTGCTTGCCAGTCTTCTTCCGAGTTTTAAATGGCCCAATCTGAGAGGTGGCCAGTGATTTGCATGTGCTATCATTTGAAAAACAAGAAAGGGGGAATTTGCCGGAAGCCGGTCCATCCTTGCTGCTTGACACAGTCGCTGCAGGATAGAAACATCTGCACAGCATATGTTTCAAGGGACCTGGCGTACATAGCATACTGTTCTTAATATGTTTGCTCCCCTTAGCGCTGTGTGTTTTAACCAAGGTCACCTCTCCAAGACAGGTTGTTTCCCCAGGTAGGGATTTTTCCCTGAAGTTAGGGAGGGGATGAAACTCCTTAACTAAGTGCCAGGCGGGTAGTTAATCACTTTAACTACAAACAATCATGCTTAAGCTACATAATCTTTACTCCCTGGAATGGAGATAAGAAACACCCTAACCTTTGTAATAGAAATTGACAGGATTAAAATCAACTGGTATAAATACGGATGTAACAAGACAATAAACAGCAGAACCTCTCTGGAGATCCAGACCAGAAGTTGGCTGGAGATCCTGGCTGGAGATCCTGGCTGGAGATCATGGCTAGGCTGCTGATCAACTGAACACCGTCGCTGTGTCCTTCCGTCTTCGCCGACTCCGTCTTCGCCGACTCCGTCTATGCCTTTGGGAACCCCTGGACCTGCTGGGGTTGGACCCCGGCATCTGGCGCCCGAACAGGAACCCTTAGGTAATTCCCCCTATACTTGGGACGGATAGGACTGCACCTTAGGGTGCTGCAGACCCCCCACCCCCCAGAGGATAAGTAGGGTAAGTGGGTAGTTAGTACAGAACTTAGATTGACAGGATGGGTCATACTGAGTCTAAAGAAAAAAGACTCTGTATTAATCTTTTAACGCATATGCTTGCTAGCAGAGGAGTTAAGGTTACTCCCAGTCAGACAGAAAGTTTTATAGAAGACGTATGTCAATGGCTTCCTGAGGATGGAACTGTTAATTTAGAAACTTGGACTAAAGCAGGAAAGCAATTAAAGAACTATTACAGCTACCATGGATCTGAGAAAGTCCTGCCAAATGTCTTTTCCCTCTGGAATTCAATCTGTGACACCTTGGCACCAGAGGCAAAAACGGTTGAACTTTCTCAAATTTTAAATAGTCCCTCGGCTCCACCCAGAGAGGACACATCATCATTGTCTTCAGCTCAATCTAAAAGCAACTTAGCTATGCCTACTGATCGGGAGGAGAATAAATATCATAAACATGACCATTGGTCCTTTCCAGTCAGTAGAGAGGAGAGAGGCCATCCCATTCAAAACAGGCTCCCCAAATTAGAAAGGAAGACTGTGGCTCCTAAGAGCTCCATGTCTAAATTTCAAAGGGCGATAAGAGAAGCTGAAGCTAATGGAGATCTTGAATTCTCACTCTGCTTCCCAGTTGCATATGAGAATGAGTCTGGTGGGGACGGAAACCCCACCTGGGAGCCTATACCTTACAAAGTACTTAAAGAATTAAAATTGGCCTGCTCTGAATATGGACCTCTAGCTCCTTACACACAAACCTTGGTAGAAACCCTAGCCAGTAAATGGATGACTCCTTATGATTGGTCACAGGTTTGTAAAGCCTGTCTCTCAGGAGGCGATTACTGATTATGGAAAACTGAATATGATGATCTTTCTAAGAAAGCTGTAGCCACTAGCAAAAAAAAAAAGAAAGAAAGAAAGAAAAAGAATAACCCTAGACATGATATTAGGAGAAGGTGATTTTAACATGGCTCAGGAGCGAATGAATATGCCCACAGGGGCACTTACCAAAGTAACCAGTTGTGCAGGAAATGCCTGGAAATCCCTACCTTATACAGCAGGAAAAACAACCACCCTTACAGAGGTTAAACAGAAGGTCGAGGAACCATATCAGGATTTCCTTTCTCACCTCATACAGGCAGTCAAGAGAGTAACCAATAACAAAGAGGCAGCCGATATCCTAATCAAACAACTGGCTTTTGAAAATGCTAATAATACCTGTCAGGCTTTATTAAGGCCGATTCGCAGAACAGGAAGTATAAATGATTTTATAAAACAGTGTGCTGATGTAAGTCCAGCATTTATACAGGGTGTAGCTATAGCTGCAGCTCTCAAAGGGGAGACATACCCTCAATATGTACAGGGTATAGGACAAGCCAGCAATACTACAGGTAATAAAAGAAATATGAACTGCTACTCTTGTGGCTTATCTGGGCACTTTAGCAGAGAATGCCCAAATAAAAATAATAATACTCAGGCCAGATGGCAAGCTCCTCGACAGCCTGGAAATACATTAGGGAATAATATTAACCCTCCAAAAACCGTTTGTCCCCGATGTCAGAAAGGATTCCATTGGGCAAAGGAATGTAGATCAAAATACCATAAAAATGGTTGGCCAGCCGAAACCGGTTTGGCTCAGTGGATAGAGCGTCGGCCTGCGGACTGAAAGGTCCCAGGTTCGATTCCGGTCGAGGGCATGTACCTGGGTTGCGAGCACATCCCCAGTGGGAGATGTGCAGGAGGCAGCTGATCGATGTTTCTCTCTCATCGATGTTTCTAACTCTCTATCTCTCTCCCTTCCTCTCTGTAAAAAAATCAATAAAATATATTTAAAAAAAAAATGGTCGGCCTTTAAACTCTACAAATAGCTCCCAAGGAGGTTATATCCCATCACCTCAATTGGGAAACTTGAGAAGGGGCCAGCCCCAGGCCCCTGCAATAAAAGGGGCATCAACCTTCAACCCCTCTGCAAATTTCGATCAGTCAGTGACCTCTTCAGGGCAACCCCAGGCAGTGCAGGATTGGACCTGCACTCAACCACCCATGCAATACTAACCCCAGACTCACCAGTAGCAGCCATTCCTACAGGAGTGTCTGGGCCGCTGCCTGAGGGAACTGTAGGTTTAATATTAGGACGGAGCTCCACCTCGTTACAGGGGATCTTAGTCATCCCAGGAGTTGTTGATGCAGACTACACAGGAGAAATACAGATTTTACTTTCCCCACCCACCACAGCTATACAGATTCAGCCCAACCAGAGAATTGCCCAATTACTCCTGTTACCAATACATAAAATAGGGACAGCTGTTACCCAGAAAGCTAGAGGGGCCAGAGGCTTTGGATCTAGTGATGCAGCATTTTGGATACAAGAAATCCATGCTACTAGACCTACAAAAATTTTACAAATTCAGGGAAAACCAATTGAAGGTCTATTGGATACAGGAGCAGATGTGTCCTGCATAGCAGGGAAGGATTGGCCCTCTTCATGGCCCACGCACACCACCTCCACTTCCCTAGTAGGCCTAGGCAAGGCATCTAATGTAAAAAAGAGTTCTCAGATTTTAACTTGGGCTGATGAAGATCAACATTCAGGAACATTCTGTCCCTATGTAATTACGACTATCCCGTTTACATTATGGGGAAGAGATATCTTATCTCAAATGGGAGTTCTATTATATAGCCCCAGCGGTGTTTGATTTACTCCTGTTACAAAATATTACAAGAAAATGAGTTTAAATATTCCTCTCCTCATCATGTTCTACAACATACTCTATTTGTAATTAATATACTAAATGTAGATTCTGAGGGAAATTCCCCGATGTACAGGCATTGGAACCCTGATTTAACTAAACCTAAAGCCCTCGTCAAATGGAGAGACTTGCTTACAGGAACCTGGAAGGGACCTGATGTACTTTTAACCTGGGGGAGAGGATATGCTTATATATTTCCACAGGACGCAGACTCACCTGTGTGGATTCCAGACCGTCTAGTCCAACCTTATGTCTCACCGCCCTCCATCTCTGCCTCACCATAGCACACCTGACCAGTGCCCGTCTGCAGCAGATGTGCAGCCCTGAGCTGGAACAATCTGTCCGTTGGGAGGATCACATGTGCCTCCTTTTTGTCTTTCCACATGTCCCAGCTTTGCCCCACATCTCCTTTCCTTTTTTCCTTCTTTTAAAACCTAACTACTTGTTTGATGGTTCTTTGGCCTTTCTCCTTCTTTCCTGAACACAGCCTTTTCTAGAATCTCCCTACCCTACTGTTCCAGGAAGGGCACCTCTCTTTTACGCCGTGACTAGGGGTGTTTGGTATATGTCCCATACATGGAGTTGCCTTGTGCCAAGAGCCTGACATCCTGGGCTGAGAAAGCCCTGTTCCTGGACTCTCCTTTGTCCTGTATTGGCCTCTCTTACCCTTGTGCCAAGAGGGACCCTCTTCTTACAATCCAATTGCCCATAGCTATTGCCTGAGCTCTCTGTTCATGCTGAGGTTGAAGCCTCATTGTGGCTGGTACCGTGGATCTGTCTCTCACCCAATAGCATGAGCTGGGCCCTCCCTGGAGAAGAAACCCGGGTTCCCCAAGATATGTGATCAATGTCGGGGCCCCGCCAGCAGGCAAGGGGATCCCAAGGCAGTTGCTGGGCATGGAGGCCAGAGGGACATAGGCTACCAAGGAGACAGAACTGAACCTCACATCACCCTACTTGGCCCAGAGATGGCTGGTAGTCAAAGACGGGTAAGACCCCAAGGGGTGGGGCAACCGAAGACAGGCACAGTTCGGAGGGCCAGTAGGAGAGAACTTGGGGTTCAACAGAGGTGGGGCACAGATCCTCACCCCCCCCCCCAATGGTTCAGGGGCTTGAACACTCGCCCCTTCTGAGGAAGGTCTCCTGTCGCCATGGCTGCTTCCTGCTTCCCACACCCAGCTCAGATCGGGACCCAGGTAAAGACAGAGACTGGCTGACAGCAGCTGCCCTCTCACTGCAACAGGACTTGTTTCCCATTTCTACCTTGGACCACGGGGAAAGGGTCAGCTGAAGGTAAGGGCTGTGTCAGGATGCTGCCTTCTTCCCTGTCTTCTCCCTCTTTTTTCTAAACACTTCCATGCCTTGTAGTTCTTTTGCTTTCTCTTCTTTTTCTCTCTGTTGCCCTCCATCTTCCATATCAGCTGACCCAGAGGGCACAGCTTACTCCTCCTCGGACACCGGCACCACCATCAACCACGGCCCTGATGGACGCTTTGATGCAGCCCTTCAACTCGCTGATGCTTCGGGAAGCCCGTCGCCAGTGACGCCGCCCGCTAGCCAGACCAACAAAGACAATCAAAACAACAACTTGAAGACAGCTGAAATCCCTTGACTGAAGAGGCCGGCAACCTTCTACAGGAATGGGGCTCCTTGTGCACTCCATCCACTATGTTTATAGTTATGCTCACTGCCATTGCTTGCCAGTCTTCTTCCGAGTTTTAAATGGCCCAATCTGAGAGGTGGCCAGTGATTTGCATGTGCTATCATTTGAAAAACAAGAAAGGGGGAATTTGCCGGAAGCCGGTCCATCCTTGCTGCTTGACACAGTCGCTGCAGGATAGAAACATCTGCACAGCATATGTTTCAAGGGACCTGGCGTACATAGCATACTGTTCTTAATATGTTTGCTCCCCTTAGCGCTGTGTGTTTTAACCAAGGTCACCTCTCCAAGACAGGTTGTTTCCCCAGGTAGGGATTTTTCCCTGAAGTTAGGGAGGGGATGAAACTCCTTAACTAAGTGCCAGGCGGGTAGTTAATCACTTTAACTACAAACAATCATGCTTAAGCTACATAATCTTTACTCCCTGGAATGGAGATAAGAAACACCCTAACCTTTGTAATAGAAATTGACAGGATTAAAATCAACTGGTATAAATACGGATGTAACAAGACAATAAACAGCAGAACCTCTCTGGAGATCCAGACCAGAAGTTGGCTGGAGATCCTGGCTGGAGATCCTGGCTGGAGATCATGGCTAGGCTGCTGATCAACTGAACACCGTCGCTGTGTCCTTCCGTCTTCGCCGACTCCGTCTTCGCCGACTCCGTCTATGCCTTTGGGAACCCCTGGACCTGCTGGGGTTGGACCCCGGCATCTGGCGCCCGAACAGGAACCCTTAGGTAATTCCCCCTATACTTGGGACGGATAGGACTGCACCTTAGGGTGCTGCAGACCCCCCACCCCCCAGAGGATAAGTAGGGTAAGTGGGTAGTTAGTACAGAACTTAGATTGACAGGATGGGTCATACTGAGTCTAAAGAAAAAAGACTCTGTATTAATCTTTTAACGCATATGCTTGCTAGCAGAGGAGTTAAGGTTACTCCCAGTCAGACAGAAAGTTTTATAGAAGACGTATGTCAATGGCTTCCTGAGGATGGAACTGTTAATTTAGAAACTTGGACTAAAGCAGGAAAGCAATTAAAGAACTATTACAGCTACCATGGATCTGAGAAAGTCCTGCCAAATGTCTTTTCCCTCTGGAATTCAATCTGTGACACCTTGGCACCAGAGGCAAAAACGGTTGAACTTTCTCAAATTTTAAATAGTCCCTCGGCTCCACCCAGAGAGGACACATCATCATTGTCTTCAGCTCAATCTAAAAGCAACTTAGCTATGCCTACTGATCGGGAGGAGAATAAATATCATAAACATGACCATTGGTCCTTTCCAGTCAGTAGAGAGGAGAGAGGCCATCCCATTCAAAACAGGCTCCCCAAATTAGAAAGGAAGACTGTGGCTCCTAAGAGCTCCATGTCTAAATTTCAAAGGGCGATAAGAGAAGCTGAAGCTAATGGAGATCTTGAATTCTCACTCTGCTTCCCAGTTGCATATGAGAATGAGTCTGGTGGGGACGGAAACCCCACCTGGGAGCCTATACCTTACAAAGTACTTAAAGAATTAAAATTGGCCTGCTCTGAATATGGACCTCTAGCTCCTTACACACAAACCTTGGTAGAAACCCTAGCCAGTAAATGGATGACTCCTTATGATTGGTCACAGGTTTGTAAAGCCTGTCTCTCAGGAGGCGATTACTGATTATGGAAAACTGAATATGATGATCTTTCTAAGAAAGCTGTAGCCACTAGCAAAAAAAAAAAAAAAAAGAAAGAAAAAGAATAACCCTAGACATGATATTAGGAGAAGGTGATTTTAACATGGCTCAGGAGCGAATGAATATGCCCACAGGGGCACTTACCAAAGTAACCAGTTGTGCAGGAAATGCCTGGAAATCCCTACCTTATACAGCAGGAAAAACAACCACCCTTACAGAGGTTAAACAGAAGGTCGAGGAACCATATCAGGATTTCCTTTCTCACCTCATACAGGCAGTCAAGAGAGTAACCAATAACAAAGAGGCAGCCGATATCCTAATCAAACAACTGGCTTTTGAAAATGCTAATAATACCTGTCAGGCTTTATTAAGGCCAATTCGCAGAACAGGAACTATAAATGATTTTATAAAACAGTGTGCTGATGTAAGTCCAGCATTTATACAGGGTGTAGCTATAGCTGCAGCTCTCAAAGGGGAGACATACCCTCAATATGTACAGGGTATAGGACAAGCCAGCAATACTACAGGTAATAAAAGAAATATGAACTGCTACTCTTGTGGCTTATCTGGGCACTTTAGCAGAGAATGCCCAAATAAAAATAATAATACTCAGGCCAGATGGCAAGCTCCTCGACAGCCTGGAAATACATTAGGGAATAATATTAACCCTCCAAAAACCGTTTTTCCCCGATGTCAGAAAGGATTCCATTGGGCAAAGGAATGTAGATCAAAATACCATAAAAATGGTTGGCCAGCCGAAACCGGTTTGGCTCAGTGGATAGAGCGTCGGCCTGCGGACTGAAAGGTCCCAGGTTCGATTCCGGTCGAGGGCATGTACCTGGGTTGCGAGCACATCCCCAGTGGGAGATGTGCAGGAGGCAGCTGATCGATGTTTCTCTCTCATCGATGTTTCTAACTCTCTATCTCTCTCCCTTCCTCTCTGTAAAAAAATCAATAAAATATATTTAAAAAAAAAATGGTCGGCCTTTAAACTCTACAAATAGCTCCCAAGGAGGTTATATCCCATCACCTCAATTGGGAAACTTGAGAAGGGGCCAGCCCCAGGCCCCTGCAATAAAAGGGGCATCAACCTTCAACCCCTCTGCAAATTTCGATCAGTCAGTGACCTCTTCAGGGCAACCCCAGGCAGTGCAGGATTGGACCTGCACTCAACCACCCATGCAATACTAACCCCAGACTCACCAGTAGCAGCCATTCCTACAGGAGTGTCTGGGCCGCTGCCTGAGGGAACTGTAGGTTTAATATTAGGACGGAGCTCCACCTCGTTACAGGGGATCTTAGTCATCCCAGGAGTTGTTGATGCAGACTACACAGGAGAAATACAGATTTTACTTTCCCCACCCACCACAGCTATACAGATTCAGCCCAACCAGAGAATTGCCCAATTACTCCTGTTACCAATACATAAAATAGGGACAGCTGTTACCCAGAAAGCTAGAGGGGCCAGAGGCTTTGGATCTAGTGATGCAGCATTTTGGATACAAGAAATCCATGCTACTAGACCTACAAAAATTTTACAAATTCAGGGAAAACCAATTGAAGGTCTATTGGATACAGGAGCAGATGTGTCCTGCATAGCAGGGAAGGATTGGCCCTCTTCATGGCCCACGCACACCACCTCCACTTCCCTAGTAGGCCTAGGCAAGGCATCTAATGTAAAAAAGAGTTCTCAGATTTTAACTTGGGCTGATGAAGATCAACATTCAGGAACATTCTGTCCCTATGTAATTACGACTATCCCGTTTACATTATGGGGAAGAGATATCTTATCTCAAATGGGAGTTCTATTATATAGCCCCAGCGGTGTTTGATTTACTCCTGTTACAAAATATTACAAGAAAATGAGTTTAAATATTCCTCTCCTCATCATGTTCTACAACATACTCTATTTGTAATTAATATACTAAATGTAGATTCTGAGGGAAATTCCCCGATGTACAGGCATTGGAACCCTGATTTAACTAAACCTAAAGCCCTCGTCAAATGGAGAGACTTGCTTACAGGAACCTGGAAGGGACCTGATGTACTTTTAACCTGGGGGAGAGGATATGCTTATATATTTCCACAGGACGCAGACTCACCTGTGTGGATTCCAGACCGTCTAGTCCAACCTTATGTCTCACCGCCCTCCATCTCTGCCTCACCATAGCACACCTGACCAGTGCCCGTCTGCAGCAGATGTGCAGCCCTGAGCTGGAACAATCTGTCCGCTGGGAGGATCACATGTGCCTCCTTTTTGTCTTTCCACATGTCCCAGCTTTGCCCCACATCTCCTTTCCTTCTTTCCTTCTTTTAAAACCTAACTACTTGTTTGATGGTTCTTTGGCCTTTCTCCTTCTTTCCTGAACACAGCCTTTTCTAGAATCTCCCTACCCTACTGTTCCAGGAAGGGCACCTCTTTTTTACGCCGTGACTAGGGGTGTTTGGTATATGTCCCATACATGGAGTTGCCTTGTGCCAAGAGCCTGACATCCTGGGCTGAGAAAGCCCTGTTCCTGGACTCTCCTTTGTCCTGTATTGGCCTCTCTTACCCTTGTGCCAAGAGGGACCCTCTTCTTACAATCCAATTGCCCATAGCTATTGCCTGAGCTCTCTGTTCATGCTGAGGTTGAAGCCTCATGGTGGCTGGTACCGTGGATCTGTCTCTCACCCAATAGCGTGAGCTGGGCCCTCCCTGGAGAAGAAACCCGGGTTCCCCAAGATATGTGATCAATGTCGGGGCCCCGCCAGCAGGCAAGGGGATCCCAAGGCAGTTGCTGGGCATGGAGGCCAGAGGGACATAGGCTACCAAGGAGACAGAACTGAACCTCACATCACCCTACTTGGCCCAGAGATGGCTGGTAGTCAAAGACGGGTAAGACCCCAAGGGGTGGGGCAACCGAAGACAGGCACAGTTCGGAGGGCCAGTAGGAGAGAACTTGGGGTTCAACAGAGGTGGGGCACAGATCCTCACCCCCCCCCCAATGGTTCAGGGGCTTGAACACTCGCCCCTTCTGAGGAAGGTCTCCTGTCGCCATGGCTGCTTCCTGCTTCCCACACCCAGCTCAGATCGGGACCCAGGTAAAGACAGAGACTGGCTGACAGCAGCTGCCCTCTCACTGCAACAGGACTTGTTTCCCATTTCTACCTTGGACCACGGGGAAAGGGTCAGCTGAAGGTAAGGGCTGTGTCAGGATGCTGCCTTCTTCCCTGTCTTCTCCCTCTTTTTTCTAAACACTTCCATGCCTTGTAGTTCTTTTGCTTTCTCTTCTTTTTCTCTCTGTTGCCCTCCATCTTCCATATCAGCTGACCCAGAGGGCACAGCTTACTCCTCCTCGGACACCGGCACCACCATCAACCACGGCCCTGATGGACGCTTTGATGCAGCCCTTCAACTCGCTGATGCTTCGGGAAGCCCGTCGCCAGTGACGCCGCCCGCTAGCCAGACCAACAAAGACAATCAAAACAACAACTTGAAGACAGCTGAAATCCCTTGACTGAAGAGGCCGGCAACCTTCTACAGGAATGGGGCTCCTTGTGCACTCCATCCACTATGTTTATAGTTATGCTCACTGCCATTGCTTGCCAGTCTTCTTCCGAGTTTTAAATGGCCCAATCTGAGAGGTGGCCAGTGATTTGCATGTGCTATCATTTGAAAAACAAGAAAGGGGGAATTTGCCGGAAGCCGGTCCATCCTTGCTGCTTGACACAGTCGCTGCAGGATAGAAACATCTGCACAGCATATGTTTCAAGGGACCTGGCGTACATAGCATACTGTTCTTAATATGTTTGCTCCCCTTAGCGCTGTGTGTTTTAACCAAGGTCACCTCTCCAAGACAGGTTGTTTCCCCAGGTAGGGATTTTTCCCTGAAGTTAGGGAGGGGATGAAACTCCTTAACTAAGTGCCAGGCGGGTAGTTAATCACTTTAACTACAAACAATCATGCTTAAGCTACATAATCTTTACTCCCTGGAATGGAGATAAGAAACACCCTAACCTTTGTAATAGAAATTGACAGGATTAAAATCAACTGGTATAAATACGGATGTAACAAGACAATAAACAGCAGAACCTCTCTGGAGATCCAGACCAGAAGTTGGCTGGAGATCCTGGCTGGAGATCCTGGCTGGAGATCATGGCTAGGCTGCTGATCAACTGAACACCGTCGCTGTGTCCTTCCGTCTTCGCCGACTCCGTCTTCGCCGACTCCGTCTATGCCTTTGGGAACCCCTGGACCTGCTGGGGTTGGACCCCGGCATCTGGCGCCCGAACAGGAACCCTTAGGTAATTCCCCCTATACTTGGGACGGATAGGACTGCACCTTAGGGTGCTGCAGACCCCCCACCCCCCAGAGGATAAGTAGGGTAAGTGGGTAGTTAGTACAGAACTTAGATTGACAGGATGGGTCATACTGAGTCTAAAGAAAAAAGACTCTGTATTAATCTTTTAACGCATATGCTTGCTAGCAGAGGAGTTAAGGTTACTCCCAGTCAGACAGAAAGTTTTATAGAAGACGTATGTCAATGGCTTCCTGAGGATGGAACTGTTAATTTAGAAACTTGGACTAAAGCAGGAAAGCAATTAAAGAACTATTACAGCTACCATGGATCTGAGAAAGTCCTGCCAAATGTCTTTTCCCTCTGGAATTCAATCTGTGACACCTTGGCACCAGAGGCAAAAACGGTTGAACTTTCTCAAATTTTAAATAGTCCCTCGGCTCCACCCAGAGAGGACACATCATCATTGTCTTCAGCTCAATCTAAAAGCAACTTAGCTATGCCTACTGATCGGGAGGAGAATAAATATCATAAACATGACCATTGGTCCTTTCCAGTCAGTAGAGAGGAGAGAGGCCATCCCATTCAAAACAGGCTCCCCAAATTAGAAAGGAAGACTGTGGCTCCTAAGAGCTCCATGTCTAAATTTCAAAGGGCGATAAGAGAAGCTGAAGCTAATGGAGATCTTGAATTCTCACTCTGCTTCCCAGTTGCATATGAGAATGAGTCTGGTGGGGACGGAAACCCCACCTGGGAGCCTATACCTTACAAAGTACTTAAAGAATTAAAATTGGCCTGCTCTGAATATGGACCTCTAGCTCCTTACACACAAACCTTGGTAGAAACCCTAGCCAGTAAATGGATGACTCCTTATGATTGGTCACAGGTTTGTAAAGCCTGTCTCTCAGGAGGCGATTACTGATTATGGAAAACTGAATATGATGATCTTTCTAAGAAAGCTGTAGCCACTAGCAAAAAAAAAAAAAAAGAAAGAAAGAAAAAGAATAACCCTAGACATGATATTAGGAGAAGGTGATTTTAACATGGCTCAGGAGCGAATGAATATGCCCACAGGGGCACTTACCAAAGTAACCAGTTGTGCAGGAAATGCCTGGAAATCCCTACCTTATACAGCAGGAAAAACAACCACCCTTACAGAGGTTAAACAGAAGGTCGAGGAACCATATCAGGATTTCCTTTCTCACCTCATACAGGCAGTCAAGAGAGTAACCAATAACAAAGAGGCAGCCGATATCCTAATCAAACAACTGGCTTTTGAAAATGCTAATAATACCTGTCAGGCTTTATTAAGGCCGATTCGCAGAACAGGAACTATAAATGATTTTATAAAACAGTGTGCTGATGTAAGTCCAGCATTTATACAGGGTGTAGCTATAGCTGCAGCTCTCAAAGGGGAGACATACCCTCAATATGTACAGGGTATAGGACAAGCCAGCAATACTACAGGTAATAAAAGAAATATGAACTGCTACTCTTGTGGCTTATCTGGGCACTTTAGCAGAGAATGCCCAAATAAAAATAATAATACTCAGGCCAGATGGCAAGCTCCTCGACAGCCTGGAAATACATTAGGGAATAATATTAACCCTCCAAAAACCGTTTTTCCCCGATGTCAGAAAGGATTCCATTGGGCAAAGGAATGTAGATCAAAATACCATAAAAATGGTTGGCCAGCCGAAACCGGTTTGGCTCAGTGGATAGAGCGTCGGCCTGCGGACTGAAAGGTCCCAGGTTCGATTCCGGTCGAGGGCATGTACCTGGGTTGCGAGCACATCCCCAGTGGGAGATGTGCAGGAGGCAGCTGATCGATGTTTCTCTCTCATCGATGTTTCTAACTCTCTATCTCTCTCCCTTCCTCTCTGTAAAAAAATCAATAAAATATATTTAAAAAAAAAATGGTCGGCCTTTAAACTCTACAAATAGCTCCCAAGGAGGTTATATCCCATCACCTCAATTGGGAAACTTGAGAAGGGGCCAGCCCCAGGCCCCTGCAATAAAAGGGGCATCAACCTTCAACCCCTCTGCAAATTTCGATCAGTCAGTGACCTCTTCAGGGCAACCCCAGGCAGTGCAGGATTGGACCTGCACTCAACCACCCATGCAATACTAACCCCAGACTCACCAGTAGCAGCCATTCCTACAGGAGTGTCTGGGCCGCTGCCTGAGGGAACTGTAGGTTTAATATTAGGACGGAGCTCCACCTCGTTACAGGGGATCTTAGTCATCCCAGGAGTTGTTGATGCAGACTACACAGGAGAAATACAGATTTTACTTTCCCCACCCACCACAGCTATACAGATTCAGCCCAACCAGAGAATTGCCCAATTACTCCTGTTACCAATACATAAAATAGGGACAGCTGTTACCCAGAAAGCTAGAGGGGCCAGAGGCTTTGGATCTAGTGATGCAGCATTTTGGATACAAGAAATCCATGCTACTAGACCTACAAAAATTTTACAAATTCAGGGAAAACCAATTGAAGGTCTATTGGATACAGGAGCAGATGTGTCCTGCATAGCAGGGAAGGATTGGCCCTCTTCATGGCCCACGCACACCACCTCCACTTCCCTAGTAGGCCTAGGCAAGGCATCTAATGTAAAAAAGAGTTCTCAGATTTTAACTTGGGCTGATGAAGATCAACATTCAGGAACATTCTGTCCCTATGTAATTACGACTATCCCGTTTACATTATGGGGAAGAGATATCTTATCTCAAATGGGAGTTCTATTATATAGCCCCAGCGGTGTTTGATTTACTCCTGTTACAAAATATTACAAGAAAATGAGTTTAAATATTCCTCTCCTCATCATGTTCTACAACATACTCTATTTGTAATTAATATACTAAATGTAGATTCTGAGGGAAATTCCCCGATGTACAGGCATTGGAACCCTGATTTAACTAAACCTAAAGCCCTCGTCAAATGGAGAGACTTGCTTACAGGAACCTGGAAGGGACCTGATGTACTTTTAACCTGGGGGAGAGGATATGCTTATATATTTCCACAGGACGCAGACTCACCTGTGTGGATTCCAGACCGTCTAGTCCAACCTTATGTCTCACCGCCCTCCATCTCTGCCTCACCATAGCACACCTGACCAGTGCCCGTCTGCAGCAGATGTGCAGCCCTGAGCTGGAACAATCTGTCCGCTGGGAGGATCACATGTGCCTCCTTTTTGTCTTTCCACATGTCCCAGCTTTGCCCCACATCTCCTTTCCTTCTTTCCTTCTTTTAAAACCTAACTACTTGTTTGATGGTTCTTT